>NC_033800.1:70747384-70749503 GCF_001876935.1 Asparagus officinalis | reverse complement strand
GGCCGGGGCCCACCGCCTGATGTATACGTGCATGCATTCGCATCGTTCCCCTGGATCGATTTATAACGCGTAGTTCTGTACGGGTTCAAATTATGGAGAACTTATAAAAAATCGAGATAAATATAAATGATCATCGTTATAAGTAGAAGATAAACGGATTTTGATGGAAACTGATTAGAGAAAAATTCAACATGCTACTAATATTAATAATGACGGATGATATGTATGGGTTTAAGCATTAAGGATCTACTTGAACCTTCACATGATTTGGAACAATCCGAGCTATTCTAGGGGTCAATGAAATATCTAAGGGAGCGTTTGGCAATCGTGACGGCAAGACATTTTTTTGACTTGTTCCTTTATAAAATCTAAAAATTAAACATTTTTCTCAAAACACAAAAAATGTGTTTTAAGATTCTATTTTTTCATCTAAGCCGCCACAGCCCGCTCGCCCGCCGCTGCCCGGCCGCCCTTTGGTTTCGCCGCTACCCGCCGGCACAGCCCGCCCATTCGTCCGGCCGTCGACTGCACCTGCCATCATCACCACGCCACGCCGCTGCCGCGCGCGTCAGCCGGTGGCCACTAGCCACCCTTCACACGTCGGTCGACCACCTCGCCAGCCATGGGCCAGCCGCTGCCGCTCGTCGCCGCCCACCCGCCGCCGCCCAACCCGGTCGTCACCTACCGCCACCGTCGGCAGCGCTCTTGCCGCTCGTCGGCCGGCCACCCGTCGGCACCGCCCGCCAGCTGCTGCTGCGCCCGCCGACCACTCGCCACCGTACGCCACCCGCCGCGTCGGCGCGGCACCCTTCCACCCCCCGCCACTGCGCCACCGCCTGTCGCCCCATTTTGGTCGTCGCCCCGCGGACACCCGTCGGCCCGCCGCCATCGGCCAGTCGCGACCACCGGCCACCCGCTTGCCACCGCCGCCCGCCGGCCACGCGGCGGTCCGCCCGCCCGTCGTCGGCGCTGGCACTTCGCCGCTACCCGCCGCTAGCGACAGTCGTCATGCGCCCGACACCTATCGGCGGCCACCGCCCACCCGCCCGCCGCCGCCCGCCCACTGCCGCTATATAAATGGTCAAGCTAGTTTGGCCAAAATGGTGTTTTCAAAACACATTTGAAAAAGAACCACCATGACATGATGTTTTTTACAAAAAAAAAAAAAACACAGTGATTATCAAACACACCCTAAATTGTCACACCACTCAGGTCTAAGATCTCATTTTGCATATTACAATTTATTTGGTAGCGGTTGTAAGTCAATGCAGAGGATTCATGAGTTTGTCGTTGCACTGGTGTTCTGAATAATAGATACATGATGAAAGTAGGCAATACATTGATGTTAAGTCGCGTTACTAGACCCTATACAGATCCACCGCTGCAAATCGTAGCTGTCTATTTGTTGATCCCATCAGGTCTCAGAATTGACGGCGTGGATCGCCTACACCATCATTAAGGCTTTAAGTCCTGATTAGACGTCGCAACTCTTCGTAACCAACAGAAATTAAGAACGTGACTCCACATCCTCTTCACTACTAATTGCCCCTACTCAGATGTTGAAAACAAGCCCTTATTGATGTACAACTAACGAGGTCATATCTAAGAAAGAGAAGGGCATTTTAGTCAATTTTAAATATTTAGGTTGGAAGGTAAAAGTTCTTCATCTGGAGAACGTGAGGCCAATTTCAAGCGAAAATGATGAGCTTGCAAAGCACATGGGTTTTTTAGTCTTTGATCAAGTGTGAGAGTGCGAGCTTAACAAGTTGTAGTTTAATAATGAATTAATTAACAATGGGTCCTTGACCAAGAGATCTCACTATGTGAATTTTATCATGATATGAGTCAAGGGGATTAGTAATTAATGAGCGTTACCCAATGCATTAATTCACTCGGGAACAAAACGATAATGAACATGTTGTATAGTATTGTACGAAGTAGTTGAGCTCTCGGGACAATATATATGTTGGTACTTCATGTTAGTTTCTCTTTCTTCGCATTTCGTACTAGTTGAATATGATTCTACAAATGGCATACGTGCGAGCACCATATATACACGGATATTTGTATCCAATAAGATATAAATACATTTTTTTTTTACAAATTCTCAATGAAATTT
>NC_033800.1:70742586-70747373 GCF_001876935.1 Asparagus officinalis | reverse complement strand
TACTTCAAAAAATAACATATATATACTTTACAAATTTTGGATACAGTACAAATAAGGATATAGACACAAGTGATATATTTGAATCTGTGTCATAAACTTTTATTTTGCCATTAGATATTAATGAATCTAAATGAGGTTCTGGTGATTTGTATATCTAATTATAGTTTTTAGATATATGAAAAATATTGATGGACTCTAATTCGTAAATTTTATTTTATTTGAAAGCGCTTCTGTCCCTAGATCTAAAGAATTTTAATTTTTTGTTTCCTCATATATTTTTAATATTTGTTTATGTTTTCTATTCTTCAGTCTGTATCTGTACTCAAATTTGACATCTGTTGATGTATGGAATCACACAGTCTAATAAGTGATTGATTAAGTTCAAGGAGGTCCTCTAACCCTATGAATGTCTTACACAAGTAACAAATCGTAAGAGGGTGGGGTCTAGTTCCCCGGTTTTTCCTCCAACGATCAAGTCAGTGATTTGCTTGAGTGGAGAAGTAAAAGGAACTGCAGTAGTTCTTAAGTTCATAGAGTAGTAGTAAAAGCTTACCCTATAATTGAAAATAGTATCTCTTTTTATAGTAGTGCCAAGATGGTAGAATGGTAATTTTAGCGGAGTATGAGATGACGACTACATCAGTCTTAACTTTACAGGTGTCGGCCGATGAGTGGAGAAGAGGTCACTTTGGTGTTTAATGCGAAGTGATGGGGGTCTGCAGTGCCGACGTGGTCCGATGTGTCATAAATACTATTGGGGTCAGAGGAATGAAGACGCCCATAATGCATTTAATGGTGTTAAGTTTGTATTGAAGAGGACTTCACACTTGATAACAAGTTTGTATTGAAGAGGACTTCACACTTGATAATAAGATTTACAACATTTAATGGTGTTAAGTTTGTATCGAAGAGAACTTCACACTTGATAATAAGATTTACAAGATATACAAGATATATATACACACAATCAGTAAACACTAGGAGGCGGCTGAGGTGGCTGGTATGATATTTTCTGACACCCCCCTTCAAACTCAAGGTGGATCGAACACTGAGAGTTTGGACAAGAAATAGCGAAACGCAGAAATAGTTTGAGCCTTGGTAAATAAATTTACCACTTGTTCCTTAGAGGGAACATATGAGAGTGTAATGTTTCCAGCAACATACTTCTGTCGAACCACATGATAATCCACCTTAATATGTTTGGTACACTCATGAAATACCAGATTTTTAGAAATGGAGATGACAATTTGATTATCGCAATATAAAGTGATAAGAGAAGTAACAAAGACATCAAAATCTCGCAGAAGAGTGCGGAGCCATTTCAACTCAACTGTGGTGTCTACCAACGCCTTGTACTCGTACTCCGTACTAGAACGAGAGACAACGGCTTGACGCTTACTACACCAAGAGATGAGAGATGAACCCAGAAAAATACAGAAGCTAGTAGTGGAACGTCGAGTGTCTGCATCATCAGCCTATCCAGCATCATAATATGCACGAAGAGACAAAGAAGAGTCTGAAGGGAAAAATAATAATTGAGTTATAGTGCCACGGAGATATAAAAAAACCCTAATGAGAGCTGCATAGTGAATGAAAGTTGGACTACTGACAAACTAGCTCAATATGTGTAATACATACGCGATATCTAGATGTGTTACTAAAAAAAGTAAACCAATGTTCCGAAAAGTTCTCGGTATCGAGTAGGCTGAGATAAGGGATAGCTATCATCATGTCGAAGCTTCAGGTTCATTTCCATCAGTGTGGGGGAGAGGAGTGGTAGCAATAAAAGGATCACTGAGAGTAGCACGTTCAAGAATGTTTACAATGTACTTCTGCTGAGAGAGAAGATAACCATGAGAGGAGGAAGCAACCTCAATACCCAAAAAGTAACAAGGAGATCCAAGATACTTCATCTCAAATTTGTCTCTGAAGACGTTGCTTTAAGGAAGTAATGGCAGAGGAATCACTCCCAGTGATTATTATATCATCAACATAAAGTAATAGAATGACTATACCAGAGGCTGATGATCGATAAAATAGAGCATAGTTAGCTAGACTTTTAATAAAACCAATAGAAAGAAGGGATTGCCGAAAACACTCAAACCAAGCCCAAGGAGCCTGTTTGAGACCATATGTAGCATGACGAAGGCGATATACATGTTCTGGAGGAGCAGAAAAACCATGAGGTGGCTGCATGTATACTATCTCAGATAGATCACTATTAAGAAATGTATTTTTAACATCCATTTAATACAAAGGCTAATGTTTTGCAGCTTCAACATCAATGAGAATGCGAATGGATGTCATTTTTGTAACAGGAGCAAAAGTCTCTTCATAGTAAAAACCATACTCTTGTGAGAATCCACGAGCTACAAGACGAGCTTTATATCGCTCAATAGAACCGTCAGATTGAGTAATAACCTTATAAATCCATTTGCAGCTTACCATTTTAACACCGGAAGGCATAGGAACAAGATCCCAAGTATTAGTCCAATAAAAAGCCTCCAACTCTTCCGTCATGGCTTGTTGACATTCTGAATACTTAACTGCCTCAGAATATGAGTTAGGTTCATGTATAGAGTGAATAACAGCAAGAAAAGAGATAAACTCAGGAGAATATGTGCTAGTGACACATTGAGCATACTGAGCAGGGAGATGATGATCTCGTGGAGGATTACGACAAGGAGGAGGAGTCACATCGGGAGAAGCTAGCACATATGTTGAGGTGACTACAGTAGGAGTATCTTGCAGTAAAGGGGATGTAGTAGGCGGATGTCCAGGAGGTGTGGATGAATCAAGAGTACTATCGTTTGATGTCATTAGAGTGAAGGAGGGAGTCGGTTGAGCAGACGAAGGTACATGTGTCACTAACACAGGTTTAGTAGTGGAAGGTTGTTGATGACTACGACCAAACAGTCAATCGGATCCAGGCTAGGATCAGTTCTGATCCTGAACTGGGTGTCACTAACACAGGTTTAGTAGTAGAAGGTTGTTGATGACTACGACCAAACAGTCAATCAGATCTAGGCTAGGATCGGTTCTGATCCAGAATTGGATCGGCCCCCCTGGGTCCTCACCGGGACGAGGTAGGGGAGAGTGATGAAGGGGCCGCTTCCTTCTCTGATGTTATATCTGGTTCTTGAATAGGGGGATGAAGTTCACGTCACACAGACAAGAAGAACCCGTGAGAGGGCAAGGACTGGTTCCCCCGTGGTTACTCTGACGATCAAGTTAGTAAAACTCGAGTGGGGAAAGGGAAGGTTAGGAACCGAGGTGGTTCTTAAGGTGGAAATGTGTCATTAAAGAGGGTCTATATGAGCTCCTCTGTGTAGACAAAAAACTATGGGTTTTTATTCTTTATAGAAAGAGAGAGAGCTTCCTCTTTCATTGAGCTCCTCCTCCCTTGAGGTTAGGAATCTACTTGTATATGTCTCGATCATGGGGATAAATAGGTTCCCCCCTAGCCAAGCAAAGGGAGGCGGTGGTGAAGTACGGGCTAAGAGCTGAGTCATCCCTCGCTTTACAGGTGTCGGCTGACGACTGGAGGGGAAGTAATTTCGGCATGAGATATGGTGTCTCCGTATTTTTCGGGAAGTGATTGAGAGCGTGGCATAAGGCATGTTGGTATGCTGAGTTATTTCTCGCTTTGCAAGTATCAGCTAGCGACTGGAGGAAAAGTCACTTCGGCATGGGAGAGGGTGTCTCCATATTTTCCGAGAAGTGATTGAGAACGTGGCATAAGGCATGTTGGCATGCTGACAAGTCATGGTGGCCGTCAGGCTAGAATCTGGATATGGCTTGTCCGAGGTAGACTGGGATGCTAACATATGCTCTGGGTGAGAGGCTTGAAGTGGAGGTCGAGTCCTCAACTTAGTCGACAGTAGGGAATGTCCATCACGTCATCTTCGTGAGTTGCCAAATAAGTGGTCGGGTGGACCCTAAGTGGGTCATCTTTGACAACAAGGTCAGCTGATCCCGCCTTTCGCATCGGCATGAAAGAATGTTGACATGATGAGTCGGCGGGGTCGAGGCCCCTGTTGGGCTTGGGCCACTAAGGTGGTTGAAGTCGGTTTGTCAAGGCTATGATTGTATCATTTTACAAATACCCATATCTTGGGTGAGTAAACACCATAACAGTTGGCCCTTTTCGCTTGGAGTTGACTTTTAGCTGGGTCCGAGTGAAATAAGATATGCTCTGATCAATACAAGCCTGGTGGAGAAGAGAAACTGAGAAGTCTTTGTCTTAGAGACGTGTCTGACATCATCGGGCATCCTTCTTTACCCATCATGACTCCACTTTTCATGGCTGATGTTATCAAAAATCTAAACCGTCATTTTGGGAAATGAAGTGTCATGGACATAATGGAGGATCTTCCACTTTTCGAGTATTAGGATGTGAGGCATTAAATGAGGGCGACGCTTCGTGCTTCGAGTGATCCGCTTTAGATTCTGAAGTGGATCTGACTTGGTTGTTTTAAAAATCACCGCTTCCTTTGAAATCCTTCCATGCACTTCCTTGAAAGCTTATAAATAGCCTCTTGATGTTAAGAGAATTTTTTTACGAACTTTCTCTCTAACGAATTCCTGTATTCCTCCAAGCTTTTTAAGAAAAAAAAAAAATCTTCCATGGCCTCTCAAGTTTCAACATCCGGCTGCAGTGAGGAGAGACTTTCTATTCTTCTACTTATTTGCTCAAAGGTCCATATGGACAATCTGGTGGAGTTGTATGTTCAATACAATATCCCCCGAACTCTCACATTAGTAGCACCCGAGATGAGCGAGCCATT
>NC_033800.1:70720075-70742576 GCF_001876935.1 Asparagus officinalis | reverse complement strand
AGCCATTGTATCGCTATGACGAGGGTCGAGTGCCGCTGTACCTGGCCTACTTGGAGCATGGCTTGCAGTTGCTCTCACACCCTTTTATTAAGGAGGTGCATGCTGCTCTATGAATCTTCCCTTCTTAGTTCTATCCAAACACGATGGGGATTTTGGTGGATTTCATCGTTATTTGTCACTATGTTAGAGTCCAACCAAGCTTGAGATTGCTTGGACATTTGATCAACATGGGGTCTACTGAGAAGGACCCACATTACTTCTACCACTATCGTGGTGACTTCTAGCTTGTATCAGACTCTTTAGAGTTGGATGAGGATTGGAGGAGGCGATATGTGTGGGTTTATGGTGGCGACAACGTCTTCGCCTGCTCGAGCTGACCAGAGGCAAATGAGGACACTTTAAAGCCAGTCACCCTTAGCGATTCCGAGATGACGGACCTGGAAAAGCTTCGTTCTTATGCTGATCCATGGGAGAGCGATGCTCTATTTGATGATGTGTCTCTCCAAGCGACGGGCATATTCATGATTTTGTCCTCTACTGGCTTCCAGGTATGGGCGAGCCCCGTTCCTTTGTTGGTGGGAAACCACAAGAGGAATGTAGGGACCGAGGGGTCGAGTTCCACTGCCAAGCCTCATAAGAAGTTGAGGGAGGCTCTTAGCGCTGAGGAGGTGGCTATTTTGAAACCTCAAGCAGCCGAAATTACCTCTGAATTAAGGGGTAGGATAAGGGTTGAGAGGCGGCACCCAATCTGACCGGTTGGGAGGCCTTAGTTAGCCGGAACGGGTCCGCTAGTTACTCGACTTAACTACTTGGAAAATATAGGGCTAGTAGACGAGTCTTCTCCTGGCAGGGAGACACCGACCCTAGTGATCAAAGAGAATGCTGTCGGTCCCAGTTCTATGCCTAAGTCATCCTGTCGTCCCAGCAAGGAGCTAATTGGGATGGACGACAGCGTCGAGGCAAGAGCTGGAACTCTGTCAAACCAGATGAAGAATGATGCTAGCGAGAGGATTTAGGAGGATATGCCAAGTGTTGGCATACATCAGGCCCTCCAATCTTGTTTGGCTCAGGGGACTTTTCTGGAGCAAGCTCTATTCAATCGACTTGAGCATTCCCTGGAGTAGCAAGCAGAGCTGGCAAAGGAGAAGTCGACCAAGGAGAAAGCAGAGAAGAGGGTCACTGCCTTAGAGGCTGAGTTGGCTCATAAAGAAGGTGCTTGGCTCTGGAGTCTGGATGAGAAGGAAGAGCTCCTAAAGAGCATTCGAATTCAGTTCTCCAAGCAGGTGGAACCACGAGGATCCTCAAAGGGAGATGGTTTATCTACAGGTGGAGGTCAAGTTCGAGAAGCGTCGCAAGGCGATGGCTGAGGTGAAAGCTCAATCAAGTCGCCTATCTCTTGAGAAGTCGAAGAGGGACTTTGAGGAGCTGTAATCACAGCTTTAGGCGCCCGTGGCCCTTGTTAAGGAACTAGAGGACAAACTTGTTCATCTGGATTCGGAGCAGCATAAAAAGAGGGTGGTCGATGACTGGATGACCTCTTGGGAAGGGTCAAAGTGGCATTGACATGTAAGGCCGGAGTCGACTACTTCGAAACTCTAGTGCCTCACAACTCTCATCCTTCTCCAGACCACTTCTATCCTTCCCTTGTCTCCTGCTATCTTAATCTGTTGAAAGATGTTGAGAAGAGTGGAGGCGAGTTGGATTTATCAGCGAGTGACGATGAGGTCGAACCTGTTGCTGGGGCCCCTGGGGAATCTTCTACAGCAGTTGCCGCCAGGAGATCGCCAAGCCCGACTCCCTGATCTGGTCAAGAACTTTGAAGACCTGCATGTCTCTCTTTTTTTGTAGAGAAATTTGTAATGAAGTTCCTCTCATTGAATAAAAATCAACTTTTGTTTCCATTCTTAAGTTTGCCTTCACGGTTTAAATTTCTTTAGCTTTGTAGCTTTGTTCTTAGTAAGAATTGAAATATTGGCTGAAGTAAGTTAGTTGTAATGTATCAACCCGTGCTGGGGACTTATGACAACTAGTTCACCTGATGCCTTAGTTTAGTTGAGCGTTTAATTGATCAGAACTTGACAGATGACTGCTTAAGTTTTTAGGTCAATTAAGTATTGTTCAAACACTTAATATTCATATCTTAGGCTTATGAATATCTTTTTGGCAGAATAACAACCCTGAGGTTGGTTGCCTAGGTCTTACGTAGGTTTTTAGGTCTTCGAAATCCACGTATGGTCGAGTGGTGACTGTGGGAGTTGACCATAGGGTTGTGCCTTGGATTTATCCTGAAGAGGTACTAATGGCTTATTGATATACCAACCCTAAGGTTGGGTCACCCACGACTTATTTAGATGCCTGAGTTTTTAATAGCTATGATGATCGAGTAGCACTGGAGGATTCGACCATATGTTATGCCTTGGGTTTACCCCGAAGAGGTACCAAGGGTTTAAAATTTGATTGAGGAGTCGAATGCCTAGAACTCTTGAGAGTTGACTAGGTCCTTGGTAGACATGAGGCTGAATGACAACTCTGAGGTTGGGTGCCTAGGTCTTACGTAGGTGCCTAGGTCTTCAAAATCCATGTATGGTCGAATGGTGACTGTGGGAGTTGACCATAGGGTTGTTCCTTGGGTTTATCCTAAGAAGGTACCAAGGGCTTGTTGCTATACTAACCCTAAGGTTGGGTCACCTAGGACTTATTTAGATGCCTAGGTTTTTAATAGCCATGATGGTCGAGTAGCACTAGAGTATTCGACCATATGTTATGCCTTGGGTTTACCCTGAAGAGGCACCAAGGACTTAAAATTTGACCGAGGATTCGAATGCTTAGAACTCTTGAGAGTTAACTAGGTCTTTAGTAGCCATGAGGCTGAATGACAACCCTAAGGTTGGGTGCCTAGGTCTTATGTAGGTGCCTTGGTCTTCATAATCCCCGTATGGTCGAGTGGCGACTATAGGAGTCGACCATAGGGTTGTGCCTTGGGTTTATTCTAAGAAGGTACCAAGTGCTAGTTGGGGGTGCCTAGGTCTTACGTGGTGCCTAGGTCTGTAGGCGTCAAAAATTACCTATAGGTTTCTAAACACAGCTCAAGATAAAGAAAAAACAAAGAACGTCATCATCTGAGTCAGAGAAGATCATCTGAGGTCTAAAAGAAGCAAATGAATGCGTGAAATGAAAAAACGACAAGCAACGAAGCTATCTCACACCCGGTGAGACACCCTAAGCTATCTCAAATTCTGAGATACTCAATGTGTCTCGCACACAGTAAATACAGGGAGGCTGTTATAAACTAAAAATCCACCAGATCGATGGTTGATTACGAATTCTTATCTTCAAACACGACTTCCGAGGCCTATAAATATCCCCCTCACGCACTTGTGAAGGACACATATGTACATGCAAATGGACTGATGTTTTGGCAGATCTTAGAGCAAGGACTCATGAATTTCAAAGGGAGAGACAGAGATCTTAGCGAAATTCTAAGCAAAAGAGAGAGTTTCTTCATCATATTCGAGAGATCCAAAGGCCTTCAGTCGTTTCCTTGAGTTCAAACATCACTTTGATATCAAGAAGAGTATTTATCTTACATTGCTGAGATATCCACTTCTGATATTATTTATAAAACAAAACAAGAACACCAAGCCTTCTTCACAATCAATCCAGATCGTTGAATTAGTGGTCCACAGACTAAAGCGTCCTCGGCATAGACAAAGATCCCACACAAGTAGCGATAAAAATATAGTCTTTGCGTGTGTTTCTAGGGAAGTTTTCTATTTGTTTTCTTTGTAATGTGAAGTTTTATAAAAAGGCTCACTCTTTTGTTTCCATTGTAAATGATAAACGTTGTAAATGGAAGCTGCAATGAAACTAATTCCCGACGCAAATACGCCGGTGACCACAGTGAGAGCTGACGGTCTTGCTGCCAAGACCAGAGTGTCGCAACCGATCAAGATCCAAGTTGATTATACGGTCAAGTACAAGTTCGACCAAGTGAAGTTCAAGAAGTGCCTCTCATCCTCCTCCTCAAGATCTTCCTCGTCCCGCAAGTACATGAAGATTTCATCTTTGAAGAAGGTGTTTCAGTCTTCAACTCCGATGAAGGCTTCGGGTGACGACTCTTACCCAATCGTTGCTGACGCTTCCCCTCGCAACGTTACTTTGGCAATCAATAAGACTGGAAGCTCTGCTCACAATAACTCCTCTCCAGTTAAGGAGTTGTTCGATCAAAGTTCACTAACTCTGACGAAGAGGGCTTGTTAGAGGCAATGCCAATGTCTCACTCGTTCGCTCGCTAAGGCATTGGAGCAGGTTGACGGAATTCGCTATTATATGGATCTGGAGTCAAGGAAGCCTTGAGTGAATAGCTCCATGTTAAAAGGACTCGTTCAACTCTCAAGAAACGCATCCAGAAGTGTCGTGCACATGTCGTGCATGCGCGTGCTCTTGTGCAAAAGGCACAAGAAATGAAGAAGGAAGAGGTGGCTAAAGAACTGTCAAAGTCCCACAAAGTCTCGATGCTAAAGTCTAAAACTGCATTGAAACCAAGTGTGAAGAAAGCAGGGGGTGTCCCTCGTGGCCGAGATAGCTCAAGCTGTCTCGCGGGTTGAGACAGCTCCTCCCATCTCACCCAAGGCTGAGACATGCCAAGCTGCCTCGCCCAAGGAACCATCTCCACAGCTGTTTCTTCGCCTCCGTCGATGTTTGTTCCTAGTCCGTCTTCTGCCACACCTTTGGTGAAGCCATGGGTCAGTCCAGACCTTTCAAAATTCAAAATCACGATGGTGGATCACCTTGTTCCTCTACACGAATATCGAGACAAAGTTCCGGTGAAAGAACGCTTGGGTCCGATGAATAAAACCCAAGTAGTTCCTTAGGCTGGGGGTCGTACACATCCTCCTATCAAGCCAACTACTGCTCAAAGGTATCCTACCACTGCCAAACAATCTGAGACACCTCAATGTACCTTTTGTGCGACATGCACAAAAGGGGCAAGGAGACCTCCCCTTCTGGGAGAATTTCTATCACCTCTCACCTAGAGGTTCGTGTTGAAACCCAGGAGCCCATTAAATTCCACACTTGCAAGGAGGTGGTTCTAAATATGCGACTCTTGAGAATACCAACGAGGCTTTACATCCCCAAAGGAAGACGTGCCCGTCAAAAGACAACTTTATACCTGGAAGGTCACACTAACAAACGATAGGGTGCTCCGGTCATTATGCCGATAAGTTGTACTATCATGCTGGGGGTGTGAACAAATTTTGAAAGAGAACTATTCAAGAGTCGAGCTCTCATTATTCATGTGAGAGGCTCATCAGGGCAGTATTATCAGAATGTAGCGTCTTTAAGACCACTTCACAAAGAGTCTCAGTATTTGAGAGACTTTCAACTAAAACATTAAAGCCTAAGCCAAAATGTTTCCAAAAGAGAAGACTCACTGCCCAAGATGACGAATTCTCGGAAGTCACCATCAATATGGCAGATAAAGGAAAGCTGTATTCAACTAACCCCGACCTCGATTTTTCTCCAGAAGGAAGGGTAGATCAAAGGAGTTCTCAGAGAAGGTCTCGGCGTCAGTTAAGAGCCACTAAACGTAGAGATTATAGAAGGATGCACGAAGGAATTTCCCCAAGGGATGACCTCTAAGATGCTTGCTCTGCAATCGCCTTTGACGATACAATATCCAGCATGAGGTGAGCTATGGAGGCATTCACCATCACTCCTGACCAGCTAGCTCAAATTCTTCAGGATGCTCTAACTCGGCAACAAGAAGAAATTCGAGCTGAAATGAAGATGGAGATAGAGTTGGTCATGCAACAAATGAGAGAGTTGCATGCTCAGTCACATCAACCATCTGAATTCAGTCAACGGGCTAAGTCCAGTCTCAGATTCTGATTTGCTTGTGCACCTAAGGATCACGCTTTCGGCTTATCCAAAGAAGCAAGTTCCTTAGTATCTTTCTTTTCTTCTTACTTGGAACCTTAACGGTGGGCGTGATGAGTAGGGGAAGACCCACTATCTCCTAAGGAGATAGAACGAGCTTAGTAGGTTAGATACCGTAGGGTAGCCTACCCTCTCTACATGAATAGGAACCACAGCTACACAACACCACACTAATTCAGACCAATACTGAAGACAGCAACGCGGATGCGAATGAACACATTTTCGCTGATCCTCAACGTTGGGATTGGCCCAACTGATTCTTCTCAACATCACCCAAAGAAAGATAAAGGCGAGGATAAGAAGATGAAGGAGCTCGAAAGCAAAATCGACGCTTTAATGTCTGCTCAAGAGGTAAAAAAGATCGGCATTCCGTGTCCTTACCCGAAAGAGAGGATTCGAATGCTTAGAACTCTTGAGAGTTAACTAGGTCTTTAGTAGCCATGAGGCTGAATGACAACCCTAAGGTTGGGTGCCTAGGTCTTATGTAGGTGCCTTGGTCTTCATAATCCCCGTATGGTCGAGTGGCGACTATAGGAGTCGACCATAGGGTTGTGCCTTGGGTTTATTCTAAGAAGGTACCAAGTGCTAGTTGGGGGTGCCTAGGTCTTACGTGGTGCCTAGGTCTGTAGGCGTCAAAAATTACCTATAGGTTTCTAAACACAGCTCAAGATAAAGAAAAAACAAAGAACGTCATCATCTGAGTCAGAGAAGATCATCTGAGGTCTAAAAGAAGCAAATGAATGCGTGAAATGAAAAAACGACAAGCAACGAAGCTATCTCACACCCGGTGAGACACCCTAAGCTATCTCAAATTCTGAGATACTCAATGTGTCTCGCACACAGTAAATACAGGGAGGCTGTTATAAACTAAAAATCCACCAGATCGATGGTTGATTACGAATTCTTATCTTCAAACACGACTTCCGAGGCCTATAAATATCCCCCTCACGCACTTGTGAAGGACACATATGTACATGCAAATGGACTGATGTTTTGGCAGATCTTAGAGCAAGGACTCATGAATTTCAAAGGGAGAGACAGAGATCTTAGCGAAATTCTAAGCAAAAGAGAGAGTTTCTTCATCATATTCGAGAGATCCAAAGGCCTTCAGTCGTTTCCTTGAGTTCAAACATCACTTTGATATCAAGAAGAGTATTTATCTTACATTGCTGAGATATCCACTTCTGATATTATTTATAAAACAAAACAAGAACACCAAGCCTTCTTCACAATCAATCCAGATCGTTGAATTAGTGGTCCACAGACTAAAGCGTCCTCGGCATAGACAAAGATCCCACACAAGTAGCGATAAAAATATAGTCTTTGCGTGTGTTTCTAGGGAAGTTTTCTATTTGTTTTCTTTGTAATGTGAAGTTTTATAAAAAGGCTCACTCTTTTGTTTCCATTGTAAATGATAAACGTTGTAAATGGAAGCTGCAATGAAACTAATTCCCGACGCAAATACGCCGGTGACCACAGTGAGAGCTGACGGTCTTGCTGCCAAGACCAGAGTGTCGCAACCGATCAAGATCCAAGTTGATTATACGGTCAAGTACAAGTTCGACCAAGTGAAGTTCAAGAAGTGCCTCTCATCCTCCTCCTCAAGATCTTCCTCGTCCCGCAAGTACATGAAGATTTCATCTTTGAAGAAGGTGTTTCAGTCTTCAACTCCGATGAAGGCTTCGGGTGACGACTCTTACCCAATCGTTGCTGACGCTTCCCCTCGCAACGTTACTTTGGCAATCAATAAGACTGGAAGCTCTGCTCACAATAACTCCTCTCCAGTTAAGGAGTTGTTCGATCAAAGTTCACTAACTCTGACGAAGAGGGCTTGTTAGAGGCAATGCCAATGTCTCACTCGTTCGCTCGCTAAGGCATTGGAGCAGGTTGACGGAATTCGCTATTATATGGATCTGGAGTCAAGGAAGCCTTGAGTGAATAGCTCCATGTTAAAAGGACTCGTTCAACTCTCAAGAAACGCATCCAGAAGTGTCGTGCACATGTCGTGCATGCGCGTGCTCTTGTGCAAAAGGCACAAGAAATGAAGAAGGAAGAGGTGGCTAAAGAACTGTCAAAGTCCCACAAAGTCTCGATGCTAAAGTCTAAAACTGCATTGAAACCAAGTGTGAAGAAAGCAGGGGGTGTCCCTCGTGGCCGAGATAGCTCAAGCTGTCTCGCGGGTTGAGACAGCTCCTCCCATCTCACCCAAGGCTGAGACATGCCAAGCTGCCTCGCCCAAGGAACCATCTCCACAGCTGTTTCTTCGCCTCCGTCGATGTTTGTTCCTAGTCCGTCTTCTGCCACACCTTTGGTGAAGCCATGGGTCAGTCCAGACCTTTCAAAATTCAAAATCACGATGGTGGATCACCTTGTTCCTCTACACGAATATCGAGACAAAGTTCCGGTGAAAGAACGCTTGGGTCCGATGAATAAAACCCAAGTAGTTCCTTAGGCTGGGGGTCGTACACATCCTCCTATCAAGCCAACTACTGCTCAAAGGTATCCTACCACTGCCAAACAATCTGAGACACCTCAATGTACCTTTTGTGCGACATGCACAAAAGGGGCAAGGAGACCTCCCCTTCTGGGAGAATTTCTATCACCTCTCACCTAGAGGTTCGTGTTGAAACCCAGGAGCCCATTAAATTCCACACTTGCAAGGAGGTGGTTCTAAATATGCGACTCTTGAGAATACCAACGAGGCTTTACATCCCCAAAGGAAGACGTGCCCGTCAAAAGACAACTTTATACCTGGAAGGTCACACTAACAAACGATAGGGTGCTCCGGTCATTATGCCGATAAGTTGTACTATCATGCTGGGGGTGTGAACAAATTTTGAAAGAGAACTATTCAAGAGTCGAGCTCTCATTATTCATGTGAGAGGCTCATCAGGGCAGTATTATCAGAATGTAGCGTCTTTAAGACCACTTCACAAAGAGTCTCAGTATTTGAGAGACTTTCAACTAAAACATTAAAGCCTAAGCCAAAATGTTTCCAAAAGAGAAGACTCACTGCCCAAGATGACGAATTCTCGGAAGTCACCATCAATATGGCAGATAAAGGAAAGCTGTATTCAACTAACCCCGACCTCGATTTTTCTCCAGAAGGAAGGGTAGATCAAAGGAGTTCTCAGAGAAGGTCTCGGCGTCAGTTAAGAGCCACTAAACGTAGAGATTATAGAAGGATGCACGAAGGAATTTCCCCAAGGGATGACCTCTAAGATGCTTGCTCTGCAATCGCCTTTGACGATACAATATCCAGCATGAGGTGAGCTATGGAGGCATTCACCATCACTCCTGACCAGCTAGCTCAAATTCTTCAGGATGCTCTAACTCGGCAACAAGAAGAAATTCGAGCTGAAATGAAGATGGAGATAGAGTTGGTCATGCAACAAATGAGAGAGTTGCATGCTCAGTCACATCAACCATCTGAATTCAGTCAACGGGCTAAGTCCAGTCTCAGATTCTGATTTGCTTGTGCACCTAAGGATCACGCTTTCGGCTTATCCAAAGAAGCAAGTTCCTTAGTATCTTTCTTTTCTTCTTACTTGGAACCTTAACGGTGGGCGTGATGAGTAGGGGAAGACCCACTATCTCCTAAGGAGATAGAACGAGCTTAGTAGGTTAGATACCGTAGGGTAGCCTACCCTCTCTACATGAATAGGAACCACAGCTACACAACACCACACTAATTCAGACCAATACTGAAGACAGCAACGCGGATGCGAATGAACACATTTTCGCTGATCCTCAACGTTGGGATTGGCCCAACTGATTCTTCTCAACATCACCCAAAGAAAGATAAAGGCGAGGATAAGAAGATGAAGGAGCTCGAAAGCAAAATCGACGCTTTAATGTCCTGTACTAATAGGACTGTATAAAGAAATCCGCGATTCCATGCCCATACTTGAGAGAGTGGGAGTCAATTCTGTACCCGGTGAAGTTTAATCTAATTAACTTCACACTGTTTAACGAGAAAGGCTCACCTACTTAACACTTAATCTATTTCAAGTCTCATTTAGGGATGATCTATGGACACATACCCTTGATGGTCCGGTCATTCGTAGGTACCCTTTGCGGGGCCACCTTCGATTGGTACTAACGTCTCAAGCTAGGGAGCATCAACAGGTGGGGTGATATGGAAAGCCTATTCCTTAGTAACTTCTTTGATGATGATACTAAAGTGTCAATCAGGACTCTTCTGGACGAGAAGCAGAAGAATGGAGAGTCAGTGACAACTTTGTTAAGCACTTCCGAAATAAGGTGATGAACTGCCGATACCCGATCACGGAGAAGTTCATCCTCCAAATTTGCCATAAAAATCTCTCCCTAGATGTCTTAGAAGCCATGGGGGTCGTGTCGTCTAAAACTTAGAAAGAATTGAAGATGCACGGAGAACAGGCTGAATGCTTTCTCAAAAGGAAGAAGGTTGAGAAAGGCCAACCGACGGTAAATTCTCTAAAACAAAATTTCACTCCTCATGGTAGAGGGAAGGCACAAGTGACTGTTGTGGATGCCAATCAAACGTCACAACGACAACCGTAACAATAATCACCGCAGCAGTCATCATTTCAATGGTAGCATCAAGCGCAACAACCTCAAAGGCAGCAAAGAACTTCAGAACCAAGATTCCCAAAGGAATACAACTTCAAGAAAGATGAAGTGCCTATCATATTCAAATACCTCCCGGATAATAACAAGATCAAGTTGTCATCAATTACGGATCAGGAGGAAGCTAAGAGAACTTTGAATCCGAAGTACTGTGCATACCACAGAAGGGTCCATCATACCACCAAGGCTTGTTATGTCCTCGAAGAAAAATTCCAAGCCTTGATAGATGTTGGCATCATAATTACAAAACCAAAAGAAAAGAAAGTGGGTGCAAACGTAGTGTCTATCAGTTTTGGCTCCGTCCCTCTATCGTGGTTCTAACCAGAGCCAGTGTCGAAAGTGGTTCCAACCAGAGCCAGTGTCGAAGGTGGAGATGAAGACTATCAATGATGAACCGCATGGGCAATAACAGAAGGGGCTTGTGCCACATACAGCCTCTAATGGTGAGGTTCTTTGGGTCTATTCGGATCTGCTCAAAGATAAACAATGGCGGCATCCTCTTCCAAGAAGAAGTCCAAAGGCAAGGGCAAGTCTTGCTGTCCTACTACAACAATTCTAGAAAAAAGTGGCTAGGGTATCCCAACCCTCTCACTTTCTGAAGATGAACATGAAGTCTTGGCCTTCACCACCAGAAGTGGGAATGAATATCGGTACAAATACCTAAAGGCTTCTGACCATAATGCTAAAACTTTGGCTGAGCTGGGGATGGTTTCAGCTCCCCCTAAACCGACTGACAAACCCTAACAACAACCAACTACTAAACAAAAGGAAGATGAGGCAAAATAAAAGGAGCCCAAACACAAGGAGGTTCAAATTCCGAAGCAGTCTCGCTTAAATCAACCGATTAGGAGAGACAAATCGGAAAACTAGAGCACTGCGTACCGCTTCGATGTTATGGCTCAACTAGCCAACATTCCCATGAGGACCAATCTTTATGAGTTTCTGCATCTTTCCAAAGACACCAAGGAGGCTCTACAAGAAGCGTTAGCTGATTCTGAGGTGTTTCTTACTCAGATCAAGCAAACCCCTGAAGAACCAAAACCATCAGTTCAACACTACAATCTGGCAGCTAGACAGTTCCCTTGCATCACCTTCACTAGGGATGACATGCAAGTGAGAAACTCGAAGCATGATAGGCCAATGTACTTTACCGGGTATATTAGCTCAACTGTTGTCAACCGAATCCAAGTTGATCCGGGTTCTGTAGTTAGCATCATGCCACTCCGATTGATGTATCATCTCGGAATTTTCGCCAGCAAGTTGGCTTTCCATATGAACTATTACCTATTGATTCAACATCAGTAGATCTAGGCCACAAGGTAAGATCCGAGTAAAGTGTTAGCTTGGAGATTTAAAGTCTGAAGCCACATGCTATGTGATTGACTCAGAGACCTCCTATAACTTACTATTGGGTCGACCTTGGATCCATAGTAATGTTATAGTTCCTTCCACCCTCCATCAGTGTTTAAAGTATGTGGACACTGTTGGCCTTTTTATTTTGATGATGTTTTTACAAATAATTTACGACTAACTTTGTTTGTCTAGTGTTTGTATTTTTGTATTTATTCTAGGCAAACAATGAGTTAGAGGTTGGATGAAATTACGCCATAATAATCATATCAATGGATGTTGGCGGAATATAGGTATGAAGCAATGCAATTCAAGTTGAAGATCCAAGTTCAAGCTTCATCCACAAATTTACCAAGAAGAACTTATTGAAGATCAAGATCATTACTTGGTATATTAGTTTAGATTTTATATTATGTGTGTTTAGTACTTTAAGCTCAATACCATATACACACACATTTTTTTGGTTTCTATGTATATATATATATATATATGTATATATATAGTTATATATACATACACATTTTAGTTCTTAGTTTTATCCACAAACAAAGTTTTTACAAAGAAATTCTAAAAATTGTTTATACATATTTGTTTTCATGTGGGTGTAGGCTATCTAAAAATCACAACAGATAGCTTATCCCAATCAAACATCAACAATGAAGGTTACAATTCGACGACTTCCAGAAAGCTATAATTTGAAGACTTTCACGTAGATCGATGAAGGTTACAATCTGACGATCTTCACAATAACTGATGAAAGCTCTAATTAATCAACAACCTTCACAATCACAATGGGAGTTACAATCTGACGACTCTCACATATCAAAGAGCTAAAGCAAAGATTACAAAATGACGATCTTTGCAACGCTTGACAGAAAGAGACTACAAATCAACGGTCTCTTCAAATCAAGACGCGGAAGTCCTCCCCGCGTACCAGCATCATGTCACACCGCATTCACAGCCGCTAACGCAGTGCAAACGCAACTCACATTCAGTTCCAAACGCAGCAAACGCAGCTCAGATCTAGCTGCCAACACAGCTCATGTTCGGTCGCAAACGCAACCTCCGAAAGCTGCCAACGCAGCTTCTATTCACTACCAAACGCAGCTTCCAAGCTGCCAAACGCAGCTTCCAAGCTGCCAAACGCAGCTTCCAAATGCTACAAACGCAGCTTCCAGACGCTGCAAACGAGCTTTCAGACGCTCCGTTTGAACACAGAATTCACGCCAGAACGCAGATTTTGCGTTTGACTCGTTCAAACACGAGCTGAACGGTTTCAAAACCGTTTCCCACGATCTGAGGGAATCACAACTCCACTCAGGAGTGATTTAAGCGGCTGTTACATCCCATTAGCCACACTTAGGAGCAAATTAAGGAGGCGGTTACATCCCTTAATCTCCTATAAATAACTAAGAAATCAGCTTAGTTCGGATCTCTTCGGCTGAGGCTCTTCGGCTTGGGCAGTAAAGAAGAGATCAAACTTGCTCTAAGTTATCAACTCATTTAGAGTTTCCAACTTGCCACGCAAGTCCTCCACAACGTCAAATCGTGAGGAGAATGTACTGTTCCAGTGAAGACAAGACGTTCAGATCGTCAACGAGAAGCAAACTCGACGTAAGCATTTGAGGGAGGCATCTCATCGCTACCGTGAAGAACCCAGACCTAAACAAAGGGGAGAATTCAGATCAATTCTCCTCTCTTTTGTAATCAGAAAATCCAATTGTAATCGAGATCGAGAGAATACAAATCAAATTTTCTTTCATTTCTTTTACTCCAAAATTTTCCAACAAACAGTGGGTAAGTTATTTTAGTTTAGTTATATAGCCATGAAACAAATATACATTCATATTCATATGCTTTATTTTCTATTGTATTTGGAAAAATATTATGTTTATAGATTGAAGACTTGTTTACACTATTTTCATATCTTGTATAAGTCTCTAAATCCATTCTAAAGTAGTTCAAAGTTTTGTTTAAGTCATTTTGGCAAAATCAAGTTTTTAACATGCTCATACTTATGTGATTTTGCAAAATGATGAGATTTCACAAATGAAAAGTGCTTTTTGAAAGCCAGTTTTTGTAACATATTCATTTTCATGTTTATAATCATTTCCCAAAGTTTTATATTTTTCTAAATTTATTTGATATTTTTAACAAGGTTTGAAATTGAGTTTTACTGTGCATTTCAGGTCTGTGCATGTTTATAAGTCGACTTATGCCATGAGCAAGTCGACTTATGAGCTGCTCTGGAATTAGCAGAAAGTTTCTGCTACGACTTATAAAATTACAAGTCGACTTATGCTATAGCAAGTCGACTTGTGTTTCCCGTAAGTCGACTTATGGGTGCTGTAGAGCCTGTAACGGCTAGTTTATAAGTCGACTTATAAAAGTGATAAGTCGACTTATTACAGCATAACGGCTAGTTTATAAGTCGACTTATAAAAGTGTCAAGTCGACTTATTACAGCATAACGACTAGTTTTCCAACCTTGTACTATTTTGAATTTTTGGTCTTTTTGCTTTGATTTTCTTGTGTTTTGGGGTCTCTATAAATACCCCTCATACCTCATACCTAAAACTAACCAAGAAGAATGTTTTAAACAAGTTTTACAATGGTTTAAGTTTTGTTTAAAAGTGTTTAAGAGTTTAGTTTGTGAAGAAACTTTCACAAGAGCTTGAGGAGATCATCCCTTGGTGTTTAAGCATTCAAATCTTCTCCCTCTCCCTCTTGTTATCATAGAGAAGTTTTTCTAAACTCATATCTAGCTATTTATTATTTTGATTATAATTTTCATAAGCTAGATTTACTTTGAGTTTAGTTTGTTTTGATTTATCTCTTTATTACACACACAACCATTGAGCTTATTGTATTTTTATACATTGTATAATTGGGTTGTGGGGAGTGTGACTTAGAGAGTGAGCCTATATTGTGTTCTTATCTATTGTAAAGAACAAATCTTGTTGTTAAGCTTAATTATGATGTCACTTTGTAATACACTTGTACACTAAGAGGAGTGTGTGGTGAGAGACGGGATCGTCCCAAGAGGAGTGACATTGGTAATAAAGCCTAGGGAGAGGTTGTAAATCTGAGCACTTGAGGGAGACACGAGCTAAAGACCAACACTTAATGTGGTAGTTAGTATGTTTACATTGTGAGTGTTTTTGTAAAGTTTTCGGTGAGCTAAAAAACCGAGTATGAGGTGTAAACGTTATTTGGGTGAGCGTAGAAAACCCGGTGTGATAGTAAATTTCTCCCTGAAAGTGGGGAGCGAAGACGTAGGACGGAAGGTCCAAACTCTATGATCATATTGCTTGTTTGTGTTTGCTTTGGCGCACTTATTTTTAGTTCATCTTATATTGCCTATTGCATCTTGTTTATTTCATCCTTTATATTGTTTGCCCTTGCTCAGTTTACTTATCCTTGCATATATATCTTATTACATATTATATTTGCTAGGATATTTATTAGTAAGTTTTAAATTGACATAAATCGAAATAGATTAGCATAAGACCGTATTCACCCTCCCCCCTCTAGGGTGTTTTCAATTGGTATCAAAGCACTTTCTAGTGGCATTAGAGTCTTTTAGACATGAATAATGAGGTCAAGATGGTGGTCAAAGATAAGTAACCATTTAAAAGGTCAGAAAATTATTTTACCAACTCCCTTCTATATGGTGCTGAACCTGATACTGAATCATCGGTCTAGGGCACAGACAGCGGAGAAGAAGCTGATACCGAAGCCGGGCTCGATTATGACGAAGGTCTTGTATTAAACAATATTGAACCCTTTGTAATCGATATTGACGGTGGTGAATCATCGGACGGAAGTTGTAACTGGCAACTTTCTAATTATGCAATAAATGACGATTTAGAGTACTCACTTTGTCTTGATGATGTAATGTAGTGGCTATATAATAACCCTGACATACATATGCTACTTCTATCATCTTGCATGACAAAGAAGCATGTCCAAGACTCCTTCGGAACAACTATTGTCCTTCCCGTCAAGGCACGAGTGAAAAAGAGATAGTCTTCGGCAAAAGAGAGTTGTGTCTACCATCAAACCCCTTCTTGAAGAATATTAGCGATGATGAAAAACCTGGTCGCCATTTATTCAGTTATAGTCCACAAGCACGGGATTACATGAAGAAATGAGGATACAACTTCGCGCTCGAGGAAGGTCTTTGCTTTGGTCGAGGTTCTTGAGTTCCACCCCGACCTGCTTATATACCAAAATGAAAGCCTGACAATTATTACGGACATAGAAGAGGTCTAGGCTATACTTCTTCATCCTCTAACAAATACTGTTGGCAAGTTAATAACCAATTGGCCAATCTAAACAGGGACAGATGTTTGTCAGATTCTTTAGAATGAGATTCTGATGTTAGCCTTAGGGAGATGTTCAAAGGCTTAATGTCAAACATGACTACTGTCGATTCTACCACAATGGAAGAAGACGATCAATTGCCAACCTGGGAAGATCCTTGGATCCATCACTTGAACATCCAGTATGGTGATAGGTTTGAGTAAAGAGAACCTCCGACTGAAGACAAGGTGGCTCAAATCAATATGGGCGATGATGCGAACCCAAAACCCATATTCATCAATGCTAGCCTCCTACCAGAAGAAAAGGAGGAGTTAATCACCTAATCAGGGAGTACATCGATGTCTTTGCATGGAACTATGAAGACATTCCAGGACTCGACCCAAATGTGGCAATGCACCGCCTTAACATCAAACCGGATGTCAAACCTGTCAAGCAGCAATAAAGGAAGTTTTGCCCGCAAATTATAGAGGCAATCAAAGCTAAAGTCAAAAAGCTAATCGACTCAGCCTTCATCAGGGAGGAGCAACATCTGGATTGGGTGGTGAAAATTATTCTGGTCCTTCAAAAGAACAGGAAAATCAGAATCTACATTGATTTTAGAGATCTGAATACCGCTTGCCTAAAAGACAACTTCCTTCTTCCCATTACGGACGTTATCATTGACACACGTGTGGGTTTGAGAGGATGTCCTTCATGGATGGATTCTCAGGGTACAACCAAATCAAGATATATCCGGACGACGAGAAGCACACCTCATTTAGGATGTTGCTCGGCATCTTGAGCTACACAATCATGCCATTTGGCCTGAAGAATGCAGGTGCTACATACCAACGAGCCATGACAAAGATTTTCCATGAGCATCTCCGGAAAACCACCAAGTGCTACATTGATCACTTGGTCGTGAAAAGCCGTAGCAAGAATGACCATATTAAAGACTTGAAAATGATGTTTGATCTCATGCGGAAGCACCAATTAAAGATGAACCCTACCAAGTCTTTCCTGGGAAAGTCTAGTGGTAGGTTCCTCGAATTCGTCATCACCACAAAGGGTATCCATATTGATCCCGATAAAGTAAAAGCGATCCATGAATTGTACTCAGAGGGTTGCAAGTACAGCTAACCTACATCCGTCAGTTCATCTTGAATCTCTTCGGAAAGTGTCAACCATTTTCTAAGCTCGCCAAGAAAGGTGTGTCATTCATTTGGGACGACGTCTACCAGAAAGTATTTGAGTATATCAAGGTATATTTGTTGAATCCTTATATTCTCATCGCACCGAAGTCGAGAAAACCATTCCTGATCTACGTCAAGGTGACGAACCACTCATTGAGTGCTTTTCTCATACAAGACGATGACAACGGTCATAAGCAGGTGGTATACTATTTGAGCCGAACTTTGGTAGACATCGAATCTCGATATTAGATGATTGAAAAGGAGTGTCTCGCCCTGATATTCTCAATCCAAAAGATGCAGCACTATTTGGTTAGGCAAATAATTTATGTCATTTCATGCGTTAACCCAATCCGAGTATTCATGACGCAATTGGCTTCCATGAACTGGTGGCTAGCGAGATGGGCGTTATTTTTGTCACCATACAACCTCCACTTTAAATAACAAAAGTCAGTAAAAGGACATGCTATCTGTGATCTTCTAGCGATTAATCCTACAAGGGATGAAGCCAAGTTATACAATAATTTTTCGGATGAAACTCATGAAGTTAATACAACATCTCATTAGCAGGTGTGGAAATTATACTTCGACTATGCTTCCCAAGCAACCAACATGGCAAGCGATCCCGGATGTTCAAAAATCTCTTCGGGAGTCGGAGTTGTCCTAGTTTCCCTGAAGAAGCATGTGATACCTCGAGCCTATTCCCTTATTAAGCTATGCTCCAACAACGTGGCTAAATATAATGTGCTACTCATTGGACTCAGTTTTGCCAAAGAGCTGGGGGTGGAGTACCTTAAAGCTTTTGGCGATTCTCAACTGATAGTTAATCAAGTTTGAGGGGAGTATGAAGTTAAGAATCAAGACTTGGTCCCGTAACACCAAGCGACTGTTGAGCTAGCAGACTCATTCGAAGTTTTTTTCATTGAGTACATCTTGTGCCTCCAAAATACTTATGCAGATGTGCTGGTGGCTCTAGCAGTATCCTTAGCTCAACCTCCCGAGACGGAACAGTTGGTCACGGTAAGAACTCACCAACTCAACATACCTGATTGCGCCCTAGACATCAAAGAGGTGCACGCAACCAGAATCAAACTCGAATCTTGAGAATAGCGTTTCCCTATCATCGATTATGTTTTGCACGGTATCATACCAGAAGACATAAAAGAAAGGGATTCTGTACGATGAAGAGTGCTAAGGTTCTATTATAATGCAATAACTCAAACGCTCTATCACCACGCATATGACGGCTTGCTACTCTGATGCCTTTCAGCAAAGGAGGCGGAAGAAGCTCTCAGAGAAGTGTATGATAGAACTTGTGGTGTACACTAGCCTGGTACTAAGTTATGTGATCACCTCAAAAGAATGGTCTATTATTGGCCAACCATGGTCAAGGACGCAGTCGCACACGCTCGACGGTGTCACGCATGTCAGATATATGCTAATTACATGCATCAACCTCCAGAGTACTTGCACCCTTCGGAAACATCGTGGCCATTCAAGACTTAGGGAATTGATGTTATCGGTCCTATTTTCCCTCCGTCAGCCAAAGGTGACCGATTTATTTTAGCAATCACCGGTTACTTCTCCAAGTGGGCTGAAACAATTCCACTTAAAGAAGTAAAGATGAGCGACATCGTCAAATTCATCAAACACCATATTATTTACCAATATGGTATTCCAAGATGAATCATGCATGACAATGGCCCTCAGTTTGTCAGCAACGCCTTAATCAAATTCTGTGAAAAATTTAGAATTCAAGACGTCCTATCGACTGCCTATATTCCAACCGCAAACGGATTACCTGAAGCTTTTAACAAGACCATCATCAAAATCTTATCGAAGCTCGTAAGGACCAACAAGTGAGATTAGGATGATAAACTTGGTGAGGCTCTCTAGGCTTATCGCACTACAGTCTGTATGCCCACTGGAGTAACCCCATATTCTCTGGTGTATGGATGTGAGGCCATCCTTTCACTAGAGATCCAAATTCCATCTCTTCATATTGCTCTTGCAACAGTGATGACGTCGGAGGAACAATATCAAAAACATCTTGAAGAACTTGAGATGTTAGATGAGAAATGCTTAGAAGCTCAACAACAAATTGAGTTGTACTAAACTAGAATTTTCAGAGCATTTGACAAGAAAGTCCGACAATAGGCCTTTAAGGAAGGAGACTTGGTTCTTGCCATTTAACGATCAATGATACTCAATTCCAAGAAGAGAGGCAAATTTCAGCCCAAATGGGAATGACTATTTGTAATAGAAATAATCTACTCAAATGGTACATATCGCTTAGTCACCAAAGATGGTGACAAGATCATGATACAATCAATGGGAAGTTCCTAAAGAAGTACTACCCCTAGTATATTCAGGATAACCTATTTGACACATACCGTGCATATTCAGGTACGTAATGACAATAATTACCAACGAGAAGTTCCTACAGAATACTACACGTGGTATTCTTAAGGATAACCCTAAATCAACAGTTTATTCAAGATGAAAACTAATTGTCTGAATAATTCATTCTTAATCATTATAAAAATGATTAAGGCTCTCCCACTGTTGTTATTTGATCATGATCAAGATGATCAACATTCTCCCACTGTGGCAATGATCAAAACTTCCCCACAGTGGTTTTGTAATCATTATCATAATGATTCAAACCCTCCCACCATGATTCTAAGTTCCTTCAGGGATGAAGCAAATCACATTGTCTTCAATCCGTTAGGAACAAATGACCTAGATCCTTCTTGGTCATCAGTATTTTCTTGATAATCAGGATTTTCTTGTGAAACGAAAGATAAGAAAATACCTTCTTTCCTTCATCCATAGTTCTTGATATATTTCAATCGCAATAATTAATTTCATCAATACTCCCACTGTGACTCTTTGAGCACTCTTTCGTTGAGCCGAGATTCAATAACTCCATTTGGTCAATCTTACCTCGTGAAACCCTTACCATATGATTGTTGAGTGTTCGATGACCTACAATCCCTCACTACAAAATCCTTCACTGATCAAATCAATTGACGGTGGGTCCATAAAATCATTGGACATAAAGGAAGTGAGAGATAAGAAAATACATTCTTTCCTCCTTTTGTGGCTGAACTCATACATCCTTCCACTGTGCTCAGGAATTTAACACTCCTACTATTGAAATTCCGACATAGTACTTGAAGTTTCGCGTTACTGATCCGTGGCAATTGTCAAACCCCCTTTCGTGTTAAAAGTTTTCACAAGAAAATACCGTCAAAAACTTAACACCAAAACTCCCATCATGTCCTTGTTGACAAACTGATTGGTATAAATTAACAATCTCCCACTGTTATGTGTGCTACCCTACTTTCATTTGGTCAAACCTTTTGATAGTTAAGGCCAAAGCCAAAATTCCCTCTCGATTCTCTCTACGAACGAGAGGCCCACTCAAATTGGGCGATCAAACCTTTAGTCAGTTAGGATCATTCCAAACTCCTACTTGGTCAAACCTCCAGATAGTTTGGGCCAAAGCCAAAATCCCCTCTCGATAAACGAGGGATCAACTCAAATTTGATTTTCAGAGTAGAGATTCCACTCTTAGTTTTCCTTTCCACATTCTCGAGGTGGATATCCCACATTGAGTTTCTTTTGAAGTGAAAGTTAAGAAAATATATTCTTTTCCTTCAGCACTAGAGCAAAAGATAAAAAGAAAAAGTATCTTCTTTCCCTTTAACGCCAACTTTTTTTGAAGCGAGAGATAAGAAAATACCTAATCTCCCTTCACACCAAAGAGGAGGATAAGAAAACACATTCTTTACCTTTAGTACAACTTGTGAAGTAGAAGATAAGAAAATACCTTCTTCCTCTTCGACACCGGATTCGTCTTTGCCCTAAGAGAAGACACAACTTTTAAAGCGGAAGATAAGAAAATTACTTTCTTCCTCTTCAAAATCAGAGTCCATGCCTTTCACGCATGGAGGACTTTATTTCAATCCCTTATTAGAGATAAGTCTGCATCTAACATATACTGTCGGGTAGTTCATTCCCATGATAATGGAAAAGTCTACATATTCAACATCGTAACATTAAAATTCATGCATTTTATGCATGATGGACTTTATCTCGATATCTTATTAGAGATAAGTCTGCATCTAACACATGCTGCCGGCTAGTCCATTCTCATGATAATGGCAAACTTTACACATTCAACATCGTAGCAACTAAAATCCATACCTTTTATGTTTATCTCGATCCCTTATTAGAGATAAGTCTGCATCTAACACATACTGTCGGGTGGTCTGTTCCCATTAAACGACGAAGCCTACGTATTCGATATCATAGCCATGTTATTATTGATATAATAACGACTGAATCCATGTCTTTCACGCATAATGGACTTTATCTCAATTCCTTATTAGAGATAAGCCTACACCTAACACGCGTTGTCGGGTAGTCCATTCCTGTGAAATTGATAAAGTCTATGTATTCGGTATTATAACACTGGGTCTAAGGAAATTCATTCTTTTAGCACAACGTCATATGTGGAACAGACCTTGACAATCCATATGCTAGCCTGACTCAAACGGTAGTCAGTAAAGGCTCATAAAACCCGTTAATGACTGAGGGTTTACCAAAAATTCTATTAATATTATGGTTATTTATTCCAAACGGAATGAGAAATTATAATAATGAGATTGCATTAATCAGAAAACTTTATTTTTTTAATAAAGTTAAAAAATAAAAAGGAGATACAAAAGATAGTGTTATCAATCTACATGGAGCTTGTGGCTACAAATTAGTTGTTCTAACTTAGAAGGCTCCTCTGCATAGGCCTGCTTGAGTTCGATCTGCAAATCAGCTTTGAGGGAGTCTTCGGTGGTGGCCGATACCTTTGCTACCTCTTTCTCCATCTCGGCTAGGTTTTCTCTCTCAAGCTCTAATTTCTCGAACACCTGAACTAGAGCACGCTCCGCACCAACCATCTCCATTTTCAAGATAACCTGAGCATCCTTGGCTACCTTAAGCTCTTGTTCAACCCATGCTATTTCCACACGTCCTGACTCGAGAGATGAATGCAAGTCGCGATAGGTTGTTAGCTTATTGGCAAAAAGCGATTCTATTTGTCT
>NC_033800.1:70650588-70720065 GCF_001876935.1 Asparagus officinalis | reverse complement strand
TCAAGTCTGATAGATGCTCGTGTGTCATGCCACACTTTTAATCTAGATTCCATTTGAGTAGCCGCATATGAGAAAGCACCAGCAGCTTGGAGCTCCCTTAGCTTTCGAAATTCCCGTTCCAGATGACCCAGATCCACAATAATGGAATCAGCCAAGTTTGGATATCCTTCTTCTCTAATCCTCGTCACTTGACGATCAAGAGATCGCCTGAATTGGTTGAAGGAAAACTCTTTATGAAGGATTTTATCAATCATTGCGCTCACAAAGGAAGAAAAATTGTGGAGTTTCATGCGAACTATGGCTCTATCCGTGTCGTCATCCGACATTAAAGCTTTGATAGATTCGTATAGAGATGAAGAAAGCTCTATAGGTAAAGAAGATGAAATAAATACTCCAAAGGCTGTTAAAGAGCATGGTCAATATTCTAAATCTTAAAGCAAATCATGGGATAGAACTTACCGACGCTGGCAGAGGATCCTTCGACTTGGCATTCTGAACTTGGCCCTACTGACCTAGCCCCGTGAATTGCTAGAATTGGTGCGAATAAGATAGTCGCAGATGTACCACCCTCACCAGTTAGACTCATAGCTAGAGCAACGGGACTAGCCTCGATTCTAACCATAGCTTCTGTAATTAGAAGATCCGAAGGAATGGCAGTCTCAGGAGGAGAAGTGGATGGTTGAGTTTCAGTGAGGGCCCACTCCAACATAAAAAGACCTAAATCTTTAGGCTGGTCCGAAGTTCCTGCAATTGTAGTCGTATCAGCTCCAATAGCTGGTCCTACAATCAAAACTCCCACGTGGTTATTCGAAAAACTAACAAATGGATAATGGCAGTTTCAAGATAAAATCTGTACCTACAGATGAATCGGCTTTAACATTTGGTCCTGCAGCCTTGCCATGAGTTTACTCCAATAACATCTTGGTGAGCAATTTGTGGTCAACTTCAGAGAAATCTCCTGTTTGGTCGAGGGCATGTTCGTCGAACTCCCCGATTTTGACATCATGAAAGGCTTCCTCCTCGATGGGTTTCTACATTGTAACATCTACAAAGAAGCTAAATTTTAAGCATAAGAAGGAAAAGAGGGAATTCACGCCAAATGAAAATCAACTTTACCTTCAGCAGCTATAGCAGGTTTTGAAGTTCCAGCAATCGTACTCGCTCCCTTCTATTTTTCTAAAAGAGAATGAAGCGCAAAAACGATTAAAGGAGACAAAAAATTGAAATCGTTCAATTCCCTAAGCCTCCACTCGAATAAAGTAGCATCGGTGTTAGATATACCTGCACTGTAGGTTGATGGATTAACTTCAGTAACAGGATTGGGTTGAACCCCGATATCCACGCCGGCTTCAGTGCTTAAGGGATCCTCACTCATAGCCTCGTGCATCCGTTCAGTAAAGCTTAGCTCTTCAGAACGAGTAAGGCCGAGAGAAGAAGAGTCATATGGGAGTTCACCTTTTTCGTGATCCCCTAAGGGGGTGTTAGTCAATTGGGATATTTTTATACAAAATGGGATAATTGTTAAAGTAGAATAATTTTTCGTTAGTGAGATATTTTAGTGGGATAAATAGGAACAATTTTGTGGGGTATTTTGATAAAATAATGTAGGATAAATTTTTATAATCATGAAATATATATATTTATGCATTTTAAAGATATAAATACTATTTATATATTTTAAACTTACTATTATTGATTAATAATTGCTTACAAGAATGTTCTTTACTATTAAATAGTTTTTGGTTAGACTATAAGGTATTAACAATTATTATTATAATGATGGTCTAATGATGACGATAACCATAATAGAAAAGAAGTAAAGAAAAAAAAGAAATATAAAAAAATAAAAAATAACAAAATAAATATGAGTTCTGGTTTTTTACCACCTAGTTTCAAGCTAAAACTTGGAATAATTTGAAAGACTAGAACTCTCATTTTTGTATAGAAAATTAAAAAAAGTAGGATAATTTTGTACCATTATTCCAATTCTAATTTTGTTAGAGTTCTACTTGACTAACACTGTAAAATTTTATTCTAGTTTTAGTTCTATGTGACTAACACCTTAAAATTTTATCCACATATTATCCTAGTTCCAATTTTAAGTTCTAGGTGACTAACCCTCCCTAAGAATACAAAATGAGGAATAAGTCCAATGAACTTGAAAATAGGATGACAAAAGCCACAGAGAGCAAGATGTTACCTTCTCCCGGAACATCGCTGAGTGGCTCCCCCACAAATGCTGGCAACTCAATACGTGGCCTGTGCACCACCTTCTTTCGCTTTACAAGTCGAGCCTCCTCAGAAGCGACAGATCTTTCTTGTCGAAACTTAGTGCGTAACTCGACCCTTGGAGGAATGAGGCTAGGTTCTTCTTCTTCTTCTTCTTCTCCTCCAACTCCACATGGAAGATCAATTGTCATCTTGTGAGGATGAGTAAACATGACCTTCTGTCTTGGCTTCCTCCGAGGCATTGGAGACTCGGGTTGGTCGGATTGGCGAGTCCGACGGGTAATTGGCGAACTCGCACCCCCTCCAGGGAAGAAAGACACTGGCAAACCTGTCTCTTCTTCCTCTTCATCACTCCTAGCCTATGTGCCTTCGCCTCCAGCTGCACCCTCGTCAAAAGTTTCTTCTTCATCACTTGGGAGGATCTCCTCTTCTTCTGCAACTGCTTGTTTTCCTTTGGCGGAGGACTCGGCAGGCCCTTTCCCCCTCCTCGAGAGTACAGCCTCTCGAACTATCTTGGCGACAAGCTTGGCTTGTTCTTTTGCCTCCAACTCTAAAATTCACTTCAGTTTGGAAGGCACGGTGGTAGCTATCAACCATTTGCAGCATAAGAATATAAGTTGCAATGTATGCTCTGTAGGTGGGAGGTTGAACTTAGCGCACAGGTAACCAGCGACGCTCCAAAACCATGCCCATGCAACATCAACAAGTCCACCATGAGTCTTCATCTATTGGTTCGGGTTCCTAACATGTAGTTGGTCGCAACCAAACTGACGAGCAAACCAGCAAGGGAGGTAGGGCTCTATGCTGCAACAGTTCTTTACTTTGAAGACGATATATCCAGGCCTGATGTTCATCAGCCACTGAAAACAGCCCATGTCGAGAATGGTTCGACTCTTCCCCGGATCTTCATTGTCAATCAGCAACTCATCATAATGTCTAGACAACTGAGGGAAGCATTTAAAGAACTCCCAACACTTATGGATTTGAAATTACCGCTTCACCTCAAAAAATTGTTAGGCTTCCCATTTGCAATCCTCTAACAATTGCAACAGGGGAATAGACGGATAAGCAACAATCGACACCGTCATCAAGCCAGGGTAATGGAGAACGAGCCACACCATCAGATAAGTGTAAGGAAGCTCGGTCTTGGCGGTGGGGATCTCACTCGACGGCTTGCTTCCCTCTTGTGTGAAGCTGGTGACTAAGAGTTGAAGCCCACTGTGAATGTCAACGACCATCGCCGAAAGCAAGAAAAGTTTCTTCCCGAGGACGAGCTCAACAGCCGAAAAGAGGACCTCAATCGGCAGTGCGTCAGAGAATTGGTGCGGTATGACGCATTTCTTCAACCAAATAGCGAGGTAGTCTGCTAGAAGAGTCATCGGCTGAATCTGCTTTTGGACATGCCACAGGAATGTCTAAAACTTGGTGCCCTGGGAAATTTGCCCTCAGCTATACGAGTGGTGTATGATTGCGCCCCTATCTTCGCTATCCGATGGGGTTAGAGGCGCCAACTCGCAAATTTCTTGTCCAGAATGGTCTTCCAGGTGCTTAAATAAGTAGTCCACAAACTGCTTTAAGCTGAGATAGGGAGGCTTCTTCTTAGCCTTGATATCTACACTTGCCAGAGAGGTCTGATAATGACACGTAAGCTCCCATAAGGTGTCATATCTGGTAGAGTTAGTCATCCCCATCTGGCTCAACTGCCGACTGGTGGGGAAATACTCCTGATATGAGATATCACCCATCGGCAGCCCTGAGACCTTCATCATTTTGTGCAAAGCCAACCCTAACTCTCCATTCTTGGTTAAGAAGGTGTTGGTGTTCGGGTTGTAGAGCTCTAATAGTGCAAAAAAGTGATGTACGTTGATGGGCAAACCATACAGGCTAGCACGGATGAGTATATACAACCCACTTTCAGTCAACTCTACACCCCACCGACTGAGCACATAACTCGTCATCTGGGTCCACCACTTGTCCACCGATGAGTGAACCCAGCCATAACACCTGTAACCTTTGACAAGTAGCTCCCTTCCTAGCCTTGCAAGGTAATTTCTTATAGTGTTGGCCCTTATCGGCAACTCATTTTGTAGAACTTCATCTTGTCCTAATACACTGGGATGAAGTTCACGAACATAACTTTTATCACTGGAGCTCGGAGTCTTGTGCTGACTGATAAAGCCACAATGAACTCGCTCCTGATCCTCTGTCAAGCATCACGGCATCTCTTGTGTCATGACCTGCCTCCTCAAATGTGTCAAAGCATATTGGCGAGGAATTAGGGGAAGAAATCTGAGATTCCCTTCATAATCATTCAGCCACATCTCCACATCAAGCGTCAGAATCTCAGGGTCCTCGACAGGTCGCCGAATAAATAATTGGGCTTCCTCAAGGGCTGAGTGGAGCTGGGATCTTTGGTGAATGGTGCGTCTGTAATTAACCGCCACAATGTGGAATGATTCCCTCACATACAAGCTTGGGAATCTCTTCACGTCTGCTCACATTGAACTGAGGAATTACATCAAGTAGCGGCGTTTCGTCAAAAGAGGCAAAAGCCTCGCCGCTTTGCCCATTCACCACACGGAGTGAGAACACCTCCGGAGGGAATTCAATTGCGACGAATGAAGGGTGATTTGTCAAGCGCAATTAAAAGAATATTTTGAAGGCAAAACAAGGAGTCGAACTCATCTCGCGATTCTGCGAGATAGAGTCACTACCTTGTGGTTTACGAGATGATTTCAACCGTTTCGTACATAAAAGGCAATGTACATTATCACGTAAACAACATGACAATATACTCTGTCCTACAGATAGCGAGACAGTGTAAAATCGTCTCGTTTGCCTTGAGACATGTTTGACCATGCAAAACACATCTTTTAAGTGTTGACCCTTACAAAGGGGATACCGGCTCTTCCCGTATGCCTCGTGAAGGAGAACAAACAAGGGTACACATTCAAAATTACAACTTTTGAATTGACAAAAACGGTAAAAAACTCACCTCCATATGATGAAGCCATGAGATCTTCTTTCTCAGGTGCATGAGAAGCTTATCTACCCCTCGAGACATGTGATCTCGAGACATGGTAAAAATATGTTTTTTAATCTAAATCCTACAAGAAATCAGGGTTTTGTGAGGAAATCTCGAACAAGAGGTCAAACTAACTTGCAAGTGAAGCCATGAACTCGGTTCTTACCAAGGATCAAAGAGGACGAAGCCTCAGTGAAGAGGGTACCAAAGCAAAAGCTCAAACCCAAGAAAAAGTGTCAAAACCTTAGTTCCCTCGAGCTACAAATCTGACAAATTTGAAGAAAGGAAAGGGGAGAAAGACATAGAAACTCTTTTATAGGGTTCAAGCAAGGATTTGGAACTCAAAGGAGTGGGGAAAGATAGCTTAAAACCGTCACAACTTTGAAACATAAAGGCTCAGGAGATGACCGACTCCCTTCAAGCGAGACACCTCGATGTGTCTCGCACGGTGAGATAGCTTAAGCTATCTCGCACACGTGTGAGGCACACGAGCCTGTCTCGCACGTAGGGTGGGTCCCGCGGGTATTTTCGTGCATATTTTTTGCCTATTTTCGACATGTTTGAGGTACGTATCCACACTCCTATGAGTATACGAGTATAAACTGCTTCTCCTTGAACCTCTGATAGGTAGATGAGGTTAAATTGATCCCCAAACTCTGAGGAGTATATGAGTATAAACTATTTCTCCCTGCTCCAATACCTTAAGAGCTTAAACTGTATAGACTCTAGTTACGTATGAGTAAAATTGTATTTACACCGGAGCGGAAGTCAACGCCCGACAAACGATTCAACAATTTCACCAAAAGTTGTGATCAGAAATAATTCTACCCCAAATTTGCCCCTGGGAGTCGAGTTTGTTTCCCTTTGACAATTTGAATGAGGTTGTAGATAAACTTTAGTGCATGATAGAAGTTTGGTTGGATAAGTTTGAGGGCCGAACAAGTGCTTGATTTTTTTGCTTGTAGGCTGAGTATGCTGAGATCTCAAAGTTTGGTCCTCTTCTCCTGAGGATTCGAACAAGACTGCTGATAAGCTTCATCGCATGGTAGAAGCTTTACCGGAGTTTGAATACCTAAGCTAGGATATTTGAGAACCGAGTGCACAATGTGCTAGGCGAGCTTGACAATTTAGGCGAGCTTGGCTCTTGCATGCGAGGTTGGAGTATGCCGCCGAACCTCATAGGTGAAGCTATTAGGTGAACTTCAATCAATTTAGGTGAGCTTTAAGCGTTCAAGCGAGCTTAGCTCATACAGGCAAGCTTCGTAAGTTAAGCATTCGGGTGAGCTTAACTTCGTTCAGGTGAAGCTCAATGTTTAGGCGAACTTGGCCTTGTCCGTAGAGCTAGGCAAACAAGCAGATTAAATATTGTTCATGCGAACTTGAACACGCAAGCGAAGCTTAGTATTACAGGCGAACTTCGTTATCAGGTGAATTTAGCTTGGCCTGCGAAGTCAAGTATTCAGGCGAGCTTCAATCTTCAGGTGGAGTTCAGCGTCCAGGCGGAGTTTGTACCTTTACAGGCAAACTTTATCTTCCAGGCGAACTTAAGAGCATGCAGGTGAACTCTAGGCGAATTTTAAGCCTTTAGATGTGCCTTTGAGCTTCTTTGCTTGGATTTAAGGCAATTTCTATTGCCTACAAGGTGTCCAATCGTACTTAGATGTGAACTTCGGATGAAGATGATCAGTTTAACGTCAACTCAAAGACACATGTTAAATTCAGTTCCAGATTTTGATAATGGTCAAGCGATAAACACAACATCGGAAATAATTTAGAATACTCGACAAAATACTGAGTAAACTAAAAGGTGAAAAAGTCAAAGAATTGAAGCCATTCACAAGTCTTTTTCACACAATCTCCTTGAAAAATACTGAAGAGATTGAAAGCAGGGCCTATCTAATCCAAAGTATTCTAGACTCCTCGATAAAATACTTAGGAGCCTAAAAACTTTGGAGGGGGGTATCTATAGGTATCAAAAACTACCTATAGGTTCCCGAACACAGCTCAAAATAAAGAAAAGACGAAGAACGTCATCATCTGAGTCAGAGAAGATCATCTGAGGCCTAAAAAAACAAAGGAACACGCGAAATGACGAAACAACAAGCGACGAAGTTGTCTCACACCCGGTGAGACACCCTTAGCTATCTCGAATTCTGAGACACCTTAATGTGTCTCACACACAGTAACAAGACATGACATATTTTTGATAGATTTATCAATTTTTGTACAGTTCACGTGGTTTCGTAACTGCTTGGAAGTATCCATAAATGCGGGGAGGCCATTATAAACTAAAAATCCACCAGATCGATGGTCGGTTTCAAATTCTTATCTTCAAACATGGCTTCCGAGGCCTATTAATATCCCCCTCACGCACTTGTGAAGGGCATAGACGTATGTGCAAACGGACTAACGTTTTGGAAGATCTGAGAGCAAGGACTCACGAATCTCAAAGGGAGAGGCAGAGATCTTGGCGAAATTCTAAGCAAAAGAGAGAGTTTCTTCATCATATTCAAGAGATCCAAAGGCCTTTAGTCGTTTCTTTGTGTTCAAACATCGCTTTGATCTCAAGAAGAGTGTTTATCTTACCTTGCTGAGATATCCACTTCTGTTCTTGTTTCTAAAATAAAACAAGAACACCAAGCCTTCTTCACGATCAATCCGGATCGTTGAATCGGTGGTCCATGGGCTAAAGAGTCCCCGACACAGGCAAAGATCCTATGCAAGCAGCGACTAATAAATAGTCTCTGTGTGTATTTCTAGAGAATTTTTCTATTTGTTTTCTTTGTAAGGAGAAGTCTTATTAAAAGGCTCACTCTTTTGTTTTCGTTGTAAACAATAAATGTTGTAAATGGAAGCTATAAGAAATAGATTCCCAATGCAAACAAGGTCTTCGGCCCTAGTGATGGCTTGATCCCTACGAGATAAGATTTAATTCATATATGATAAGATTTCATTAGTTCTAAAATTTACATGATTTATGGAAAGTATCCGTTGCAGACATCTGATGCTCAAGGGTGTTGAACCACTTGTGATCTTACTTTGTCTCTGTTTCAAAGGTAGCTTTGTAGTGGATGAAGCCACCAATATAGAACCTCTTTAGTTGGATTTTGCTTTTACCATAGTGGACGACTCGTTGATAAATGAAGATGAGTCAGAATTCTATTTACCATCTCATTAGCCAAAGTTCCTTTGGGTTCGAATCTTCAGTAAGGCCTTGAAGGCAGACGGTTGGCATGTCGGCTTTTAGCAAAAGGAACTGCCCAGACTCCATGAATCATGTTAAATGTCATTTTCCAGATCGGGTTCGTGAGGGTTAGGGGCACGACTAGAAGCTACATTATACCTTTTGTGGTGGAAATTCTCTTGGAGAGAGAATCCACCATCTCCTATTGTACTCCCTAAAAATGACAAACCATAGTGGTTTTCTTGAAGGAGCTTCGGGAGCACTAGGGACTGGACCATGCTGTGAATGGAGAAATCTCCCTCATGGGGATCATGCGAATTGCATGCTTCAATCACAAAAGCTTAGGAAACTTTAATGGTGTAGGCGTCAATTGAAGGGCCAATGTCGTTCTTCCTGAGAAGACAATCAGTTAATAAGCTCTAATCTTTTCCTGCAATCTCATCCTTGGTAGATGGGAGATCCTTTCCAAGAATCTTCATGGTCCAAGACGCCTATCACAGACTTAATCACTGCTCCTATGTTCATATGAGCTATTGCCAGTTGGAGCTTAAGTGATGTTTGGCATGATCTGAACATGTGTTCTGGCCAGAGTTATTCTGTGATGGTGATTAGAAGTCGAGCTTGCTTTTTCAAAGACAACCATCCTTATGGTATGTCTTCTTCTGGAGGGCTTTTAGGGGTGTTGGAGGTCACTCTACCATCTAGCAGATGGTGTGCTTGGCAAACACTCCCCAAAAAAGTCGCTAAGGCTTTCGAGGACTACGTCTAGGTTGGTTCCTCTTAGCCAAAGCTAACCCTCCTTAGCTTGAATGATACAACTCCTGACTTCATTTAGCTTGGATGATGCAACTCCGATGTTGTTCTGCAGGGTGAGTAGAATCAGACCCTTGTTCAGAACTTAACATATCTTCCCAAAAAAAGAAAATATGCCCCACGGTAGGCGCCAAACTATTGATGACTGTGACCAAATAGTCAATTGGATCTGGGCTGGGATCGGTTCTAATCTAGAACTAGATCGATCCCCCTAGGTCCTCGCCGGGACGAGGTAGGGGAGAGTGATGAAGGGACTAATTCCTTCTCCGACTTTATACATGGTTCTTAAATGGGAGGCTGAACTCTATGCTGCACAGACAAGAAGAACCCGTGAGAGGGTGGGGTCCGGTTCCGCTATGGTTCCTCTGACGGTCAAGTTAGTAAAACTCAAGTGGGGAAGGGGAAGGTCAGAAATCGAGGTGGTTATTAAGGTGGCAATGTGCCGTTACAGAGGGTCTATGTGAGCTCCTCTGTGTAGATGAAGAACTGTGCGTTCTTTTTCTTGAGAGAGAGAGAGAGAGAGAGAGAGAGAGAGAGAGAGAGAGAGAGAGAGAGAGAGAGAGAGAGAGTTAGAGCCAGAGAGAGAGCTTCCTCTTTCATTGAGCTCCTCCTCCCTTGAGGTTAGGAATCTACCTGTATATATCTCCGTCATGGGGATAAATGGGTTCCCCCTAGCCAAGCACAGGGAGGCAGTGGTGAAGTACAAGCTAAGAGCCGAGTCATCCATTGCTTTACAGGTGTCGGCTGTCGACTGGAGGGAAAATCACTTCGGCATGGGAGATGATGTCTCTGCATTTTTCAGGAAGTGATTGAGAGCGTGGCAGAAGGCATGCTGGCATGCTGAGTCATCCCTCGCTTTATAGGTGTCGACTGGTGACTAGATGAGAAGTCACTTCGGTACGAGAGAGGATGTCTCTGTATTTTTTAGGAAGTGATTGAGAGCGTGGCAGAAGGCATACTGGCATGTTGACAAGTCATGTAGATCGTCAGGCTAGAATCTGGATAAGGCTTGTCCGAGGTGAACTGGGATGCCGACATATGCTCTGGGGGAGAAGCTTGAGGCGGAGGTCGAGTCCACAACTTAGTCGACAGCAGGGAATCTCCGTCAAGTCGTCTTCGTAAGTTACCAAATAAGTGGTTGAGTGGACCTTTGGTGGGTCATCTTCGACAATAATTAAGTCGGAGGGGTCGAGGCCCCTGTTGGGCTTGGGCCACTAAGGTGGTTGAAGCTGGTTTGCTAGGACTATGAATGTATTATTTTGTAAATATTCGTATCTTGGGTGAGTAAACACCATAAGAAAGGTAATGTAGGGGGTTGAAGAAAGGAGAGATCTGAATTTGAGGTAGTATAATAGAAAATATTTTCAAAGAATGTCACATGACGGGCAATATGAAGCATTCGAGTGGTAGGTTCATAACAACGATGCCCCTTGTGAACGGTGTTATAGCCAAGAAAGATACATCATGTAGTGCGTGGAGATAGTTTATATCATTCATGAGTTAGAAGTAGGACAAAGCAGACACATCCAAAAGTGCGTAGAAGAGAATAGGGAAACTAAGACTCGAAAAGTTGAAAATATGGAGAGGTGTTAGGTAATACAGAAGATGGATTAATATTGATAAGATAAACAGTAGTCAGAAGTGCTTCTATCTAGAGATATTGAGATACAGATGTTGATATCATAAGAGCTCTAGTGGTGTCGAGAATGTGATGATGTTTTCTCTCAGCAACACCATTTTGTTCATGCGTGTGTGGACAAGATTGTTGAGAGAGAGTGTCATGTGATTTTAAAATGGATTGCATTGCCGAAGGGATATATTCACAGACACTATCAAAGCGAAATATTTTTGTACGTTTATAAAACTGGGTGTGAATCATATTTGTAAAATCTTTATAAATATTTAAAATATTAGAACGAGCATGCATGAGATATACCCAGGTGTAGCGAGGATAGTCATCCATAAAACTGACATAATATCATTAACCGGATAATAATGGTAGTGGGGCAGGTCCCCAGATATCAGAATGAATCAAATCAAATAAGACTAAAGCAATTTTATTACTGGATGAAAATGGTAGGGCAATTTGCTTAGCTAATCGATACCCAGTACAGTTTGATAAAGTAGAGAATTTAAAATTTCCTAATGCTCCTGATTCAGATAAAAATTTTAAGTGAGAACAAGAGATATGACACAAGCGATAGTGCCACAGATCAGAAATAGGGAGCCATTGGAAAATGTTAGATTGAGTGGAAAGATATAGAGACTCCAACTGATAAAATCCATTAACCCTATGACCTGTCCCAATCTTCTGGCCAGTGTGATCCTGGACAACACAAGATTTAGCATTAAATAAGATAGTGCAACCCGAATTTGTAATTTTCTCAATGGATAAAAGCTACATAGATAATTTAGGAATATGAAGAACAAACGAAAATGTTAGACGACCATAACTATTAGAATTTAGAGTAATATCAACTAACTGATAGACTGCAAGGGGAGTGTCGTTAGCAGTAAATATGCATAATAAAGAGGGAGCAGGTGAACAATTTGTAAGAATAGAGTTATCAAAGGTCATATGATGAGATGCACCTGAGTTGAATATCCAAGGAGTAGAAGTACCAGAATGAGCAGACAAGGCAGTAAAATCTGAGCTAGAGGCATCTCCACTTAGCCTAAGATTCTTGGTTATTAATACAGTAATCTATGACAACTACGAGGGTTAGAACTCTACAGCCCTTGAGGAGCAAGGTTAACATTAGCCAAAGCAGCAAATGAAGATCGAGTCTTCTCAAGTGTTGGACGAGGTGGTCTCTTATGATATTTATCAATAAGATGACCCGACTTCTTACAATAATGATAGTAGAGTTACCGAGAGGGATCAGATGTACTGTTAGAAGGACACTGATGGGAAGAGAATTGCTGAGGAGTAGCTAGAATAGTATGTGATGAGGGTAATGGTTGAGATGCAATAACTAGAGGGGAGACCATCTGAAAGCGCGTCTCTTCAGATATGAACTCAGCCACGGCTTCACGGAGACTGGGGAGAGGACTACAATGAAGAGTGTGTCCACATAAGCTTTCGAACTCAGAGCAAAGGCGCATGACAAAGTGATATAACTATTGACGGTCACGTTGTTTCTAAAATGCTATGGCAAAGTCTGGAAGCATCTCAGGAACAAGTTCCTCCATCATTTGCAATTCCTCCCAATAGACTGATAATAAGGAATAGAATTCTTGAATAGACCATCACCCTAACGTGCATCCTAAAAAACTTGGTGAAGTTGATACTCACGAGCAACATCAGTCTGAACAAACATGCGACTGAGAGCTAGCCACTGCTCACGAGATGAAGATGCTCGTCCAAGGGAGAGCGGAGTAGGAATAGCTACATAATGCATAATATATGCCATGATCTATTGATCAGTACGGATCCACTGAGAATAAGTGACTGAGAGTCATCAGTAGTGGAATCACTAGAAGCGACTTCTGATATGGAGGATGTAGATAATGAAGGCACAATAACCGTTTTGGATGGACAATGAAGAGATCCGTCAATATAACCCTATAATGCGAAAGCTCTAAGATTATACTGCATAGTGAGAGACCATGCAATGTAATTTTCGATATTTGTAAGTTGCACATCAAGGGGTGGAAAGGTGTAGAGTGCTTTCTTGTCCATGGCCCTGAATTTTTTTAACAGGACCTGAAGTAGTTTTTTTTTTTTGGATAAAAGATGGGCCTGCTGAAGATGGGTCTGAAGATAAAAGACCTCAAGAATAAAAAAAACTATAGATCTCAGCGACTGAGGGCGATTTGAGGGCGACGTTGTTGCAACTAATTTGAGGGTGGCGAGTTTGATGGCGGTCGAAAAGTTCGATGGAGGCCTGAATCGACGATGAGGGCAGTTGATGAGAGATCGGAGGGCTACGATGATGGAGAAGTCAGGCGAAGTCGGGCGATGATGACAGCTGGACGATGACGGTGGCGATCGATTTGATCACGGCGATGACTGTGAGCACTGGCGGCGATTTAACCACTGTAGCTGATGACGAGGGCAGCTGATGACCTGATTCGAGATCGGAGGGCTACGATGATGGCAATGTTAGGTGATGACGACAGCTGAAGCTAGGATTAGGGTTAATTTGTGACGTGGACTTTGATACCATGTTAAGTTTGTATTGAAGATGACTTCATACTTGATAGTAAGATTTACAAGATATACAAGATATATATACACACAATCAGTAAACACTAGGAGGAGGAGGCTGAGGCGACTATAGGGTGGCTGGTATGATATTTTCTGACAAATAACATTTATTGCGAGGTGATTGGTCATCAATGCACAGGAGGTGGCTCGAGACTCGAGACGTTTCATCGCATTTCTACTCGTCGGATGGTCACGAAGTACCGCCTATTGAGTCATCCTCGCAAGGTGTCGGCCAAGTGGAGTGGTTAAGTGGTCGACTCAGCCAGGAGACGACACATAATGCCTATCGGGTTATCGACATAAGATGTCTTTCGGGTCGTTGACATGTGACGATTTTCGAGTCGTCCTCGTAAGATGTCGGCGTGTCGAGTCGACGAGTTGGGCCTCTGATTATCTTGAGATGCTGACTTGATTATGTATAATGCAAAACACTTGTCTGTCATTGATTAGAGATTATTTCTCATCACTAAAATGACTATAACAACATCTATTTAACATGAGTTTTACTTACTGAAAAACCATGTTCATATTTATATTCACTTTAGTATCCGTAAATAATAAATTATAAACGAATATGAGTATTATATTCTTTCGAATCAATATCCATGTGTACTCTGAGAACCTATTTCAATGTCCTTCGTGTTAATGAGATTTTGATTGGTTAGACTAGTTACCTTATAGTTGTACTTCAAATGAGTTGGCGGCCGTTGAACAAGTAGAAGCTGAAATTGAATCATCTTTTGAAGCACAGCTAAATCATACATTGATAATAATGGTGATTTAATACAATTACTCTACATTGAGCCATATTTCTGACTAATTGTAATTTCACTAATAGCATTTTCTATTGAAAATCCTGAATGACATATTTTGAAGCACATTTAATTAATGGCTAGTGATATGGGTAGGATTTGCTGTTTAGATCTTAATTAGCGTATCATATCTTTTTCTCTCATGTCCCACATTTTGATTACTACTTGTTTCTTTGTCTAGTCTGGACTAATGTGGGACCATAGTTTGTCTAATGAGCTTATACATTGTTGGACGATAATCTCCAATGGATGCAGGACACACTCATATGCCGCGATAAACCAGTGTTACAGTGTCGGTGTGATCGAAGTGAGCTCCTTTGATCATCTTATTAAGAGAAAAAGGGAAAAGAGCTAGGTGTGAAAAGTGAAAATACAAATCTTTTGTAGGTACTGCCACTTGTTAATTATGTCAATATATACAAAATTGCCTTCTTTTTTTCAAATTCTTTTTTACAAATTAAAGCATTGTTAGATGATCTGTTTACGGATTCGGATTCTCTTCACTATCCAAAGGACAATGGATGGTCCACTACTTAATCACAACTATTGATTATGTAGTGTGTGGCTATGATATTTCTCTTTGAGTGCAAATTAGGAATGAGTGCAATACACGGGGTACGGTGAGTGTCAGATTCAGAATGTATCTCAACCATCCACTAGATAATCAATAGTTGCGATTAAAAATAGTGGTCTCTCCACTAATTTTTTTGTGGTGCGGAGAATCCAAATTCGCTTCTTATCTTTCTTCATGCAGTAGTTTTTATTGAACTATTAAGGCACATATCAAAATAAAAATAGAAGGGAGATTTCTTTTCTTGTCGCCTTTATTTTATTGAGATTCCATCTTTGATTCTTTGCAATATTTTTTATCGTGGTTTGACGGGATTAGAGTTCTATCATGAATAGTTTATTTTATAGTATTATGTCAAACTAGGAAAAACTGGGGCTAGAGATAAAGTTACTCGGTTTCCTCTAGTACTATAAACCAAGGTTAAATATATAGGAGAGGTATATTGAGTGAGCCTTGAAATAGAGCATAGAAGAACCGAAGGGTAGATTTAACTGAAGGCGTAGATTTTTTCTTGATTAATAAAGAAATTTGATTTTTTTGTTTTCCAGATAATCCTCCCCTTCAAGGGAAAAAACCCATCATTCTTTTATGGTCTAGATCTGTGTTTGAGTATCATGCACCACTCTTATTTATGTTCGTATATATACTTGTAAGAGAGAGGGCTGGAGATGAGAGAGAAGAGAGAGGAGAGAGTAAAATGAAAGGAATTGATACAAGGAGTACGTCTCAAGTTAGTTAAATAAAAAGAGAGAGGAGCAAATGATATCGAGGAACTCAAAGCCTCAAACAACCATCAGTTGTGCAGTCACTTTACTCTTTAGATTTCTTTTCCCTTTCCACTTCATTCCTAATCTAATCTTTTAACTTTTATTTTTATTTTTTATATATTTTCTTCTCATCATAGAAATCATTCACATATATCTCAAAGTGGTGTATATCGTTTGATTAATTAGCAGCTTCTTTTTCATTAGCAAACTTGTAAAAAGATATTAAAGCCACTAAGAATCAACTTTAGTAAATTATCTAGTCTTAGTTGGTAATAAAGCAGTTAAGGTTATATGTTTAAAAGTGGCATTTTTACATGCTTACCCCCATTCAGTATTAGTGTTTGCTATATACTATTAACATAATTACGGTTTGTTCAAGTAAATTTGGATCACCTTTACTAGAACAGTTGTAATTTATTTTAAATATAACTATCATACCATATAAATGAAGGTTCATTTGCCATTGAAGTTCGCAATAGAGTGCTGTTTCCTCTCTCACTCACTACACCTTCTAATTTGGGTTTAATTGCACTTAAATGATTACAATTAAGTGAACCTTTTTGTTTTAAAAACCGAACAAAAGAAAAGACCCAAAGTATTTAAGAGGCTATTTGGTTGGTTTACTAGATATTAAGGAAAATGATATTAGGGATGGAAACAGCTAAGAATGTGTTTCCATTTATTTACTTACAAAAACCTACGAAATGAGTTTGCTTGAATTTGAGTCACATCATCCAATAAAAATGTATCATATAAATTTTTTTCACTTTGTTTCAACGTGTGAACCAAACAAAAGACATAAAATCATTATAGGAAATACATTTCCTGTAATTGATTTCCTTGAATTTTTAGCCAACCAAATAACCCGTAAGTGTTATAAATAGACGCTTCAAAGTTTCAAAATGTTCCACATTGGTGTCCTCTTGTTTACCCAATGTTACAAATAAGTACCCCAAAAATTGTAAATGGCCTCACTTAAATACTCCAAAGTTTCTAAGAGTTTCACTTTCTCACCTTCTATTATGTGATGCAGAGAAAATATAACACCCTTTGGGTTTTTTTTATAACTATGCAGCATTCATTTGCAAACACTTAAGCATATAGTTTTTTTTTTTTTTTTTTTGTTCCATTTGAAATCATTGGGCATTTAAGCAATTAAGTCTTTAATTTGCTTCTTCTATTTATAAGTCTTCAAATTAATTTAAGAAAATACTATTGCTATATTACAAATGTTGAGAAAACTAAGAACCAGGGGACAACAAATTATGCAACCAATGTTAATTAGTACAACTGGAGACAGAAAAAGATGATCCAATAACAGTAACTTTCTCTGACATCGTTTGGCTACCAAGTTAGACACTCTGATCAAACCCACAAATATCTGACAAACACTATATATAGCTCAAATTGATCTGAAAGTTACTACTGCTCATTTTGATTCAAAAGTATAAAGTATAGCAACAGCGATAACAATAATTGAGTAAGCCTTGGGACCTTCACGTAATGCAATTAGATATTTAATTAAGGTTGTTTATGAAGAGGATCAATTCATGCACATGTGATATGATTATAGCTAGTAAATGTATGGTTAAAAAAAGGTTTTTACATCAAAACCACATTTACTTTTTTTTTTGTCAATGAACTGAAATTTTATTCATTTTCCAAATTGAGATCATCTTTACTTTTATCCAAATTTATATTTACCAACTTTAAAGTTTTTTTAAATGTAAACCACATTTACTTATTAACATATTTGTAATGTCGCACCTTTTTATTCACCCACGGAAAATCAAATATTTCCATTTTAACCACATCTTCTTCCTTCTAACCCCTAACCCTAACTGTAGCCTCCTCCATCCTCTTCTTTTACAAACCCTAAACATAATCCTAACCCATGGTCGCTACCTCCCTCAAAGTCGTAGCCCTAACTTATGGCCGTCACCTCTCCCAAAACCCAAACCTATGGCTCCCACCTTCCCCAAACCTTAACCCTAATCCTAGTTCCCACTTGGGAAGGAATGGGAGAGTGGGAGGTTAGAGAGGAAGAGAGAGAGAGAGAGAGAGAGAGAGAGAGAGGAGTTGGGGGAGGAGGGAGAGGGAAGACAAGAAGAAGAGGATGATGATGATGCTAGGGTCAGGGTTAGGGTTAGGGTTTGTAAGGAAAGAGATAAAAAAAGAAAATGATGAGGGGAAAATAGCCGTTTCGCATATTGTTTGGCTAAAAACTGGATTAGATGTGACATTGCAACCATGTTAGCAAGTGAAAGTGGTTTATATTAAAAAAACAATTCAAATATGGTAAATATCAATTTGGGTAAAAGTAAATGTAGTTTTCATGTAAAAGAAAAAAGAAAAAAAAAACTAGGTAGTTGTTTACCTCTTCTTTTCTTTCATTACTTACTTTCATTTGTTAACTCATTATCCAATAGGAGGGGGGCACCTCACTTGTCCCCCCTATTGGTCCCATATTTTGGGTCCCTGTAGCAAAGCTCATTAGGTGTTATGTTGTCATAAATTATTCGAGAATTGTGTGCTCTGTTTTTTTTACTTTTTCTCAGCTGTTTTATTTTGTTTTTTGATGGTATTATTATATATTTTCTTTTTTTTTGAAATAAATAACATCATCAATATAGTTAAAGCGCATCATATAAATAATAAAACTAATTTTTATATATATGTAAGAAGGAACGATAAATAAAAGAAATGTCATGGTGCAAGGGCCGTACGTAGAGAAATTCGAAAATATATCTCTTCTTCCTAAAGAAAGTGAGCACATGAAATAAGGGTTTTATGTAATTTTTTCTTAATAAAAGAATTCTCAGAACCCTTTAGTTCATAAATTAGATTTTGTAATTAGATACAAGATGATTGAAGCACCAGGAGAAGTATAGCATCCAAGATACGTTTATAAGCTTCCTTGAATATTGTGGACATGCAAGGAACAAAGAAATACATCGTATTTTGTTATAAAGTTTCAAACATTAGACACGAGTTATTTTCTCTTGGTAGGTAGGTTGATGGGTTACATAAGTTAAAAGAGAGAGAGAGAGAGAGAGAGAGAGAGAGAGAGATATCGTTAAATATCAATAAATCGATTGAGTAATTAGCGCCTGCTTGCATTTTGGCTTGGTAAATTTCCAATATGATGGACTTTGGCCTAGATCATTAATGGAATTTGGCCTAGAATTAGCCTTATATCCAACTCAAGCGCTAATCATACACTTGAAGATCTAATCAAATTAAACTCATTGTGCTAAAACCCCCCAAAAAAAAATTCAACTATTGTTAGGCAAAATTGTTCCCTTGAATTTAGCCAGGTAGTGCTCAGATCCCAACTAGCTAGTACATTGGATACAAAATCATACGTTGCTTGAATTGACTCCAAACAGGTACCCGGTACCCCTCACCATGTGCACTTTGGTATAAACAGGTACCTAACTTTTGGACTTTTTATCTCCCCACAAACAATCAACCATCTCGAACTTTTAAAAAATTAATTATCACAAGATTAAAAAAAAATCTAGTAAATTAGATGAAGACAATAATGCATCCAAGCAGAAAAGAAACATATTACATTAGTACATGAATAGGAAAAAGAATTCCATCCCTCCACAAATTCAGCATGCATCTTCTCGACATACATCAGAGCATGACAATATGACTATCCATTAACTCTTTCATTTAAACTCGATCGTATCCAAAAATAGTGATGTAATTTTCTCTTTCGCCCGATTTTATCGTACTCGATGCATCGGGCCAACTAGATAACTTATTGTATCCAAATATTGACACGCGGTATATAATCTGGATATCGGATTGTTAATATGAATATGTTTCTGTTTTCTGTCTTGACTGTATCTTATCAGATATATCCGGTCAACTGGATAATTTCTCCACTACTAAGTCATGCACCCCACACATTACTTGAAAAAGAGAACTTCTTAAACTTTACCCTTCCCCCACTCCGCAACTCCGCAATCAAGAGGCAACAATCGAAAAAGTAGAAGGGGGAGGAAAAAGAAAAAGGAAAAAAAGGGGGAAAAAATCCACGCCGAAATTAAATTCAAAAACGGTGGTGCTACGTGAGTGGGCCCCATGCAAAAACCAAAGCATGTCTAGAGAGAGAGAGAGAGAGGGGGGGGGGGGTCGGGGGTGGTTTTTAGAGAGAGAAGCTTCGACGTCACGACAGTGAGGACTCAAGAGTACAGCTAGCAATGAAAGGAGGAGTCTTTACCTACCGTTTGCAGAGGCAGCAAATTTAACACCCACGGTACAATTCACAAATTCATTCATTCATTCATTCTCTCTCTCTAGAGACTCTCTCTCTCTCTCTAGACAAGCTCTCTCTCTCCTCACGTTCACTCCCTCCTTTTCTTATTCTTTCTCTCTCCTCCCCTCCTACTCCTTTTAAGGCCCTTCCCCATTTGCCCACCCTCTCTCTTTCTCCTCAACAAGCATCCTTCCTCCATTTTTAATTTCGTTAGAAATTTGAGCAGAGTTTTGTAGCTGAAGAAGAACTAGATAGAAATTTTTTAGAGGGGGAGAGGGAGTTTTGAAGAAGAGAACTTTTCCTAGTGGTACCATTTCTGAGCTCTGATCACTCTGCTTTATGTGTCAATTATCGCAATTGATTTCATTTTGTTATTTTTGGAGCCAAAATTGAAGTACCCAATTGATTTAATTTCTCTCTCTTGCACAAAATTACTTCATTTTGAATGGTAGTTCAATCTTTGGTGATCAAAGATTGAATCTTTTTTACTTTGTTTTCAAAAAATTTGGATTGTTTTTTTTTCCTTCTAATTTCCTTATATTTTCTAATAGTTGTTTAGAAATTGGTGTTTTGGGGAAAACCATGCGTTAAGCTAGCTGCTGTTTCTTTCATCCTGCGTTAATTTTTTTTTGCTCATAAATTGTTTGCATTTTTCGGATAATTATCACTTAGGCCAATTAGTAATAATGTGAGAATGGGATAGCAAGAGTTTGTAGGTTCAAAATTACTTAGGAATTTGATTTTTCTTATTTTCTTTTTTTAAGAAGAACAGCTAAAAATTCAAAAAAGAAATTTTCTAAACAAACACATTCACTTTTTTTTCTAAAAATCGAACCATTTGAGTTTTTTTTTACAAAAATCAACACATTTTTCTTAATCCGGTTCCTAAATAGTCGGGATTGTCAACCCCGACTATTTAGGAGGTTACAAATTCCCAATTACAACCCTAAACCCTAACATTATATGCACTAAATAGTCAGGGTTGGCAACCCGACTATTTAGGAACCGGATTAAAAAAATATGGGTTGATTTTTATAAAAAAACGATTTAAAAAAAAGTGAATGTGTTTGTTTAGAAAATTTCTTCAAATTCAAACGTTCTAATTTGATTTTTTTTTTGGAGAAAATAGAGGAAATGTATCAAAAATTGGCATAAAATACATCCTTTTCCCCAAATTACCCTTCTCATTTTGCCCATTGACCATTTTTCCTCTGCTAAAATGCGCGGAGACAAGGTCAATAATAGTAAGAAGCAATCATTGTCAAAGATTTTTCCCCCCCTCCCTTCACAGTAAGGCAAACAATTGTAACTCTGACGTGCACGACCAATAAAAGGCCTCCACGTGTAATCCCACCAATCAAACACAATCCACGTCATCAATTCCTTTGCTAGAAAGATTCAATGCACGTAAAGAAATTTAGGAATGTTCCTCGTTGGTAAAACTTGGCAACTAATTGGTTCAACGCGGTTAATAACTTTTTTTTATAAATACTTGTCAACATTTTGCTAAACTTTGTTTATTATTATTATTATTGGACAGATACTATGGCTTCAAATGTGTACGTGGATGAAAAACTTGAGATGATGTGCGAGGGGCTATTTGACAATATTGAGGATTTGTTGGATTTTTCAAGTGATGATGAATTATTGGGAATTAATAGTGGTGACAACAACAAGGATGATGATATTCATATTTCTCAAGCTACAACATCTTTTCCTAATTCAGGTGAAGGAAGCCGAGTTACAACCGCTTCCGAGGAAAACAAAGTTGTAAGTTCGTTTCCTCATAGGAGGTCATTTGTTTTTTTTTTTCAATTTGTTTAATTTTTCTCTATTTTATCATTTTTCAGAAAAAAACAGTGTTAGCGGACTATAAGAATTAAACTATTTTTTGTACTGCAAGACACAGAGAATAGTATAACTTTTGTGCAAGAATAATGTAACTGTGTGCAGACTAGTTCTCACTTCTCTTCTTAGTACGAGTTTTGAGGGTTTTGAGCCATTTTTTAAAAAGAGAATATTGTTTATTGTAAAAATTTTGTTACTTTCAAGTTGAAAAAGAGTATTTTGCTTGTGATACTAGGGTGTCGCTATCATATCATAGTCTGTGTATTTGGGGGGCTATTTGGTTAAATTTCTATAAGAAAGAGGAAAAAGAAAAGTACTTAAAATTTAATTTCCTTATATTTCTATAAAATTTATAGAACTCAAAAGAGTACCATATTTCTTATTTTTTGCTATTTTTTGTTTGGTTTAAAGTATGAAAAAGTTTCTAACTTTATAAAAAAATATGTTTTCTTGTTTTTGGCTGGATGTCACTTTATAGAAAATAGTTTACTAACAATACCCATGAGAAATAACATAGGAAAAATACTGATGTACTTAATTATTTTTTTAATATAAGCGTCAGATTTCTGTGTGATTTTAGCCCATTTTGAGCGGAAATTGATTTTTATAAAATATGGTACTTTCTATACTTTACAGAAAACTTTTCTGTAAATTTTTTTTGAACCAAACACAATTTATAAAAAAATTTAAAAAAGTTTTATTTACAAAACTATCACTCACTATCATTCACTTTCTATATAAATTTTCTATAAAAGCACTCAAGCAAACAGTCTCTTATAGTGTTTCTTTCATATAGTAGGATATAAAATTTAACACTTGCTTCAATTATTTGAAATTAGTCCCCACAAAGGTGTATCTTAGTCTGGCCAGACCACTGTGCATTTCATGTCACGACAAAATCCATTGCTTCATTTTTTTTTCTATTCAAGTAGAAAATGAGAAGTTTTCAGATTTTGTTTCTTGTACTCAAATTGATCGGCACGCAATTTGACGTTCCATTATGCTCCCTACGTGTTACTATCTCTACTTAATTATTACTTCTTTCGAATTTTCGAATCTCTAATTAAGCCTCTCTGCTTCCCTTATGGTGTTTTTTTTTAAAATATATTTCTTTCGGGTTTCTAAATAATTCGACATCCTGAATGTGTATTCTACAGTGCGAAGAAATCGAGGGTGTGGATGATTGGATCACGAATTTTCTAGACGACTCCAATTTCAAACTAGATTGTTTTCCCGCCGCCACCCGCATCATCGCCGAGAAGGACGCGGCCATTGTTTGAATCTTTCAGTCCGGTCTCGGTTGCGGACGAGCCGAACAATGTCAGCGGCGACAAAGGCGGCGGCGGCTCGTCGTCGTCGTCGTCGTCCTCCTCTTCCTCCAGCTCCAGCACCAGAGCCAGCGAGATGATCGAAACTGTCTCGCTGGCCCCCGTTGGCCCCACCATGATGCTTGTCCCCGCCAGGGCCCGCAGCAAGCGCCCGCGCCGCGCAGCACCGGCCCACGTCACCGTCCCGATATTACCGCCATCCACCGATGGCCCGCCGCGCCATCCCGACGCTACTCCCGGAAGCGGAGAGCTTCGGCGAGTCATTTCCGCCCCCGTGATGAAGAAAAAAGAAGAAGACGTCTCTGTCCGTCGGCAGCGCCAGCACCCACGCCGACGATTCAACGACGGGCAGGAAGTGTTTACACTGCGGAATTCAAAAGACCCCGCAGTGGCGGGCCGGCCCAATGGGCCCGAAAACCCTATGCAACGCTTGCGGTGTTCGTTATAAATCCGGCCGCCTCTTCCCGCGAGTATTCGGCCGGCCGCTAGCCCAACGTTCGTGCCGACCATTCACTCAAATTCGCATAAGAAGGTCGTCGAGATGCGGAACAAGACGGTGGCCGTGTCGCCGTCCCCGGAGTGCACTCCTGCGGCCAAGAATTGTGACCTTCTTGCATACATTAGGAGGAGTTAGAGGGGAGTTCAGTGTGTTGAGTTTGATTTGAGAGTCATTTTATTGCTGTTACTATTATTGTTTTTTCTTTTTTCCTTTCGGGTTTTTTAGTGGGGTCCCCTTATTTTGTACAGATGGGAAAGTGAAATTTGAGGGTTTAGGATTTTAGATGAGGAATTGAGGAAAATGGGTGGAGAATACTTAGGTTGAGGTTTAGAAGAAAGGAAGGGGGGTATATGATCTTTTTTTTTAGGGGGTCTAGCTTTAAGATATTTCAGCTTGATGTATTGTATTCTTTTTGCAGTCAATTGATTAGTAGGGGAGAAAAAAAAAAACTATTGATGGTTTCATTCTTATAGTCATTATATGTATTCTTTTTCTAGCATTATTTGGAGATTTTGTTTCCAAGCAAAGAGATGAAGTGTTTCTTATAAATCGTGTTGAGATTGTCCGTTTTTATGCTCAATGTAATTGAAGAATGAACAAAAATCTTAACAAAGGACTCAATTATATTGTGAATATACAAAGTTTTTATTGATCTTTAAGAGAATGCATGCTTCTTTTTTTGGGTGGGGGTAGGTAAACTGTAACCTTGTAATTAAGAAAAGAAAAATGCTTTAGGGACTCAAAAACATAGGACCATACATGGGACATGTGAGGTGTCGGCTCCCTGCACTGTTCATGAACGGTGCACCATGGGACAGGGAGCCGACACCTCACATGTCCCATGTAGGGTCATATGTTTTTCGATCCCTGTTGCAACACCCTTAAGAAAAAGAATTTTTAATAACAAGGGTTAAATGAAAAGGGGTTAAAAGTCATTAAAGCATTCACATGGCCAGCTTGTAATACAAGTTGGTAGGTGGAATAAGCATCATGATAGGGTTTTGAGATTGACAGGGGAATACTTCAGCTTTAAGCTTGTGCTCCTTAAATATATCTTTCATCCAATCTGTTGATTGGTAGATTTGCATCATCTTAACCTAACATGTGGGTTATCAATGAGTATAAACTGTATACCCAACTCGTTTTTATTTCTTTTGGATGGAATATCCTACCTCGTTAGGTGATGGTTAATTAATTGACTAACGTTAGGTTAACCATTTGATGGGTGTTTAACTTATTTTTAGTGAGCAAGAGAGGATATCACATCATAAGAAAGCAAACCCTCAGCAAGAATTTGCTGTTTCATTAATCAAGTCCATACTGCAAGCTATAATATTCCCTTGATTGAGGGTTAAGTTTATCCGTATAGAGTAGCATACAGCGCTTGATACTCAGTAGTAACTTTTGAATCAGTGTAATACAGGGATTTTGAAAATTAATACACAGATCAGAGTGTTGTTAATTCTTTTAGTGCACCACTGATGCTGTTGTGAAAACCATTGGATTTTTTTTTTTTTTTTTGGGGGAGTTAACAGTGGCATCAGCACTGCAAATGAAGGTGGGAGACTGACTTATACTTGGATATAATTTTCCTTCCCTTTCAATATCATTGCATGTAATTATTTGCTAAAGGAAATTGATGAGACACAATAGAGTGGTAATCTACTGTTCTGCTTTATTAGCTCTTTCTAAGTTTTGGTGGAGGGAATCATTTTGAGTTAGAAATCATTTGTGGTTTGGCAATTAGCTCCAAGTTAATTAAATTGAATACAAGTTTATAGCAGACCAGCTGATTTGGCTGAAGATCTTTTTCATCCAAAGAGCTTTGAGTCCCAATATCATAGAACTGCATGCAAGTTGGTGATTAAATCAAGTGCAAGGCACTATTGTTCCTTGTGAATAAACTTTAGGTTTGTTTCCACTCATCAAGCATCACAATGGCAGCAAATGAACGAGTCAGGCCATTAATGTCACTAAAACATTTCTGAATTAAATATCAAGTCATCTGTCAGAAAAACACTTTTTGCCTAATTTTTTATCTTGTAAGCACTGAATGATAGGATTTTAATTAAAAAAAATTTGGTCAAAACACATAATTGACAATTCACATAATATTTCATTATGTATAGTTTAAATAAACTCAAAATTTGCCTAGGCTCCAATAATCTTACACCTTAAACAAGTACAGAGAAACTCAAAAAGAGTGTGGCTCAGTTTATCACCAGCTTAAATCTCTATATCCTTGAAAGTAACTTTTATACATGGGGTACTACTTCAAGAGAGTTGATCTCTCACCACCTTGAAGTTAACAGTCCAAATATATAATGGTTAAATTTCCTCCACTGTTTACGCCAACTTGATTTAATTTTGACAACGGTTAAAATTACATGTGGAGGTAAAACATAACAATCTCACCATAATCCACAAACCCCTTTTGCCTGAATCCCTTTAATTTGGTCTTTTCTTATAATGAAAGAATTGTGGTAACTCATCAAAAGGCAATAATATTTACATTCAGTGAAGCATCTCTTCTGAAAATATACATAAATCCCCCTTTCGATCTTCGAACGACTGGTATCATCGGAAAATAACTCTGCTAAAAGAACGAATTTCAGATTTTGTGATACATTCAAAGGGTTTTGTATATTCATCCCTTAAATCATCCATATATATTTGCAAACTTACCCCCAAATCTCAGTATTTGCAAAACTACCCAAAACTCATCAACCATTGGAAGAAAAATTGGCCCCAGACTAACGCTGCCGCTTATCAAAAGGTTTTGGGATTAGATCTGGGCTGATTTGTCAAAGTGTAAAACAATAGAAAAAAATACCCATAAAACCATTTAGTAAGTGACAATGTTAGACCAGGGGAGGGGGTTATTTTTTTTTCCGATGTTGATGAGCAGGGAGTAGTTTTGCAAATACTGAGACATAGGCGTAATTTTGTAAATATGGATGGATTATTTAAGCGGCAGTCTAAATCCTTGCAGATGAGTTGAATATTCACCTTAAGGTCACCATGGTGGTATTGATACTGCTTTGGCAGCATCAAGGTGGTTCAAGCGGCAGGTTCCGAGGAGGAATTCAGGGAGCTCTTCCTCGGTATTTCCCTGCAAAATGGCTCATTTCATTAGGGAGATGACCAAAATTTAGGGTATACTTAAAAATTACCATGGATTTAAGGAGTTATGCACAAAACGACCATAAAATTCTTTAATAGAGAAAACTACTCTGAAATTTCAAAATTGTTAAAAAAAAATATATAAACTACTGAAAATTATTGCTGCAGTGTTAACGGCTGCGATACAAGATCTGAAGAACTTTATAAATAGGAGAGGAGAGAGTAAAATAGAAGATATATAAAGTACATAAGTGCAATTGTCACCTTAACCTACTTTTCGTCAAGAATGATACTTCAGTGAAAAATATTCATGATAGTTTCTTTAATAAAAATTGGCTGAATTACCAAATTGGTATTTTATTTAGGCCCTTTTGGCATTTTAAATAGGCAACTCTACATTATAGCATTTTAAATGATCCAAAGATGCATCAAGTCTCAAATTGTCACTGGCAGTCAATTTGCCAGCAAGAACCCATCACGTGCGTGCACTTGATGTCGTTTTTTAGTTGGTGATGTGGTAAGGACTTGCTGAAGTGGAGAAAGAAGTAGGGGCTCTTTAATTTGGGATTCAGATTCAAATTGGGGCCAACTTTGGACATGATTTGAAATTAGGAGATTTCCGAATGGAGGAATCTAAACGAAAATTGATAAGGGGAAAGCATGGGCAAATTGAGTAGGGTGAGAACTTCGCATAATATCCTTCAAAATTTGGGCTAATTATCCAATTTGGGAGAACTGGGGATTTTAGGGTTAGTTATTGACCTGCCTAACCCCTGCCACGTAATTAATGAAGCTCCAGCTTAGCGCTCCGACACAGATTTAGTGATCATGCAGCATGGACGTGATGAATTCTCGCGGGAAAATTGGCCGGTGATGAAAATTTGGGTCTTGTTGCGCATTTGGATTATTTAAAATGCCTTAATACAGAGTTGGCTATCTAAAATGCCTTATTGGTAAAAGACATCTAAATAAAATACCAATCTGGTAATGTAGCCAATAAAAAGTTAATGGTAGCTTTATGCAAAACCCTTTGCAGATGACACCTTAGTCTAGCTGTCATCAGACGTGACAATTTAGTGAAAAAAATCTTCTCTAATTCAGCTTTGTGCAAACACCCAGAGTTCAAGGTGGTTTGTTGAATTTTACCCAAAAAAATAAAAAAAAGCCTTGTGGTACAGAGCTGAAGTTTACCTGAACCAGAAATGCCATTTCTATCACCAGGTTAGTCAAGTAACCAAGTACAAGACTCACTACTCCCCTAGCAACCGTCGATGAACCGATATCCACACCTAGCTGAAAATTCACATAAGCTAAAGTCAAATTTTATAATGAACTCGAAACATTTCTTTATACGTTACAGTATGATAAAATCATGAGATTTCAATATTCAAATGCGAGCTCATAAATATTGCCTGCATTCCTTTCTATTAAAGCACTATTGGTGATCATTCTAATGCTATCATAAATAAGCGGAAACTCTCTTTTTGAAGTGGGTTAATTGTGGATTGACCCCTTGTACTAGCCCCAACTGCAGATAGACCCTCTGTGGTTCTATTGCAGTAGATAGATCCTTGAGTGAATTTTTTGACTCTTTTACCCTCGGAGAAAGAGAAAAATATTTTATCTTTAATGGACCTCTTAATGGTAAAATAGCCAAAATATATCTATGCAGCGTCTCCCCGCAATTGGGTGATACTACAAAGGATCTTATCTGCAACAGTAGAACTAATAGGGATCTATCAGCAATTGGGCACTGGTGCCTGGGCGCGTGCGTGGTTTTTTTTTGTGTTTTTTTTTTGGGGGGATAGGGGGGGTGATCTACAGTGGGGCCGGGTGAAGAATTACAGGAAAACAGGTAGGAACCAGCAGACAGACTGGCGGTCGACCGTCGCGGTCGCCGCCGTGGTCGACCGTGGATGACTGTAATGGATTTTCTCTCGAGTTTTGGGGTTCGGTCGACCGCCGCGATCGACTGCGAGACCTGCGTGGTTGACCGCCGCGGTCGATCGCCGAAGCGGTTATGATAGGGTTCAGTTTCCAGACCCATTTCATTTTGGATTTGTATAAATACCCTTTGGGTGTTTTTAGGGTATGTAAGGCAGGAGTTTTGAGCAGATTGTGAGGGTTTTCTTTGGGCTTCTATTCTAGGAGCAATTTGAGAGATTAAGAGTGAGTTGTTGAGGGTTTTGGTGAGAGATTGTAACCCTAGTTTGTTCTTCTTAATTTCTAATAGTGAAAACTCCCCCCTCCTTGCCCCGTGAACGTAGGCATCTCGCCGAACCACGTAAAGCTGGTGTTTGATTGTTTGTGCTATTGATTTTGGTTGGTTCTTTATCTTTCTCGGCGATTGGTTTGTTTTTTCTCGAGACACAACAATTGGTATCAGAGCTTCGGGCAACGCTTGGGCTTTTTGGAGGTATAGATCAGTTGGAAAGTTCATCCAGAGCTTCGATTGGTGATAAAGATTGGATCTTTGTGGTAAAGTTTCTATCTTTTTTCAAGTTGGATCTATTTCCTATTTGTTCCGTAATTGTTTGGGTGCTTTGAGATATATGGCTGAAAAAGATAAAAGTTGGGAGGGTTCTTCTGGTGTGAAGGCCGTCCAAACTTTGAATATACATTCTATAAAAATAGATGTGAAAAAATTCAACGGCACAAATAATTTTGGACTTTGGCGATGCGAAGTCATGGATGCGCTAAATGCGTAAAATTTAGAAGATACATTGGAGTTGGACGGGAAACCGGTCGACGTTGATGAAAATGTTTGGAATAAAATGAATAGAACGGCGTGTGGTGTGATTAGGTCTTGCCTTACCCAAGACCTTAAATATGATGTGATGAATGAAACTTCGGCAAAGAGCGTCGAAAATCGTTTGCATTTGAAGAGAAGGCTTTATCGCTTCCAATTGAAGAAGAGGACATTTATTAGTGATCACATGAACCACTACACGAAGCTACTTGCAGATTTAGCGAACGTAGATGTCATTGTTAAAGATAAGGATAAAGCATTGTTGTTATTAAGTTCCTTGCCCGACGAGGAATATGAGACCTTCGTCCTCACTCTTATATTGTTGTTATTAAGTTCCTTGCCCGACGAGGAATATGAGACCTTCGTCCTCACTCTTATTAATGGGAAGGCATCTCTTTCGTGTCCTCACTCTTATTAATGGGAAGGCATCTCTTTCGTATAGTGAGGTCACCGCAGCCCTTGTGAACTATTAACTTCGAAAGAAGGACAATGAGACTTCCATTGAGCCGGTTACGGGGGTATTGGTTGCAAGAGCTAGAAGTCCAAACCGTGGAAGAAGATCGCAGTCTAGAGGGGGGCATCCTGCAGTTGGTAGGAATCAGTGTGCCTTTTGTAGAGAGGATGGACATTGGAAAGCTGAATGCCCAAAATTACAAGCCGTGAAGAATAAAGGGAAAGCTATTTAAGCTTCAGAGGTAAATGTTACCAAGGCTAGTGGCGATGTTTCAGATTCAGATTCTTCGGGCTATTCGTGCCCAGCTCTTCCGTCAGTTGATGTTGCCGACTCCACCGAGTGGATGTTGAATTCTGGTGCTACTTACCACATATGCCCTAGAAGGGATTGGTTCTTCAGCTTTCAGGAGTTGGAAAGAGGGGATGCTGTTCTTATGGGTAATGATCACAGATGCCCTATTGGTGGTATTGGTACCATTCGGATTCGGATGAGTGACGGGATGATCCGGGAGTTGGCTGATGTGAGGTTCGTTCCTCAACTGAGGAAGAACATCATTTCACTTGGGGTATTGGAGGCATCAGGCTATAGGGTGACTTTGGCGGATTCTCGCTTGAAGGTCACATCGGGGTCCATGATTATGATGAAGGGAGTCAGACAGAGTAACTTGTATTATCTGCTTGGGAGCACGGTAGTTGATAGGGCGCTGACTACTTCTTTGGCTAGACTGTGGTATTGTTTGGTGTTGGGATATATTGTTGGTTATACCGTGCACAGATTGTTGAGGAGTGCTATGACCTGCAGATTGAAGTCCTGTGAGCACATTGGGATGAGCGAGAAGATCAAGGTGGAGTTCAGCACTTCTATCCACCGATCGAGGGGTCTTATTGGAGGTGTTCAGTCAGGCATTGGGGGGCCTTCCATGTATGCATCAGTGGGAGGTAATCGTTATTTTGTTTTCTATGTTGGGGATTGTACTAGGCATATTTGGGTTGTAACCAAGTCCCGTTGGTATAAAGCCCTAGTAGTCCGCAATAGTTGGAGGAGGTGTATGGGCAGAAAGGTTACCAATCGTACTTATTCTAGTAGGAGTCCTTTCTTGCATCGGTGCCTAGCTCATGGCAGTTGGAGACACTTCAGAGGAGAGGAGACAGTGGGGCGACGTGATGAGATGGCGGATTTAGTGAGCCGTTCTTTTCTGGAGGAGGATCGGCATTGGTTGTCAAGCAGTTGATCTGGTATTCAGGCTTCGACAGGTTTAGGTCATCTTATGAGGTTGCCGACTGCTGCATATAAAGTTGTTAGATCTGGTGGAGCTGCTTCAGTTTTTGGTTGGCGTCGGATATTTGGCTACCCAGCATTTGGTCACATCGTGGATGTGAGATTGGATCCGATTGCACATTTGGGATTCAGAGGCTCGTTCGGCTATCAGTGGGGAGCTTCTGAGTTTGGTCTGAGCAGGTTTGTCACTTTGGACTCTCGGTAGGTAGAGAGTATTGATCAGATTAGAGGGATACCGCAGCAGGTGGAGGTTGATGCTACTCCACATTGGGTGGGAATTTCCCCACATACTCCAGATCATTCTGCATTGTTTGGGATTCCAGCTGAGGTGGCACAGCGTGAGAGTCATTTATTTATGGGTGCAGATGATGAGGTAGTTGATTTGGATGCAGCTGGTGAATATGTTTTGGATACGGTCATTGTTACATCTCAGGTGGAGGTGTTGGATTGTTTTCAGATTAGGGTCGTTGATGATGCTATCAGCCGCAGGTTGGATTGAGGGCCTTTGGAGTCCATTTGGGGTGAACTACGTGAAGGCTTGATTCCTTGGGCAAGAGGATACGTAGGCAGTCTTTATGATGCAGCCGAGCCGATTTGGTGAGCGACATCGACATTTAGGGTGAGTGTTTGCACTCCCATTTGGGTCTTAGCAAGTGAGGCATTTGGTGTAGTCGGTGTAGGCTCAGTTGCACTCCCATTTGGGTCTTAGCAAGTGAGGCATTTGGTGTAGTCGGTGTAGGCTCAGTCGATTTGGTGAATAGACACAGTTGGTTTGGGGTTGAGTGTTCGCACTCCCGTTTGGGTCTCGACATGTTGTGGATAGGGTCCGTTGTCATGAGTCCGTTGTCATGGCGTACTGGATGCAGTAATTGAGGTATTGTTTTGATCGGTGTCGGCTCAGTTTTTTGGTGGAAACATTCGCCGAGGTGGAGAATTAAAGAATTACAGAAAAACAGGTAGGAACCAGCAGACAGACTGGCGGTCGACCGCCGCGGTCGTCCGCGAANNCCGGCGCGGTCGACCGGAGCTGGTGACGGTCGACCGGCGCGGTCGACCGAGGATGACTGTAGGATTTTCTGCTCTCGGGTTTGATGATTCGGTCGACCGGTGCGGTTGACCGCGAGACCTGCGCGGTCGACCGCCGAAGCGGTTTTGGCTGGGTTCAGTTTCCAGACCTGTTTCGTTTTGGATTTGTATAAATACCCTTTGGGTGTTTTTTAGGGTATGTAAGGCAGGAGTTTTGAGCAGATTGTGAGGGTTTTCTTTGGGCTTCTATTCTAGGAGCAATTTGAGAGATTAAGAGTGAGTTGTTGAGGGTTTTGGTGAGAGATTGTAACCCTAGTTTGTTCCTCTTGATTTCTACTAGTGAAAACTCCCCCTCCTTGCCCCGTGGACGTAGGCATCTCGCCGAACCATGTAAAACTGGTGTTTGATTGTTTGTGCTATTGATTTTGGTTGGTTCTTTATCTTTCTCGGCGATTGGTTTGTTTTTTCTCGAGGCACAAACACGCGGGGGGGGGGGGGCGCGGGGCGCGTGTCAACTGCCACCCACTGAACTCCTAAGAAACATGTTTGGTATTAAGCCCCTAAATCAATTGCCCCCATAATATTGCCCAATTGACCCCCTAGTTGATATGGAACCTCAGAAGTAAAAATTCTCTCTGATGGTTTTTTTGATTGGAGAAAACATGCTGCTGATTTATTGAGTTTTCTTGAACAGGAAGGGAGAAGGAAGATGATGAATAGCAATCATCTTTTCTTTTAGAAGGCTTTTCGGTAAACTTTGGATTTGAACTCTTTTGTCTTTCTTTAGCTAGTAAAGGCAGAATAGTCACATGGGGGCAGCTTTAATTTCCTTTTTTTTCTTGGGTTTTTTTATATTAGTCCCCTAAATCTCCCATGCTTTGAAATTAGTCCTTCAAATCAAGGAATTGCTATCAGGTCTCACAATTCATAATATATTTTGAAATTAGTTCCTTGTATCATTAGAATTGCTACTAGGTCTCCCAATTCTTAATTTATTTTGAAATTAGTCCCTCCAATCATAAAGGCAGCAATTAGAGAAAATTTTGTCACTCACGTTTCTGGATCCGAGCCTTGGTGGGGGCCGCTTATTGACTCTTTCAAATTTCATCCTATTTATCATTTTGATGTAATCGTGGCGTTGTATCGATGATCCTATATGGGCTTTCCACACTCAACTGCTTCGTAAAAAGTATATACTTTTACCTCCAAGTAGTTCTTCCCGCGAAAGTAATTTATTTCAAGTGCTTGACCCACCAAACATGCTTTCTTTCCCACACTTTGCTTCACTATCCAAGATCCCTACATTTGCCATATAAATCACACTTAATGCATGGAAGATAAATCTATCACACATGATTTATGGAAAATCCTGGAAAGTTGCATCAAATGTACATGAAACTCACCGTTGAGATGTAAGGAATGAGCTTAAACCTTGAATTTCTAAACGCATCATCTCCTTCAACGAAGCTTCGTAATAGGGGAACATTTTCCATCGGGGTGTCCATCATATAATATAAAGCAAGACTATATGTGGTTGAACCTGGGACCTACATCCAAGAAAAACATATCCGTAAGGCCCCTAATTATTCAACAATCTCACTATCTCTTCTCAAGGACATCAATTCACCTGTATGTTCACGATGAAGAAAAACTCATTGCCTCCTTGTGCTGCGTATTTCTGCAAAATTGGGTATTTATGAATTTGTGAAAAGAAAACATGTTTGTTAAGGATCAACAATCTAAATTCCTAAAAATACCTGAACAATGCCCCCGGGTCTCCCAGCAAGATCATCTTCCCGCTTATCAGATTTTAGCCAATCAGCGCCTACCATTTTCATCAGAGTGCCATTGGCTTTGATCTGTTCAAAGAAATAATCAAGATTAATACAAAGTGAAAGTTGATAGCATATGCCATATGTACTTGTATAACATAATATTTCTATTCAAGTCCTGCGTCTTAAGCAAACTCAGAATGATCCTAGAACAAGATTTTCTAAAGCCACTTAATGCAACCATTGCTGAAACTTCCTTAGCCCTTTTATGGAATAACAATTAACTTTATAATAATAATAAAATAACACTCCTCATACTCACACCTCAATTTTACATACAAAATATACACAGATAGAAGTATGAGTTGTTATTAACTATGATAAATTCCTATTTTGCTGCATGACCATAGTCCTCACTGTGTGTTTCCATGTAAAAGGAGCAACTTAGCTCGCAATAACAAGTATAAAAAACTAATCAATATAGCTTTAGAACTAAGTTCAATATGTACTAATTACTAATGGCCCAAACATAAAAATACAACTGGGGTAAGAATTTAATTTAGCAGTCCAAATGTCAAATATACATGTTCATAATACCTGACGCAGCATAGGAAACAGGCACCGCGCTAGACATCAAAATCATTGCAACTAAAGGAACATAGCAAGTAGTACTATTAAGGCTATAATATTCATTCCAAAAGAGTATGAAGTATCATTAGCTCATTCAGAAATGAGTAATCTATGTGATGCTAAGTCATAAGAAAATAATTTAATGAGAAAAACATGTTGAATGTTCTAATCGAAGTTGTCCAACTGCAAGGAAACATGGACCTCTTATGTATGCACAAATAGCCAAATCAAGAAACTTGGAAGGTGCAGAGAGGCTAGAATTCGTCGATTGAAAAAAGTGGTCTGCACAATGATAAAGATGAGCTCCACAATTTTTTTGAGTAAATTTTACCAAACCCCCAGTCTGGACATTTGGAACTTAACCCCCCCCCCCCCCCCCCAACCCAAAAAAAAATAAACAAACAAACAAAAATAAACAAATGACTTTGGGAATTGCTAAAAAACCTCCAATAGGTTTGGGAATTTGGCACTTAACCCTCCAAGATGACGTTGGCCCATATTTTGAGTTCCTAACCAAGAGAATATAGCATAAATGTCATAAAGTAGATCTTGGGGATTAAATAAAAAAATCAAAACATTTTGGGAGGTTTTCTGAAATTCCCGAAATTATTGGTGGTTCAGTGAGAGTTTCAAAAAATTTTGTGGGTTAAGTGCGAAATGCCCAACCTTATTGGTGGTTTAGTGAAATTTACCCTGCTAAAGATGACAACATAGTTCAAACAAAGTGATTTCACTAAGATGAAGCTTGTGTTCGAGCTATATAGTGTTAAAGATGTGCAATTCATAATATAAGAGTGCACCACAAACGACCAAATTCAAGAAAACCAAAGTTTCCTATGATTATTAATGCCTCGATGAGTTGCTTGTAAAGCTAGAACCAGTGCATATGTAGGTTTAATTTTGGTTGAATTTGAAGAAAAGAAAATCCAACAGTTTTGGAGTTATATCTAAAAACATGGTGAAAGACCAAATCATTGGTCAACGACCTCAATTATAAAATAACATGCCAATGTCTTAACTTGGTTCAGCCATAAGTTGACACCTGAGAGACAAAGTTATTGGGCTTCCACTCTGGGGACAGTTTTGCTAGAAACCTTTGCAGTAAGAGGGGCAAAATAAAAATATCTTTAACAATACATGATTATCACATGCAAAGTATGCAATAAACCATCTGCTTCATCTCATGCATCTTAAGTACATATATACTTAATTTTAATCTCTCCAATGGAACTCATAATTATTTCCGTTTTCAGTTTTGGAATTTGTCAATTTCTTTCTTTATGGTCACAATATATTAAACATAAAGGTTAATTGCAAATAGACCCCCAGCCGTATTGTTGTTTCGAACTTAGTACCCCTGTAGTTTTATTGTTACAGATAGACCCCTGGATTATTGTTATTATTATTGACTATTTTACCCTCAAATAGACTCATTAAATTCACCTAAGGGGAATATTTGCCAAAATTTCTCCAAGGATAAAAGAGTCAAAAAAAATTAATCCAGGGATTCTATCTGCAACAATGAAGCTACAGCAGTAGTAAGTTCAAAAGAGAGATACAACAGGGCCTGTGTGCAGTTTTTAGTAACATAAACTAATTCACAACAAGATTTAAAAAGTCAGTATAACACTTTAATATGTACCATGGGATCTTTTATGGTATAGGAGAACAGCAGACAAGAAACTCATAGTAAATCGAACAGGGTACCTTATGCTGGTTTTGTAAGTAGGTTTCACTACGGATCAAAAATGTTGAAGGATCTGAAGTCGTCCAACTGCAACCCACAGAACAACTTGGGTCCTTTCGAAGTGTGGCTCCATAGCTACATGAGGCGGAATCCAGCAATGAAGCCTCCTGCAAATCAACATAACCTCTCTTTTGAACTGCAAAAGGAACAAGAGAGTAAACAGTTAAACAGACATTTTGAAACAAAAATGGCAACTGTATTGATGCACCATCTTGTTTCAACAAATTGAAAGAAAATCATCGAACAAACCTGCAAGATCGTGCAATCTTTTTACAAACCCTGCAGCTGCTGACAGCTTAGGTTGGCGTTGTTCCTGACAATGTAAATGGAGAGGTTTGTAAGTGACTCACAGACACAAGAAACCATAAAAAAAATACAAGTATCACAACACAAGGGGAGAAGAAGAAAGAACTATAAGGTACATGATACGAGTCGCCGTGCGAGCACCTTTGATCGCGAAATTATCAAAGGTGGGTTGAGAAGAAAATAACAAGAACACAAGAACAATTCAGTGGTGACGAAGGAAAATACCTTCTTTAGATTATGAGAATAAAATAGTTTACAATCTCTCACAATCTCACTAGAATTGAAGAATAATCTCTCTCAATTCTCAAATACAATCTAATCTCTCTTGATTGCTTTCTCCTCTTTTTTTTAAAACCCTAAAACAATCTCTTATATAGGTGTAACAACGTGGATGGCAAAGTGGTAAATAACCAAGCCCAAACCCAACAGGAATTCATGCAAACAGAAACCCAAACGAATCAGGAAACCATCGATGAGTCGACTCATAAACATGCATGAGTCGATTCACGCCAAGTGAGTCGACTCATGATGAGGTGAGTCGACTCGTCAGAAACTTTCGACAAAACGGCTGGATTTCGTGAGTTGACTCATGACAGGCATGAGTCGACTTATGTACATGTATGAGTCGACTCACAGGCTGAAAACTGGATGCTTCGATTCTTCGATTCGCCGTCTCGTTCCACGCTTCAACCGGCGTTCCACTGTGTTGTTTTACCCCTCTATTCTCAAGTTACCATAAGAATCATCTATCCTTAAGCTCCCATGAGGATCGCTAAGTTCCAAAGAGAAGATACACCAGTATCATGGCTCTCCTCTTTAGGAACTTGAAGTCTCGTTCAAGTTAGAACTTCAGCTGAGGAAACTCGCGAGCTCCTCCTTCCCTGTTGAACCACTTAGCCTTGCTAGGAACCTGACCTTGACGTCCAATGAGAAACGACTCCTTCGTCCCCCGCCTCGTCATGGTCGTCTTCCGCTCTAAAATGCTATCTTTCTTCAGCGGCTCCTCTCTATCAAACCGCAAGTCTTCAATATGCGGCAAGATCACCTTGTCGTCACCTTTCATCATCCAGCAATGGAGGCTCGAACAACTTCAAATACGCAGCATTGATCACCGAATACATGTCTAAGTAAGGTGACAAATCCAGTCTGAAGGCGTTGTCACCAATCTGATCGAGAATCCAAAACGGACCATAACGTATAGGTTTCAACTCCTTCCCTTCTCCTTTTAGCCTCTCTTTACTCAATTTTAGCCATACTATGTCGCCTATGTCAAAGTTACAAGGAACCCGATGCTGATCATGCTTCGTCTTGTACTTGGCTTGTGATTTTTCAATTGAGCTTCAACCGTGGCATGAATATGTGCAATCTTCTCCAGAAATCGCTGAGCATGTTGTCTCTCACTCCCTTCCTTGCCGTCGGCCGTAGCTTCACTGGAAAACACGAGATCAAATGGACTCGGAGGTAAAAACCCATAACAAGTCTCAAACGGTGACTTTCCCAAAGATCCATGAATAGCCCGATTAAATACAAACTGAAGATATGGTAAGCTCTCATCCCAAGTCTTGGGATGCTTGGAATTGTATCCTCTCAACATATGTACCATAGTCCGATTAACAACCTCTATTTGTCCGTCGGTTTGTGGATGAAAGATCGTGCTCTTCTTCAACCTAGTGTCCATCAAGCTCCACAAATAATCCCAAAAGTGTCCGAGAAACCGGCTATCTCGATCTGAAATAATCGAATTCGACAACCCAAATTGCTTCCACACATGCTCAAAGATCAATTGTGCCGCACCCGCTCCCGTCACGGTCTTCTTACAAAGAATCAAGATGACCATCTTGCTGCTGAACCGGTCCACCACAACGAATAAATAATCATTCTCGCGCTTAGTCGTAGGCAATCTTCCTAAGAAATCCATAGAAATACTCTCCCACGGTCTCGACGGTACCGACAATGGTAGATACAATCATATTTTTCTATTAGAATGCTTCGATATGCAACATAGCTTACACCCTCCAACATACTTAGTGACATCCTCTAACATCTTCGGTTAAAAGACATGACGCTGTTGATTGAGAAGCGTCTTCTGAATCCCAAAATGACCTTGCACACGTGATGTATGGGCTTCTCGAATCCACTGCAATCGGTCGCCATCCTCCGGAATGCATAACGACGTCCCTCGATACAACAAACCATCTGCACCAATCTCATACTCCCTTTTTCGACTAGCCTTCGTCTGCTCAAATACACTGCTGAAATCTCGATTGGATGTGTACATCTGTACATACTCCAAAGGAACCAAGGACTGAATACGCGTCGTCACCAAAAGAGCTCTCACGGGTGAGCGAGATAATATATCGGCTAACTTGTTCGTCGTCCCCTTCTTGTACCTAATGATGATATTGAACGCCATCAAATAGGACATCTACTTCATGTGTCGTGCCTGCTGTAGCTTCGTCTGGGCATGTAAAAATTCTAATGGCTTGTGATCTGAGTGCATAACCACCTCCTTTCCCAACAAATACACCCGCCAATGCTTGATTGCTTGATAAAGTACATAAAACCCCTTGTCGTAGGTAGGTAGTTCTGAATAGCACCCGTAAATATTTCTGAATGGTACTCCACCGGCTTCTCATCCTGAATCAACACAGTGCCCATAACATAACTAGAAGCGCCGGTCTCTACCTCGAAGGTCCTCTGTAAATTCGGCAATGTTAATACCGGTGCCTCCGAGATCTTCCTCTTTAATAACTGAAAAGCTTCCTCATGCGTCCTCCCCCACTCAAACTGAACATTCGCCTTCATAAGGCTATGCAAAGGTGCTGTATAAGTCGAGAAATATCGAATAAACTTGTGCAAATACTGGCAAGGCCCATGAAGCTTCTCACCTCCATCACTGTCCTAGGTGTCGACCACTTCGTGATCACCGCCACCTTGCCTGGATCTATCCTCCGCTCAACTCGTCCTTCCCGAATTCGTACTTCTTTCCATTAAGCTTCAGTTGTCTGTTCTGCAGCACTTCAAACACCTTCTCGATATGAACAAGATGCTCCTCCCAGGTCCTGTTGTACATCAAGATATCATCGAGGTAAACTATCACAAAATCCTCTATAAAGGGTCGCAACAAATCGTTCATAAGTCTCATAAAGGTAGTCGGAGCGTTGCACAATCCAAACGACATCACCAACCACTCAAACAGGTCCTGCTTGATCTTGAACGTAGTTTTCCAAGTGTCATCCTCCCGAATCCTCACCTGATGGTAACCAGACTTCAAATCCAGCTTTGTGAAAAACCTCGCTCCTTCCAAGTGGTCCATAAGATCATCAATCCGAGGTAATGAGTATCGATTCTTGATGGTTATCTTATTAAACGCCCGGTAATCCACGCACATACGCCAATCTTCATCCTTTTTGGGCACCAACAATACTGATAACCCACAAAAGGAACTCGACATAATCACTCATGTCTCCAAAAACCCCTGAACATGCCTCTTGATCTCCTCAGACTCCTCTACAGGTGTGCGGTATAGACCTATATTCGACAAAGAACCATCGTCGGTCAACATAATCTCATGCTCCACACCCCGTCGTGGTGATAGTCCCGTGATCTCCGAAAACAAGTTCACGTACTTGGCCTTCAACCTGTCAAGATCTTCCTCCTAAAACTTGCTCAATGTAGTCAAGCACACCCTACTCAGTTGCTCCTTATAAGACCTAATGACTAACAATACAAACCTCTTACTCGCATTCACTAGCCTCTTCGCCTGAGTCATTGTCACCAAACTCGTCTCCTGTGGAAGAGATGTCGAATAAAAGATGAATTGCTCGCCATCTTTGGTGAACGTATACTTCTGGACTCGCCTATCGTAGACCGCAAACCTATCCCATAAATAAAGATTGCCCAGTATTACTTGGTAAACATCCAACGAAACGACGTCGTATGTGACCTCATCAATATACGACTCGTGGAGTGTAAATCTGAAAAAACATTGGTTGATCACACTCAATACCGCCTCCTTCTGAATCCACCCTAAAGTATAGGGTTTCAAATGTTTAACCGTCTTCAATCCTAGCTTCTGAACCAATGCCTCAGATATCAAATTCTTCTGGCTCTCTGGATCCACTATGACATCAACCAAGCTGGTCTTGATCTGCAATTTCAAAACAAAGAGCTGCTCCATCGGGTCTTCGTCCTCAGTCGTGGTTTGCTTCCCCGCCATAAGGTTGAGACTGCTATTGGGTTCTGTCATCCCGGGAACTTCTTTCGGACCCTGAGCTACTACATATACCTTCTTCTCCTTCTTTTTCTTCAATCCTTTTGGCTTCATATGAGGATACTTCTCCCAGCAATGATCAGTTACGTGTCATGTCTGTTTGCAGTGATTGCATGTCAATCCTGTCTTTCCTGAATCATCTTTTTTCTTCTCTTCCTTAGGCTGAGAGCCACTAGACTTGTCTCCCGTCTGTTTGGAGTCTCCCTTCGTTTCGTTGCCTTCTTTTGCCTGCCCTCAATGGCAATGGCCTTCACACTCGCTTCTGCCATGAACTCGACTGTGAACAACTTCATCTCCTTTCGAATATATTCATTCAGACCCGCTATATACTTCATAAAGATGGAATATTCCTCCGTCGCGATGTTGAGAACCATCGCATGCTGCTGAAACTTCGTCGTATATTCTTGAACGGTCTGGTTGAACCTTTGGCGCAATCCGTACCACTTATACCAACACTCCTCAAGGAACCCTACTGAGTAGAACTGTTTCCTCAGTAGCTCCTTGAATTTATTCCACGACACCGTCTTTCGTTCCTGCTTGCAATAGGATTTCCACCATATCAATACATGCCCCAAAAGATTCAAAATCGCGAACATAATCTTCTCTTTGGATGAATATCCATCGATGGTAAAATACGTCTCCATCCGCTCGATCCAATCATCAAGCCTCTCGACATTAACACTCTCATCATAAACAGGAATCTCTACCTTGAAGTCTATCTTCAAATTCTGGTAAGAACCTTACCCCATTGATGCGGAACAGTTTTGACAATCTCGGCCTCCCTATCAGAATCAGATTCCTCGCCTTCTCCATCTGATTCCATAAGTTGTTTCTTGCCTTTCGAAGAAGATTCCTCCTTTTTGTCATTTTCTTGGAAGATATTGACGAGCTGTGTGAGAGTCGAACTCATTGTCTCCATCTGTTTCTCCAATGCATCTAGCCTCGCTGAACTATCTCCTTTAGTCATCTTCTTCTTCCTTAATTTCTGGACTCCTTCCAATAAAATAAGGATCTCGCCTTGCTTCTGCGATCGAGTCAGAACCATACACAGGATGCCCCCTTCATAGGATCTGATCGTTCTGATACTAACTTGATACGAGTCGTCGTACGAACACCTTTGATCACGAAATTATCAAAGGTGGGTTGAGAAGAAAATAACAAGAACACAAGAACAATTCAGTGGTGACGAAGGAAAATACCTTCTCTAGATTATGAGAATAAAATAGTTTACAATCTCTCACAATCTCACTAGAATTGAAGAATAATCTCTCTTAATTCTCAAATATAATCTAATCTCTCTTGATTGCTTTCTCCTCTCTTTTTTAAAACCCTAAAACAATCCCTTATATGGGTGTAACAACGTGGATGGCAAAATGGTAAATAACCAAACCCAAACCCCACAGGAATTCGTGCAAACAGAAACCCAAACGAATCAGAAAACTATCGATGAGTCGACTCATAAACATGCATGAGTCGACTCATGCCAAGTGAGTCGACTCATGATGAGGTCAGTCGACTCATGATGAGGTGAGTCGACTCGTCAGAAACTTTCGACAAAACGGCTGGGTTTCGTGAGTCGACTTATTACAGGCATGAGTCGACTCAACCTGATGAGTCGACTCATGTACATGTATAAGACGACTCACGGGCTGAAAACTGGATGCTTCGATTCTTCGATTCGTCGTCTCGTTTAACGCTTCAATCTGTGTTCCACTGTGTTGTTTTACCCCTCTATTCTCAAGTTACCATGAGAATCATCTATCCTCAAGCTCTCATGAGGATCGCTAAGTTCCGAAGAGAAGATACACCCGTATCAGTACAAGCTTAAAATTTTGGTGACAGCTATTTGCAACGGACAGGACGAGGAACGGGGACAGATTATAAGAATACAACTTCTTACTAAACCAAAAGGAAGTCCAGAAAATTGAACTGAATCAGTTTTTCATGCTCCCACTTACACATTTGAAAGGGGCCAGATTACTGAAACTGAGTTAACTTCTAAGAAATATAGCGAACAAACTAATTTGAAGTATACTCGAGGATCAATAACATATTTTAGAAAAATATTGTTGGCTACAAGACGCCAATAGTAACACCAACAAATATATGGGTCAGGGAGTCAGAGACCGTCCGTTTATATTAGTTTCAACTTCTACAATCGTAAAGCTCATTGCGCCCTTATACACACTAAAACTGTGCAATATAGACCGATAATCTGACTCTAAACTGTTCCTTACAGATGAATCAAACTCTCTAAAGACAATACAATGACCACTCTTTCTCAAGTCACTTGCATATTCCATCTTGGTTGAATGAGTGAAAAATAATATCAATACCTATATCAATGAATTGACTACCCAAGTTTTAAGACAAGGTCCTTTCAAGCCAAGATGATTAATACTTCTCTGGAGCTTTTATGTCTCCTTGGTCATGCTTCAAGGGAAGGCTAAGACAACGATGTCCACTCTACGGTCAAGAACTGACAAGTGAATGTTAAAATTTGATCAACTTGCAGCTTTCTCAAGTTTGAGTTGTGTCCTGCTAGTGTCATTTCATTTAGAAAGCTATTGGTAAGAAACTTACCTCAGAAGAAGGCCGCATAGTTTCATGTTCTTCGTAATCTGACTCGTCAGGAAAATCAAAGAATTCATCAGCGGGATCATTCAGTTGAATGAATGATCCACCTGTGCTTGTTCTCATAAGATATTTTTGTGGCTCTTCTGTGGAATCTAAACTCATGCTAGTCTCACCAACAGATTGCACTTCTTCCTTTATGTCCTCCTTCACAATTTTTTGCAATCTCTCCCTCGTCAATTCACCCGATGAGAAATCAGAAGCTGGACAATTTCCAAGTTTTGCTCGAAACAATTCTCTCAGAGCTAGAAAATGATATTGAGCTCAGGACTATCACAAGATAAATCACTTATAAAAAAGGACAATCAATATTTCATGATCTATAATATTTACCCGCAACTCTTGCAAGCATCCGAATTGTTATATATTTTGCTGACGAGGTAAACAAATAAGATTTCCAAAATTTCCAATCAATTGCAAGCATGTGCTTAACAACTGACTGTTTTCCTTGGTTCACAGGGGATATAACATAGCCTCCGCCTGCAGCAAAGGATGTAATTAGCATATGTACTTACTAAAATGCTAAAGGGCACAGAAAAGAATATTTCCAAATTCTAAGCATACATTACTTTTAAGGCAGGCACGGACATAGCCTCTCTCAGGTTGACATCTTTGATGGAATACAGAATGGTAAAGTATCACTGACAAATTATCGAGATGGAGTGAGCCTAAAATCAATATAACATGACAATGAACATAAAAATTCAGAATTATTACCATATGTTCCGTCATCTTCCCTCCTCCAATAACGCCGTAAAAGTAAATCTCTTCTTCTCATGCCCCTGAAATTAAACTCTATCCAATAAGAAACAGCATAAACTAGAACTAATCAAGGTACAGAATTTAGTTATAAGCTACCAAAGAAACTTAAGCTATTTAAAAAAGCGGAATCTTACCAAGGTAACCACTCCCCATTAAGTTTTTTGTGAATAATGTCAGTATGACCATCTAGATGTTCAACTACTCTTCCCTGAGAAAAGCAGAAGTCCCATCTGCCGTAAAGAAAATTTCAAGTTGCTCAACATAATGAAATATAAGCCTTAAAGGGCTTGTTGTCCTTTTCAAATTTTGTTACATTCAATGGTATCTCACACTGCTAATTTTCTTCGCAGATTAAAATGCTAATAGTAGTACAACTATCATATCTAGAGATTAACAGTTTACAGTGTCTAATCCGTGGATACACGAGTTCAATTTTCACATCTATGGTCCAGTTGTGCAATGATTTAAATCATCTTTCTTAATCCAACATAACAGAAGGCTCGGTCATGATAATAATATTGAGGGTTAATTGAGGTTAGACCCCTATACTATTGCCCAATTGCAGATAGATCACATGTAATTCTATTGTTGCAGATAGTCCCCCTGAATGACATTTTGACTCTTTTTCCCTTAGAGATGGAGATTTTTTTGTGACAAATAAACCTCTTGAGGGTAAAAGAGTAATAAAAAACTTATTAGGGGGTCTATCTGCAATTGGGTGATAGACAGGGGGTCTATCTGCAACAATAGACTACAGGGGGTCTATGTACAATTGGGCAATAGTACAAAGGTCTATCCACAACAATAGAACTACAAAGGGATCATCCGCTATTGGGCAATAGTGCAGGGTGTCTATCCGCAATGAACCCTAACAAACAAGATTTTCTTACTCGGATCTTGATGGACCGAGCGACATCACAGTCTGGAAAATGGCCTCTGAAGTTGCATCAACTACACCTACTGCCATTATAGCTGGATGATCATCCCAAGGCTGAGAAAAAGAATCATACTTTATGACAGTTTCAGGAGGTGAAGAAAATTATTACCAAGAACTATGCTTAGATTGAAAAACTACCTTCCCGCCAAAATCTCCATCCTTGGACTCCTTAAACAACCTTAAGCCTACACAAACAACTCTCCAATTAAAGCTAACAGTTTGGGTAAAAAACTAAGAGAAAGAAGAATAGTTACCATTTTTGCAGCCAAATATTGTCCATGGGGAAGGTGCAATGACATCAGATGTCATTGGATCTGTGTGTACTGATGAGAAGGCAGTCCAATCTAGTAACAATTGACAGTGATGTAGTGTAAGAAAAACCAAAAGTAATGATGTAACTTTTATTAAGTGATTTAGCAGATAAAAGGATTTTTGTTTGATGTAATAAGATTTACCAAAGAAAAAGAAAAAATGATTTTTAAAAAATATAACAAGAACTAAGAGATGGTTACCTATGGAGTGCATACGACTTCTTCCTTTAGAACGGCTCAACCTATAAAATTAGAACAACTTATAGCAGAGACACCTATATCAAATGACATTGGAGTTGCAAATATGCAAAGAAATGCAAGTGAACTTTCTAACGATAGTATAAAATTGTCATTGCAGGTAGAGATTCCTCAAAGTTTGATAATTAACTGAACCAAAATAGTTGTGGGCGAATTAGTTAGACATTCACATTTTGGCTTGAACAAACTGAGCTCCCGCCTAATCTGAAATAGTGATACAAATGATGAGAGAAAGTGTTTTCATTTGTGTCAGCAGTATGAGTAATAGAAATCACTTTGTTTATCCCTTAGTTCTTGATATTTGACAGTTAATAACCTTAACGCAGAATGTCGGCATGTTTCAATAGTTGAATTTTATTATTTTTCTTTAACATAAGAGATAATTCTTCTGTGTTTAATTTAAATTTCTAATTCTCCTATTCTTCTTATACAGAAAAATTTCTACTTGGTTTTTCAGATTGATGTCTCTCTAACTAAATTTTGGCTGTCACATTTTATGCTTACATACAATTACATACATTTATTCACATAATATTTATATCATTTATTCACAAAAAAATTATATCCTTAAGGATGATGCCTTGTAGAGAACGATAAGACCCATTTGGCTCAGATTTTTTTCAAGAATTTTCTCTCTAACTTCGCTATACAACTATCATTTTCTAAAACTGTAAATTTTATTTTAATGCAAAACGAGTAAACTATGTGAAACTCTTCACAATATGAATTGGAATTAGAAGTAACATATGTATATCCAGACTTAAATCAATTCACAGTTCACTTTAATGAATCTCTATGGCATGCATAACAAGTGCATAAAGGAAGGTGAGGCACAAACCTAAAACTCTGCCATCTCCTTTTGGAACAAGCCACAACATTTTCTCCTTTGATTGGACACTCCTACCATCAAGATAACAATATTCAGCTAATTTTATGAAGAAAGAAAGAACGTAACTAGATTAAGCAAAGAAAAACCTTTAATGCTGCTTCCATTAAGGATCGAATCCATCCAGCAGCTTCTTCAGGGCTTCTTGCACCTAACTACAATGTTGAACTCCAAAGTTTAGACCCACGTAGATTTTAAAAAAAGAAATTGAATTAGCTAAAAGTATTCAAAACAAGAACATCATGGTCACCTTAAGTTGATCGTTGTGATTAGAAGCATTATACAATGTGAAAATAAAGAAAACCTGCAAATTACCACAAAACATCAGAAATATGGATAAGTTGAACAGGCCCTTAAAGAGTTTCCCATAAGTTATGTAATGAAATTATTCTTACGCTTCTATTGATGCTCTCTCTCCCATTGTCAGTGACACGTATACAGGAATCAATAAGCGCACTCCTTATAGGATCCTGAGAAAAAAAAATCAAGGTTTAACAGAAAGAAACATAGTTATGTGGTACAACATTTTATCAAGCTGCTTTGTGCATTCTCAACTTGAGTGTTCTTCTATTCTATTTCCACATGTTTTGCATTAGTATGAACCTAACTCAATAGCACATTGAAATCATGAAGAGAACCTCTCATCTAGATGAATTTTATGTGAGATTTTAAACCACCGATGAGCCTGATATAATGGTGTCCCAAGTAGTTTTCTAGAATTCTTCACATATTCATGGCAATCACCACGAAAGAGAATCTCTGTAGCCATATATAAAGCACAAGTATCAAAATTTCTAACGAAATCAAGTCTTTTACCCTCAAGAAACATTTTAGGGAATACTTTTCGACTCAAAATCCCATTACCGGATATCTAGAATCTCGAAATCAAACAGAACAACATAAAAAGCTATAACAAATTCGAAAATACTCTAGGTTCAGAAGTAAATTTAGACTATATCTATACATGTTTAGCTTAAATTTAGTTGTTGTTCATCTCTTGAACAAGATGGATGGAATACATTGGAACAGTTGAGAATGTCATGCACATAACTTTTCGATTTCACAAATTGCTGACAATTTGTAAAGTGACACAAGACTTTCCAAGATTAAGTAAATCAACTTACATGCAATATGCCAATTGGATCACAATAATTTTCCAGTATTTTAAAAAATCATTAAATAGCAACTACAACATCAAAATCTGCATCCAAATAAAATCGATTCAGATCATACACAATCATTAACGATCATCCCCAGAAGCTCAACAAGTTAATCTAATTGACAGCTAACCAATAATTGAACTACAAAAATAACCCACTAAATCAAAATGAGAAACATAACCATTAATCCAAACCCCACCACCTTCCTAATTCAGCTAAAAAGAAAAGTACCTGTTCTCTGGAAGTGGGTATATTTTTATAGCAATTGAGGGAGTTTTCTTCAAGAACAAAGTATCTCTTCCTTGAAAACTGCAGCCCCAATCGATTGGATCGAATGAGATACAACCACCCTTCCATTTTTCTATCCTCTTGAGAGATGCCCATTTGAGATCTTCAACAGAGGAAGCTAAATAGAGAGAGAGAGAGAGAGAGCTGTTGGGTTCTAACTTTTGTTGTTTGGTGAGGAGAATTGAGGAGAGAGGAGAGGTTACTGGGTTTTGTATTTGTATGATTAATTTATTTGGGAAATTGAAGTTTAGTACAGAGAGAGAGAGAGAGAGAGAGAGAGAGGAGCTATAGATGTTGTCAACAGCTTGTCATCCTCAGAAAAAACCCAGCAATGGAGGTCAAGCGAATCTCTCAAATTACAAGAATTTACCAAACCCCTCTTATTTTACTTTTGGGGTTTTTTTTATAAACCGCAAAAAAATCCTCTGATTTATTTTAAATCCACATATTTATTCTTAAACCCATATATTCATATAGTGGATTTTTTTAATCGCAAATATTAAATTTTTTAACTCAATTTTGTTGTACAGATGTCAAAGATACCATATCTGGGGTCTAAGTTGCTATATTTTTAATGGCTAAATAGCACATAAATACCTTATAGTTTCACTCTAGCACTTGTATACGCTCTGTTGTATTTTATAGCACTTATATACTCTGAGTTGTTCAAAAGCAGCACATTGATACCCTGCAAAACGTAAAAAAAATTATCCGAAAGTTCATATAGAGCATTCATCTGCTAATTTTATGACTTCATATATATTAAGTTTGTTGAATTCATTATCAAATATTTCAAAATTTTATTTTCAAAATAGAATTAGGATACATTTAAATTAAAATTTGGATAGGTTTAATAATATTTTAACAAATATTAATGGTTGAAAATCTCTAAACTTAACATATGAATGTTATATAGAAACTTTTTAGTGAAAATTTTCATATTTGCATGACAAATGATATTAATGTGTCGATTGTGTACAACTCAGGGTATATAAATGCTACCAAATACAACTGAAGGTATATTAGTGCCATAAGAGTGAAACTATAAGGTACTTAAGTGTTATTTAGCCTTTTGTTAAAATCTTGTTATATTTATCACATTAGTGCCTATAATTGAACCATGCCCATCCTCATCTTTGGATGATTAACACTCGTATTTTTAAATATCTGAAATGCCCTTAAGTTTACGGGTTATAATAAAATTTCTTTTAACTTTAATATTTTATCAAAAAGGAAAAAGAAAACAAACTAACACCGCTGAATGCTATTTTTTGCATGGGTGGTTAAAATCACGCATGGAGATGTTTTTTCTAGTGAAATCTGCGGTTCACACTTTTAAGAGGTTTTTCTGATAAAATCTTAAAGTTAAATGGTGTTTTTTTATAAACTCCGAACTTAAGGGGTGTTTTTCTGATACTTTGAAATTATGCTAGTTTATCTAATTACTGTTCAAAGCTAAGGGTGTTTATTAAGCCTTCAACGTATCAGTCACTATATTTTTGGATTTGGAATGCTATACTACGGTCTGAATTAATTATGTAGATGTTTTTGGGTTTAAATTTGTTTTTGAAATGGGTGGGCCTAAATATAAATCAGGACAAAAGGTTGGGTTTATAGAGAAACTCTTTATTTTATTTTATTTTGGAGATAGGCAGAGAAAATGTAATTCTGTTCCTTGGCGTGTATTATTGTGTGTCGCTAATTGGGAAAAGACTAGAACTATTAATTCTGCATGGGACAAAAGAAAAGTTAGGTTAACTTATTATTACTTTAGAATCACTAATAAGCCCTGTAGTTTGTGATTTCGGAAAACTGATCCAGCTAAATTCCTTCGAAAAATCCCCCATTTGATTGGGCAGATTAGAAATTAATAAAGTTTAGTTAAACTATATTTAATTCGTGCTGCCATAAAAAGTTTATCTTTCTGCTTAGAGCCGGATTATTTACTTTATTCTTTAAAAAGTGAAAAATACCTCTTTTCTTTCTTTCTTTTTTTTTTTGAAAAGAAAAATACCTCATTTTAAAAGGCTTTACTACGTAGGAAGCAATGAATCTAATAGGGTAAACAATTATAACAGCGATGTTCCAACAAAAAAGGAAAATATAAAATGATGTGACTTCAAAACCTTTGTCTCATTATTATAACTATGAAGCTTAAAATCTATGTACTATCGTACTAGAAAAAAAAAATTGGTTCAGAAAGATATTAATTACGAGAGCATATGAAATTATGAATGCCCATCAAGTTCTTTAATGTCTCAATGAATAGTCTCATTTCCCGTATGAACAAACCCCTTACAACTAATGTTACATAAAGATTAAAGTATATTGTTCCTTTTTATTGGATGACTATTTACGCATGTTAAAAAAATCTAGCATATAAAAGGAGAGAGACTGTGAAACCAGCTAGTTGTAATTGAATAAATTAAAAACTAAAAAAATAAATAACACCACATCCATTTGTTCTGAGCAATTTCATCATTAGTTTGAGATTCTAAAACCCATTGTGAGTATTTAAAGTTGTCCACTCTTGACCCTTTATTTGTCTTTTGAGAGGTCTGTGAGTCATTCATTTAATTAATAAATGCTTGGACTAACTTCTCCTTTCTTTACTTCAATCTTTGTAAATAGGACAAATTTTGAAAATAGACCTATTTACAAAATTAATTATAAATTTCAACATATTCTGAAGTTATTTGTGAAAATAGACCCAATTTTAGCCATCGGGTTGAACTGGGTTCATTTTCACAAAAAAATCTCTGAAACTTCATGGGACTTGAAGTCCCGTGAAGTTTAGCAGTCAGCTAATTAAGCTGCGTAATTTCACGAGACTTCAAGTCCCGTGAAATTTTTTTCTTCGTGAAACTTCACGGGACTTAAAGTCCCGTGAAGTTAAACTGAATTTCCAACTTTCTGGAAATTCAGCCTGCAACTTCACGGGACTTCATGTCCCATGAAGCTACATGTTTTTTATATACACGACGGTTTTCATACTCCTCGGTCGTCTATCTCATATATACATGAAAAACAATTTCCCAACTATTTCACAACAATATACATGAAATTTTTTTTCATGAATCAAACAATATACATGAATCAAACAATACACACGAAAATCACATATATACTGAATTATAACAATATTCTTAAAATTCAGCCATGAATCAAACAATACTCACGATAATCACATATATAAATAATAATCAATCCACAAAAGTAAAAAATTTGAACAATCCTGAAAGTAACAAATTTCACCAAAAGAAAATCACATACATCTCAAAAGTCCTCCTCTCCTTCCTCTCCCTCTCTTCCCCCTCCCTCTCCCTCTCTTCCCCCTTCCCCTCGCTCTTCCCCCCTTCCCCGCCCGCTGATGAGCCTCGATGATCTGAGTATCTGGTTGTGTATGATGTTGGGATGTACCAGCTTCATCAACATGCGTCCTGCTATGAGAAGTGTCGGCTCCATCGTTAACTGGCCTACATCGTCACGTGTACATAATTCCAAATGATCAAGACCTGTCCTCATGGCCTGCAAACTCGTCTACATGAGTCTTATAAAACATGTTTGCTACTCCCTGCTTGATCCTGTTGAAGACCCCTAACGCCGTTGGATCTTGGATGTCATTGATGTGCTCATTTATATCAGCTTCAATGTCATTAAAAGCATTGATCTGCGAGTTAATAAATATATACACAACTTAGCATAAAGAATATCTTAATAAAAAAGAATTATCATTTTTTTAATTTAGTTTAGAAACTTACATAATCTCTCTCGATCATGGCACTAGGGATGTAATTATCTGTCGGTGGGCGTGGCATGTATCTAGCTGGTGGTTGTGGGTCGTGTGTGACCCATCTACGTGTGATATCTCAATACCAATGCATATACATGGTATAATCAACAGATGTATCTCTCTCATCCTATATGAAATCTCACCTATTAATTCACCTATCTATGTAGGACACAAGAAATATGGTCCAGTCTGTACCATGCGATCTAGGTACAGCTGTTGATTATACCCCTAATTACCAAACTAAATATTCACCTGTATGAAATCTCACCTATTAATTCACCTGTCTATGTAGGCCACAAGAAATACGGTCCAGTCTGTACCATGTGATCTAGGTCGTCGCCTACGATCGATTTGCTCGACAGGATCCGGCACATGCTGAGAGCGCAGAAATTATCGTAACACATGATCTGGAACATGCATCTCTACAATCTCCTAACATATTAACGGAACTCCGACTCTCCACAAACCAGCGCTATCTCGACAGATAGGTACAAGAGTATGCATCTCGAGCTCTGGCGGTAATTAGGGGTTCCACTTGAACTGAAATAAGATAAAATCTTTATCAGTAGGGGTGCTAAACCGTATCCGTATCCGAGAAAATATCTGTAACCGTATCCGTTAGGATACGGATATGGTTACTCAAATCTATAACTGATAGGATATGGTTACAGATATGGTTTTATAGTGAAATATCTGTATCCGTATCCGAAATATCCAAATACATATTAGTCATACTCTTACGATAGTTTCGATTCTTAGATTATGGATTTGTGGTTAATTTTGATGATCAATATGTCTAATCTTAACTTTTCAGATATAATGAATATATAAACAAACTCTTTTGTATCACATGAACTATGTTTTTCTCAATACTATCTATCTTTCTCATATCCATTTTATATCTGCATACATATCCGCTTATATATCCACATGTATATCCGTAACTGTATTCGATTTTAGCGGATATGGATATGAATTTTTCTTACCGATGTATATCTGTATCCGTAACCGTATCTGAGATGAGTAAGCGGATATGGATATGGTAGGCATCATATTCGAGCCGTATCCGGACCGAATGCACCCCTATTTATCAGTATAAACAACAGAACTAAATATTCATAATGAATTGAGTTTTATATTTACCTGTTGGTGTTGGAGGCCATCAAGCTCATTTCGGCAAAACTCTATATGTCACGTCGCTGATTTGTACTTAGCGTACCTCGTGTTATACCTATTTGACATAAAGAATATATGAGTACAAATTCAATATGAATAAGATTGTGTGGACAATTATACCTGAATGTCAAAGGAAACTGACCCTGTAGGTCGCGGTGCACAAGCAAGGTAGGTTGTTCAATATGAATGCGTTCCTATGACCAAATCTGTATCAATGTGCAGCATCCATTGAATTCTTTATTCTGCATCAAGGAGACACTGCCTAGTACTCTTTACAAGTACATCAACACCGCACTACCCCCATGATAGACTGCCACATACACCAAAATCCTCTAGTCGTGGCAGCCATCGTGCATGTACAAGATTTTTGCTCGCACCAAGAAATAGTATGTATCTTATTATATGTAATATATACACACGAGCATGATACTGAAGTGTCTCAACCGTGGCATCAGCTGGTATATCTCTCATAAATATCGTATGAAACCATGATAGCTTTATCACACCACTCCTCAAGTTGGGAAGCTGATCAAGAAGGCTATCACATACTTCAACCCAATTATGGTCATCGGTGCCCGTAACTATCAGGCCATCGATGCGGAGCCCAAGCATGACGGCTACGTCCTACAATGTAATAGTAAACTTCTCTATATGTATATGAAAGGTGTTGGTCTCCGACCTCCACCTCTCAATCAGTGTACTGATAAGGGACCAGTCAAGCCTAATATACCTTATTGCTGAACACTCTCGGAACCCGGCTTGAGCTACTTGAGCTATTAAGTCTAGTACTCTCTCATCCTCAATGACCCAACCCGAATGGCTCTGTGAATGATCCACCATGGTGATATCTGGTACGGGCTGTACATTAAACAAAATTGATTAAGTATATCAAGAAAAATTAAAATTAATGCTAAAAATAAGGAATATATATACAAAAAAACTTTTTACCTATCCCAAGCCAATCTGGTGTGAATAATGATTTGCCTGAAGGTACAAAATGTCAGCATGTATCGGTCCCGGATCCATAATGGATATATCTGATATTAAAATATTAAAAGACAATGTGTTAGATATTTCTGTTGAATGACTTAATCATATGTATTTAACATATTCAAGATTCAAGATTTAAAGAAGAAGATTACATATTAAAAAAACTAATGTCACATGGGAACAAATATTAATATTAGAAGGTTACATATTACAACAAACGAATGTCACAAACGAAGCAAGGATTTATATTAGAAGATCGCATATTACAAATATGAATGTCACATGGGAACAAACATAAAAATTAAAAATCAACGCCTAATCCTAGCTGGACAACTGCTTTTGTTGCGGCCCGGTTGATCGCATCTACTACACTTATTTTTCTTCCTAATTCCTTCTCGACCGTCATCCATATAATTTCTAATTTGTACGAAATGAGGGCGCCCAGCTAATCTTTTATACAAAGGAGGTAATATTCATATGCATAATATCGACTATCATATGGTAGGCGAAAACACTCTTTGAACGTTTGTTGATAGTTGTAAGTTGAATATCAATCTGCGACGAATGTATAATGTGAAATCCTAGCACCAGCTAGTAGATCAGAGCAAGTCGCGACAACATGAGAACAAGGAAGCCATTGTAGTTCAGGTACATTGCAAGTGCATGTACAAGTATGATCCACTAGTATATTAACTTTGTAAAAGCGACTTTCTCTATGTGATATTCCCTCAATGACCTCACATTCATTAAAACTGTATCTTACGACACAAAATGATAGAGCATGCACAATCTGATCCACTAATATGCCTTCAACCTTCGGCGTGAGTTCTAACGGGATATTTTCACCAAGCGTGTGACATCGAAGAAAGGATTTATTAAGTCTGTAAGATGTTTTTGCAACTAGTGACCGTATTGGCATATCGTGTGCTCCCCTAAGCACACCATTGAAACTCTCAAAAGTATTCGTAGTCATCATACAAAATTGTTTCCCGCCATCTTCACATATAGCTCACTTATCAACATTGTGTGGACCCAAACTAGTTTCGATCCATTCATGTGCAGCTCATAAAATAAACTTAATCCTCTCCCGTAGCTCATAAACTAATTTTTTCATTGCACAGTCAACTTGCCAAAAAAAATCTTGAACCTGCTCGTTTCCATGCTTCCTCTTGAAGTTGTCACTAATATGTCGCAAGCAATAACGATGTTGATGGGCGACGGAAAGTGTCATTGGAGTGCTATTGGAATTCCTTTCATCATATCAGATATGAATGTAATCGACTGTGCCCTACACTAGGGATATGATATCTAATACATGCAAAAAAACCACGCCCAATTCTTTGTGTTTTCAACATCAACCACTGTAAACGCTAAAGGAAATAATCCGTCATCTGCGTCTACTCCGGTTACAACAAGAAATACGCCTTTATACTTACCGTACAAGTATGTGTCGTCAATCCTAAGAAGAGGACGACAATATTTGAAACCTTCAATACAAGGCCCAAATGCCCAAAATACACTTGTGAACCATCGTTCTCCGCCATCAATATGGTCTGATGATACTTCATAGACTATCCCCGGATTTTCTATTTTGAGTGCTTCGAGATAATGTGGAAAGATCTCATAAGATTTATCCTAATCCCTAAATATTTTTATCGCCTTCCTCCTAGTATTCCAATACTTGTTGTATGATACATCCAAGTTGGTCATTTTATGCACTAAAAGACGAATATCTCTTGGCCTTAGATCAAGATCCTCTCTTAGATTAGGCATAATCAATCGATATATGAAAGAGTCGAACGTGTGCTTATGATTCATCTCTAGACGAGGATTGCTACATGTGTGGAGTTCGTTGTAGTGTGTGGTTTTAAATTGCCCGCCTACTCTTACACCCTAGCGTGAATTAAGCTTTCAAGGATATTTTGCATTGCCATCATGGTGCTCACCACTATTTTCTTCATCATAATCTTTGCGGTAAAAACAAACTATATTATAACTTGTTGCATTGCCTTTTGTTTACCTAAACTTGACATTTTTTGGATGACCCACAAATGACGTGCATGAATCAATTTCTCCTTGCTTTCAAATAGATGCCCCTTTTTAAATGAGAAGTCCTCACCTTATGTATCATCAATGATATTAGTGCCAATAAAAATACTTTCCATCGTGGAGTTATCAATCCATTCTTCTCCATAAAGTTCATCGGGTGGCGGATCCTCTAACATGATATACTCGTTGTTAGTATAACATTCGTCAATATATTGATTGTCCCCTTCATCGTGATATATCAAATATGTCAAGCTATTAATTTGTAAGCCATCCTCCTCATCATCATCCTCGGATTCGACACTTGCATTATCATCTTGATGGGTCATGCTAGTATCGAAGGTATTTGAAGTGCCCACAAGCGAAGGACCGCTCAAGTATTGTGACTCTGTTCGGCCTTCATCTTGTTGCGGGGATAAAAATACGACAAAGTCAACTTTAAGGTCCTCCAATATACAGGAGAATATTTCTTCATGATTCACTGATTTGCTAAAATTTCTGTGATATTTTTTAATAAATAATTTCACCGAACGCTTCTCGTCATGTAGTACTCCAATATGATCCATATCATAGTCGTTTGAGATTTAAATGCCGCTTGTTCTGTTCCCCACAATAGGATAATTACAAATAACGCTGAGGTGATGCTCACGTGAGTTGGTTAATGTAAGTTTGTGTAAGTCATTAACCAATTCATCGAAAGTATATGATTTTGATATAAACAACGGCTTCGTCACACCTTCTTCATAAACGGACATATTATTTTCGAGATAGTTAATCTTTTCATCATATGAACAAAGAATTACGATTTGATCGTTCATCGTTACCTCTATAGAATAAAAAATTCAATATCAATATTACACGAACAACATAAAAAATGTTATTTTTTAAAGATTTTACCTTAAATTGTCGATGCCCTAATTTTCAATGAACTCCGGTGGTGACGACGGCGGTGCTGTCTAGTGGGGGCCGACGATAGGACCAACATCGGCGGCGGCGATGAGGGGCGGTGGGTTCAGGTTCAGTGGGCTAGGGTTTGGGTAGCATGGGGGGTCGCATGGGGGGTCGCATGGGGGATATGAGTGGGTGTGGGCCTGAATTCTCGGTTGTGCCTTATATAGGCAAAGCCAAACTCTACGGGACTTGAAGTCCGATGAAGTTATAGGCCGTATTTTCCAGAGAGTAACTTCTATGTAAAATGAGCCTAAAGCTTCACGGGACTTCAAGTCTCATGAAGTTTCATAAGTAAAATAAACTTTACGGGACTTGAAGTCCCGTGAAGTTACACAGCTTAATTAAATGGCTGCTAAACTTCACGGAACTTTAAGTCCTGTGAAGTTTCAGAGTTTTTTTGTCAAAACCGACCCAGTTTCAGCCAGATGACTAAAACTGGGTCGGTTTTGACACATAAGTTTCAAATAGGTCGAAATTTGCAATTGTTTGTCAAAATGGGTCTATTTTCAAAATTTGTCCTTACAAATATCCAAAAACCTAAGCAAATCCAACTTGTAAGGTTAGAAGATATTTTCATTTAGATGGTAACGAAAATTGAAGAGAGAAAAAAAAGCATACAAACAATTCTTATTTAAGATTTTCTTTCAAGTTCTCAAAAAAAAAAAAAAAGATTTCTTTCCAAACAATTTAATTTAACTAAAGAATCTTGATAATGTATTATTCTGCTACTTAGTTTATGACTAAATTACCACGTTGGTATTTTTGTATACCACTATTTTCAGTTGAGTTTTTCTTTCTAGCTCCGAAGATATTATTTTGAGCCAAATGTGCTGTTAGACCTACAACTTTACTGTCAACAAAGAAAAAGCCTTGAAACCTCTTTCCTTGTAGCAATCTTTTGCCTCCTAAGCATTCTCTTCACCATATTTAGAGATAACATCATACCCTCTCATTTTTCCCCTGAAATTTACTTCCTTCTCATGGGCTCAACATTTTTGCATAAACTTGGGCATCATTATTAACATTATAAATAATCATTTTAGTACTTTTCTCATGAATATAAGATAATACTAACAACATCACATAATGTTTGCACCTTTTTCTCATCAACAAAAAAGTTGTGGGTCTAATTGCACATTTGGCTCAAAAAAGTAAAAACCTTTACCGGAACTAGAAAAGAAATACCAAACTGGTAAGAGGGATGTACAAAAAATACCTGATAATTTAGCCCTTTACTTTATTAATTAAACAAAAAAGTAGTTCTAACAGAAATATAACTCATAAACATCAGGTTATTAAACATTTAAGAAAAGAAACTAACTAAAAAATTTTGAGCACAAAACAAGGGAAATTCCCTGTTCATTTTATTCATAGTAAGAAAAGATGGACACAAGTTGGTGTAATACAAAAGAATATATAGAAACATGACCTTTCTCTAAATATATTGTGTAGGACCTTCTCCATAACCATGTCGACGAGGATGACGAGAGGACCCTAGCCATCATTCACTGCAACGTCGATAATTGTTGGATATGTTGTGGGAGAAAAGGTAATTTTACCTTCAATGAATAGTCCTACATTTCCTAGTGTGATGAATAGTTGATTGTTTAAATTAGCTCTCTTTACTTTGGGCTATGAGGATTTCAAAGAAGGGGGTATTTTGGGCTTTCTATTATTTAAACTTTGCATATCACAAGCGCGCCGCACACATTTTTGTTTTTTCAAACTTTATTTTACACGTTTCTTTTATTTTTCATGTGAAAAACGAGCGTAACAGCTACGAGATTTTGGCTAACGTTTGTAGGCGTCTAAAAATGCCTATAGATGTCCGTACACAGCTCGAGACGGAGAGAAGATAACAAACGTCGTTATCCGAGTCTAAGGGGATTATCTGTCATTAACAAGCGCATGAAGCAAAATGACGAACCAAGTGGCCCGCGCATGTCAATTAGCTCGCATGCGTCAATCAGTTCGCGCGCGTCATTCAGCTCGCGCGCGTCAATCAGTTCGCGCGAGTCAATCAGTTCGTGCGCGTCAGTCAACACGCGCTCGTTAATCAGTTCGCGCGCGTCAGTCAACACGTGCGCGTCAAACAGTTCGTGCGTGTCGGTCAATGTGTGCTCGTCAATCAGCTCACGCGCGTCGGTCAACACGCACGCGTCAATTAGTTCGCGCATGTCGGTCAACATGCGCGTGTCAATCAGTTCGTACTCGTCAGTCAACCTATGCTTATCGGTCAATTCCAAGTGCCGTAAAGAAGCTAACGAGTGCATGAAGCAAGTTAGCAAATCGTACAAGTAAACAAGACGGTCAAACACACAAAATGGTAGAAAATACAAGTCCCGGAAAAGTCGGAAAACACCAAACAGTTCAGCAAAAGAGCTGAACTACCCGCACCCGCGCGAGTCGAACCGCGCCGACCTGCGTACAAGCGGGTCAGACCGCGTCGACCCACGCCCCACGTGGGTCAGCAGTGCCTGTCGCGTTGTTTTGACCCGAAAACGTATTTTTTGACGGTTTTGTGTGGTTTTCTTGGGATTTATCTGTTCTAGGGGTTCCCAACTGACTTGATATCATCTACAAACGTGGTTAGGCTGTTATTGACTGAAGATAAAGCCAAATCACTCATTCTCATCTATATACCTGCATCCGGAGTCCTATAAATACAAGCCTAGGGCCTCCTTTCAGCGGGGAGCGATTTATTATCAAGACGAGGAGGTGCTGTCGAATTCCAGAGCCAAGAGTCACGAATTTCTGCAAGGGTTAGCGAGATCCCGGTGAACTCCAGCATAAAGAAGGAGCTATTCGAAGGATCTAAAGCCCGTACGTCCGTTCCTTGAGATTTGGCTTTATCTTAATCTTAAGAAGAGCTACTGATTTCGCTTGGTCAATTTTAGCGCTTCAATCAAATACTCCCCCGGTGAAGGTGAAGCTCTGCTCAATTTTCTCCCAATCGGATCCAGATCTAAGGCGGTCCACAGATGTCAAAATCTCCGGCACAGGCAAAGATCCCGCACAAGCAGAAGACTGATAAACGATCTCCCTGCATTTGTTTTTTGATAAGAGTTGTAATTTTTGTTTTCATTGTGTAAGAGTCTTATAAAAAGACTATCTTTTTTTTTTCATTGTAACGACTAAAGTTGTAATGAATACCATAATGAATACATCAAATTTCGACGCAAACAAACTAATGACCACAGTGGGAGCCAACAGCTTCGTTGCCGAAGCTGTCGTGTTGCAACCTCGGATCTGCATCCCGGTTGAAGAAGTGGTCGAATATGAGTTCGACCAACTAAAGTTCGAGGAGTATCTATCGTCCTCCTCCTCCAGATCATCCGCCCCTCGTAAGCACAGGAAGGTCAAGGTCCCCGTTGCTGCTGCCATCTCGCTTTACAACGCTCCTCTGGCTTCTAACGAGTTCGGATCTACAGATATGAACTCCTCCTCAATCAAGGAGTTGAGTACTGAAGGCGCGCCAATCCTATCGAAGAGGGCACGTCAAAGGTGACGTTAATGCCTTGCGCCTCAGCTTGCTAAGGCTTTGGAGCCGATAGACGGGATCCGTTACGAGGTGGAATTAAACAAAAAAGTAGTTCTAACAGAAATATAACTCATAAACATCAGGTTATTAAACATTTAAGAAAAGAAACTAACTAAAAAATTTTGAGCACAAAACAAGGGAAATTCCCTGTTCATTTTATTCATAGTAAGAAAAGATGGACACAAGTTGGTGTAATACAAAAGAATATATAGAAACATGACCTTTCTCTAAATATATTGTGTAGGACCTTCTCCATAACCATGTCGACGAGGATGACGAGAGGACCCTAGCCATCATTCACTGCAACGTCGATAATTGTTGGATATGTTGTGGGAGAAAAGGTAATTTTACCTTCAATGAATAGTCCTACATTTCCTAGTGTGATGAATAGTTGATTGTTTAAATTAGCTCTCTTTACTTTGGGCTATGAGGATTTCAAAGAAGGGGGTATTTTGGGCTTTCTATTATTTAAACTTTGCATATCACAAGCGCGCCGCACACATTTTTGTTTTTTCAAACTTTATTTTACACGTTTCTTTTATTTTTCATGTGAAAAACGAGCGTAACAGCTACGAGATTTTGGCTAACGTTTGTAGGCGTCTAAAAATGCCTATAGATGTCCGTACACAGCTCGAGACGGAGAGAAGATAACAAACGTCGTTATCCGAGTCTAAGGGGATTATCTGTCATTAACAAGCGCATGAAGCAAAATGACGAACCAAGTGGCCCGCGCATGTCAATTAGCTCGCATGCGTCAATCAGTTCGCGCGCGTCATTCAGCTCGCGCGCGTCAATCAGTTCGCGCGAGTCAATCAGTTCGTGCGCGTCAGTCAACACGCGCTCGTTAATCAGTTCGCGCGCGTCAGTCAACACGTGCGCGTCAAACAGTTCGTGCGTGTCGGTCAATGTGTGCTCGTCAATCAGCTCACGCGCGTCGGTCAACACGCACGCGTCAATTAGTTCGCGCATGTCGGTCAACATGCGCGTGTCAATCAGTTCGTACTCGTCAGTCAACCTATGCTTATCGGTCAATTCCAAGTGCCGTAAAGAAGCTAACGAGTGCATGAAGCAAGTTAGCAAATCGTACAAGTAAACAAGACGGTCAAACACACAAAATGGTAGAAAATACAAGTCCCGGAAAAGTCGGAAAACACCAAACAGTTCAGCAAAAGAGCTGAACTACCCGCACCCGCGCGAGTCGAACCGCGCCGACCTGCGTACAAGCGGGTCAGACCGCGTCGACCCACGCCCCACGTGGGTCAGCAGTGCCTGTCGCGTTGTTTTGACCCGAAAACGTATTTTTTGACGGTTTTGTGTGGTTTTCTTGGGATTTATCTGTTCTAGGGGTTCCCAACTGACTTGATATCATCTACAAACGTGGTTAGGCTGTTATTGACTGAAGATAAAGCCAAATCACTCATTCTCATCTATATACCTGCATCCGGAGTCCTATAAATACAAGCCTAGGGCCTCCTTTCAGCGGGGAGCGATTTATTATCAAGACGAGGAGGTGCTGTCGAATTCCAGAGCCAAGAGTCACGAATTTCTGCAAGGGTTAGCGAGATCCCGGTGAACTCCAGCATAAAGAAGGAGCTATTCGAAGGATCTAAAGCCCGTACGTCCGTTCCTTGAGATTTGGCTTTATCTTAATCTTAAGAAGAGCTACTGATTTCGCTTGGTCAATTTTAGCGCTTCAATCAAATACTCCCCCGGTGAAGGTGAAGCTCTGCTCAATTTTCTCCCAATCGGATCCAGATCTAAGGCGGTCCACAGATGTCAAAATCTCCGGCACAGGCAAAGATCCCGCACAAGCAGAAGACTGATAAACGATCTCCCTGCATTTGTTTTTTGATAAGAGTTGTAATTTTTGTTTTCATTGTGTAAGAGTCTTATAAAAAGACTATCTTTTTGTTTTCATTGTAACGACTAAAGTTGTAATGAATACCATAATGAATACATCAAATTTCGACGCAAACAAACTAATGACCACAGTGGGAGCCAACAGCTTCGTTGCCGAAGCTGTCGTGTTGCAACCTCGGATCTGCATCCCGGTTGAAGAAGTGGTCGAATATGAGTTCGACCAACTAAAGTTCGAGGAGTATCTATCGTCCTCCTCCTCCAGATCCTCTGCCCCTCGCAAGCACAGGAAGGTCAAGGTCCCCGTTGCTGCTGCCATCTCGCTTTACAACGCTCCTCTGGCTTCTAACGAGTTCGGATCTACAGATATGAACTCCTCCTCAATCAAGGAGTTGAGTACTGAAGGCGCGCCAATCCTATCGAAGAGGGCACGTCAAAGGTGACGTTAATGCCTTGCGCCTCAGCTTGCTATAAGGCGGATCTGAAATTCAAGGAGCATCAAGCGACCCAACAGCGAGCAAACGCCCCCTCCTCCAAATCATCAACAAGTGAATGGATCCAAATTAAAAGGATCCGTTCAACTCTGGAGAAGCGAATCCAAAAGCGTCGTGCACTTGCGCACACGCGAATTCTTGTGCAAAAGGCACAAGAGATGCAGAAGGACGTAGCCAAGAAACAACCAAGACTGCATAAAGTATGGAGGCCAAAGTCCAAGACAGCGGCCGAAGAGATCGAAAAATGCGGGTCACTTCAATCCGACCCTCCTGCACGCGGGTCACCCAGATCCGACGCTCCTGCTTGTGGGTTACCCAGATCTGACGCTCCTGCTTGTGGGTCACCCAGATCCGACCCTCCTGCTCGCGGGTCACCCAGATCCAACCCTCCTGCTCGCGAGTCACCCAGATCCGACCCTCCTGCTCGTGGGTCACCCAGATCTGACCTTCCTACTCGTGGGTCACCCAGATCCGACCCTCTTGCTTGCGGGTCACCCGGATCCGACCCTCCAACCCATGGGTCACTCAAATCTGACTCGTACCAGGGTCAAGACAAAAGACGTTCTGCACCTATTTCGTCGATCCCTTCGAGTTCCGCACCTTTGGTGGAGCACTGCGACAGTGTGGATTTATCCCGATTCAAGATGAAGATCACATATTTTCTTGATCCCTCGCACGCGGGTCGAGGTAAAGCCCCAGTCAAATAACGCTTGGGTCAGGTGACTGAATCCCGAACAATTACTCGAGCTGGGGGTCGCACACAGAAAACTCTCGTAATTGACCACCTCGGACGGCGAATTAAAGTCCAAGAGCCTATCAAGAGTTCACCCTTACAAATGCGTGACACTAAACGCGTGACTCTTAAGAACGCCAACAAGACGACAAATCCCCTGAAAGAAACGTATTCATCTGATGATGACAACGTTATACCAGGGGAGTCATGCCAACACACGATAGCTTGCTCCGGTCATCTGACCGATGAGTTGTACTATCAGGCTGGGGGTACGAACAAGTCTCGGAAGAGAAATACTCGGGAAACAAAATCTCACTGCCCGTGCGCCGAACTTATTAGGGTAGTATTATTAGCGTGTAGCCACCCCAAGACCACTCTGTAGAGGGTCTCGGTATTTAAGAGGCTCTCTAACGGAGCGACTAAGTCCAAGCCAAAACGTTTCTGCAAGAAACAATCAGCCGTTCAAGGTGACAAACTTCCGGAAGTCATAATAAATATGGCTGATAAGGGAAAGTCGATTCGACCTTCTAGCTCTGACCGACTTATATCGCATCGTCTAACCCGGTTACGATCGGAAAGCATTAGACAAAGAGACTACCAGAGAATGCAGAGAGGGTTATCCTTGGATGATGAAGCATCAGATGCTAACTCTACAGTCGCTTCTGACAACACGGTGTCCAGCCCAGGACAATCCTGCAAAGTGTTTATGATTAACACCGAGGAAGTAGCCAAAATGGTTGAGGATGCCTTGGCCAAGAAAAAAGAGAACTTCAAGTTCAAAATAGAAACGGCTATGCAGCGGATGAGGGAAGAACATGACCAATAAATCCGAGCTTTGTCGAATCAACTTGGTGAATCCAGTCGTCGCAACGTTGCTAACCAAGCAAATAGCGATTCAGATGTGGATGAACGCCTCAATGCTGATAACCCTCCTATTGACCAAAACGCTGGGGATGACCCCACTAAAGATAACAACACTGGGGGTGGTTCCACCAAAGATGACAATGCCGAGGGTGGTCGCGTTATTCCTCTTTCAAATCATCCAAGGCCCGATACGAGCGAGGATGAGAAAATAAAAGATCTCGAGAGCAAAATCAACGCTCTAATGTCTGCTCAAGAGGTGAAAAGGACCGGCATTCCATGTCCCTATCCAAGAGAGTGGGATTCAATAGCATACTCGACGAAGTTCAACCTGATTAACTTCACGCTGTTTGATGGGAAGGGTTCGCCCATGCAACATCTGATCTATTTCAAATCCCACTTGGGTATGATCTTTGATAATGTAGCCTTGATGGTTTGGTCATTTGTTAGCACCCTTCGCGGGCCCGCCTTCGATTGGTACCGCCGTCTCAAGTCTGAAAGCATCAACAGCTGGGATGATCTGGAGAATCTGTTCCTCGCTCACTTTTTTGATGATGACGCCGAGGTGTCAATCAGAACACTCTTCGATGAGAAACAAGAAGACGACGAGACGGTCGACGACTTCGTCAAACGCTTCCGAAATAAGGCGATGAACTGCCGAGATCCGATCACGGAGGACTTCATCCTCCAAACCTGTCATAACAACCTCTCTTTGGACGTGTTGGAGGTTATGGGAGTAGCACCGTCCAACACCTAGAAAGAGTTGAAGATGCATGGAGAGCAGGCCGAGCGCTTCCTCCGAAGGAAGAAGGCCGAGAGGAGCCAATTGACAGCTAATCCTCCAAACTCGAACTTTGCCTCCCGTGGTAAGGGAAAAGCACCTGCAGTAGTTGTGGATGTTAATCAGACGTCGCAACAATAACCCCGAAGGAAGCAAAAGACTTCGGGTCCGAGACTCCAAAAAGAGTACTCTTTCAAAGATGAAGACGTTCTAGCCATCTTCGAATCCCTCCTTGAAAACAACAATATCAAAACTGCCACCTGTCATAAATCAGGAGGAAGCTGACAACACTGTGGATCTGAAATACTGTGCGTACCACAGGAGGATCCTTCATCCTACAAGGATTGCTTTGCTCTCAAAAATAGTATCCAAACCTTGGTTGAAGCAGGCGTCATAACGCTGGGATAAGCCAAATGGGAATGGTAATACTCCGACAAGTATAAGAGTATAAACTGCTCCTTCCGACACTCTAAAGAGTATACGAGTATAAACTACTTCTTGATCCTCTAACCGGTATATGAGGTTAAACTGTTCCTTGATACTCCAATAGGTATATGAGTCTAAACTGTTTCCTACCGTTAACGGAAAGTTCCTGGAGAATTTTTATACGTAATATTCTTAAGGATAACCCGGTCATATAACTGAGTACAAAGTCAGACCCAGTTCCACAAAGGAAGCTGGGAGTGGATGATTCATGTAACAGGAAATTCCCGGAAGAATGCTACATGTAATTTTCTTAGGGATAACCCGATCATTACAAACAAAGTGATAAGAAGAATGCTACATGTAATTTTCTTAGGGATAACCCGATCATTACAAACAAAGTGATAAACACTAAACCTCCACTGTGATTTTGTAATTTTCTTAGGGATAACCCGATCATTACAAACAAAGTGATAAACACTAAACCTCCACTGTGATTTCTGAACACTCTTTTGTTGACAACTCACAGTCTTCCACCATAAAGTCCCCCACCGATCAGACTAATTGACAGTGAGACCACCAAAATTCCTTTCGGTTAAATCCGTTCAAACTTTTGATGTATCTGTACACTCAACATCCTTATTGTTAGAGTCCGAACATGGTACTCAAAATTTTAATATCTTAATCCTTGACAAATTGTCAAACCCCTTCGTGTTAAGTTCTTATCACCTGACACCAAGAATCCCCATTGAGTAATCGGTACAAGTCAACACTCCCTCTGTGATTTGTACTCCCACTCCCACTGTTTATCTGGTCAAACCTTCCTACAATTAGGGCTAAAGCCAAAATCTCCTTTCGATTCCTCTAATAAACGAGATGTCCACTTTCAAATCGAGTGAGCAAACCTTCCTACAGTTAGGGTCACCTCAAACTTCCACTTGGTCAAACCTTTCTACAGTTAGGGCCAAAATCATAATTCACTCTCGATAAATGAGAAATTTATTTTTACTTCGGTAATCAAACCTTCCGACAGTTAGGATTATCCGAATCTTTTCAATTCTCGGATTAGAGATCCCACTCCTAGTTTCACTCTTTAGATTCTCAAAGTGGAGATCCCACTTTGAGTTTCTTCTGCACTGAAGATGGAATATAAAATTCTTCCTCTTCGGTTTCGGGAGATAGAATATAAAATTCTTCCTCTTTGGTTTTGGGAGATAAAATATAAAATTATTCCTCTCCCATTTTGGGTTCGTCTTTTCCCCAAGAGAAGACACAATATTTCAATATTATAATTTCAAAATCCGCACTTTACACGCGCGGGGAATTTTATCCCGAAGCCTAAGTAGGGATAAGTTGACGCCTAATACGCGTTGCCGTTTAGTCTTTGACTGTAAAAAAGAACAAAAGCCCACATATTCGACATAATGGTGGGTCGTTATTAATAACGCCAAAATCCGCGCCTTACACGTGCGGGGAACTTTATCTCGGCTCCTAAACAGAGATAAGCCTACACCTAACACGTGTTGCCGGTTTAGTCTTTCATCGATTGAAGAAAATACCAGAATCCAGTCTGGGTATTTTATCCCAAAGCCTAAGTAGGGATAAGTCAGTGCTGGGTGGTTTGTTCCCATAAAAATGACCGAATCTACGTATTCAGTATCATAGCAACAAAAATCCATGTCTTTTATGCTTGGGGAATTTTATTCTGAATCCTGAGCAGGGATAAGTCAAAGCCTAACACGCGTTGGCTGTTAGTTCTTAACCGTAAAAAGAACAAAAGTCCACATATTCGATATTGTGGTAGGTTGTTATTCATAACGCCAAAATTTGTGCTTCACACGTACGGGAAATTTTATCCTGAAGCCTAAGTAGGGATAAGTCAACGCCTAATATGCGTTGCCGGTTTAGTCTTTCACCAATTGAAAAAGACACCAGAATCCAGTCTGGAGAAGTTTATCCTGAATCCTAAGTAGGGATAAGTCAGCGTCTAACACGCGTTGTCGGGTAGTCTATTCATGTAAGAAAGATGAAGTCTACCTATTCAATATCATAGCACTAAGAGAGTTAACTCTCTTAGCACAACGTCATATGCGGAACGGACTTAAATAATCCGCATGCAAGCTCGATTCAAACGGTAATCGGTAAAGGCATGTCAAATCCATTGAAGGTTGAGGATTTGCCAAAAATCCTAAGTGTATGTCTGATACACGTCGCTGTTTAGTCTTTTCACATGAGAAAGACGAAGTCTACGTATTCAATATCGTAGCACTAAAAGAGTTAACTCTTTTAGCACAACGTTACGTGCAGAACGGATTTAAACAATCTGTACGCTAGCTCGACTCAAACGGCAGTTGGTAAAGGCTAATCAAACTCGTTGATGGCTGAGAATTTGTCAAAAATTCTATAAATGCGGGACATTAACGCATCAACTTCATTAGTTGGTCTCGTGACTTGAGCATTCAACGACTTCAGGATAAGATCCATATCTGCAGACAAAATAACTTTAATAGTTGGTCCTGCAGCCCAGAATTTGGGACCGTCATGCTCCAATACCTTAAGAGCTTAAACTATATAGACTTCAACAAACGTACGAATATAAACTATGTAAACATCAGTCAACGCGTTACAGTAAAGATCGATGCCGGTCAACGCATCAGTAATCTTGCCAAAATAAGGCAAACGATGATTTCAGGGAGTTCAATCGGATTCAGATATGAATTTCTGACGAAGATGATCAGTTCAAAGTCAACTCAATGACACGAGCTAAGTTTAGAAACATACACACCAACTTCAATTCAAGATTTCGGCAACGGTCAGACGATAAACACAGCGTCAGAAGAACTTTGTCTATTCGACAAAACACTGAATAGACTGAAGGCTGAAGAAGTTAAGAATTGAAGCAGTTCACATGTCCCTCTACGAAATTGAGGAAAAGATCTATCTTATCCAAAGCCTTCCAGACTCCTCTATAAAAGAAATGAGTCTGAAATGCTTTGGAGAGGGTATCTGTAGGCGTCTAAAAATGCATATAGGTGTCCGTACATAGCTCGAGACGGAGAGAAGACAACGAACGTCGTTATCCGAGTCTAAGAGGATTATCTGTCATCGACAAGCGCATGAAGCGAAACGACGAACCAAGTGGCCCGCGCGTGTCAATCAGCTCGTGCGTGTCAATCAGTTCGGGCGCATCGATCAGCTTGCACGCGTCAATCTGTTTGCACGCGTCGGTCAACACGCGCGCGTCAATCAGTTCGCGCACGTCGGTCAACACGCGTGCGTCAATTAGTTCGTGAGCGTCGGTCAACACGCGCTCGTTAATTAGTTCGTGTGCGTCAGTCAACACGTGCGCGTCAATCAGTTCATGCGCGTCGGTTAGCGCGCGCTCGTCAATCAGCTCGCGCGCGTCGGTCAACACGCGCGCGTCAATCAGTTCACGCACGTCGGTCAACACACGCGCGTTAATCAGTTCGTACTCATCAGTAAACTTGCGCTTATCGGTCAGTTCCAAGTGCTGTAAAGAAGCTAACAAGCGCATGAAGCAAGTTAGCAAATCGTACAAGTAAACAAGATGGTCAAACACGCAAAACGATGGAAAATACAAGTCCTAGAAAAGTCAGAAAACACCAAACAGTTTAGCAAAAGAGCTGAACTACCTGCACCCGCGCGAGTTGAACCGCGCCG
>NC_033800.1:70618706-70650578 GCF_001876935.1 Asparagus officinalis | reverse complement strand
TCCGCGCCCCCCGCGGGTCAGCAGCGCCCGTCGCGCTGTTTTGACCCGAAAACGTGTTTTTTCGACAGTTTTGTGCGGTTTTCTCAAGATTTATCTGTTCCAGGGGTTCCCAACTAACTTGATATCATCTACAAACATGGTTAGGCTGTTATTGACTGAAGATAAGGCCAAATTACTTATTCTCATCCGCATACCCGCATCCGAAGCCCTATAAATACAAGCCTAGGGCCTCCTTTCAGCGGGGGGGATTTATTATCAAGACGAGGAGGTGCTGTCGAATTCCAGAGCCAAGAGTCACGAATTTCAGCAAGGGTTAGTGAGATCCCGATGAACTCTAGTATCAAGAATGAGCTATTCGAAGGATCTGAAGCTCGTACGTCCGTTCCTTGAGATTAGGCTTTGTCTTAATCTCGAGAAGAACTACTGATTTCGCTTGGTCGATTTCAGCGCTTCAATCATATACTCTATCGGTGAAGGCGAAGCTCTGCCCAATTTTCTATCAACCGGATCTAGATCTAAGGCGGTCTACGGATATCAAAATCCCTGGCATAGGCAAAGATCTCGCACAAGCAGAAGACTGATAAACGATCTCCCTGCGTTTGTTTTTTGATAAGAGTTGTAATTTTTATTTTCATTATGTAAGAGTCTTATAAAAAGACTATCTTTTTTTTGTTTTTATTGTAACGACTGAAGTTGTAATGAATATCGTAATGAATACATCAAATTTCGACGCAAACAACGTTACGCGTGAATTTGGTGAATGTTACGTGGAGATTTTTAACGGCTAAAGGGTTTCCAACCCTATATATACAGGTGTATGGTAAGCTCAGAAAAATACAGAAACAAAAAGAAAGTTCTTCTGTTCTCTCCTCTGTTCTTCAAAGCTATTATTTTCATCCAACTTTTAGCTTTTACTTTGGGCAACCGTCTTCATTTGAGCAGAAGCTCTTTACTCTTGCCTGAGTATAAAGGTCGGCCGATTCTAGGAGTTTTACTACTAGGGGAGAGGGGATCATCTGTGCCAGGGCGATAGGTGGGCCTTCAATCTTCTATGGCACTGTTTGCATGACTGCTTCCCGATCAGGCCATATTTTTCTGTTTAATTTATTTTTTGGATTTCTATTTGCATGCTATAAGTTTAATTTAATAATTTTGATAACGATCTAGAAGATTGAGTTTTATAGCTATTGATTTTTAAATCCGAAATAAATTTATAATTAAATGCTTTCAGTTCATGTTAATTTCTATAATTAATTAATTACATTAATTTGAAAAAAATTATTGCTTAAATTATTCTTGTAAACTACTGTTTTAGAATTATATTATTCTGCTTACTTTGTTCATAATTTAATTATGTGTGATTAATTGTTCATATTTATTGATCAAATATATCATTTAAAGTCATACTTTCCTAAGTAACTAGTCGAGTGGTATTGACAAAACTTTTAATTCCTTTAGTTTTCAAAATACCTAGACTAGTTAACTTAAATTGGACTTATGGCTAACACAAATCATTCCAAGAGTGTCAAACCTGAGAAGTTCACCGGTATTAACTACAAACAGTGGGCTAATCAGATGAGATACCGGATCACTATCCTAGTCCTCCTATCTTCTATTAACGCTTCTAAATCTTTATCTTTTTAGATCTCAACCTATGAACTCCAACTCTCCTGATTCTGAACAACCTACACCTTCCACTTTTGCTTCTGGTGCTAGTTCATTCTCTAGTCATATGAATCCAGAAGAAATAAACTATCATTGTTATCATAGGATTTTTAGTGCACTTGTGGACAACCTTTATGACATATATTATGAGTTCAAAAGTGCTAAAGACCTATGGAATGCTCTTGAAGTAGAATATGGCTTTGATGATGCCGGAATTTTGTGTTTCACCTCCTCTTCGTTTAATAAGTTCCCAATATTTGATGACAAACCTATAAATAAACAAATTCACGAATTCCAAGATTTCCTTCGTCACCTCCAATCAAAGGGAAACTCCTTTACTAATGACTTTAAAGTTTTTGGTTAGATTGACAAACTCCCTCCCTCCCGGTTTAGATTTGTTGGAGATCTCCAACACAAGCAAGGAGATCTAACATTAACTAAAGCCCTCAAGGCTATTCGTATTGAAGACCAGCTAGACAAAATTCTAAAACCAAGACTGAAATGAAAACTAAAGTAAACTTAGTAGATGATAAGTCTAAATCTAAGAATTTCAAACCCAAAAGGAAGAAATTCAAGAAAAACCAGCAATCCTTCAACAAATCATCCTCCAAATTAAATCTCAATTCTTCCAGCTATAAGTCTGATGGAAAGTTCTGCTATGTCTGTGGTAGAACCAATCACTTAGCTCCCAACTGCTTCTATCGGAAGAAGGAACCAACAAAACTTGCTCCAAAAGGAAATGGATCTAATAAAGTAAACATGATTGAAGAAAATCCTAATTCCTTCAGGTTAGCCTCTTCTTCTTATCATGTAAATTCTCTTATTTCTTCCACTGATTGGTACTTGGATTCCGGAGCTAATATTCATGTTTGCAATGATCGCTCTTAGTTTTCAACTTACCAGGAATCACGTGGAGGAAGCATAAGTTTAGCAGATGACTCCACCAAACATATAATGGGAAGTGGATGCATAGATCTCACCATGACTTCTGGAAAAACTTTAAATCTACAAGGCGTTCATTATGTTCATTTTCTCCGCTGAAACATAATCAGTAAATCTCTTCTCCTTAGAGCTAGATTTCAGATTGTAAAAAAATCCAATAAATTTATGATTATAAAGAATAATATATTCATAGGGAAACATTTTATCTGTAATGGCCTTTTCAAACTCAATGTAATCAATTCTAATTTTAATGAAATTCTTGAATCTTTTGTTGTACAAATTGTTGAATCTTGTGATGTTTAGCATGGACGACTTGGACATGTAAATTTCTAAACTTTGTAGAGAATGATTAAATTGTATCTTATTCCTAAATCATCTCATGATCTCTCATCTAAGTGTGAGATTTGTGTTTAAGGGAAACACACTAAAAAACCCTTCAAGTCTATAAGTAGAAACTCCGAACCCCTAGAATTAATTCATAGTGATGTGTGTGACTCAAACTGAGTTCTCACCCGAGGGGGTAGAAGATATTTTGTGACTTTTATAGACGATCACTCTAGATATTGTTACACCTATATTCTCAGAACTAAGGATGAAGTTCTAGATCGGTTTAAGGTGTATAAAGATGAATCTGAGAACCAGCTTAAAAAGAAGATCAAGATTTTAAGATCTGATCATGGGGAAAGTATACCTCAAATGAAATGACTCAATATTACAAAGAGCATGGTATTATTCATGAGATAACTGCTCCCTATACACCACAGTCTAACGGGGTAGTTGAACTAAAGAACAGGACCCTTATGGACATGGTGTACTGTGTGTTATTCAGTTCAAGAGCACCTGAAAATCTCTGGGGTGAAGCTCTTCTTTCTGCCTGCTTCATTCTCAATAGGATTCCCCACAAATCTTCTGATATAACTCCTTATGAATATTGGAAGGGGAGAACTCCTAGGTTAAACTTCTTTCGGGTTTGGGGTTGCTTGGCTAAGGTAGCTATTCCCGAACCTAAGAAGAGAAAAATTGGATCTAAGACTGTTGATGTTGAATTTATTGGATATGCACTAAATAGTAATGTTAATAGATTTCTAGTCATTAACTCTAAAATCAGTGACATATCTAATAATACTATCATTAAAGCGAGAGATGCAGTCTACTTTGAAAACATCTTTCCTTTCAAATCCATAATCTCAGAAAATCCTAATTCATCTCTTCCTTCTGATCTACCATCTTCCAATTCTTCTCAACCTCTAGATTTTGAACCTCGAAGAAGTAAAAGAGGTAAAATTCAAAAGAATTATGGAGAAGACTTCTTTACCTTTCTTGTTAAAGGTGATCCAAGCTCCTTTAAAGAAGCAACGGATTCTCCTGAATCACCTTTCTGGAAAAAAAACCATTGATAATAAAATAAAATTAATAATGGAAAACTATACTTGGATACTCACCGACTTACTTGTAAACCTATCGGTTGTAAGTGGATATTCAAGAAAAAACTTAGAGCTGATGGTTTTATTGATAAATATAAAGCTAGATTAGTAGCTAAATGTTATACTCAGCAAAAGGGTATCGATTACTTTGATACAATATTCTCCTGTAGCCCGAATCTTAACTATTTGAGTATTATTGGATATACACTAGATAGTAATATCAAGAGTGCTTTTCTGAATGATGATTTAGATGAAGAAATCTATATGAACTAACCTGAAGGATTCATTGCCAAAGATTAGAAAAATAAAGTCAGCAAACTTGTTAAATCTCTGTATGGTCTAAAACAAACTCCTAAATAATGGCATCAGAAATTTAACAAAGTCATTGCACAATATGGCTTCTCTATGAATTAATGAACACGATAAGTGTGTCTATTCTAAAGTGATAAACAATAACTATGTCATCCTCTGTCTCTACATTGATGATATCCTTATCTTTGGAACAACTCTTGAAGAAATATTAAAGGTTAAAGATTATCTCTCCAAGAACTTTGACATGAAAGACTTAGGTTTTGCTGATATGATACTTGAAATAAAAATCTCTAGAGACACCAGAGGAATATCCTTGAGTCTTTCTCATAGTATTGATAAAATACTGGTCAAATTTAATTTTCATAACTCTAAACCTTTCTCTACACCTTATGACTCTTCTATATCTTTGAAGAAGAATGAAGGTAAATCTGTCTCCCAGGTGAAGTATTCTTACCTGATTGGATCTCTCAAGTACATATCGAACCGGACTAGACTCGATATAGCTTATACTGTAGGGAGGCCAAGCCGGTATACCAGCAACCCTAGTAAAGATCACTGGATTGTGTTATAGAAAGTATTTAAATACTTGAAAGACATAGTTCATGACTATTGCTTGACTTACACTGGGTATCCTGATACAATAGAATGGTATAGTGACACCAACTGGATTACGGATTCCAATATTATAAAGTCTACATCTAGATATGTATTCCTTTTTTATGGTGCATCTGTATCCTGGAAATCCTGTAAACAAACAGTAATTGCCAGGAGCACCATTGAGTCTGAATTGATTGCTCTTGATACTACTTCTATTCACAGAAGCAAAATGGTTAAAATATCTACTCTCTAAACTTTCTTTTGTCCCTAAACCCTCTCCTCCAATTTCTATTCACTCTGATTCTAGATCCACCATAGAGCTTCTAAAACAAGTGCATGTTAATAAAAAAACTTACAGACATATTCAAATAAGATAAAATCTGTATAATACCTTCTAGGCAAAGTTGTGATTGTTGGCCTTCTTGTTTTGATGATGATTTAACAAACAATTTACTACTAATATTGGTTTTAGTATTTTGTTTTATGTTGTTTAGTAGACACAGGAAAATGAGCTATATTGATATTGAAGCCTATGCCAATTTAGTCAACCAATTAAAGTTCAAGCTTCATAAGATTCATTCTTGGTATAGTTAGTATAGGTTTATATGTAATATGTGCTAATTCTTCAAGCTTAAATTTACACACACATTCTTTTGTGAAAGTTCTCAAATCATAGATATTTTTATGCAAAATATACTTTAATATGCTTTGGACTATACAGACATTATAAACATATTTTATTAAGTCCATAAAAACATTATATAAGTTTTCAAAACTTGACTTGTGCAAAATATCAAAATTAACATGTGTTAATACACATGTATTTTAGTGTTTTTGTATATTTCTGAGTTTTCACAAATGGTAAGTGCAAATTGAAAAATTCTTTTTTCAACATGTTCATTTTCATGTTTATAAACTTTTCTCAAAGTTTTATATTTTTTGAAATTTATTTACTATTTTCAAAAAAGGTTTGAAATTCATTTTACTATTCATAACTGGCTGAAAACCTGTTATCATTCGACTGATGGTCTCTATCAGTCGACTGATGAAAACACCCAACATTGTCAAAATTATCTGTTTTTACAATTGATAATCTATTAGTCGACTGATGAGACACCGGTCGACTGATGAGGTCTTCAGTCCACCGATGAGCTGCCAGTTTGCCTATAACGGTCATCTCATCAGTCGACTGATGGCCCAACGGCTAGTTTTTCTAACATTTTGTATTTTTATCTTTTTGCTGGGTTTTCTTGATTTTTGGGCTTTGATTTTTTATCCTATAAATACCCCTTGTTGTTTCACTTCTAAAATTTATCTAAGTGGGGTTTTAACAAGAGTTTCCAAAGGTTTAAAAGACTGTTTAAGTTTTATTTTTAAGTTTGGTGTTTGTTTACAAAGAGGAAGCTTACATTATCAATTGAGGAATTCATCCTCAATCACTTTCATCCTCTCTTTGTGTTTATAGAGAAGTTTTTCTCTACTCATTTATCTAGCATTTTGTTCTTGATTTTCATATCTATATCATTGCTAGTTTATTACTTGAGTTAGAACTCATTTATCTAGCATTTTGTTCTTGATTTTCATATCTATATCATTGCTAGTTTATTACTTGAGTTAGATTTTATTTGAACTCATTTTATCACATGATTTTCATATCTATATCATTGCTAGTTTATTACTTGAGTTAGATTTTATTTGAACTCATTTTATCACACGCATTCCTATTTGAGCTTTTAGTATTTCATACATTATATATTGGGTTGTGGGATTATGATATTGTGAGAGTGAGCTTATATTGTGTTCTCACCCATTATAGAGAACAAATCATTTGTATTTGAGCATTATTGTGAGTTGCACATTGTATTACACTTGTACACCGAGAGAAGTTGTTAGTGAGAGACGGGATCGATTCCAAGAGGAATGACGTCAGTTGTAAAGCCTAGAGAGAGTTTGTAAATCCGAGCACTTGAGGAAGAGGACATGGGCTAGGCCAACACTTAGAGGGTGTAGAGTATTTTTACATTGTGTGTGTTGTAAATGTTTGTCGGTAAGCGTTGAAAACCAATTGTGAATGTTTTGGGTGAGCGTTAAATACCCGTTGTGTTAGTGGATTCTCCTCGGGAGTGGAGAGCGGAGACGTAGGTCAGAAGAACCGAACTCCGTGATCATATTGATTGTTTGAGTTTGTATTTTTGTCCTCTTTTGTTTCATATTTATCCCCTTGTGTTATTTATCCCCTTGTTTATATATCCTCTTTTGTTTCATATTTATCCCCTTGTTTATCTATCTTGTTAGGATATTTATGTTAGTAAGTTTTTATTGGCATTAATATCTAATTAGATTAGCTTTGACCCTATTCACCCCCTCCCCCAGGGTGTAACAATTGGGATTATATATATATTCTCCCCCTTACATTGAGATTATATATATTCATTGTGCATCTTTGTTTAAATAAGCCCTTATATATTAATATTTGTCTTGTGTGGCTAACCTTTCTTTAAGGATTTTAAATAGGGGAAAAATTCTCCATTTCTATATCTCTCACCCATGCTTACATGTAGGGGAGCTTTTAGCTCTCATTGTGTATATTTCCCCACTTTTGATGTTGCCAAAGGGGGAGAAAATGTGAGGTATATAGTATTTATTTTTTGTTATTTTTATTGATCTTATAATACATATTGGTAAATTGTTTGTCATCGTCAAAGAGGGGGAGATTGTTGGCCTTCTTGTTTTGATGATGATTTAACAAACAATTTACTACTAATATTGGTTTTAGTATTTTGTTTTGTGTTGTTTAGTATACACAAGAAAATGAGCTACATTGATATTGAAGCCTATGCAAATCTAGTCAACCAATCAAAGTTCAAACTTCACAAGGTTCATTCTTAGTATACTTAGTATATGTTTATATGTAATGTGTGCTAATTCTTCAAGCTTAAATTTACACACACATTCTTTTGTGAAAGTTCTTAAATCATAGATATTTTTATGTAAAATATACTTTAATTTGCTTTGGACTATACAAACATTATAAAAATATTTTATTAAGTCCATAAAAACATTATACAAGTTTTCAAAACTTGACTTGTGCAAAATATCAAAATTAACATGTGTTAATACACATGTATTTTAGTGTTTTTGTATATTTCTGAGTTTTCACAAATGGTAAGTGCAAATTAAAAATTTTCTTTTCTAACATGTTCGTTTTCATGTTTATAAATTTTTTTTCCAAAGTTTTATATTTTTTAGAATTTATTTGCTATTTTTAAAAAAGGTTTAAAATTCGTTTTCACTATTCATAATAGGCTGAAAACATGTTATCAGTCGACTGATGGTCTCTATCAGTCGACTGATGAAAACACCCAACATTGTCAAAACTATCTGTTTTTGTGACTGATAATCTATCAGTCAACTGATGAGACATCAGTCGACTGATGAGGTCTTCAGTCGACCAATGAGCTACCAGTTTGTCTGTAACGGTCAGCTCATCAGTCGACTGATGAACAGTATCAGTCGACTGACGACCCAACGTCTAATTTTTCAAGCCTTTTGTATTTTTGTCTTTTTACTGGGTTTTCTTAGTTTTTAGGCTTTGATTTTTCATCCTATAAATACCCCTTACTATTTCACTTCTAAAATTTATCTAAGTGAGTTTTTAACAAGAGTTTTCAAAGGTTTAAAAGATCGTTTAAGTTTTATTTTCAAGTTTGATGTTTGTTTACAAAGAGGAAGCTTACATTGTCAATTGAGGAATTCATCCTCAATCACTTTCATAATCTCTTTGTGTTTATGGAGAAATTTTTCTCAACTCATTTATCTAGCATTTTGTTCTTGATTTCATATCTATATCATTGCTAGTTTATTACCTGAGTTAGATTTTATTTGAACTTATTTTATCACACACATTACTATTTGAGCTTTTAGTATTTAATACATTATATATTGGGTTGTGGGATTGTGATATTGTGAGAGTGGGCTTATATTGTGTTCTCACCCATTATAGAGAACAAATCATTTGTATTTGAGCATTATTGTGAGTTGCATATTGTATTACACTTGTACACCGAGAGGAGTGGTTGGTGAGAGACGGGGTCGATTCCAAGAGGAGTGACGTCGGTTGTAAAGTCTAGAGAGAGATTGTAAATCCGAGCACTTGAGAAAGAGGACACGGGCTAGGCCAACACTTAGAGGGTGTAGAGTGTATTTATATTGTGTGTGTTGTAAATATTTGTCGGTAAGCATTTTGTCCTCTTTTGTTGCATATTTATCCCCTTATTTATATATCTTTGCTTTATCTCACTTGAATATCTATCTTGCTAGGATATTTTTGTTAGTAAGTTTTTATTGGCATTAATATCTAATTAGATTAGCTTTAACCCTATTCACCCCCTCTCTAGGGTGTAACAGTGATTCTAGTCTTTTTAAAGTCTGAAAAGAATCTTGATGACCCTTTGACTAAGGGTCTATCCAGGAATGTAGTTCCGGATTCATCGAGGGAGATGGAGTTAAGCCCATAGATGGGATCACTGACAGTGGGAACCCAATCTTTATTTGAAGACGTAGTCCTAATGTAGGTTAAATGTACTTGTGTGGAACATCAACCTAGATATATTCATATATCATTATGATAGCATCTGCTACTACCCTTCTCTATGATGATGATGCTTTTATGATACAACTGGTTAGGTTGAGTTTTACTCTTAATAAGTCTAACATATGTATTATGGAGGGTATGATGCCCAGCTGTAGTATCCTTGGAGGACTTACCTACGTGAGAGGAACCGTGATGACCGTGGTTGGAGGGGGCAGGGCTAACCCCTAGAAACTCTCATGAGTCGCTTATTGTGAGCATGACATTTAATGCTCAATCCGCTTTGCTCAATAGATGAAGACGTATTGTGTGTATTTTCATCAATACCTGATATAAGGGGCCTAATTCAAGGCCTAGTCCATTATGTCCCTCAGGTTGTGATGACCCACTAAGGAAAGGTTCAAAGCCAAAAGCTACCTCTCCCGGATTCACGATACGAAAGGTTGCCCAACCTATATTTGTTTTATGATTTATTTATTTTAAAGTTTTTAGTTAAATATTACCTTTTGGGGGGGGATTGTTGGCTATGTTGTGCGAGAAAAGACAATTTTGCCTTTAATGAATAGTCTCACATTGCCTAGTGTGATGAATAGTTGGTTGTTTAAATTAGCTCTCTTTCCTTTGGGCTTTGAGGATTCCAAAGAAGGGGGTGTTTTGGGCTTTCTATTGTTTGGGTTTTGCATATCACACGCGCGCGTGTGCCGCGCCGCGTAGCACCGCGCGCGCGTGCATTTTTGCTTTTTTAAACTTTATTTTACATGTTTCTTTTATTTTTCATGTGGAAAACGAGCATAACGGCTGCGAGATTTTGGCTAACGTTACGCGTGAATTTGGCGAACGTTACGCGGAGATTTTCAACGACTAAAGGGTTTCCAACCCTATATATACAGCCGTATGGTGAGCTCGGAAAAAACACAGAAACTAAACGAAAGTTCTTCTGTTCTCTCCTCGGTTCTTTAAAGCTATTATTTTCATCCAACTTTAGCTTTTACTTTGGGCAACCATCTTCATCTGAGCAGAAACTCTTTACTCTCTCCCGAGTACATAGGCCAGCCGATTCAGGTGGTTTTACTTCTAGGGGAGAAGGGATCATCTGCGCTAGGGTGATAGGCGAGTCCTCAAGGGCAGTGCTTGCACTATTGGTTTCTGATTAGGCCAGAATTTTCTATTTAATTTATTTTTCGGATTTCTATTTGCATGCTATAAGTTTAATTTAATAATTTTGATAACAAAAATTATGGCCCAAAGCCGGCCCTACAACTAGCATTAGGAGAAAAGAAAGTTTCTATACAAAATTGCTCTTGGCAACAAAAATGTAGCATAACATAAACCAAAAAACAAAAGAACAGGCGGGAAGCAAAAAGAAAATATTGTTAGCTGCAGTCCTATGCAGTTAGATATTGTAATTACAAAGCAACAAAAATTAGAGGAGCTTCTGCTGTTATGCTTGGCTTGTAGCCTCTCTTCTTGTTCAGTGCCTTGCCTTCTATTAATTTCCTCTTCCATTTCTTCGGCAGGGGATGTGAGTAGCCCTGAGTGACGACTGTGTCTGGTCTGCATATTCGGAGGAGAGTGTGTTTCCAAAGCTAGCCTGAGTTTCTGTGCACATTTCCCTGAAGCTGACCCTGTCCATTCAATTGTATGGTGAGCTGCAGAGTTGATAATGTTTTCAATGGATGAAGAAGTTGTTGATAATTTTGTTGTTACGTGCACGCCATATTCACCAACAGCCTATTGGATATAATGCTTGCCAAATAGTTCTCTGCTTTGAGTCTGTAATGAACTTCCCTCTTGAATTTATGAACTCATATAGGTTATGGAAAATGATACAAGCACACCATCAACCACACCATCAATCACACCTCCTCTCCTGCTACAGTGCAGTGGGCCCCATATGATTTTTTTTAAAAAAATTTATATGGGGCCCGCTGCACTGTAGCAGGAGAAGAGGTGTGGTGGATGGTGTGGTTGATGGTGTGCCTGTAGTGCCCCTCATAGGTTATTTGGCCACCCATTATGGGCGATATTGTCCTTGTAGAAATTCCACATCTCCGAAGTAAAGTTACAAGTAAGAAAGAGGTGATTAGAGTCCTCTAGTTCACTGAAACAGAATGGACAATGCCGAAACTCAAAAATTTACTGAAGATTTTCCTATTTTCAATCTTCTACTTATACGAGGGATTTGAATCGAATTTCAAATATTACATCTCAATAAAAATCCTATATGAACACATAATTATGTTGGCACTTATTTAGTGGTAATTCTCTCGCATGAACTTTTATAAGATTGACCACTCCATCTTATTTTTATTGAACTTCGTTGCAACCTCCTTTTTCTTGCTTCGGTGATTAATAAAACTCCTCTAGTATTGACTTTGTTTTTTAACTCCAAATTGAACCTTTTTTTTAAGAACTAACCAATCAAACTTGGACCATAGCCTTTTTTTGAAACAACTAAACATGGTGAGATACCCTGCTCATGATATATTTATATAACTAGAAAAAACTGGACAAAAACAAAAAAACAAAAAAATGGATGTAGGTAGAACCAGAGTTGCTAAAAACGGTAAGGAGCGGACCTTGTCGTCACTGTTAGGGAATTTCAGTCTCCCCGCCTACCACGATATGCGCAACTCGGAAGCCAACCCCAATCAATAAGATAGAACAATCACAATCAAGAAAAAGAACACCGAGATTTACGTGGTTCGGTCGACCAACTTCGACCTACGTCCACGGGGCAACAATACGAGAAATTCACTATGTATCAGGGAGAACTACAATAGGAACCACTCAACTCTCGTCTCTTAATCTCTCAACCTCACATACATAATCAACTCTCATATTCTCTCCAAAGCCCACTCCTTGTAATCTTTTGCACGGATAAAGACTACGAAACCCTCTCTCTCTCATCTACTACATCTCTACTTTTTCTTCATGGTTTTTCCTCCACCAATAGAAGAATATATATAGGGAAACCAAAACCCTATCTTTAGCCTAACTTCCTAATTAGAATAGGATTCAAACTCCTAATCATGATAAAACCCAAACTCCTAATCATGATAGAACCCAAACTCCTAATCATGATAGAACTCTAACCCTATCTAATTCTCATGAAGTTACACAAAGAATCAAAGACAAAATCCTAACAATCTTCACATTGGATTTGATTCCCAAACTCCCTTAAAGATATATCATCGTCGTCTTAAAACTTTGTCTCTTCTGCTAGAGTCTTCTATTTCTTTCGCACTTCAAATCAGAACACCTGCACTCCCAATTAGATGCCTTCATGATCCTCACTATTGTTTGCTGTGAAAGTTGATTTCTTCATTGCTGAATCTATTACACGTTTATCGATTACAGATTCAAAGTAAAATTAGTCTTTTTATAAGACTTTCTTACACAATGAAAAAAAAATAAAAAAAATATAACTCTCTTCAAACAGCGCAGAGATCGTTTATCGGTCTTCTGCTTGCGCGAGATCTTGGCCTGTGACGGGGACGTTGATATCCGTGGACCATCATCGATCAGATCTGATTGCTAAAAAATCGGGCAGAGCTTCGTTGATTCGCGAAGGAATCAAGAAACCGTAGCGCTTATCTCGGCAACGGTGAGATAATTGCTCTTCTTAAGATTATCACAACGGGATAATCTTAAGGAACGGACCCGGGGAACTGCAGATCTGACGAGCTCCTCTTCTTTATATTGATGAACTCGATCCGATCTCTCCTCCTCCTCTCTGAAGTTCGTGCACTTTTAATCTTCAATCCGGCAAGGCTTCGCCAATTCTCCAAAATTCCAGATCTTGAAAAAATGAGGGCATGGGGCTGTATTTATAGGCTTCAAGGGAGTTCGGGTGGTTGAAACTGCACAACGGCCGATTTTTTTTGCTTGTGCTGAGACACCTCGGGGTGTCTCAACTCAGGCTGAGACCCTTTTTTTCATACACTTGTCCGTTTCCGCCGTAATTTCTTCGTCCGAACTCGGATTTGAGTGATTCAAAGTACGTTAGAAAGCCGACGAGGAGATTTATAAGCTCCAATGATTAGATCGTTATGGATTAAACCGGGACACATACGGCGCTTCGTCTTTTGTAAGCGATGCGGGGCTCCCGATCAGTTCGTATCCTCATTATTCTGAAACACCGTCACTCCACGTAGTTCGTCGATCCACTTTAGGCGTTCGTCGATGTTGATCAAGCTTCTGTGAATTGGATAGTGGTGTTCATCGTCTTTTCTTAGTGCTGAGCCGTTCGTGGAGACCTATAGGCAATTTGCGATGCCTATAGATACCCCCTCTAAAGCGTTCTAGCCTCGTTTCTTTTATAGAAGAGGCTGGAATACTTTGGATGTGCTTGGTTCACCCTTCAGTCGGCGTAAAGGATCTGTTGTTAGCTTCAACTCTTGGCTCCTTCGATTTTCAGCCTATTCGATGCTTTGACGAATAGCTGAAGTCCTTCCGGCGCTGTGTTTATCGTCTGGCCGTCATCGGAGTCTCGAGTCTAAAACTGACGAGTTGAGTTTGGCTTGTGTCATTGAGTTGACTTAGAACTGACTATCTCCGTCTCCTTGACTCTTTCATTACAACGCATGGATTGACGTTGACCTAGGATTACGCGTTGACCGGCGTTGACCTAAGGTTACGCGTTAACCGGCGTTGACCTAGGGTTTCAGATCTTCTGGCGTTAACTTTTTTTTGTCGCAATGCGTTGACTAGCGTTGACCTAGGGTTACGCATTGACCTAGGGTTTCGGATCGCCCGACGTTAATACAGTTTATACTCGTACGTTTGTTGGAGTATACACAGTTTAAGCTCTTGAGGTATTGGAGCATGGCGGTCCTAAATGTCGGAGTTGCAGGACCAACTATGAAAGTTGATTTATCTGCATGTATGGATCTTATCCTGAAGTTGTTAGATGCTCAAGTCACGAGACCAACTAATAAAGATGATACGTCAATGACTCGCATTTATAGAATTTTTGGCAAATTCTCAGCCATCAACGGGTTTGATTAGCCTTTACGGACTACCGTTTGAGTCGGGCTAGCATGCAGATTGTTTTAAGTCTGTTCCGCATGTAACGTTAAGCTAAAAGAGTTAACCCTTTTAGTGCTACGATATTGAATACGTAAACTTCGTCTTTCTCCTGTGAAAAGACTAAACAGCGACGTGTATCAGACGTAGACTTAGGATTTCTGGCAAATTCTCAGCCATCAACGGATTTGATATGCCTTTACCGACTACCGTTTGAGTCGGGCTAGCAAGCGGATTGTTGAAATCCGTTCTGAATGTGACGTTGTGCTAAAGGAATGAACTCCCTTAGACTTGATGCTACGACTTCGAATACGTAGACTTCGCCATTGTTACGGGAATAGGCTATCCGGCAACGCGTGTTAGGCGCTGACTTATCCTTACTTAGGATTCAGGATAAAAGTCCTCAGACTCGGATTCTGGTGTCTTCTTCAATCGGTAAAAGACTAAACCAGCAACGCGTATTAGGCGTTGGCTTATCCCTGCTTAGGCTCCGGAATAAAATTCCCCGTGCGTGTGAAGAACGAATTTTGGTGTTATTAATAACAACTTGCCACAATATTGAATATGTGGGCTTTTGTCCTTTTTACGGTTAAGGACTAACCGGCAACGCGTATTAGGCGTTGACTTATTCATTCTTAGGATTCGGGATAAAATTCCCCAGACTAGAATTCTAGTGTCTTTTTCAATCAGTGAAAGACTAAACCGGCAACGTGTGTCAGACGTAGGCTTATCTTTATTTAGGAGTTGAGATAAAGTTCCCCGTGCATAGGATGTACGGATTTGAAGTTGAGAATTATGTCTTTTCTCAGGGTAAAGACGAACCCAACATGGAAGAGGAAGAATTTTATATTTTATCTCCCAGCACCGAAGAGGAAGAATTTTATATTCTATCTTCAGTTAGAAAGGAAACTCGAAGTGGGATCTCCACCCCTAGAATCCAGAAAGATGAAACTAGGAGTGGGATCTCCACTCCGAGAATCGGAAAGATTCAAGTAACCCTAACTTTTATAGGATTGGTTGCTTGATCCAAGAAAAGAGTTCCTCATTTATTGAGGGGAAATTTCGATTTCGACCCTAACTTTTATAGGTTTGGCTAAAAAAGGAAAAGATGAAAATCTTTCGTTTATTGAAAGGGATAACTCAATCTTAGTCCTAACTATCTGCAGGTTTGACTAAGTAAAGTTGGAGACAATCCTAACTTTTATAGGTTTGATTGCTCAATTTGAAAGTGGACTTCTCGTTCATGGAAGGAATCGAGAGGGGAATCCGGCTTTGGCCCTAACTTTTATAGGTTTGACCTGAAAGCAAAGGGAGTGGAATACAAGTAGCAGTAGAAATATTGGTTTGTACTAGCCACTCGATGGAGGATTTTGATGTTAAGTGATCAGAACTTAACACATCAAGCTTTAAAAATTGCCATGAATTGACGGATAGAAATTTTAGTGGACCCACCGCCAATTGATTTGATCAGTGGTGGATTTTGTGAGGAAAGGTTGATCTGTCGTCAAACACCAATAGGAGTTTTGTGAGGGAAGATTGATCCAACGAAGTGATCGAATCTCGTCTCAGCAAAAGAGTGTTCGGAAATCACAGTGGGGGTTTAGTGTTTATCACTTTGTTTATAATGATCGGGTTATCCCTAAGAAAATTACATATAGTATTTTTCCGGGAACTTCCCGTTACATGAATCATCCACCCCCAGCTTCTTTGCGAAACTGGGTTTATCATTGCATTCGGTTACATGATCGGGTTATCCTTAAGAATATTACATATAAAAATTCTCCAGGAACTTCCCGTCAATGGTAGGAAACAGTTTAGACTCATATACCTATTGGAGTATCAGGAAGCAGTTTAACCTCTTATACCGGTCGGAGGATTGAGAAGCAGTTTATACTCTTATACTTGTCGGAGTCTAGGAATGAGCAGTTTATACTCTTATACTTATCGGAGTGTTGCCGTTCTTATTTGGCTTATCCTAATGTTATGACGCCGGCTTCAACCAAAGTCTGAATGATATTCTTTAAAGTAAAGCATGCCTTGGTGGGATGAAGGATCCTCCTGTGGTACGCGCAGTACTTTGGATCCGTAGTACCGTCAGCTTCCTCCTGATTTGTGATGGGTGGCAGCTTAATCTTGTTATTTTCAAGAAGGGTCTCGAAGATGGCTAGAACATCTTCGTCCTTGAATGAGTATTCTTTTTGGAGCCTCGAATCCGAAGTCTTCTGCTATCTTCGGGGCTGCTGTTGCGACATCTGATTAACATCAATAACCATTGTAGGTGCCTTCCCTTCATCATGGGAAATGAGACTCGGATTCAGAGGGTTAGCCATCGGTTGGCTTCTTTTGACCTTCCTCCTTCTGAGAAAGCGTTCGGTCTGCTCTCCGCACACCTTCAACTCTTTCTAGGTATTGAGCGACTCTACTCCTATAACGTCCAAGATGTTAATGGAAAAGTTGTTATGACAGGTTTGCAAGACGAATTCCTCCATGACGGGATCCTTACAGTTCATTGCCTGATTACGGAAGCGTTTGATGAAGGTATCCACCGACTCTCCGTCTTTTTGTTTCTCATCGAAGAGTGTCCTGATCAATACTTCGGCGTCATCATCAAAGAAATGAGCGAGGAACATGCTCTCCAGGTCCTCCCAGCTATTGATGCTTCCGGGCTTGAGACGGCGGTACCAATCGAAGGCAGGTTCGTGAAGGGTGCCAACGAATGACCGCACCATCAAGGGCTAGTTGCCAGAAATCGTGCCCAAGTGGGACTTAAAGTAGATTAGATGCTGAGTGGGCGAACCCTTCCCGTCGAACGGCGTGAAGTTGATCAGGTTGAACTTCACCGGATACGGGATCGAATCCTACTCTTTCGGGTAAAGATACGGAATGCCGGTCATCTTTACCTCTTGAGCAGACATTAAAGCGTTAATTTTGCTCTCGAGGTTCTTCATCTTTTCGTCCTCATCTATATCCTATTTTGGACAATTTTTGAGAGGAATAATGCGGCCAACCCCAGTGTTATCATCATTGGTGGGTCCACCCCAACGTCGTTATTTTTAGTGGGACCATCCCCAGCGTTGTGTTCATCCATGTCTGAATCGCTACCTGCTTGGTTAGCAGTGCTGCGATGGCTGGACTTACCTAGCTGATTCGACAAAGCTCAGATTTGTTGGTCGTGTATTTGTCTTATCTCCTGCATAGCCATTTCCATTTTGTTTTTGAATGCTTCTTTCTGCTTGGCTAGAGCATCCTCAATGATTTTGGCTATTTGTTTGGTGTTGATCATGAACACTTCCCGAGCTTGTCCTATGCTAGACGTTGTATCGTCAGAGGCGATTGCGGAATAAGAATCCGAGAGTTCGTCATCGGAATGGATTTCTTCACGGACGCCCTGGTAATCATTATGTCTAATGGCTTCTAGCTGAAGCTGAGATATTCGTTGGGTTATTCCCGAACTAACTTCTCTTCCTGGAGAAAAATTAGGGTTGGAGCTATTATCAACCACGTTGATAGTAACTGTTGGGAGTTCGTCATCTCGAACAATCGATCGTCTTTTACAAAAACGCCTTGATTTGGGCTTTGATGCTTCAGTGGAGATCCTCTCAAATACCGAGACCCTCTGTGGAGCGGTCTTGGGGCAGCTACACGCTGATAATACTACCCTGATAATTTTGATACATGGACAGTGAGAGTCCGCTTCCCGGATACTTCTCTTTCGAGATTTGTTCATACCCCCAGCCCGATAGTATAACTCATCGACGTTACGGTCAGAGCAACCTATCTGCTGTTTACATAAATTCTCAGGTATAACGTATTCTTCTGTCTAACATGTTTTCCTCTGAGTAAACATCACCTTGTTGGCGTCTACAGGAGTCACATGCTTAGAATCACACCTTTGTGGAGGTGAAACCTTAACGGGCTCCTGGTTTTCTGCATGCACTGCCAAGCGGGCCGTTATAAAAATTAATTTGTTAGGAGGTCGCGTACGACCCCCAGTCCGGATGTTTGCTCGAAGCTCCTTCAACAGTCTCAAGTTTTCCTTAACAGGCTCTTTTCCTCGATCCTCGGGTAGAGAACCGATGTGATCCTTCAATGAGACTCTAGATTTGGGAAGATTCACGATGTCATAGGGCTTCACCGGAGGTGCGGGAGCAATAGGAATGGGATCTGGAGTTGACAAAGGCCGGAGAGCAGCCTCGGATGCTTTTGTCTTAGGCGCTAATTTGGCCTTTGGCATCCAACCTTGCTTAGATCTTGGTGGCGTTTTGACTACCTTTCCTTTCTGTAACTCATGTGCATTCCGTACAAGGATCCCCGTCTGCGCTAACAGTGTGCGGTGCTTATGGATACGCTCCTCAAGAGTTGAACGAGTTCGTTTGACACGAACTCATTCGTTAGTAGGTGGTTGAGAGGTGGCTCCTAAAGATGGTTGCTGGAACACTTTGCGCCTTTTGAGTTTCAGATCCGCATCATAGCAGATCTCGTCAACAGGCTCCAAAGCCTTGGCAAGTTGACGCGCGAGATGTTGACGGCGCCTTTGACGAGCCCTCTTTGTCAGCACTGGTGCACTTTCAACGGGTAACTCCTTGACTTTCGAGGAGTTGTCACGAACGTTGGATCTGGTTTCTTTAGAAGTCGGAGAGGAATCTTCCACTGCATCCGGGTTCAGATCATCAGCCTTGGTTTTTGGATCTGAAGTCACGTTCTTCGCGGCAGTGGTTTTCCTGCGTTTGCAAGAAGAAGATCTGGAGGAGGAGGAGGAAATATATTCCTCGAATTTCTGCTGGTCGAATTCGTATTCGACCTCTTTGAACACCGGGATATTGATCGTCGGCTGCGGCACGACAGCTTCGACAGCGAAGCTGTTGGCTCCCACTGTGGTGTTGATTTCTTCATTGCTGAATCTATTACACGTTTATCGATTACAGATTCAAAGTAAAATTAGTCTTTTTATAAGACTTTCTTACACAATGAAAAATAATAATAAAATACAACTCTCTTCAAATAGCGCAGAGATCGTTTATCGGTCTTCTGCTTGCGTGAGATCTTGGCCTGTGACGGGGACGTTGATATCCGTGGACCACCATCGATCAGATCTGATTGCTGAAAAATCGGGCAGAGCTTCGTTGATTCGCGAAGGAATCAAGAAACCGTAGCGCTTATCTCGGTAACGGCGAGATAATTGCTCTTCTTAAGATTATCACAACAGGATAATCTTAAGGAACGTACCCGAGGAACTGCAGATCTGACGAGCTCCTCTTCTTTATGCCGATGAACTCGATCCGATCTCTCCTCCTCCTCTCTGAAGTTCGTGCACTTTTAATCTTTAATCCGGCAGGGCTTCGCCAATTCTCCAAAATTCCAGATCTTGAAAAAATAAGGGCCTGAGGCTGTATTTATAGGCTTCAAGGGAGTTCGGGTGGTTGAAACTGCACAACGGCCGATTTTTTAGGCCTGGAGACACCCCTGGGTGTCTCGGCCTTGAGACACCCCTGGGTGTCTCGGCCTCGAGACACCCTAGGGTGTCTCGGCCTTGGCTAAGACACATTGGGGTGTCTCGCTTGTGGTGAGATACCTCGGGGTGTCTCAACTCAGGCTGAGACCCTTTTTTCCGTACACTTGTCCGTTTCCGCCGTAATTTCTTCGTCCGAACTCGGATTTGAGTGATTCAAAGTGCGTTGGAAATCCGACGAGGAGATTTATAAGCTCCGATAATTAGATCGTTATGGATTAAACCGGGACACATACGGCGCTTCATCTTTTGTAAGCGATGCGGGGCTCCCGATCAGTTCGTATCCTCATTATTCTGAAACTCCGTCACTCCACGTAGTTCGTCGATCCACTTTAGGCGTTCGTCGACGTTGATCAAGCTTCTGTGAATTGGATAGTGATGTTCATCATCTTTTCTTAGTGCTGAGCTGTTCGTGGAGACCTATAGGCAATTTTCGATGCCTACAACTATCTTCTGCTTTGCCGTGACGCCTCCACCTCTCTTGTTGTCCTTGTGCTCCGCCTGCATCGCTCGTCTCAAATCATATTGGTGCACCTCTCCTACTTCACACTACGAGCTGGATGCCTTTATCTCCTCCATCACTTGGCTTGGACTGAATAGGAGCGCTCACCATCTTCAAGTCCAACGCCACCATCTTCATCTCCATGTGTGTCACTCGGTCGTGCTCGCTTGCAAGCTCCACCTAATCTGGCACTGTCCTCCTCAAGTATACACACTAACCAACTCCTGCTCCTTATCTACCATCAGATTTGTCTTGCCGTTAAATAGCGGAATATTAAACTTCGGACCCGAAGAAGTCATCATTCTCTAATCAAAATTCAAATTAGTCATCGTAGAGTTTGAATTTGATAAAGTCGATGCCAAAAATGAACTCAGCACGTCGAAAAACCTAGGAATGACTCCTGGATCACCAAAATCCGCCTCCAAATCCTCAATCGGCTAACAAATCAATCTGGACCGTCGGATCCCCACGTGAACAATGACCGCCGCACTACAGTGTTCTGCTACACAACCACCGCTACAGTATTTTTCCCTTTTTTTCATCTTGATTCTTGTAACGCCGATTTTCAATCTCGGCGTCGTCTTCTATCTTGCAAACTCGCTACCGGATCTATCAAATTCGCTCTGATACCACTTGTTGTGGAATTTCAGTCTCCTCGCCTACCACGATATGCGCAACTCAGAAGCTAACCCCAATCAATAAGATAGAACAACCATAATTTAAAAAAACACCGAGATTTACGTGGTTCGGTTGACCAACTTCGACCTACGTCTACGGGGCAACAATACGAGAAAATCACTATGTATCAGGGAGAACTACAAGAGGAACCACTCAACTCTCGTCTCTCAATCTCTCAACCTCACATACATAATCAACTCTCATATTCTCTCCAAAGCTTACTCCTTGTAATCTTTTGCACGGATAAAGACTATGAAACCCTCTCTCTCTCTCTCTCATCTACTACATCTCTACTTTTTCTTCATGTTTTTTCCTCTACCAATAGAAGAATATATATAGGGAAACCAAAACCCTATCTCTAGCCTAACTTCCTAATTAGAATAGGATTCAAACTCCTAATCATGATAAAACTCAAACTCCTAATTATGATAGAACCCAAACTCCTAATCATGATAGAACTCTAACCCTATCTAATTCTCATGAAGTTACACAAAGAATCAAAGACATAATCCCAACAGTCACCTACCAGAAGACATCAACAAAGCTTCCACCCCTTCCCAGAAGGATGAGAAGAGATTTTCTAACTAGAGAAGAAAATATCGATACAAACCACTTAACAAAAAACAAGTCCCAAAACATAAAAAAGGAAGACAGAAAGGAGACTAGAAGTTTTCCCCCATGTCTTCACTGTGAACGTGGGCTGTGAACGTGGGCCCACCCACTCACATGTTCACTATTTTTTCGTGAACGAGATGTGTTTCTACATGGGCGCGCACGTGGACGAGGCTAAGAGCCGCATGAAGAGAACAGGCCCACCCGAAACAAGAGTTTGCTGCTATAAATACCAACGCATCATCAAATCTAGGGCTGTGTGCAAGGCTTGGGTGTACAAAGGCTTCGTTGTTGCAACGTGAGATTGTGAGCAAGGGTTGCGGCTGTGTTGAGGAGTTTTTTGAGCAGTCTCTTTTTAGGGTTTTGTGCATCCTTTTTTAGAGAGAGATATTTGTGTGAGAGGTTTAAGAGATTGTGTTAGAGTTTAGATTGAGTGATTGTAAACCCTAGTTGTTTTCTCTCCTCTAATTGTAGATCTCCCCCCTCCTTGCCCCGTGGACATAGGCTATTTATCGAACCACGTAAAATTTATGTTCTTGTAGTGATTTGTAATTGCTTGTAGGTTCCCTTGACATTTCAGTCTTAGAACTGATGAGAGGAAGAGCTGATATACCACTTTGATAAGATATCTGGCTTTTGGTTCTTGTTTCCTTTGAGAAACGAGAATTTCGTTGTGATCTAATCTCTTATTGTGCACCTTGCGCACCGGAGGTGCTGCTGAAATTTCCGCTGCGTACAATAAGTGGTATCAGAGCCCATGTTTTGGCTTGGGACTTATTCGAAGGATTCCTATTTGAAGAATTAGATCGACAACATAGAAGAAACAAGCACATCAGGCTTGTCTCTTTCGAAGGCGATACAGAGTCTGAGCATTAATAACACGAAGATTGATGTTCTGAAGTTCGACGGCAAGATTAATTTCGGATTGTGGAGGTGTCAGGTGATGGATGCCTTGGATGCACAGAATTTAGAGGAGACTCTTGAGTTACAAGAGAAACCCGCTGATATGAAGGACAAGGTTTGGAAGAAGATGAATAGTAGGGCTTATGGGGTTATTCGGTCATGCTTGACGCCGGATCTTATTTATGATATAATGAACGGGACGTCGGCAAAGAGAATATGGGAAACACTCAATGAGAAGTATCTAACGAAGAGCATTGAGAATCGACTTCACTTGAAGAAGAGGTTTTACCAATTCAAGATGAAGAGGGAAGTTTCCATTCGGGAGCATGTTAACAACTTCACGAAGCTAATTTCGGATATGGCCAATATAGATATCATGGTTGAGGATGAAGACAAGGTGATGCTACTATTGTGTTCGTTGCCGGAGGATGATTTTGGTATGTTTGTTCTCACTATGATAAATAAAAGAACTACGGTTAGCTACAAGGAGGTGACCTCAGCTTTAGTGAATTATGAGTTGAGGAAGAGTGATGGCGAACCCTCCGAGAAGGCATCAGGAGATGCATTAGCAGTTCGAGGCCGTGATCCAAACCGTCGTCCAGGTGATCGCTCAAGATCGAAGTCAAGAGGTGGCCATAGAAATATTGGTAGGAATCAATGTCGCTTTTGCAAAGAAGAAGGACATTGGAAGAACGACTGCCCAAAGTTGAAAGATAAAGCTGGGAAGAATAAAGAAAAAGCTATACAAGCTTCGGAAGTGAATGTTGTCAATGCTAGTGATGACAATTCATATACGGATTCTTCAGGCTATTCTTGCTCTGCATTACCATCAGTTTGTTATGCCGACTCTACGAAGTGGATGATGGATTCTGGTGCTACATACCATATTTGCCCTAGGAGGGATTGGTTCTCTAGTTTTGAGGAGTTGAAAAGAGGGGATGTCGTGCTCATGGGTAATGATCACGTATGCCCTATTGATGGTATTGGTACAGTACGGATCCGAATGTGTGATGGAATGACTCGGGAGCTGAAGGAAGTGAGATTCGTTCCTCAATTGACGAAGAATATCATTTCGCTTGGAACTTTGGAGGCAGTTGGCTATAAGATTATCTTGGAGAATGCGACTCTGAAGGTCACAAAGGGGTCCATGGTGGTGATGCAAGGTGTTAGGGAAAATAACCTTTACTACTTGAAGGGCAAGACAGTAGCAGGGGGTCTGGCAGCTTCGATTACCACAGAGGAAAATACTACCAGCTTATGGTATATGAGATTGGGACACACTGGTGATAAGTCCCTGCAGGTATTGGTGAAGCATGGGCTATTAAAGGGTGCAAAGACCTGCAAGATGGAGCTGTGTTAACATTGCATACTTGGGAAGAAGACAAAAGTAAAATTCAGCATCGCTATTCACAAAACCGAAGGTATATTAGACTACATTCACAAATATGTTTGGGGCCCTTCCAAGAACACATCACTTGGTGGGGCCAACTATTTTGTCACTTTCATTGATGACTATTCCAGGAAAAATTAGGTATACCTGATAAAACATAAACATCAGGTCCTGGATATTTTTGTGGAGTGGAAGAAGAAAGTGGAGCTGTAAACAGGTAGAAAGGTGAAGACTCTATGTTCTGATAACGGTGGAGAGTATAAGAGTGATCCGTTTCTGTAGTTTTGCCGGGATCACGACATTAGGCGACACTTCACAGTTAGAGAGACACCGCAACAGAACGGGGTGACAGAGAGATTGAACCGTACCTTGCTGGAGAATATGTGATGTATGATAACACAGAGTGGATTGCCTAGATCTTTTTGGGCCGAAGCATTGGTTTATGCAAGTCATCTCGTGAATAGGTTACCGTGCACTGCGATATAGGAGAAGACTCCGTTAGAGCGTTGGTCTGGTTCGGTAGCTAGTAACTATGAGTCACTTCGGGTATTTAGGTGTCCAGCTTATTACCATATCAGTGATGATAAATTGAATCCGAGGGCGAGGAAAGCAGTCTTTGTGGGGTTTAGAGATGGAGTTAAAGGCTTCAAGTTATAGGATCCACAAGACAAGAAGATAGTTATTAGCAGGAATATCACATTTGACGAGGCGTACATGATGAAGCCTCAAGTTCCTCAGCAGGTGGAGGAAGACCAGATTCAGGAGATATCACAGCAGGTGGAGGATGATATGACTCCACCCACTCCAGAGATCATTGTATCCATCGAGACTCTTATAGAGGTGACACTGAGAGGAGATGGGATGACAGCCGGGCATTTAGAGGATACAGTGGATGTTAGGACTCAGGAACAAGGTCATGTTTAGGAGTCCATTGCAGCTAATAGACCAAGAAGAAACATTTGTCAGCCAACTAGATATGATGATGTCATGGTTGCATATGCTTTATTAGCAGAAGTCGTTGATGACTTGGTTCCTTTTACATTCAAGGAAGCAGAGTCAAGCTCTGATTCGAATAGGTGGAGGGAAGCCATAGAGGAAGAGATGTAGTCTCTTCATAAGAACGATACTTGAGAACTTGCAAAGCTACCGAAGGGTAAAAAGGCTATTGGATGCAAGTGGATGTGTGCAAAGAAAGAGGGATCTTCTATTAGGGAAATTAGATTCAAAGCCAGATTGGTTGCCAAGGGATATGCACAGCTAGAGGGTGTTGATTACAATGAGGTATTTTCACCTGTTGTGAAGCATTCGTCGATTCGTATTTTATTAGCATTGGTGGCACAGTTGGATTTGGATTTGGTCCAGATGGATGTGAAAACAACCTTTGTACATGGAGATTTAGAAGAGGATATCTACATGACACAACCTATGGGGTTCAAAGCTGCAGGAAAGGAAGAATTGGTATGCAAGCTGAAGAAGTCTCTTTACGGATTGAAGCAATCGCCACGATAATGGTACAAGAGATTCGACGGTTTTATGATTGGCTGAGGGTACACGAGGAGTCCATATGACCCGTGTGTTTACATGCACAAGCTACAGAATGGTGAGTATATCTATTTTCTATTATATGTTGACGATATGCTCATAGCTTCCAGGAATACTTCAGCTATTAGAAAGTTGAAAAAAGAACTGTCATACGAATTTGAGATGAAGGATCTTGGAGAAGCAAAGAAGATATTAGGTATGGAGATTGTGAGAGACAGGGTGAAGGGGAGGTTGAAGTTGACACAGATGAGTTACTTGTAGAAGATGCTGAAGAAATTCAGTTATGATGACAATGCCAAGACGGTGAGTACTCCATTAGCTCCCCACTTTAAGCTATCAGCTAAGATGTCACCTGTTTCAGTTGAGGACCGGGAATACATGTCCAAAGTTCCATATGTCAATGCTGTGGGCTAAGATGTCACCTGTTTCAGTTGAGGACCGGGAATACATGTCCAAAGTTCCATATGTCAATGCTGTGGATAGCTTGATGTATGCGATGGTGTGTACAAGGCCAGATTTGTCACAGGCCATGAGCATGATATCCAGGTACATGTACGACCCCGGGAAGGGTCATTGGGAGGCCGTGAAGTGGATTCTACGGTATATCAAACGTACCGTGGATGTTGGTTTGGTATTTCAGAAGAATGAGAAGACAGGGCAGGATTGTATTAGTTACGTGGATTCTGATTATGCGGGAGATCTGGACAAGCGCCGGTCTACTAGCGGATATGTGTTTACACTAACAAGAGCACCGGTGTGTTGGAGATGCACACTTCAGTCTACAGTGGCTCTCTCCACTACGGAGGCAGACTATATGATGTTGACTGAAGCTGTGAAGGAGGCTTTGTGGTTGTAGGGATTATTGGAGAACTTGGGGATTGCACAGGAAACTCTTCGGGTATATTGTGATAGCATGTTAGTTATCTATTTGGCGAAGAACCAGGTTTATCATGTGTGCACGAAACACATCGATGTCAGATTCCACTTTGTTTGTGACGTTTTGGATGATGGAGACGCCAGGTTGGAGAAGATCCACACGAAGGACAACCCTGCAGATATGTTGACCAAAGTTATTTCAGGAGTGAAGTTTGGTCATTGTTTGGAACTTTTGAACATTCTTCTGTGTTGAGACCTTTGGAGGCCATTTGGGTAAACTACGTTCGGCTTGATTCCTTAGGCAAGAAGATACGTAGGCAGTCTTTTAGATACAACCGGTTTGGATTAGTTGATTTTGATAGGGGTGAGATTGTTTTGACTCTCGTTCGGACTCCCGACTTGTTGTGGATTGAGTCCGTTGTCGTGAATAAGTTTCATGACGTCCTGGACGCAATAAGTGGGTCATTTGGATGCTTTGGTGTCGGCTCAGTTTTGGAAAAATTTCACTGAAGTGGAGAATTGTGAACGTGGGCCCACTCACTCACGTGTTCACGATTTTTTCGTGAACGAGATGCGTTTCTACGTGGGCAAGCACGTGGACGAGGCTAAGAGCCACGTGAAGAAAACAGGCCCACCCGAAACAAGAGTTTGCTGCTATAAATACCAACGCATCATCAAATCTAGGGTTGTGTGCAAGGCTTGGGCGTACAAAGGCTTCATTGCTGCAGCGTGAGATTGTGAGCAAGGGGTTGCAGTTGTGTTGAGGAGTTTTTTGAGCAGTCTCTTTTTAGGGTTTTGTGCATCCTTTTGTAGAGAGAGATATTTGTGTGAGATGTTTAAAAGATTGTGTTAGGGTTTAGATTGAGTAATTATAAACCCTAGTTGTTTTCTCTCCTCTAATTGTAGATCTCCTCCTCCTTGCCCCGTGGACGTAGGCTATTTGCCGAACCACGTAAAATTTGTGTTCTTGTAGTGATTTGTAATTGCTTGTAGGTTCCCTCGACATTTTAGTCTTAGAACTGATGAGAGGAAGAGCTGATATTCCACTTTAATGAGATATCTGGCTTTTGGTTCTTGTTTTCTTTGAGAAACGAGAATTTCGTTGTGATCTAATCTCTTGTTGTGCACCTTGCGCACCGGAGATGCTGCCGAAATTTTCGCTGCGCACAACATTCACCTGATCTACCCTTTGCCAGGTCCTTCAGACCCAGTTCTGATGCAGCAATATGGAGAGCAGTCGCCTTCCTACTGCTCCTTGTGCCTGTCCAGAATAGAGTGAAACAAGCAATATTAGATGCTATGGCTTGTTGAGAGACAGGAACAACATTGAAAATGAAGTTATTCATGCTAGACCAAATGCACCAACAGCAGCAGGGTAGAATGACTTTCCAAAGAGATTTTACATTACTATATTTCAGAAAACTATCCTTATCAGCAGCAAGAGACAGAGCTTCCTACAGCCAATTTTCGACAGGTTCTTGGGGAAGAAGAATAGACCAAATCCCTCTAGTGAAAGAGCAAGTATTGAACAGGTGGTCATAGCCTTGACTTTTAGTTTCCTTCATATCTGGGTGTTTTATAGGTTGGTTTCATAAAAACACATATAAGAAATTACATGGCCAAGCATTGACATTTTCATGATTAGTTTAGAAAGTGCAACTACAAAAATCTTACGCCTTGTTATCTTTATTATTAGATTACTAACCCATTGCTTTTTTAAAATCATACACTTGTCATGATCCGAATAATTGAGAAGTTTTAATATATATGGCTCCCAAGATTTTGGGTTTGATTCCCGTATTAAAAAGTATATGTATTTTACTCTAATAATGGTATATATGGCTATCACGTTTAATATGAACCTCGGGTATTTTACGTACCAGGTACCAAGACTTTACCATCCTTTTGATAATACTTTCAAGTGGCATATATTTAGTTAACAAGCACTATAATTATATAAAGGCTATGACATCAATGACCATAATGCTAAAATATTATTATTGTTATTATGAATATTATTATTCTTGGATTTTTTTTAGAGTGCTGCTACGGGGACCCAAAATATGGGACCAAGAGAGGGGACGGGTGAGGTGTCTCCTCCCTATTGCATAATGAGTTGACATGAGTTGGCATGACCAACTCATTATGCAATAGGGAGGAGACATCTCACATGTCTCCTCCCTTGGTCCCATATTTTGAGTCCTTAAAATATTTTCCTTTTTTTATAAGGGGGTATTTATTGAAGAGGGTAATACGGGAAGTTAGAAGTTGGTGCAGCTGTCATCTAAGTTGCTTATAATTGTATCTTACCGCGTTAGGAAAAATAAAAGAAAGAAAAAACAGTGTGGTTGGTGCTCAACCAATAGTTTTCTATCATCTATTGTCTTTTTCAATTAAATATTATATCACCAATATATGTGGTTCTCTTCTCCCTCTCCTGTTACTTGGTCTGCAGGGATTGGGATCCTCTATTCATCAATAGTGACTCCTAACATTTGCTAATGCATCTTCATCTTTCATTTTGTGGATAAACATAAAATAAAAAATGGTCCCACAAAATGAAAGGTGGGGATGCATTAGCAAATATTAGGAGTTACTATTGATGAGTAGAGAATCTCAATCCGATCTGTAGACCCTCAAGCTTTCTTATGAATCAACAAGTCCTATGTTTGGATAAAAAGTAAGATTGAATATAGTTCACAAATGAGGAGGGGAAAAAAAGTTTTGCTCGTTTTACAGCAGAGAAGACTAAATTGGTCATTCATTCGTAGCACATAATTTCAATCTCCTTCAAATCCTATGCCTTCATCTGTGTACTCTTGTCATTGGTGTGTATATATTCAACTTGTAATTGATTAATATATTCAAATAAAAACTTAATTAGGATTATATATCAAAACATTACTTTTGGGTTTTTCAAGGTGTTTTTTTATAGAAAATGTAAGAAAAATTCCCCAAGGACCCAAAATATAGGACCGATAGGGGGACAGGTAAGGTTTTCCCTCCTATTGTATAATGAGTTGACCATCACTCATTATGCAATAGGAGGGGGACACCTCACATGTCCCTCCTGTTGGTCTCATATATTTGGGTCCCTGTAGCAAAGCTCAAAAAATAAATTTCTTTCTCAAACAAGTAGCAGATTTTTCTTTTGGAAATAGTGTTTGGACCATGATGTTACATGTGTATCTAAAAGATAAGGCAAAATCATGATCTTAATCATATAATTATGGGACATGAGATGACTCGAAAAGAGAGATGCTTTTAAATAAAATTCGTGTTGGTTTACAAGAATGCAATATCAGCTTCCTAAAATAGATCGACCCCCTAAATCTTCATATTCCTAAATTAGACCCCCTAGATATTCACATTCATTCGAAATGGGGGTCTTATTAAAAGAACTTAATAGATTTGAAGTATAAATTAAAAATATGGTAGTGGTGTTATTTAAAACTACTCAGCGACTTTGGGAGTTCGGTTGAGAATATGGAGATTTAGGGGATCTACTATAGAATTAACAAAGATTTGGGTGGTCTAATAAGACAACAACTCTCAGGAAAAAGTCATCTAAAATTCAAGGGGCCAAATTATTTGTGAGGGGAAAAACGAAAGAAAGAATTAACTAGGGCATTTGACTAGGAATTGGCGCAGTTCATGAAAACGTAGGTCAATTAGGGAAGGGAAGCGTGCCAATAGACAAGCCTAAGACTACCATATTAATCAAGAACCTCTAAGCTTTCCTAAATCATCTTCTTCAAAATTTAGTTACGGTTTTTTTCTATAGAGTGCCCATGGGCACTCTATAAGAGAAGAGAGGGATAGAGAGAAATGAATAGCTCATGGACCTCCTTGATTTGTATTAATTTCTGTGCATAATTCATTTATCTCTATCTCTCTCCTCCCTTATAGTGTGTCCATGGGCACTCTATAGAAAAACCGATTTAGTTATTATGGCAGATGGATTCGCGCCTTGAAACCATAAAATTAACCATCATCATCTCAACCACCCTTCTTGTCTCAGTCTAGGAATTAATTGCCAAATTAAGTTGGATTGGAACCTTTGAAGTCTTGCAAAACACTTCATAGAAAGTCACACCCTACCCCTAAGTTTGTAGCCTAATTAAAGTTTGGAGTAGACTCTTAATTGTGTTTACTTATGTTTCTTCGGTGTGCAGCTACCCACTTGGCTTAAATGATTATTCTCAACCTATGTCTATCTACTGGGGTCTTAAATAACCTTGTTGTTCTTATTTAATTATTCTCTTAATTGTTGTTTTCTTATTTAATTGTCAATTTCTTTTCTGTCCAAAGCTTTAATGGTGGAATCCTACAACTTGTTCTCTTTTAGGCTTGGGTTAAGAGGTTCCATCCTAGTCTCTCTACACGCATCACAATGAAACAAGTGTCATGCTCTTAGTTTTCTTCTTATAATAAATAAAATCAAGAGTGAGCGAAGAGCAAGAGAGCTGTTGTGCTCTGATAGCACTTGTTGGGCTCTGACGGACGTAGGTAATTTGCCGAACCACGTTAAAATTGGTTGTTTGAGTTTATGTCATTATTTTGCATTGTTTGGCTTTCTCTCTTGGCATTGGTATTTGTTCTCGGCACCCTATCGGTTTGGCCTCCGCGCGCTACAAGTGGTATCAGAGCACAACAAGGGCTACCCAACCTCTACGGTTTTGACTAATAAAATCATAAACATGCAATCTTAACAACTGTGATTTATTTTTTTAATATGATTAACAATGTATCCTCATCAATTGCACCGCTCCTATTTTCACCTGGATAAATCACAAACATCCATGTAATGGTAGCCATAATGATTAAGAAAAATCCAATGTTGTGCAAATGCTGAAATGCAGGATTATGTTACGAACCTAATAATAACATAAGATGTTATCATAAGTCTCTCAAAAGGCGCCCTAGGGTTCACTTGAAACCTCAAACGATAAGATTAGGGCTTATTTTATGTTAAAGTTCAACGTCTTGTGGCCTACCTAAATCTAGTGGCTCTAGTTGTTCATGGCCAATTATCCTGCATTTGATGATATTACCAAATTGGGACTTCATCCCCAAAAAAATAAATAAAAAAAAAAATAAAAAAAAAATCCAAAACTCAAAATTATGATCTCATAAATGTTTCCATCCTTCATTTTCCTGGCCTGGCCTGATAAAAGTAGCATTTATATTTTGGGTGGGTCCCAGTAACGTGTGACCATAAATCCTAAACCCCAAATGGGGTCTGACCCCTTCTCGTAAAGTACATGAACAAGCCTTAGCTTGCCCATGAAGAGTGGCCGC
>NC_033800.1:70598180-70618630 GCF_001876935.1 Asparagus officinalis | reverse complement strand
AAGAGGATCCATTACGTTCGTGTTCCCATGAGGGGGCATGGTGTAATCAAGTCTGCATGCATACCACACCTCAAGGTACGCACGCCAGTCAACGCCGACCTTAGGGTTGTATAATCACACCCACACCTCAAGGGACCTTAACGTAATTACCTCTTAAAAAAACCATTTACAGACTCCACATATTTACGTCCCGCGAAAAATAAGGGGGTAAAAGATTGGTCCTGAGTTTTACGGGCCGTTTAAAGGCCGCAACAAACAAAGTAGCGAACAGCGACTGAGAGAACTAGGCCAGGAAAAATAGGCGCATCAGACAAACTAGCAGCTCACGCAGCTTGGAATTAGGAACACCGCCCGCATCATCTACATGGTTTTTGTTTTCAATAAATAGGAGATGGATATAGCCTACCTCAGCCGTACCTGCATCTTCTGTATTTAAAGAAATCGGTTCCATGCATCTCAGGATGCTTCGTGTGGAAATTACAAAGTTTAGCACATTTGCTACGGCGGACTAAGTCTCTTTCGTGCGATTCCCAGCGGAAGAAATTTAAATTGATTTTGGTACTTGCCGAACTCAATCCATAATTGAGTTTTAAAACATCAGATGGAGTAGGTAACAAATTGTTGTTTTGAGGGAAAACAGTTCCAGCCACTTGGTTCGAGTAATAAGAGCAACAGTTTAATACATAGCGACTACATGAAAAAGTTCTGCATACATTAATTCGTAAAAGATGAATCCAAAATTGTGTAAAAATCAAAAAAGCTCAGCAGGCTAAAGCTGGTATAGAACAGACATGATCTCTGCCTGGATATTTTTGGCATTCACTTGTCATCTATGATGATTTCGGAATGGAGAGATCGATGTGGAGATGAGCAATGCAAGCAACAAAAAATAGGAAAAACGCTGATATCAACATTAAGGGCTCCACAAGCATGGATATTGGGTTGAAATCGTAGTAAACCTGCAGCCAAGCAAATAAGTGAAATGAGAGATCACAGGCAAGAATTATTAAAAACTAACACGCTTGATTTCCGTGTCTAATTATATCCATATTACAATTACTTTGTGGTAGTAGCTGGTTCTCTGACATGGGTCTTCGTTTGTTTCATTGTTTACTTTCCCCCCTCCCCTTTGTTCCTATAGACTTTAAAATGAGAAATTATGTTTACACTGGCTAATTCTTGCCAAAGGCAATAAAGTTAGTCGAGAGTTATAGGCGGCTTGGTTTAGTAAAGGGTATGAAGAGGGAAGGTGAGTTGGGGTCAGGTGAAAGAAATTAAGGACATACTTTTTTGTACTTCTTGCTGATTGGAAGGGGAGCTGGGGGAAGGAACGTGATTTTATCTGTCTCTCGTTGAGGGGATGGGAAGTGAAACTGAGATGATGAGTTAGTTAAAGTACAATAATACCCTTATATTTTTATTTTTATTTTTTTGCTTAAAGAAAAGAACCAAAAAGTTTCGTATTCATACCTATGACCTCTTGAGCTACAGACCCATGATAGATAGAGTCATATTGTACTTAAATCATCCATAGATAATGTACAAAAAACCGATCAAAATTTTACAACAATTTTGTATTAAAAAAAATGTTTTTATACTTCTTTTCCAAACAAGAAATAACCGCAATAGAAAGGACTAGAGCTAGTTACACCTAAACCCTAGGAATTTCCATCAAACTATGGAAAATTATTATGAAACTTTTTCCCTAACTAATTACTGAGTTTCGGCAGGAATTTGATAAGGATAGATAACTGGGTAATCATAAAAAATTGGTGAGGGCACGCCATTATAGAATAAACCCCTTATTTGCTCACGTATCCCCCCAAATCAGAGGGATGTTTCTCTCTATGTTTCCTGTGCATTTTGCACTTTCTCTCACTACACCCCACACCTCAGTTCTGCCTCCCAAAAACCTCTACCAAATAGGATTTTTTGTTTTGTTCCTCACCTCACCTAACCCCATCCCACCTCCCCTCCTATCAAACCAAGCCTTATGATGTAATGATGAGTTCTAAATTACATATAGATCATCCAGCGCCATCTTTAGAAACCCCACTGATTTTTCGAGTAATTTCTCAACTCTTGCGAAAAAAATTGAACCATATGTACTATCCTTTTCTCTATGCATATTCCTCTCCCTTTGTCCCCATTCTGTCTCTATATGAACTACAAAAAACCTAGTTCCTGACTCTTGCTACTACTCATTTCTGAAAAAAATAACTCCTACTCTTGGTACTTTCTCTCACTACATCCCACCTCACTTCTGCCTCCCAAAAACCTCTACCAAATAGGATTTTTTATTTTGTCCCTCATCTCACCTCACCTCACCTCACCTCACCTCACCCCACCTCACCTCCTATCAAACCAAGCCTTATGATGTGATGATGAGTTTTAAATTACATATAGATCATCCAGTGCCATCCTTAGAAACGTCACTGATTTTTCGAGTAATTTCTCAACTCTTGCAAAAAAGGTTGAACAATATGTACTATCCTTCTCTCTCTATCCATATTCCTCTCCCTTTGCCCCCATTCTGTCTCTATATGAACTACAAAAAACCTAGTTCCTGACTCTTGCTATTACTCATTTCTGAAAAAAATAACTCCTACTCCCTATTTCTGGAAACAAAATATAGCCAAAATAATTGAACTAAAGAATCAAGAATTGTTTGTGAGGCTATAGCAGAATAGATTTAGCACAAAGTAAAGATATAATTAATGCGACAATTATTGCTGACATAGTAGTGCAACTGGAGCCATACAAATAGGTAGCATTGTTAGGAGGTCAGCACCACTAAAAGGAATACAACCATAAAAGAGAAATAGAATAGAATAGACAAAAATGATATCTAGGACAGTCAGTGTTTCCATATATAAGTGAAACTTTTTTATTTATAAGTATATGGAAACCATTTCATCATACTAGTAAACTAAAATTCAGGCACAAACATGCATAAAATAAACTAAGTGTTAGATTACCTGAAAGGGAACATTATGCTCTGGTACTACATTTCTCTTCTTGATGACCACTGTAGTCCTCCCAATAACATCAAGATATGAGTATGTTGTCTGCAACAGTAGCAAAACAACAGGAGAAGTTCGTATTTCAGTGACAAGATGGATTTATGACAAAAGCATGCAACATAAATATTGTGCTTGTTCAAGAAAAAAAGCAGTCACAAAAAAGATCAGCAGAAAGCTATCTACTACTACTGCTCTTGAATTGTGAAATTCTTAAGTAAACTTTGAGCTAGTTAGAAGAACTAATCTCAATATCATGGGGTTGGACCGATATATTGTTGAAAAAGCCTGGTTATCAGAATAGTCACGAAATACTCAGAGTGAGTACTCTTAGTTAAGGGAGAAAAAACCACCCAATGACAAAAATGGAGAGAATATAAAGACACATTAATCTTCAAAATGTTGGTGAATCCATGATGCCTCTTCTGTCACCAATACAGTTCTAAGTTCTGACAAGAAAGATTTGATCCAATCATCAAACTTAAAACTAGCTATTCTAAAGGGAAAAACCATTGTTCTTAAATTGAGCATCAATCTAGACCAACCTTAATCTCCCATACAATGGTTTATTATTTAGCTAACATAAGGGCCACAGACCGTTTAAATACCTTACCAATTAAAGTAACAGTGTAACACTACATGTCCAAATGAACCTTAAAAGGATCTCATGCACCCATATAAATGAGGTATTGTAAAGGGAAATAATGAAAAGGGCGGCCCAGTGCACGACGCCTCCCACCATTGAGGCTTTTTGAAGAGACATGTATGCAGCCTTATGCCTGTATGCAGGGTAGCTATTTCCGAGATTCGAACCCATGACCTCCAGTGCACAAGACAACAACGTTACTACTTCGCCAAGGCTCAGCAACATAAAGAGAAATAATCATTTGCGTAAATCTATTCACTTTTCGGACTAATAGCTTGTGGATGGATCATTATTCAATACGTAAAAGTAGTTTTATAGTGATTCTGCAACATGTCAACTGTACCCATAAAAAGGAACACAAATGAAAGCAGAAGAGTAAAATCTTGGAGTGAGAAGTATGTACATACTAAACATATATTAAATATTAACTATGCATGCCTCAAAGGTAAGATAATCAAACAATTTGTACGGATGAATTATTCTATTGATCATTATCACCAGTTCTTATCATTATCGAGCAAAATTTGTATATATAATATAATTTCACAATAATTGCTCATGACATACTACTGACTAATATGACAGTTACCTCAAGTTGTTGGTCAACTGCAAAAGGAACTGATGCCGATGGGTTCTTGGATCCCTCTGGAAGCACAACCTGAAAAAGTGATTTATCAGTCTAAAAGACAGTGCACGGATGATTTAGGAAATCAGCCATAAACAAGACTATCCTCTAGCCCGATGGCCAATTCCTAACCCTCTTTATTGATCCATACTTTTAGTGTTTGATGAAGAAAATTTAGTCTCAATAATGGAAACTGCAAATCATAATATTCTAACTCAAAAAGTCTTTCTTACCCAAGATTGTTTTTCCTTTTTTCTTTTCTTTTCCTACAAGATGTACTTAACAGAAAACAAGAAGGCAATTAGCACACTGCCATTTGTTGGCTGTGCAGCATGAAACTGCTTGTGTTGCACATCACTGCTATTTTGTACAACTTGTCGAATTTTTCACTCATGCAATCCTCTTAGATTATTGCCAATGTTTTAGTTTTATCAAAAGTAACATGTTCCATTTCAAAGAGCAAAATGATTGTGCGATACATACTGTAATATCTAAGCAAATGCACAAGAAAATAAATGAACAAGCAGTTGGAACAAAGCTTGATTGTTATGGTTGCCTTCTGATTATATGCGAAACAATGATTGGCTCATAAGAAAAGACTTGGACATGGAACAGAAAAGCATGGAATAAATTGGATATGAAAGGACAGGATCAAACACATAATGAGTACCTACTTTAATAATGAGTTCGTCAACCACTGCCTCCAGAAGAGGACATCCGTAGCTGAAGTTCAGATAGCGCTGCCCGCTAGGTGACTCGAAAAGAAAATCATCTAAGGGTAGCCCATATCCGATGATAAATGAGGCCTTCCAACCTCCAAACAATGGATAGCGAGGTTCAAATTCAAGCTCCGACTGAAAAACAATGAATCATGAGCACTAGCAAATTCATACATAGATTTTCACCAAAGCATGACTTCCTGATTTTCCAGTAATTTAGACAAAGAATTTAAATCAAAGACGACTACATTTATCACAACATATCTCTCCAAAATGCAATTAACACGATTTACTTATTTGACATTTAGTACACCAATAAACTTACAAATTGTTTCAACATGGTTTACCTACATTCTAGGTCCAAAGAGATTTGTTTTTCAATTAACTATGCATTTATTAGATGTCCTAACTTTTTGCACAATGTGGCCATCTTCTTTGCTCAATGTCAAACATTTGATGAAAAACAACATTAATAAATGTTTTAAAAAGGCAGACTGGGTGCTCTTCTAAGAAGCTTTTTATGCTGAACCCCCACCCCTACTATTTATTGGGGATCACAGAGGGGAGACACCTTTAAAAAAGTAAAAATAAAATTTTAAGAGTTCTTACAGGAGTTCTGCACAATTTGGGACATATACCACACAATATTTTAGGAGTTTGGGATGGTGAGTTGGACAAGTGGCATTTTCATTGGTGGGTTTGAATTTTCAAAATATCCAGAAGAAAACTAGGAGACTATTTCCTTATGTAACTTGACATATCCTAATCAAGGCTTCCATGGAAGCCATGACATACAATATGCTTGATCCTAGGCACAAGGGCGGTGTTAACTACTTCACGTTTTAAGACTCTCCTACAAATTCCTTATATTCATTAGCATCTCTTTGAGGTTGGATTTTTTTTATTTTGCTAATGTAATGGTATGTCGGGAAGAGTATGGACTTGTAGTAAAGTGTATCTCTACATTCCTGCATTTATGATTCCTTTACTTGGTGTCCTGTGAAAATGTTCTCAATGAAACAAGTGTGGAGGCAATTTCCACCATTTTCCTAAAAAAAAAATCTAGTATTAAGAATTAAATAGCTGGTATATATATTCTAAATTCAATATATGATAAAGAAAATTAACCAATTCAACAAACTTGAATTGTCCCTGACCAATTCTACCAGCATTCTGATGAGCTAAGGTGGTCACCAAATGCAATACAAATTAAATTGTGAATGTCAACATAAGCTAAGTAAATCAAATGGGTACCAAGGAAAACTAGACAACAAAGGCTGTAGATGTAGCGAATTAGAAATAGATAGGTCTAATCTAAGTATTTTCTAATGTTCTAATGGACTCATAGTAAAATGTGTAAAAAGTAATCAAACAAGGAATCACATATTAGGTAATAAAGAGTACCTTCTGATTATCGGTTCGTAAGTGTGATGTTGAAACATTCCCAATCTCATCTCTGTAGTAGACCGAGTGAACGCGAGGAGGCAATCTCGCAAGAAGATTCTTAAAAGAAGCAGAACCACTGACAGAAGGTCTACCTTGATACTCAAGCCTGCAAAGATGTTTGCCAAATGTAAAAGCTAGTGGCTTATGCATCAAGAGAAAAAAAAATGGCGCAGCAGGTTATGGTTGCACATGACGTCTTAGACGTTAAGAGCATTTATGAAGCAGAAATTGTAAACTTTACAGCATTCGGAAAATCAAGATTGCACCAAGGCAGGAAAAATTGAGGACTTATAACAATGTTCTCTTTAAAAGAATAGAGAATGAAGTGATGTAGGTCCTGAATAATGATCAAATGGGTAAATAGATAATGTAAGAGTAATATGTTGTGGGGGTTGGAAAAGAAAGTGGAGGGATGAGGTTGTCTGTGTAATTCGACTTTGCCAAAATTTATGCCATGCAACATTATCCATATCACAGCATCCTTAGTATCCAAAACTTGAGTAAAGTATCTGACACTTCAAATGTTACAAATATAAAAGAAAATTGGTATCATCAAAATCTAGGTAAATCAATGCTTGTTGTGATCTGAAAGCACCAAATTCTTAATCCAGAATTTATATATAATTCTACGAGACCATTGTGTGCAAGTTAAAATTAATTCCAAATTCAGGGATGAGTAGACCTGAAATGAAGCTAAATTCTGAGCATGTAATTCGTCTTTCTTGTAACTATTATTTATCACATGAAAGGTATGCTTAAACTAACCTCGAAAAGACTCCTTTGTGTCGCGCACCACCATGTTTTAGTTTGTAATGCTCTGTAACCTGAAGGTTCCCCCAATGAGAAATTTCTACCACACGAACAAGTTCTTCAACAACAGCAAAAGGATTGTTGTTCTCAAAATGTACGATTATAGGAGAATATGAATATGGGAGCAGATCATGATAGTGCCCGTATTTCAGCTCTGTACCAGCACGGTCAGTAGGCTCTACTATTGTATAAGATTCCACCTTCCTATTTGGTGTCTTGATATAGGTAATTTGCTCAGCAACGTGGTATGGAGACAAGAGCAATGCACTGCCACGGAAGTAAACATACTGGGATTCTGATTGGCTGATCTCTGCTGGAAAGGGCTCAAGAGAACGTGTTAAGGCACAAAGTACTTCTATTGATGCTTTCTCACCACTCTTTAATGGTTTCAAAAGAGCAATAGAGAATAATTTAGCTCCATTCGGAGTGTTGGGTGATTCAGTAGGGTTCACTTCAAGAGGTACATATGTTTTCTTTTTGCGCTTTCCTTCAGGTATGGACGCTTTTAGTATAGCTAAATGTTTGGCTTCTTTTGGTGGGAAAGCAAGAAGAATATCTGAGACATCGGATGCACCCGTATTTTCCACCTGAACTCAATGTAAACAGCCTATACTTAGAAAGTTACTAATACTTTCTGAGCTAGTTTAATAAATCTAAAGAAATACATGAGTTAGATTAAATCACAAAGATGCACAAATAGGATTTGACAAGTTCCACAGCTTAAACTCTCATTGTAAGTTCACTGGAAATGTACCTTAAGAGTCAGGAAAACCCTGATAATGGAAGAGGTCAAATCAATCTGCATCAAAAGAAATGCGACAGGCAGTTAGTAACAAAGTTGGTATTTTAAAGTCTAGTTCCTTAGACTCATTAGAGTTAATTAACAAGAGACCTTGATTCCAATTAAAAATGGGTTAAAACCCGAAAGTTTCTACCAAATTTGGGCATAGACAGACATAATATGATGGGTACTAATGCTGTCTTATTCACTCTGGATTAAACTACATATTAGAAACTTTGGGATGTTTGTTTTTTGGGGGAAAAAAACAATTTCAGACATCAGTGTTAAAGATCGATGGAAGTTTAGGGTATTAAAGTGCAAATAACCCTTAAAAATAGAAAATCACACCTCTTTTCTAGTCGAAACCCCCCAAGTATCAATTTTAACCAATAAAATTAGGGATCAGGACGAGATCAATAGCATCAGTAGACAAAATCTACGAAAACTAACATATTCTAGCACTAATTACCGCATTTACAACTTTTATTTCTGCGAAATTGAAAGAAACCAGATGGGATGGATCGAGAACTTACCCTTCTCTCGGCGCTGAGGATCCGAACCTCTTGCGATGAAGAAGAGGATCCGGGAGAAGATAGAGAGAGAACGACGATGAGAGAGAGAATTAGGGTTTTTCGAGAGATTTGGAACCCAAATCCTTCCCCCATTTTTCTTGATTCTTCTCCCTCTCGCGCGGATCCGTTTCAGTATTGACTCGATGAAGACTGAAAAAGAGGGGCGAGGATCTGGGGTTTATGCGGAAAATTACAGTGCGGTCCTTGGCTGGTGCAATGCCTTGCGTAACAGTCCAAGGCAAGCCTTCCCTATTGATTTCGACTTTTTAAGAAAACATGGATAATTTCCTTTTATTTTTCTCTGATGAGAGGAGAACCTTGGGGATTGAAAACATTTTACATGCATTAGAAGTATCACTATGTGAGAGCATCTCCAACAGCTTCCCCATTTTTCATTTTTGGAGAATTTAGTTAGGTTTTTGGCTCAACAAATTCCCCATCTCATTCCCCAAAATAGGGATGAAGGAGAAAAAATAGGGAAGCTTCCCCAAATCTGCAGCATTCTCCAAATTTTATGAAGGAGAAAAAATAGGGAAGCTTCCCCAAATCTGCAGCATTCTCCAAATTTTTGGAGGAAAAAATGAATTCTTCAAAATGGGGAAGTTGTTGGAGTTGGTGTAAAAATTAGTTGGAGAATATGACTTTTGTTTCCCCATTTTGGAGAAAATTTTGGAGAAGCTGTTGGAGATGCTCATCGACAAAAGGGAAAACATTGGGTTAATTGTAGCTAGACCCCCTCGTTGTATCACCAAGTGCAGATAGACTCCTTAAAGTTCTATTGGTTCAGATATACTTTCTACACTATTTAGTCAGAGTGAACTTTTCTGACTCTTCTAATTATTAGTCGAAGGAATTCATCTATACAAAACCTTTTCTTTTTACTCTTTTTAATAATAAATAAAGTTCACTTGATGAGGTCCACCGGCAAAATTAAAACTATAGGGGGTTTATCCACAATCAGACACAACTAGACCAAACAAGATCGATCACAAATTAAATAGCTTAGAAGTGAAAACTTGAAGTAATTAACGACCATCTCTTGTTAACATAATCAGATGTTGCTTCATCCATCCTCGTGTCACAAAGAAGTCCTAAAGCTGATAATATAACATGCTGATACATCACTAGATGTTTAGTTCGAAGACCGATAAATCATATACTCTCTCTAATCTTAACAATAAATAGCGACGTTGTACCATGAATATCATAGCTCCATGTTCTTTTGGATGCAAGAAATATTACTAGACAAATAACAGCATTTACAAGTACATTCACATTTATTTTATGTATGTACAACATAGCATCACAAAATCCAAGAAAAGACCTTGGCAAATAATTGTAAGATACAGCCTGTTTATTGTGCAATCTCAAAAGATACAATGAAATCTGAATCAATGTACTGAGAAGCTCTAGAATTATACAAGACTAGAAATGATCAAATACTAATCACATCGCATCAAAGAGCAACACTAGCATCTACTCTGTCTTGCAATGGAACAGATCTTCGATATCATCAAACGGAAGCTGAGGGTCTGTGATATATATGCTTTGTTCTTGGATCGACAATAATGCCCTTTCCTCCATTCACTTCAAGATCATGCCTGCAGATAAACACTATCGCTTACCAAAAAAATTATCCTCTAATAAGCATCTGTACCATCTTGCATTGACAGTTTTCTCTAGCAAGCGATACTTTTTTATTACAGAAAACCGTCATGAACTTCTTTCACTAAGTGGGTGTTTGGCAAAAATGAAAGCGAATTGAAAGGGTGAAAGTCTTTTTTCTTCTTCTCTTTTTGCAAGTGAGACAATGTATACATGTGAGCATACAAGTAAAATACAATGTTCGTTTGTAAAATAAATAATTATTGGAAGTAGAAAGTTGTAGAAAGTTGAAGTGATGTTGCAATTAATTTATTTATTTATTTATTTATTTATTTATTTATTTATTTATTAAATCAATTTCTAAACCATTTTCAAAGTAGTTAGATTATTTGTTGCCAATGTTAACATATTTTATCTAAATTAAAAGTTTATTATTCTTATCCTTGACTAAAAGATTGAACTTCCAATAAGATTATATTTATGTTAATTCCTGTGCATGTTAGTTTTGAGCATAAAGGATACACGAGTCTAGAAAAAAATGCAAAACAAATATTAACCTTATGTGTCAAAAAAAAATCAACAATGCCTTCGGAATTGCCGAGATAATTCGTAAGGAATAAAACTAATAGAGTAAAGAAGAACTAATAAATTAGGTTATGGTAAAAAAGATATATATATTAGTTAATATAATATTTTAATTGGGAGGGGTCCCCACTTTTCTCACTTTCATCTGACTTCAGCATTTTTTTAGGGAACTTAAACCTGCATTAAATATTACGAGGATTCTTTTTGACATTTCACTTTCACAACCACTTACAATTAAACAAACACCTGAAGTGTTAAATGCATTTCACATTCTCACTCTCGGCTCTCACTTTCATACAAACAAACACCCCTTAAGCTACCATATGCCTGATGACAGTTAAAGTCATCGCATGATTCACAAATGACATGTTTTGACAATTTTAACCTTAAGTACTCTATATATCTTCTACAATACTCCTATGAACTTTGTTGATTGATAGATAAATAAGTCTATATTGGAAGTCTTTTCTCTATTAAAAAAATTGGGCATAATGCAAAACCCCCAAATTTTAATGATAGTTTCCTGGAAGTTATCCTGAGGTAAATTACTCACTGGAATACGAAGTCAGGGATGGTCAGCTGCTCCCTAGGTACATATCTGAACAGCTGCAAGAGCCTATCAACATAGACAACTTTTTTCCATACCTGAGAAAGGAAATATCAAATATATGTCACACAAAATAAGGAATAGGGTTTTCTCTCCCAAAGGAGAAGAACGGGGGGGCGGGGGGGGGGAGTGGAGAGTCAAGTTCAAGAAGTTGAACTATCATATGCGCGTAGCATGCATGAGAAAGAGCGTATGTGATTACTTCTCCATCAACTAATAGTTGCAGAGCAAAAATTGCTGCTTTCAGTCCCAAAGTTGGATGGAGAACATATATTGCCTGTGAACCAGAACAGTAAGATGTATTACAAAGTGGTTCCGTACATGGGAATTGAACTCAACCAAAGTAGGTATAGTTAGAAATATATACGGACATGCAGATTGTGCCGATGCTTTCGACCCAAAATCTGTTGCAAGCGCTTCATCCATCCTAGATCTGGTTGCCTGCAATATTACAGCTCTGAAGTTAAGTTCATATGACCAAGAGGCATTGAAGCGATGAGCAGGGTAATTTTTGCCAAAGGGAAAAGGAAGATTTTTGAGATTCCTCTTAATCCATGATATTTCATAATACTCACACTTGCAATGAGGCGGCAGAGTGTATATAGACAATTGTGTAAGGCTTCTGAATCAGAGGTTCAAATTCCTGGAAGTATAAAAACCAGTCAGCCTGACACAATAGATTAGCAATAAATTGGAAATGTAGAGAACAAAGCAGATATAGACACCAACAGGTAGGTGCTGTTTTACTGACTCACAAGAAACAAGGGCTTTATATATGAATCTCCAATATATGATACGGTACACGGTCAACAGGTAAATCTTATGAAATTTCAATCAGTTTACTCAACCCATGTGTGCCACTAACACCAAGCTTTGAGATTATTCCTCAACATGATTGACTCGAGCATTAACTGAATGTCTGCTTAAACAACTTAAAAATATATAACTCTGAAGTTTTGCCCCTTGCTACATAATAATCTCAAGAAACACAAATTTCATATGTAGTTTGACAAGTGTAGTATGCACTAACATAATTTATTTCCTTAGTTTGTCCTGAAAGATAGGTCAATTGTAACTACACCTGCATTGAGCATAACAACTAGAGCTTCAATCCAGAAGCAATTCATGATGAGATTCAGCGTACAATTTTTTTGCAAGGAATTATTTGATGATTTTAAGTAGATTAGGTTAACAAAATGTATGGGTAAATATGGTAAATTCTGCACTTAAACATTAAAAAAATGCATTACTTATGATCATTAAGAATGTACGTAAATGTGTCAAACCAATAAAACAAACACCAAAGCGTGGCAACATACATCTGAACATAGATTAGCACTATTCACCAAAGAAAGCATGGTACCTTAACAACATAAAGAACAAATCGCTCCAAATCAAGACAACGTAGAAGAAAGTGAGCTCCTACAACAACCATTACAGGACGTCCTTCACAATCTACTCCTCCCCGGTATCTGAAATTGAATAAAAAAAAGAATGCAACAATACTCAAATGTTAATTTAGTTCATGTCCCTGAGATGAATTTACTAACATGATAAAGAATGATATTTAGTGAAAAATCATCTGATATTAGCCACACATATCGTAACATCGTACAAATTTTGTACCAAACTCAAGAATCAGTATAAAAGTTAACAATGGCCTAAGGTTATCTTTTTACAAATCAATGCAGATATAGCTCATAGGAAACAATTTAAAGAAAAAAACATATTTACTTACACAATTTTCATTTCAGCAATCTCTGAAAGATTTAGAGAATTTGCTTTAGCAAGGTATCGGGAATGAAGTGAATATTCCTCAGCAGCAGATAATGGAGGGCCACCAAGATCACCAAATCCAAGCATCTTAGCAAAATTGAAACCACCCTGTGCCTGAGCCGCCTTTTCCCACCGCTCTTTCCGACGTTGATCAGGGTCCTTGATCAATGACATGAATGTAGGATCAAGATATGAATCCAATTGTATAGTTTTCCTGCTAAGAAACACTGGATTAGATCATATGGCTCTATTTGGAAAATGCATATACAGAAAGAACTGACAAAAGATTTGAAGAATACCACCTAACTGAAAATGGTAATGCTGACAATATAAGCCAGAAAGTACAAAGACAAATTACTGCTTAGTTTCCTAATTTCATAAATTATTAAATTTACTAGAGTGGAGGACGAGACTTTGCAGATTGATAAAGCTGCTCAATTGTAACTGACATCACAGGTTCGACTTGTCTGAATGGAACAGGCTTTTCGCATGGCAAGAATAAGACTGTATATATCTAACAGCAGGGTAGAGGCCATATGCAATGGGATAGCCTTTTTGCTATATTTACTACAGATGTCAACATACTATACGAGTCAACTATTGGGTTGACATTATACAAAAGCAAAAGCCCACTTGCCTTCAGTATTTGCAATAAAACTAGATGGATAAAACATAAAATAATACAAACCCTCTTAATGTTGATCCAACGTCACTGACAGGAACATCTTCAAGAGTTGCAGGAGGTTTCTGGACAGGTGCTGACACTGCAGGTAAGGGTTTTATTCTAATTTTACGTTCGTCTATAGTCGTCTCCCCATTCTCATCCCCTACATCCGCTGGAAGTTTTGATATAGCTATCTCTTCTTCATGTTTATCCCTGGGAAAGTAAAGTGGAAGCAATCTGGCAATGCAGAGTTACAAAAGAAGGATCAATAAGTCAAAACAATTACCTTCACTTACCAAGGTAGAAAATTCTATCATTTTAATGCTTTTATTTTTTAACAAAAATCATTTCAAATTTCAAAGTAACAGAATATACCAAAAGGTACCTTTTGTATATCTCTGTATCAGATGCCGTTGTTGTACAAAAGACAACAGCAGAAATTTTGTCTTTCTGCTTCTCTAAAAATCTCCTGACAGTTCCTAAAAAATAAAAAGCACAATTAGCAAGTACTAAACAAGAATATAGGGGGGGAAAGGTGATGAATCTTATTAGCATGTTTGAACAGTTTGTGTTACTCACTTATTGCCACATGTGCAGCTGGTTCACGAGGATAATTTTTGGCTTCTGTATAAATGCAGCCCATGGCAATGCTAAATGAAAGATTTGTATTTAGCTCATCAGCCAACACATAATATGGAGGATAAGAATATGAACTATATATCTGTATAAAAGCAGTTTAGCTAAATGAAAGATCTGTATAAAAGCACTTTAGCTATATATCTATCGCAACCAACCTCTGAAGTCCATTCTCAATAAGAAGCTCCAAGCAAGAACGATAGCAGTGACTCAGAGCATTCTCTGCAGCAGTATGATACTTCACTGCATACTTGGGGCCAACGGTGTGAATAATTCTTCTGCAAGATCACGTCGAATAAAGATCATATTTAATTTTCATCAAAATAAGTAAAGTAAAGAATAAATAAAGGAGTTAAGAATATAAGAATTCAAGCTACTAAACATCATATTGATAAGCCTTTATGAATGGAACATATTACTTTTAAGTAATTAAAATTCAGCAATGCAGAAAAGCTGAGATATATTTAATTATTCTACAGAAAAGATTGATGAATCGAGACCTACAAAGTCATAATAACGAGAGTAAACATGGTATCTTGTACTATTTATCACAATTTAGAAAAGCATGTACGTGTTGCATTTTCAAGGGTGTGCATGTTGACAGATATATGCATTTATTCTTTGAAGGAATACACGCATCAATGTGTTATCTCCTATAACTCACCCACATTCATATTAAAACTTTTGTTTTTCCATTGCCTTCTATCGTACTTGTTAAGGAAAATCTATATCCATGTGTTTGGGTCATATTTGTGCCTCGTGTTCTGCATATATGCTTTTTAGTTATTTATTTTTGTGCCATTGATCACATGATTCACATCAATAGTTGTAGTTTTTCCTTTCTTAGGGGGGAAAGAAAATGTTACACAACCTCCCCAGTCAGCGACCCATCATAGATTTTATGTAAACTAGAGAAAAACCATTTGTATCCCTTAACTTACAAATATTTCCACTGAGTCTTTGTAGGTAATAAAACCATAAAAAATCAAGTTTTCTACATAATTACTCAATCCAAAAGTTCCATCATGGTTCCAAATAGCCTGTACAGCTTGCCATATCTCTAATCCCAAAAGAAATATAAAGCACGTCATTTACACTTTTTTTAGGCATCTTCAATTCTTCATTTTAATAAAAGAACATACTCATGCTCATCAAAGTAATAATTTATTCATACTCAAATAAAGGCAACTAAAAAACCTACCTAGCTGGTAGATCATAAGCACCGGTCAATTTTGCCATTCCAGTTCGACATCCGCCCTGCAAAGAAAGCAAATAAATGAATATAAGTTTAATTAAAGTACAACAAATAACAAATCCATAATAAATAAATAAAAAGTTGATACCAATGTTGCACATTCTTCAGCAAGACCAGGCCCAGCTGCAGCATGCAAACCAGGACTACTATGTGCTTCATCTAAACTCTACAAATTCAATCCAAAACAAAAGATTAGGCCCTCAACTCAACAAAATGATCCCATTTTCAATCGGTTTATTTGCACTCTAATGCCCCCAAAGTACTTTCACCCTTCTCTATTTTTAATACCCTGAAGTCCATTTTGACAATTTGAGGCTCCAGTGTTTTCAAATTGATGTTAATTTGACAATTTGTTACCTCAGAGCCCTAACTTTGTTCCTCACTACCTACAAACTCAAAAAATTAAAACTTGGTAACAAAATTGGTTTTCGTTCACTTTTCTATGTTGGTATTCTTGAACAAAACCAATGTCAACATTTTTGCAATTTGGGGTATCAAATTATCAAAATAGAATTTCAGTGTATCAAAGTTAAAGGGGAAAAAATGCAAAACCTTGGGGTACTAAAGTGCAAATAAACTTTTCCTATCCAATAAATTGACCGAAAAGCAGTTAAGAGTCAACCTCGTTGCTGGAATTGACAACAGCATCGACCTCAAGATTCCAAGGGTTCCCTCTCCAGAGATAAATCTTCGAATTGATCTCGTGATCGACCGGAAACCTCGATTTCACTCCGTCGCCTCCAGCTCCAGCCGACGAATTCAACGGATCCGAGAAGTAAGAATAGGGCATCGAAGGATCCTCGTTCGGCGGCGATCGCTGATCCGAATCCGTCCATCTCGGGACCTGATCGAGCTTTCACAACCGCATCGACGCTGTCCGTCGTCCGGCCATTCCTCCTCTTCGTAACGCGGCGGCGCTCGTCGGCACGCTTCGATACATCGCCCACAAACCCTAGAAATCCATCTTTAGCGATTCAGGAACCAAAGATCGATTCTCGATAACCTATTTCCCTCGAGAAACCCTAAATCGTGGGTTAGGGTTTGAATGATGAACAAGAAACACGAGATTAGATTGGATCGAAGATTAAGACGGGCGAATTGAGTTTTTTGTTGGAGAGAATTATTTGTGGGAAGAGAAAAAGGAGATGAACTAATTAATTATTTGAGGTACAGGAAATTGAGCGGTGACTACGTGGACTGTAGAAAGTGTTTGCTGTTCGGGATGAAACAGCAGCTCGTTACCCGCGAAAACGATAATAATGTTGTAGTGAAATAATTAAAATTGGATTTGGATTTTAATATCATATTTACCAAGCCTACACTCATGTTCATTTTTCATGAGATAAACAGTTGTCGTCCGTTGAGATGACAGACCGTTGTCTGATGTGATTTAAATATAGATCTCTCTATTTATTTATTTATTTGTTTTGTTGAAATTGAGAAGATCCAGACTAATAGAAGATTAGGGACAGATAATAACGTCAATTTTAGAATATAAAATCATACACTTCAGCTTTCGCGAGAGCTTCGAAGCACAGATAGATCCTTCATGGTAGGGAGACTAGAAACCTAGAGCTCTTACCCTTTGTAACAAAAAAATTGCCTCAGGGACCCCAAATAGGGGACCCTGGGGTGGGACAGGTGAGGTGTCAGCCTGGGAGGCTGTGATGCACTGTTCATGAACAGTGCATCACAGCCTCCCAGGCTGACACCTCACATGTCCCACCCCAGGGTCCCCTATTTGGGGTCCCTGTAGCAGGACTCTTGTAACAATAACAAAAATCCCACTACCAAACGAAGAGATCACCAACCATCCCCACCCAATAAAAATAATATTTTCTCAGGATCTTCTTCTTTTATGAACAAGGAATAACAATCTCTTTTTCCCTCTATCTTCATTCGACTATTCTAGTAGAACCCTGCCACCTCCTCAATTCCTCCTCCAATCTTTCAACCCTAGACAAATTGAGATGATGAAGGACTAGGGCTAGGATTTACTTTTTCAAAATAGTGTTGCATATCATAGTTCATTGGTAAATAAATAAATTAGGTTGTGTTATGGATTATTCAATCGCCAAGTTAAGGTCTCTCATCAACAACAGGCAAGTATCCCACATTACGTCTAATTCGGCCGACTCGACATTTGGGATAGCCAGAGTCCCCAATTCAGTCGGCTTGCCGGGTCGACATCTCGTCAGGGTCGACTCGAGAGGAGGTACTTGTCGATTCTCTCGTCAAAGGCGACTCGCCACAAGCTTGCTCGACTAATTATCTGGCCGACATCTCAGCGAGGCCCGACTCGAAAGGCGGTACCTCTCGACATCCCTCAATGTGAGACAAAAGACGACCACTACCTCGAGCCCCTCGCTGACAGCGCATCGGCATCACATTAAATGCGTGACAGGCGCCATCATTTCACCATCCACAACACTATTTATGGCACTTCGGACAATTCTAGTTCCGCACGCCACCTATCCCATCTAATTAGATGCTGAAATGACCACGCCCACTCCACGGCCGACACCTGTAAAGTCGAAGCTGACTCAACCGCCAGCCCTGATTCAGCCAAAGAGACCAAAATGCCCCTCTCTAGTTACCATAAAAGGGAAAACTATTCCCAACACAAAGGTAAGGAATTTTCTCAGCATTTTTCTTCATTCCACTACACTTAAGAACTGCCACAGTTCGCCACTTTCCCACTCAAGTATCTAGCTAACTTGATCGTCAGAGGAACAACGGGGGAACCAGACCCCGCCCTCTTATGAGTTGCTATATGTGTATGGAAGAATAGCTCAACTCTAAACCAGATATTCAGAGAAGTTAGCGGCTCTTGATCAACTTCATTCCGACTAATTCATCTGTTTGATTATTTAACATCAACAGTTTGGCGCCCACCGTGGGACATTCTCTTTTTTTCGAGCAAACATGTCTGGTTCTGAGCACATGGCTGATCCATCCTTCCCTGGATGATCGCATCAGGGCTATGTCACCCAAGCCCAACTTAAAGAGACTACTCAAAAGATCTCTCACTCCCTCCAACAGTAGCTCGCAACCTTCACTACTAAACTCCTCAGCCGGTTACCACCACCACGGTGAGCTAACTCCGCCATCCCTCCTCCTTCAAGCGCCAGCGCTCTGCGGATCATTCCTTTTCAAAAGCTTAGCACGTAGTCCCACCTCAGACTCCTCATGCTGCTGTCAAGCAGTGGAGAGATCGTGTTGAGCACGCGACACCCCCCCTGTACCAGTCAACTCGCCAAGTTGATCCTTGTCGACATCTCCTCCAGCACATAGAGCCGACTAGCGAGAGCCCTGGCCCTAGTGGCCATAAGGGGCATGCCGCGGGAGGAATGTCGAGGACTCTCCTTCATCAACATGCTACTCCAATCCCTTTGGTCACCCATGGGGCATCTGGATATGATCAGGCATATCGACCAGTCGCCGAAGCCATCGGGGGGAAACACCCCCTTACCGATAACATCATGAGTGCTCCATGTGAGAAATTCAAGATGACTCACGTGGAGAAATACAAGGGTGAAGGCGAACCTGTCGAGCACGTCCAGAACTACTATGATATAATGAGCATGCTCCAGGCACCCAAAGCTATCATTTGTCGGTGCTTCCCTATTACTTTGTAAGGGAGCGCCAAGCTCTGGTGGAACGCCAAGCTCTGGTGGAACACCCTTAAGAAGAAGTCCATCAGCAACTTCCAATAGCCTGAGGGGCGTCAAGAACTAGAGAGGAGGCTGCAGGAGGTCGTGGGTGAGGAGCTCGGAGGAGCTGGTTAGAGATGATGGCCGGAGTTCGACTGTTTGAGGTGGATTGTCAGATCTGGAGCTCATGCCAGTCAGCGGCCAAGGGAGAGGGTCTGGAGATGGAGTTCGTCGGCGTGAGGCGGCGGGTAGGTCGACGGGGAGAGAGGTCGGCTAGGGGACGACACGGGCTGCTGGCCTTTCCATCCCACAAACCAGACGGTACAAACAGCAAGGGCGGTACGTCAACCCGGACTATGGATGCACCATCGTTGCCGCGCGGGGGGCTATTAATTCCAGGCATTCCTAAGAACTCTGAGGAGATGACAGTTTTACCATTCATTAGTGCAGTTAATGTTTGCTTTTAATCGGGGTGGATCATGGCATTACCTTCCGAGCATCAAAGTCACGTTTTGGAGACCTTTTATGGATTTTTTATCTACTGCGGAGGGCGCTGATCCCGACGACTATCTTGGGTCGGTTCGCCTCTTCGTGGTACGGAAGGCCACACGGATGAAGTTGTCAGCGGGGATCGCAAGGAGAACGGAGACAGGCGTTGCGAGATCAGCACCAGACGGAGCGCTCAGCGTGTTGGCCGCGCGGCGGATTGATGGTGATGGCAGACCGACGGTAGAGGCACTCTCAAGCCGATATTTTTCTCCAGGAAGCTCTCACTGTTTGCTGACCACGATTTGCGTCATCAGCCACCGGGTGTGTCTTGAAGCTCAATGAACGAAATCCACCAAAAGCTAAGGTGCCAAACGGCTGAAGGCCGGGTGGCACTGGTGAGGAGAGGGCGAACGATGATGCAACATCCGCGCGACGTCCCTTTGTACCACTTTTTTTTGGTAAAGTCGATTATGGGATATGGCACTAATAACTGAGTAAGGAGAGCGTTAAAAGGCGCAGCAACGGGAGAAAAGTTTTGAAGCACTTATTTCGTATCTGATC
>NC_033800.1:70594889-70598155 GCF_001876935.1 Asparagus officinalis | reverse complement strand
TATATATACATATATATATATACATATATATATATACATATATATATATATACACACACACACACATATATATATATATATATATATATAGAGAGAGAGAGAGAGAGAGAGCAAAACTTGTGTCCACTTAAGTGGACATCCACTAAACTTTTTAACCCTTAGATGTTTCCTAGGGATCCTTGCATGATATGAAGTGACTTTTTATATGTTAAATGAGTGGATATAAAGTTTGGTGGACACACTATTCACTATCCACCTAAGTTGACACAAGTTCTACTCTATATATATATATATATATATATATATATATATATAATATTAGTTAGGGTTTGGTATTTAAAACGAAAAATAATTAAAATAAATAATTATGGGTATTTAAAAATCAAAATAATTACGGAATATTTATCTACAAATAAAAACGTACATGTTGTGCTAATACAACAGTTGATATGAAATAGTCGAAATATACACATATTATACAATTAAACAAGAATAATTTATAATAAAAATATATTTATTTATATTTAAAATTAAATAATTATGGGATAATTATCCACATAGTAAAACGTACTAGTTATACTAATGCAACAGTTGATACGTAATTATAGAAATAATACAACAAATTACACAAATAATACGTAAATAATAATACAACATAATACATGAAATAATACGTAATAGTAACAATAATACAACATATTATTTAAAATAGTATGTAATAATATCAATAACACAACGGATAAATTCCAAAAATTTTCACAGCACTAAATAAATTTATAAATATTTAAATCATTTAAATAAATATAAAATCAGATTTTTAAATCGTTGAAAATTCTAGAAAATCAAGAAAAAATACAAATACTCTTTTAAAGATCATAATTAAATATTTTAAAATACCAAAAAATTATTTTAATTAGTATCAAAATTCATGGTCCTTACAAATGGAAACGCTCAGGACTAAGCTTGAGCTGGTGAGAAATCTATGCCATGAGAAAATCAAAGCCAGCCTTAACGGCCAGGGTCACCTGCACCTTCCCCAGAGTACTGTTGCAGTAGTTTTGAGCAGCCTCAGCCTAGTAGGCCTTGGATTTTAGATGATTGACGTGACTCTACAGGGCTTGTATCTAATGCTGCTTGAGCTACCTTCTTCCCCAATGCGTCATGGGAAGCCACTTCCTCCTTCAGTTGGTCCTGCAGGGCCTTAGCATTTTGGCAAGACAATCGAACCCATTCAAAGGCGATAGTGCTCTCCTGCCTCTCAACTTGGACCTCCTCCTTTAGGTGTGTCATCCTGCTCGCGGAGCTCGTGCTAGAGATGACTGACGTCCTCCTGAAGCTTGTTGATCTCGACCAACTTCTTGCTGATCGACACCTTCAGGACCTTGACCATGTCGTCTTGCATCTCCACCTCTCAGCACTACTTGCCCTCGCTCCGTCTCCAGGCAACCAACTCAGCCTCCTTGGCAATACTCTTCTCGGCCTCTTCCCGAGCCACCTTCTCGACCTCCAACCCTTCTTGGAGCGTAGAATAGAGACCTTATGCATGCTCGAACCGAGAAAATATCTCTTGCTCATCCAAAGGAAGATAAAACTACCCCAAAGCATGGGACTGAGCAATTGGAGACTCCAGATTCAACCCTCTCTTAACAAAATACTGTCTAGGGTGAATCTGAATTCCTCTGACGGGACTATATCATAATGAGGGCCTTCTCTGGATGACCTCATTAGCAACATCCTCAAATCCCCTCATATGTATAACTTGAGCTCATCGATATGGTAGGGGAAGGGCCATACAAATCCTAGAACAAGAGTTGCCACCTCTGCCATCAGCTCATCAACAACCGGCTCCTTACCCTTTTGGTGGGCTGACTCGACTATTGGAGTGTTTTGGGTTCTTTTAATATTGTAATTTATGTGGATTACAATAAAAGATTAACAATGAAACGAATGAAAACTTATATTTCATGGGGTTCTTTTCTGTGTGCCGGTGGAGCGTCAATCTTGTACTGCATTGATGCACCGATTAAGACGATGGGTGTTTTGCTATTGATAAGGATTAAATTGCCTGGAAGCTAGCTCAATTTTCTCTTAGCAATATCTCTCAATAACATCGCAAGTGTGATGCGTGTGGAACTTTTTTAGCTAAGGCTTTTGGACCTTCTTGTTCCCGACCTCTTTTTGAATGGATGATCTCCTCTCCTTTTATAGACTAAAAGAGGAGTTAATGTTCTCCTTAATTATGGATTAAGTAGCCTTAAAAGTAGGAGATAGTGGGGAGAGATTATCCCCTAAAAATAGCTCTAAAATGGCTATAAGTCGAAACTTGCGGGCCTGGCAAAGTTCGCTGAAGACGTGGGTGAAGGTCGTTGTGAGTGCGGGTGAGGGTCGCTTCGAACATAAGCGCGCTTTCTTCGGAAGTGGATGACTTGGTCCATGTGGGAAGAGTTCATTAGTTGGCGAACTTTGCCTATGGGTTTGAAATTGACACAAAATTCGACTCTAGGCATGGCCGACTAATAACGACTTTCAACTTGATTTGAGGCATGTTGTGGGAGTCGACTCTTGTCTGACTTAGTTGAGTTGAGTCGATATGAGTTGTTTGGCGAGGTTCGCTAATAACGGCCATGGACGTGGTTCATAAATAATGGCTATGGGTGAGGTTCACCAATAATAGCCATGAGCAAACTTCGCCAGAATGGATGACATATCCCACGTGGGCTACTAGGTGAAGCTCACTATTGCTTGGCTAAGCTTTGCTGCATCTTTGGTGAGCTTCGTTGCGGCTTCGGTTTCGGCAAACTTTGCTATGGCTTCGACGAACTTCGCTATGTGTCCCACGTAGACTATTTGGGCGAAGTTCATTTTGGGTGAGCCTCGCTAGAAGCTTCACTTTGATTTAGTCTTGATAGAGAGCTTCATTATGCATTGGTCGACTTCGCTATGGCTTGGGCGAGCTTTGTTGATAAGTTTAAATTTGACTCAAAATCTGACTTAAACTTATTTATTGACTCGGATGACTTGAGGACATCTTTTGACTCGGTCCAGAGTCTGACTTGAGGATTGACTCAGACTTGGGTCCTCTTTGGCTCGGATGCAATTATATTCGCATGTGATCCAAGTGAACTTCGTTGAAGCCTACCATATGCTGATGTTTGAGCCCATCTGAAGTGTTTAGCACATGTGTGTTTACTTCTTAAACTCGGACTCGGTATTGGTCCAATAGAGTATATTTTAACCGTCTACAAGACCCCCCCCCCCCCCCCCAA
>NC_033800.1:70549678-70594879 GCF_001876935.1 Asparagus officinalis | reverse complement strand
TAGACTTGTAACAGGAAACAAAATACTTTGGGTAATCGCCAGTGGTGTACTATTGAATGTAGCTTTGGTCATCTTTCTTAGACTAGAATATCTCCATTTGACTACTTGGCTGCCAGAAATATACTGTTGAATGTGACTTTTCGTCATTGGACTAATCTTAGTTGAATGCTACGTTGCATTTTGAAGTGCTTGTTGTTGAGATTCCACTCGATTCTTTGTTTGGAGTCCATATTTGGAGCGAAGCTACTGGAGCGTGTCTGAATGTGGGTGTAACTACTGAATCATAGCTGGATCTTGGCATAACTGTTGGAGCATAGCTAGATGTTGGTGTAACTATTGGAGCTTAGCCTAATGTTTAATCATAGTTTATACTCGTACGTAGCTGGAGTGTTCCATCATCTCAATCGAGCTAGGGAGATTCTTGGTGTCCACAATTTAGGCTCTTGAGATATTAGAGCATGGGAAACAATTTATACTCATGTATCTATTAGAGTCTATACAGTTTAAGCTCTTAAGACGTTGGAGCATAAAGAAGTAGTTTATACTCGTATACTCATCAGAGTTTAGGGAGCAGTTTAAACTCATATACCCGTCGAAGGTTAAGAAATAGTTTAACCTCATAATCTCATTAGAGGTTGATGAGATCGATAGAGGTGTAATGTTAATATATCAACGGAATCAAACTGATAGAGGTGTAATGTTAACATGTCAGGTTTGCAAAGTTAGTATAGTTCAGAGGTGTAGTGTAAACATAACAATACTAAGAAATTTTAACAAAGGTATAATGTTAATATGCCAAAGAGAGTGACTGACAGAGGTGTAGTGTTAACCAATAGATTTAAAAGAGTCTAAGGAACGACTACCGTTTGGAAGTATAGTATTAACTTAATGGTAGAAAATCGATAGAAGTATAATGTTAATTAATCGATTTTTATATGAGTGAATTGATAGAGGTATAGTGTTACCAGGTCAAATTTGCTAAGATAGATCGACACATGTGTAATGTTAACCGGTCCATGAAATGGTCTGACAGAGGTGTAATGTTAACCAATCAGATCATTTTGAATGAAAAATCGTTCAGAGGTATAATGTTAACATGACGATTTGATCAAATTAGCATTATTCAGATGTGTAATGTTAATATGACAGTGATAAGAATATTTTCGGTGTTGACACTATTAAGATGTATAATGTTAACATGACAGTGATAATGTATCTGGAGTCAGGCAGAGGTGTGGTGTTAACTTAATGACTCGTTAGGGATTTTGGATCGAGAATATCAATGTTTTTTGTCAGAGGTAGAAACTTAAACGTGACTAGATCTCTATGGGGAGATAGAATTGACTGATATCATTGGTAGTATTTCTTGAGAAACTTCCCGTTGATTAGCATCATGAGCCTATTGACATTTTGGTCAAGTAGGCGATATGCTCCATTTGAGTAGATTATCTCTACTACAAATGGGCATTCTCATTTGGATTGAAATTTTCCTTTATTCTTATGCATCATGACCATGTATCGACAAACGACTAAGACCAAGTTGCCCTTCTTTGAAGGATCATTCTTTGACTCTCCTGTTGAAGGCTCTCAAAATTCGTGACTGGTAGGTCTCGATTCTTTGTTAAGCTTGAAGTTTCAGCGCATCTAGCGCTTCTAGTTCTTGGAGGCACTTTTGATGATGTTCTTCAGTTGTCATCTTCTTGTCGATGACGATTCTCAATGATGATACCTAGATTTTTAGAGGGATTATAGGTTCGCATCCGTAGACCAAGGAGAATGGCATGGAGCCAGGGGAGGGTGGACTGTTGTTCGGTAAGCCTATAAACACTCTCCAAGTTTCTTGTCTCAATCTCATTTTTTGGAGGAGATAAACTTCTTCAGAAGTTTGATGATGGTTTTGTTAAAAGCTTCAGCTAGATCATTAGCAGCTGGTTATATGACGTAGAAGCCACATCTTGAATTCTGAACTTGTTGTAGAATTTGAAGAATGGTTGACTGATAAATTATGGACTATTATCGTGAATGATTCGTCTAGGAATACCGAATTATTAGATCATGTGATGTTTCAAGAACTTGATCACTTAAGATGTCTTGACTTCTCTAAGGAAAACAACTTCAGCCCATTTGGAGAAGTAATCTATGATGGTCAGGATGAATCGATGACTTTTAGTGGACGGCAGGCTGATTAGCCTACTGATGTCCATGCCCCAAGCTTCAAATGGCCAAGAGGTAACTGTAGGATGTAATTCTTCTGGAGGTTGATGTAGGAAGTGAAGGAAATCGTGCTATGTCTACATGCATAATACACAGCGGAAGACATGTATGTACAAAAATACTAAGCATGTAGAGAGCATGAAATATTCATATGGATCGTCTAATTAAATCTAACATGATCCTTATTATTAAGTGAGCATACAAGAGTTAGAAAGTCATACTTTCGTAGCGTGATTCGATGGAAGATCGAATAACCCCTAGCTCTTGCTCCTTGTAGTAGAAAATCTCCTTGTAGTGGATCTCCAAGTCTTCAAGTGAGCTTGATAAAATGGGAGTCTTCTTAAGACACAAGGCAAGATATCCACCCCGGGGTTCTTAAAATCCTACTACTTCCTCTTGTTCAAAGATTGCTAAAGTTTAGTAAAAGGAGAGCTCTCTTTTATTCTTTTATGGAAAAAAACACTTAGCCAATTTTTCATTAACCTTTCCATAAGAAAAAGAGCTCATATTTATAGAGTGAAATGTGTTCATGATATGAATGACTCAACCTATGAGTCATGCAATGAATCATCAAAAATTAATGATTAATCAAGTGAGTCATGCAATGAATCATCTTATGAATCATTACATTTCAAAACCATGTGCTAATAAACCATGTGCTCAAACCATACCACTAAGTGACTCATCTCATGACTCATTATACATGGTATGTGTATTTCATAAATGAGAATACCAAATTATTATCACTAATACAGTATTTCATAAATACGGTATATAGTATTATTCCAATCTTTAACTAATTAGTCACTATATGACCAAATAAATCAAGAGTTGACCAAAAGTCAACTGTTGACCAAAAAGTCAACTAGTTGACTAAAAGTTAACTTTATGGGAAAAATACTGGAATTCATTTCCTAAGCACATAGCATTCCGATTTTACCGATATACATAACCGTTTATGTGTATCCGGAAGAAATCATATATGCGTATCAATCATACGCATCACTCCATAAATTGTGTTTCATAGGATTCAAGTACGCGCTTGGTGTGACTCTAGGGCCCAACTTAAAAAACTCGGTAGTGGATCATATCCATAAGTACAACAGAGGTGCTAGCTACACATGAAGACCACCCGGGTATAAGTTGTGATAAAGGTCTGCAAGATGCTTATCCAGTTTTATCAGGACCACTCAATGATAATACCGTACAGTCCGGTCTCTTCGTCAAACCATGTCAAACTATTGAGCCTAGGGTATGGCAAACTGTCAAACCCTAATAGCTTGATTAGTGTTTATTGATATTAAACTCATAACCTATAAGATCAAACTGACACTCAGTTTATCTTATTCACCTTGGCCAAGGATTTCCAGGCTATAGTTATATCAAACAATCTTATGACATCAACCCCTATACTGGGAGAGACGAATCCCTTCTTGGCATCTCAATATCTACTTATGTCTCGGGATGTACCCAACAAGAACCGTTATGCACAATTCAATAAGAACTGTGGTTAGGTAAAAGTCTAAATACATCTTTACTGACATATAAGATATTGCACTCATGCCTCAGGTCAAGAGACTACTATGTACTATATCACTTGAGAACTTCTATTTGACAGTTAAGTATATTACCAACTAGATGTTCTCGGCGAGTCGTTCAGTCAACTCATTCACTAATGAGTCACCTGTATACTGTATCTTGATGTCTCACATCAATGATCTAAGAGATTGATCATCTCCTTCAAAAGGAGAAATAAAGCATACACTAGTCTAAACCAAAGTGATGATGTCCTATCTCAACACTTCATCAACTAGGAACATTTTAGAATATACGTTACCGACTAATCAGATCTCTTCATTACGATCACTATCCGAAATGTCTGATAGTCTAGTATTTATTCTAAGGACATTATCTATATATTTAGAACATCAGATAAATCTGACCAAAATAGCATACTATCATTTTGAACAAGGATGTTATATACATATAGGTCCTGTTACAATATACAATAATTACCTGCAGGGCACCTATATCTAACAAACTCCCACTTGCACTAAGGCCAATTATAGTATCTAATACCCAATAGCTCAACAAGTTTCTCAAATTGTGAACGAGCAATTGCCTTTGTGAATGGATCTGCTATATTATCTTTTGTGTCTACTCTTTCAATCTTGATCTCCCGGCGATCAACTATCTCCCTGATCAAGTGATACTTCCTCAGAATGTGTCTGGACTTATGGTGAGATCGGGGTTCCTTTGTTAGAGCTATTGCAGCATTATTATCATAGTATAAAGGTACTGGATCTTTAATGGTGGGAACAACTTCCAGCTCTAAAAGGAACTTCCTCATCCAGACAGCTTCTTTAGCTGCATCATTAGCTGCAATTTATTCAGTTTCCATAGTCGAGTCTGCTACTGTATCCTGCTTGGAACTTTTCCAGCTGACAGCTCCTCTATTGAGGGTGAAAACATATCCTGATACAGACTTACTATCATCGATATCGCTCTGAAAGCTTGAGTCGAAAAAAGCCTCCATTCGGAGGTCACTTTTACCGTATATCAAAAATAACTCTTTAGTCCTTTTAAGGTACTTAAGTATATTCTTGACCGCTTTCCAGTGCTCTTCTCCATGATCAGATTGGTATCTACTTACCAAACTGAGTGAATAAGCGATATCTGGTCTAGTACATAACATGGCATACATGATCGATCCTACTGCCGAGGCATAAGGAATTAGACTCATGCGTTTCCTCTCTTCATCAGTCCGGGGAGACATCTTTTTAGAGAGGGAGATTCCAGGAGATGCAGGTACAAAACCTTTCTTGGAATTTTCCATGCTAAACCGTTTTAGCACTTTGCCAATGTATCTAGATTGCGATAATCCTAACATCCTTTTAGATCTATCTCTATAGATCTGAATACCCAGTATACAGGATGCTTCACCTAAATCTTTCATGGAAAATCTTTTTGATAGCCAAATTTTAACCGCTTGTAATGACGGTATGTCATTACCGATTAAGAGTATATCGTCTACATATACAATAAGAAACGATATAATTCTCCCAATTATCCTTTTATACACACATGGTTCATCTGGATTTTTGATGAAACCAAACTCTTTGATAGCATCATCAAAACAGATGTTCCATCTCCGTGATGCTTGCTTCAGTCCATAAATAGATTTAAGCAATCTACATGCTTTTCCACTGCTCCCACTAACTACAAAACCCTCTGGTTGCGTCATATATATGCACTCTTCTAAATCACCATTTAGAAATGCAGTTTTAACGTCCATTTGCCAGATCTCATAGTCATAGTGAGCAGCTATAGCAAGTAGGATCCGAATAGACTTGAGCATAGCCACTGGAGAAAAAGTTTCATCGTAGTCCAAACCAGGTCTTTGACGAAAACCTTTAGCTACCAGTCTGGCTTTAAAAGTCTCTGCTTTTCCATCTACACCCAACTTTTTCTTAAACAACCATTTGCAACCTATGGGTATCACCCCTTTAGGATCATTGTCTAATATCCATACTTTGTTGGTGTACATAGAGTCTATTTCAGATTTCATTGCATCATGCCAAGCAACAGAGTCCCTACTCTCAGAGGCTTGCTGATAACTTAAAGGTTCGTCATCATCTATGACGTGATCTAACATGCCACCTTCAACTAAAAAATTATATTGTGTCTTAGGTGCATGAGATCGCCTTGGATATCTGTGGAGTGGTTGAGGTTCTTCTGGTATAACTGAATTTGCTGGTTCCACTAATTTATCAGTAATATTTTGTATCTCTGAAATTTCTTCCAGTTCTACCATGCTCCCACTAATTTTTTTTTCAAAAAATTCCTTCTCTAAGAAGGTGGCATGCCGAGAAATAATTATCTTTTGTTCATCGATGTGGTAGAATTGATATCCAATGGAATTCCTTGGATATCCTACAAATTTGCATAATACTGAGCGTGCCTCTAACTTTTTGGGATCTTGCTTCTTTACATAAGCATGACATCCCCAAATCTTAATATAATTAAGATGTGGTTTTTTCCCACTCCATATCTCATATGGAGATTTAGGCACTGCTTTAGTTGGAACTCTATTCAGTAAGTGTGTTGCTGTTTCTAATGCATACCCCCAGAATGAAAAAAGTAACTCAGTGTTACTCATCATGGAACGTACCATATCTAATAGGGTACGATTCCTTCTTTATGACACGTCGTTAAGCTATGGTGTAAAGGGTGGAGTAACCTGAGAGAGAATCCCATTCTCTTTTAAAATACCTAAGAATTCCGAGCTCAAGTATTCACCTCCTCGATCCGATCGAAGAATTTTAACTTTCTTGCCCGTTTGGTTCTCTACTTCATTTTTGTACTCGATAAATTTCTCAAGTGCTTCAGATTTGTGTTTCATCAAAAACACATGTCCAAACCTTGAAAAATCATCAGTAAAAGTAATAAAGTAGGAGTAGCCACCTCTGGCCATTGTAGACATAGGACCACATACATCACTATGTATCAGTCCTAAGAGTTCTGTAACTCTTACTCCAGTTCCTGTAAATGGAGTCTTGGTCATTTTACCTTTAAGACAAGACTTGCAAGTCTCATAAGACTCAAAGTCAAATGGATCTAAATATCCATGCTTATGAAGCTCGCCAAGTCTTTCTTTATTAATGTGACCAAGTCTGCAATGCCATAAGAAAGCGTCATTCATAACTGAGTGCTTTCTTTTATTAGTGTGATAAGTGTTCAGAATTGTATTTTGATTAAGAATATAGATGCCATTGCACAATGTTCCATAAGCAATCAACTTTTGATTAAATATGATATTCATAACATTGTTCTCCAACTTAAATACATATCCATCTTTATCTAATAAAGATATGGATATTATATTACACATCATAGTTGGTACAAAATAGCAGCTATTTAAAATCAAAACGTTTCCATTTGGTAAAGCTAGATGAAAATCCCCTACTGCAAGTGCTGCAACTATTGCACCATTACCAACTTGCATAGTCATCTCTCCAGCTCCAAGTTTTCTATAACTTTTAAGTCCCTGTAACAAATTACAGATGTGAGATCCTGATCCGGTATCTAATACCCAGGATGTATGATTTATAGAAAAACAATTCTGAGTAACAAACACACCTGTAGATGAAGCAACAACTTGCTTATTCTTGGTGAGTGAGGCTAGGTATTCTGGGCAGTTCCTTTTCCAATGTCCTGACTTATGACAATGGAAGCATTCTGCTGTCATCATTTTTGCCTTTCCTTTATCCTTCTTGACAGCCTTCTTAACACCTTTCCTTGGTTTAGTAGTTTTCTTCATTCCTTTTTTCTTAGCAACCAATTTGCCAGAAGAGGAAGAAGATTGCCCTATAGCCAAGACTGGTGTTTGTCCCTTTTTCAAAGAACTTTCTTCCTGTCTTAACAAATTAAGCAAGGCAGGAAGAGTGGGCTCCAGATCCATCATCAAAAACTGTGATATGAATCGGGAGTATGCTGGTGTCAAGGACTGCAGAATGATATCTGTATATCTATCTGCATCTAGGCCTACGTTCAAAAGTTCAAGCTCATTGACATAGGCGATCATTTTGAGGACATGATCCCCAACAGAAGATCCCACAGTCATTTTCGTCTGGAACAGATTCCTAGACGCCGCGTACTTCATTTGTCGCGGTTGCTCGCCATACAGTTCTTCTGTATTACGAAATATGGATCTGATATCCATATTCTCATGTTGTCTCTGATGGACCAAATCCATAGAGGCAATGGTGAGGCATTGAGCAAGTGAACAATCTTTATCCCATGTATTGCGGATTTCAGTTTCCGCTATAGTGGGTTCTAGGCCTAGAACAGGTTCGGGCGCAGTGAGGACATATGCTACTTTGTCATAAGTTAGGGCAATTTTAACATTCCTCAACCAGTCTTTGTAATTAGGACCGGTTAACTTGTTCTGTTCCAATATGAGTTTTAAACCAGACATAATGGCCTGAAAGAGAGAGAAAAGGTATTTTAGCAGATGTTCAATACATAAAATAGATTTGGTTTATTTTTATCTAAGTTATGCCTCCCACTATTTTTCGAGTCCCTCAAAACCTTATAATAGGTGATCGGAAAACAACTCATTGTTTTCAAGTGGGATCAAGATCCAATTATCATTGAATGCATCAACCTTGGCGTATGTCAACAAATTAACACATTCAATAATTGGTAGACAACTTTTGTCTTTTACACTCTTGTAATTCTTGATATGATTTTACCCCTAGTCTTTTATGACCTTGACGTATGCCAACAAATCATAAAATGCTAGTCAAGTTTGTACCCATCATTTCTTGACTGGCTTAAATTTAACTTATGCAAACTCTTGACGTATGCCAACAAAGTTGCATAACCAACTTAAGCTATCCTTATATCTTATATACAGATGAATACTATTTAGCCATAGAATAGTTATGCCTTGACGTATGCCAACAAACATAGTATTTATAAGCTTAATAGTATTTAACTAAAATGATGGAGGGCTACGGACGATTTCTCAAATCTTTTACCGTAATCGAACTTGATATAGTTTAAAGATGCTCTATATTTATACTTGCAACAATTAAACTAGCCAGGAAAGCGCAAGATTGGTGGGAGGGTTCCGAGCTATTCACCGGGAATATTTATCGGACCTTAATTAAGTAACCACTTCTCTTTAAGACTATAGCGCGAAAGATTGGGCATCACCCCTAATCTTAAGTTGGGCATCACCCCATGAGCTATATCTCATAATTACTTTCCTTGACACTAGTTAAAAGCTCATTCTAAATACATCTCTTTTAACTGCTTTAGGTTTATTTATCTTTCACACTAACACTATGTTAATGTCGATCTCACCACTCTATGGTCAATAAACTCTTATTGCCATGTCTCACAAAGTTTAAAAAATGAGTTTTTATAATAAAAACTATTCTCTAGTGAGATAGAGATATAAACTTTGCAAAAAATAGCACCCAATTGTATTGACATCTACAATTTGGGGCACAACCAACATATCAACATATGTAATGTAAAACTTATATAGAATGGTAGTGGACAACTAAAGAAAATAAAATGCAACTACACTAATTACATTTTAGCAAGCCATATGCAACTCCTTGCGGTGCTTGTTCCCTTGCAAACTCTGTATTATTACAATCATATAAACATAGGACGTGCAAGCCCCATTTATAATGGAAAAACCATCTCGTAGGATGGGTAATAATATTGCATTAAATATAAAGCAAAAGCTATAAATGAAATAACTAAACTAAGCAACCATACCCCCCCACACCCGAACAAGGGCCTATACCCGTAGGCGTAGCCCATGATCGGTGAGCAAGTGCCTAAACCCGTAGGCGTAGCCCATGCTCGGGGAGGGAAGAGGTCGTAAATAATTATTACATTTCTAACTTTATTACATCAATACAAAACATACAAGAGAATAGTTGTCCACTACCATCCATAAACATAACATCCATGCAAGATGATAAATCATATAACTTAATCAACATTAAGAAATATGCATCTATCTAGTTATGCAACATATTGGAAACTAGATAGCATAAGGATTATCCAAACTCAAAAAAGACTAACAAGCTTCTAACATACAACTACACTAGTTGTAATTAATTATTTTATAAAATAACTTGAATTAATTAACTAGTTTCATGTAAACTAGAAATTAGAAGCAAGAACAAGGTCCTCCATGAGTTAGATGTACATGTTAAGATTCAATTAGATAGAACCATAGCTCTGATACCATGAAGGAAATCGTGCTATGTCTACATGCATAATACACAGCGGAAGACATGTATGTACAAAAATACTAAGCATGTAGAGAGCATGAAATATTCATATGGATCGTCTAATTAAATCTAACATGATCCTTATTATTAAGTGAGCATACAAGAGTTAGAAAGTCATACTTTCGTAGCGTGATTCGATGGAAGATCGAATAACCCCTAGCTCTTGCTCCTTGTAGTAGAAAATCTCCTTGTAGTGGATCTCCAAGTCTTCAAGTGAGCTTGATAAAATGGGAGTCTTCTTAAGACACAAGGCAAGATATCCACCCCGGGGTTCTTAAAATCCTACTACTTCCTCTTGCTCAAAGATTGCTAAAGTTTAGTAAGAGGAGAGCTCTCTTTTATTCTCTTATGGAAAAAACACTTAGCCAATTTTTCATTAACCTTTCCATAAGAAAAAGAGCTCATATTTATAGAGTGAAATGTGTTCATGATATGAATGACTCATCCTATGAGTCATGCAATGAATCATCAAAAATTAATGATTAATCAAGTGAGTCATGCAATGAATCATCTTATGAATCATTACATTTCAAAACCATGTGCTAATAAACCATGTGCTCAAACCATACCACTAAGTGACTCATCTCATGACTCATTATACATGGTATGTGTATTTCATAAATGAGAATACCAAATTATTATCACTAATACAGTATTTCATAAATACGGTATATAGTATTATTCCAATCTTTAACTAATTAGTCACTATATGACCAAATAAATCAAGAGTTGACCAAAAGTCAACTGTTGACCAAAAAGTCAACTAGTTGACTAAAAGTTAACTTTATGGGAAAAATACTGGAATTCATTTCCTAAGCACATAGCATTCCGATTTTACCGATATACATAACCGTTTATGTGTATCCGGAAGAAATCATATATGCGTATCAATCATACGCATCACTCCATAAATTGTGTTTCATAGGATTCAAGTACGCGCTTGGTGTGACTCTAGGGCCCAACTTAAAAAACTCGGTAGTGGATCATATCCATAAGTACAACAGAGGTGCTAGCTACACATGAAGACCACCCGGGTATAAGTTGTGATAAAGGTCTGCAAGATGCTTATCCAATTTTATCAGGACCACTCAATGATAATACCGTACAGTCCGGTCTCTTCGTCAAACCATGTCAAACTATTGAGCCTAGGGTATGGCAAACTGTCAAACCCTAATAGCTTGATTAGTGTTTATTGATATTAAACTTATAACCTATAAGATCAAACTGACACTCAGTTTATCTTATTCACCTTAGCTAAGGATTTTCAGGCTATAGTTATATCAAACAATCTTATGACATCAACCCCTATACTGGGAGAGACGAATCCCTTCTTGGCATCTCAATATCTATTTATGTCTCGGGATGTACCCAACAAGAACCGTTATGCACAATTCAATGTGGTTAGGTAAAAGTCTAAATACATCTTTACTGACATATAAGATATTGCACTCATGCCTCAGGTCAAGAGACTACTATGTACTATATCACTTGAGAACTTCTATTTGACAGTTAAGTATATTACCAACTAGATGTTCTCGGCGAGTCGTTCAGTCAACTCATTCACTAATGAGTCACCTGTATACTGTATCTTGATGTCTCACATCAATGATCTAAGAGATTGATCATCTCCTTTAAAAGGAGAAATAAAGCATACACTAGTCTAAACCAAAGTGATGATGTCCTATCTCAACACTTCATCAACTAGGAACATTTTAGAATATACGTTACCGACTAATCAGATCTCTTCATTACGATCACTATCCGAAATGTCTGATAGTCTAGTATTTATTCTAAGGACATTATCTGTATATTTAGAACATCAGATAAATCTGACCAAAATAGCATACTATCATTTTGAACAAGGATGTTATATACATATAGATCCTGTTACAATATACAATAATTGTCTGCAGGGCACCTATATCTAACAGGAAGTCAGTGTGGATTTGACACGCAAGACATCATTTAGCATATGCTACCGCATCTGCTATCATTGTCGGCTAGTAGTAGCCTAGATGACGTAGTCGGTCTTAAAGTTTGGGACCTGGTTGATGATCTCCACATTCACTATTGTAGGCTTGCTTTAACACTTTTCGAGTTTCACTTGGTGATAAACATCAGAGCAATATATCATCAAAAGATTGCGGTACAAAGTCTGTGTGGTAGAATCATAGAAGAAGTGTGGAGCTCTTTTTTTTAATCGAGACTGCTTGCTTTGGACTATCAGATAGTATCTCATGCAAGACGTAGTCAATGATCAAGAATTGCCAATCATTATTTTCAAAAGCGAGTTGACATGACATGCACTTTGTTAGCTTCAAGAATATGCTCCGGGGAGCATAATTGATGGCTAGCCACCGTGATACGCCTAGCAGATTTAGGTGCTAGGGGGAGTATAGCTGCAAGGGATACCAAAGCGTTCGCATAGGTGTTCTGGAGGTGAGCTATATAACTAATGTAGAAACGTTCAAAAGGTTGAGCAAGCTTCATTGCTGCTTTATGGTAAGGTATGAGGTCTTTGTGACAGACCTCGTATTCTCCTTTGATCTAATTCATGATCAATTTAGAATTGCCATAGACTTCAAGATATTTAACGCCCATGTCTCGAGCAAGTTATAGGCTGATTACAAGGGCATTATACTCAGTTGTGTTGTTAGAGCATGGCTCGATCAATGAGTAGGCCCGAGGGAGAATATGTCCGTGGGGGTCAATCAGCACAACCCCACTCCTGCAATAATTGCTCCCTTGTGGTTGCATCGTAACGCACCGTCAAAGTAGAGTTGCCATTTTTTGTGGTCTAAGATAGCATTTAACTCAAAGATTTCATTTGAGATGTCTTCATAGAGTTTAGAAGACTCGGGAATAGGGTGCTTTGCCAAGAAATCAGCTATTGCTTAACCCTTAACTACTTTTTGAGGCATGAATGTCATGTCATATTACGAGAGCAGTATCGCCCATTTTGCTAACCTGGAATTCAGTGACCCAGGTTCATCATGAGTATCCATAGAGGATTGACTCTTGAAATGACGTGAATGGATTGACCGGTGAGGTAGTATCACATCTTCTAAATCACGAAGACCAATGCTAAACATTCCTTCTCAATTGGGTTGTATCGATGCTCGGCACCAATCATAGTCTATCTGAGGTAATAAATGACTTGCTCATGATCATTATCATTCTTCTGAGCAAGAAGTGCTCTAAGAGAATGGTCCATCGCCCTGACATAGATTAGATATGGTTTACCCTATACTGGTGCGGCTAAAATCGGTGGCTTCGTGAGATAACCCTTAATCTTGTTAAAGTTTCTTAGAAAGTGTTGTCCCAGATGAACAAAACGCCTTTCTTCATGAGTCTTTGAAATAGTTAACATTTTCTAGATAAATTGCTGATAAACCTTCGGATGTAGGCTAATTGTCCTTGTAGACCTCTGAGCTCTTTGAGATTCCTTGAAAGTGACATCTCTTGGATGTCTTTCACTTTTTTGGGGTCGATATGTATTCCTGTGGATGTTACAATAAACCCTAGGAATTTGCCTAATGATACCCCTAGGAAGGATTTTGTTGGATTCATCTCGAGTTGGCGTTTCTGCATAATTTCAAACATTGTTCTTAGATCACCAATGTGATCCTATTTGTGACGACTTTTGATTGCAAGGTATCAACATAGCACTCCATTGTCTTGCACAAATTCTCATGAAAGATCATGTTTATAGCATGTTGATAAGTAGCTCCAGCATTCTTTAGACTGAATGACATTACTGTATAATAGAATACTCCTAAAGGTGTTCTGAAGGTTGTGTACTTTTGATCATCTAGATGCATTTTGATTTGGTTGTATGCAGCGAACCTATCCATGAATGATATCCTCTCACATCTACACGTATTATCAACCATGACGTCCATGATAGAGAGAGGAAATTCATCCTTCGAGAAGGCGAGATTGCGATCTCGGAAATCAATACAAATCCGGATCTTGTCATTCTTCTTCATCATCACCACGATGTTGGCTAGCCAATCGAGATGTTGTTCTTCATGGATAAATTCGCATTCAATGAGTTTATGGATTTCCTTCTCGATCTGCTCCATCAACTTAGGATGGAAGTGTCGTTGATGTTGCTTGACCGGCTTAACACTAGGGTTGATGTCAAGACGATACATAATCACACTGGGGTCTAGACCTAGCATGTCTTTATAGCTCTATGCGAAGACATCAATATACTCTTAAAGAAAAACTATGAGTTCTTCCTTTTCAACAAAGAATAGACTTTCACTAATAAAGATGAGCTTAGGGTTGATTTCGTCGCTTATGTTGATTTGAACCACTTTATCTTCGGTGGGTGGTTCTCTAATTTCAAAACGGGACTCCCATTGCTTCTCAATTTGCTTTGCTCATAAATCGTCTTTAAGATCTTCAAACACTTTGGATTCATTGAGATCCATTGTTAGGTTGTATGAGACCATGTAGACTGTTAATTCATTACACAAGACTCCAATGTTGATATTAGAATCCCACTTGGATGTGTCTGAAGAACTGCTTAGGAAGTCGTCGGATGCTGGTCATGCTTGTGGCTCGATTTTAAGAGAGATGTAATTGAGTCCTCATTTGGTTCGATTGTAATAATTACAAACTTTACCTTCTAGTGTAAAGGGGATCAAAGGGACTCGTAGTCCTCTATTGAAACCCAACTCTTATTTTGTAGTGAGGTTGTATCCTATTTTTGCCATAATCTGCTGAGATTGCTGGCTGTATCGGGAGAATTCTAACGCTGCTTTAACTTTTTCATCAGAGTTTGATAAGTGATGATTGGATTTGAAGTGTCCTTATTGGATCGGACCATGAAGGTGGCATCCTTCAAGTTGTCTAGTTGCTTATGAGTGGAGTATAACTCGCTTATCGGTATATGCAATGTCGGTTATAAGGCTAGATTGGCCATTAGATCTTTAACTCTTGAGTTTTTAAACTCAGAGTCTAAAGAGTAGTCATAATCAAACTCTTCTACATTAAAGATCCAATTGCCCTGATCTTTGGTGGATTGGTCGATACAAAGGTCCTCTAGAGTAATTACAAGTGGATCTATCTCCTAAACCGAATCATCAATGGGATCTACTGCTTCATTATCGCTATCCTCGTCATTGGAAATGATAATCTTGATTGTCCGACTTTCATCATGCAATAGAGAGTTGGTGAAGTAATTCCCCACCCCCTTAAGGGATGCTTTTTAGCATTAACTCTCTATTGGACTTCTTGTTCATCTACGTATTTGAAATACTGATAAAGTGTTAAAGGGATGAGCTTGTTGGAATGAATCCAATGTCGTCCAAGCAGAAGGTTGTAAGGTGTCTCGACGTCATTAACATAGCAAGTCATTTTCGTCTTCAAGTTTCCGATCTGACATTTAAGCCGGGTCTTTCTAAGAGATCGGCTACTGCTGGAGTTAAAGTTGAGTATGGTTGCAGATGTCTTTGAGAGCTTGTGAAGGAGTGGGCCCGAATCAATGTAAATCCTCTCGACCCTTGATGACCCTATATACCCAGTGTAGTAAATGGGTCGGTTGTGATGATGATCCTTGACCAGCATATCATCCAGGGTGAAGGTGATGTTGATACGTGTGTATCTTCTTTTTGGAATTTAGCGATCCTCATAGAAGCTTGAGGATAGATGATTCTCATGGTAACTTGAGAATAGAGGGGTAAAACAACACAATGGAACACAGGTTGAAGCATGGAATGAGACGGCGTATCAAAGAATTGAAGCATCCAGTTTTTAGCCCGTGAGTCAACTCATACATGTACATGAGTCGACTCATCAGGTTGAGTCGACTCATGCCTGTCATGAGTCGACTCACGAAATCCAGCCGTTTTGTCGAAAGTTTCTGACGAGTCGACTCACCTCATCATGAGTCGACTCACTTGGTATGAGTCGACTCATGCATGTTTATGAGTCGACTCATCGGCGGTTTCCTGGTTCGTTTGGGTTTCTGTTTGCATGAATTCCTGTGGGGTTAGGTTTGGTTATTTACTACTTTGTCATCCACATTGTTACACCTATATAAATGATTGTTTTAGGGTTTTAAAAGAAGGAGAAAGCAATCAAGAGAGATTAAATTGTATTTGAGAATTGAGAAAGGTTGTTCTTCAATTCTAGTGAGATTGTGAGAGATTATAAACTATTTTATTCTCATAATCTAGAGATGGTATTTTCCTTCGCCACCACTGAATTGTTCTTGTGTTCTTGTTATTTTCTTCTCAACCCACATTTGATAATTCGATGATCAAAGGTGCTAGCACGGCGACTCGTATCAAGTTGGTATCAGAGTGATCAGATCCTGTGAAGGGGGCATCCTGTGTATGATCCTGACTCAATTGCAATACAAGAGCTAGGCGAGATCCTTATTTTATTGGAGGAGTCCAGAAATTAAGAAAGAAGAAGATGACTGAAGGAGATAGTTCAACGAGGCTAGATGCATTGGAGAAACAGATGAAGACAATGAGTTCGACTCTCACACAGCCCATCAATATATTCTAAGAAAAGTAAAAAAAAAGAGGAATCTTCTTCGAAAGGCAAGAAGAAACTTATGAAGTCTAATGGAGAAGGCGAGGAATCTGATTCTGATAGGGAGGCCGAGATTGTCAAAACTGTTCCGCATCAAGGGGGTAAGGATTCTTACCAGAATTTGAAGATAGACTTCAAGGTAGAGATTCATGTTTATGATGGGAGTGTCAACATTGAGAGACTTGATGATTGGATCGAGCAGATGGAGATGTATTTTACCCTCTACGGATATTCATCCAAGGAGAAGCTTGTATTCGCGGCTTTGAAGCTTCCGGGGTATGCATTGACATGGTGGAAATCCTATTACAAGTAGGAACGGAAGGCGGTGTCGTGGAATAAATTCAAGGAGCTACTGAGGAAGCAGTTCTATCCAGTAAGGTTCCTTGAGGAGCGTTGGTATAAGTGGTATAGATTGTACCAAAGGTTCAACCAGACCATTCAAGAATATACGACGGAGTTCCAGTAGCAGGCGATGGTTCTCAACATCACGACGGAGAAATACTCTATCTTTATGAAGTATATGACGGGTCTGAATAAATATATCCGAAAGGAGATGAAGTTATTCACAATCGAGTCTATGGCAGAAGCGAGTGTGAAGGCTATTGCCATTAAGGGCAGACAAAAAAAGGGCAACGAAACGAAGGGAGACTCCAAACATATGGGAAGCAAGTCTAGTGTCTCTCAGTCTAAGGAAGAGAAGAAGAAGAAAGATTCGGGAAAGGCAGGATTGACATGCAATCACTGCAAACAGACAGGGCACGTAGCTGATCGTTGCTGGGAGAAGTATCCTCATCTAAAGCCAAAAGGATTGAAGAAAAAGGAGGAGAAGAAGGCATATGTAGTAGCTCGGGGTCCGAAGAAAGTTTCCGGAATGACAGAACCCAATAGTAGTCTCAACCTTAAGGTGAGGAAGCAGACCACGACTGTGGATGAAGACCCGAGGGAGCAACTCTTTGTTTTAAAATTGCAGGTCAAGACCAGCTTAGTTAATGCCATAGTGGATCCAAAGAGTCAGAAGAATTTGATATCTGAGGCCTTGGTTCAGAAGCTGGGATTGAAGATGGTTAAACATCCGAAACCCTATCCTTTAGGGTGGATTCAGAAGGAGGCGGGATTGAGTGTGGTCAACCAATATACTTTCAGATTTGCACCCCAAGAGTAGTATATTGACAAGGTCATATGCGACGTCGTTCCGTTGGATGTTTGCAAAGTAATACCGGGCAATCCTTATTTATGGGATAAGTTTACAGTCTACGATAGGCGAGCCCAGAAGTATACGTTCACCAAAGATGGTGAGTAATTCATCTTTCGTTCAGCATCTCTTCCACAGGAGACGAGTTTGGTGACAGTGACTCAGGCGAAGAGGCTAGTGAATGCGAGCAAGAGGTTTGTATTGTTAGTCATTAGGCATTATGAGGAGTAGCTAAGTAGGGTATGCTTGACTACCTTGAGCAAGTTTTAGGAGGGAGATCTTAACAGGTTGAAGGTCAAGTACGTGAACTTGTTTTCGAAGATCACGGGACTACCACCATGACGGGATGTAGAGCATGAGATTATGTTGACCGGCGAGGGTTCTTTTCCGAATATAGGTCTATATCGCACATATGTAGAGGGGTCTGAGGAGATCAAGAGGCAGGTTCAGGGGCTTTTGGAGACATGAGTGATTGTGCCGAGTTGTTCCCCTTGCGGGTCATCAATGTTGTTGGTGCACAAAAAGGATGGAGGTCGGCGCATGTGTGTGGATTACCGAACGCTCAACAAGATAACCATCAAAAATCGATACCCATTACCTCAGATTGATGATCTTATGGACCAGTTGGAAGGAGCGAGGTTTTTCACGAAGCTGGATTTGAAGTCTAGTTACCATCAGGTGAGGATTCGGGAGGATGACACTTGGAAGACTGCATTCAAGACCAAGCAGGGCATGTTCGAGTGGTTGGTGATGCCGTTTGGATTATGCAATGCTCCGGCTACCTTTATGAGACTTATGAACGATTTATTGAGATCCTTTATAGAGGATTTTGTGATAGTTTACCTCGATGATATCTTGGTGTACAGCAGGACCAGGGAGGAGCATCTTGTTCATGTCGAGAAGGTGTTTGAAGTGCTGCAGAACGGATAGCTGAAGCTTAACAGGAAGAAGTGCGAATTCAGGAAGGACGGGTTCATCGTGGGGAAAGGCCAGCGGAGGATAGATCTAAGCAAGGTGGCAGGGATCATTCGACATTTCTCGACTTATGCAGCACCTTTGCATAGCCTTACGAAGGCGAAGGTTCAGTTTGAGTGGGGGAGGACGCATGAGGAAGCTTTTCAGTTATTAAGAGGAAGATCTCGGAGGCACCGGTATTAGCATTGCCGAATTTACAGAGGACCTTCGAGGTAGAGACAGACGCTTCTAGTTATGTTATGGGCGCTGTGTTGATTCAGGATGGGAAGCTGGTGGAGTACCATTCAGAAATATTTACGGGTGCTATTCAGAACTACCCCACCTATGAAAAGGAGTTTTATGCTCTTTATCAAGCAATCAAGCATTGGCAGGTGTATTTGTTAGGAAAGGATGTGGTTGTGCACTCAGATCACAAGCCATTGGAATTTTTACATACATAGACGAAGCTACAACAGGCACGAAACATGAAGTGGATGTCCTATTTTATGGCATTCAATATCATCATTAGGTACAAGAAGGGAACGACGAACAAGTTAGCCGATATGTTATCTCGCCCATCCGTAAGAGGTCTCTTGGTGGCGACGCGCATTCAGCCATTGGTTCCTTTGGAGTATGTACATATGTACACATCCAGTCGATATTTCAGTAGTATGTTCGAGCAGGCGAAGGCTGGTCGAAAGGGGGAGTATGAGATTGGTGCAGACGGTTTGTTATATCGAGGGACGTCGCTATGCATTCCGGAGTATGGCGACTGATTGTAGTGGATTCGAGAAGCCCATACATCACGTGTGTAATGTCATTTTAGGATTCAGAAGATGCTTCTCAATTTACGGTGCCATGTCTTTTGGCCGAAGATGTTAGAGGATGTCATTAAGTATGTTGGAGGGTGTAAGCTATGTTGCATATCGAAGCCTTCTAATAGAAAAAGGGGATTGTATCTACCATTGCTGGTACCGTCAAGATCGTGGGAGAGTATTTCTATAGATTTCTTAGGAGGATTACCGACGACTAAGCGTGGGAATGATTATTTGTTCGTTGTGGTGGACCGGTTTAGCAAGATGGTCATCTTGATTCCTTGTAAGAAGATCGTGACGGGAGCGGGTGTGGCGCAATTGTTCTTTTAGCATGTGTAGAAGCACTTTGGGTTGCCGAATTCGATTATTTTAGATCAAGATAGCCGGTTTCTCGAACACTTTTGGGATTCTTTGTGGAGCTTGATGGACACTAGGTTAAAGAAGAGCACGACATTTTATCCACAAACCGACGAACAAACAGAGGTAGTTAATCGGACTATGATACATATATTAAGAGGATACAATTCCAAGCATCCAAAGACTTGGAATGAGAGCTTACCATATCTTCAATTTGCATTTAATCGGGCTATTCATGGATCTTAAGGAAAGTCACCATTTGAGACTTGTTATGGGTTTTTACCTCCGAGTCCGTTTGATCTCGTGTTTTCCAGTGAAGCTACAGCCAACGGCAAGGAAGGGAGTGAGAGACAATATGCTCAGTGATTTCTGGAGAAGATTACACATATTCATGCCACGGTTGAAGCTCAATTGAAGAAATCACAAGCCAAGTACAAGGCGAAGCATGATCAACATCGGGTTCCTTATAACTTTGGCATAGGCGACATGGTATAGCTGAAATTGAGTAAGAAGAGGCTAAAGGGAGAAGGGAAGAAGTTAAAACCTATACGTTATGGTCCGTTTCGGAATCTCGATCAGATTGGTGACAACACCTTCAGGTTGGATTTGCCACCTTACTTAGGCATGTATTCGGTGATCAATGCCGAGTATTTGAAGTTGTTCGAGCCTTCATTGATAGATGATAAAGGTGACGACAAGGTGATCTTATCGCATATTGAAGACTTGTGGTTTGATAGAGAGGAGCCGATGAAGGAAGATTGCATTTTGGAGCAGAAGACGACCATAACGAGGATGGGGACGAATGAGTCATTTCTCATTGGACGTCAATGTCAGGTTCCTAACAAGGCTAAGTGGTTCAACAGGGAAGGAGGAGCTTGTGGGTTTTCTCAGCAGAAGTTCTAACTTGAACGGGACTTCAAGTTCCTAAATGGGGGAGCTATGATACGGGTGTATCTTCTCTTCGAAACTTAGCAATCCTCATGGGAACTTGAGGATAGATGATTCTCATGATAACTTAAAAATAGAGGGGTAAAACAATACAGTGGAACGTAGGTTAAAGCGTGGAACAAGACGGCGAATCGAAGAATCGAAGCATCCAGTTTTCAGCCCGTGAGTCGACTCATACATGTACATGAGTCGACTCATCAGGTTGAGTCGACTCATGCATATCATGAGTCGACTCACGAAACCTGTCGTTTTGTCGAAAGTTTATGACAAGTCGACTCACCTTATTATGAGTCGACTCACTTGGTACGAGTCGACTCATGCATGTTTATGAGTCGACTCATCGATAATTTCCTGATTCGTTTGGGTTTTTATTTGCACGAATTCCTATGGGGTTTGTGTTGGCCCTATGGTTTTGATGATGATTTGTCAAACAATTTATAGCTAATACGTTTTCTAGTCTTTATGTTTTGTTTTTCTCTTTACAGGATTTCAACACACGACAATCAAGAGTTAAAGATTCAAGTTCATGTGTGTGCATTCACCTAGGTATAGGATTAATTTGCTTACATATATCGTATGATTATACTTAAGCTCAATATGTAAACACAACACAAATTTGACTTTTTATATCATACAAATGATTTTTATCAAACACTGTTACAATAGCTTTTATTTCATGTTTACAGCTCGTTCATACTTTATTATATATATATATATATATATACTATATATAAATATAACTTAATTATTATATATATTATATATATTATACCGTACTAATATATACGTTACTAGTCGTATAAAAACTCATGTATCATGAGTGATATATACTATGTTATAGCAATGAGTTTCAAGTCATTAGTTCAATTTTTAATGTTCACGAAAATTAGGTTTTCCTGAGACACTTTTTAAAAAATAGTGGAGTTTTGCACAAATGAAAATTGCATTTCGAAAAAATTTCCTTTCAAAACCCCCATCGTTTATTTTATCATTTTAGGAGAACTTTCGCCCAAAGTTTTTACTATTTTCTGGAATTGATTTGATATTGTTAACGTATTTTTGAAATCAGCCTAAAACCTTCTAATTTTTTTTTTTTTTTTTTTTTTTTTTTGACTATATCAGTTTGCGGTCGACGCCACGGTCAACCGTCCAGTATTAGCATTTTTTATTATTAATGCCTTGCTTATTGGGACATCGTGGTCGACCGTGACGGTCGACCGTGGCTCAATCCAGAGATTTTCACGGTCGACCGTCACGGTCGACCGCCAGTGTTTCAAAGCTGTTTGCATTGTATTTTGTGCTTCGCGATCGACCGCCATTTTCTCACGGTCGACCGTCGAACTCATCATTACATATCAACGGCTATATTCTGATTTGATTCTCTGGGGCTATTTTGGTCTTTTTAATGTTGTTTTGGCTGATATCTTGAGTGGGTATAAATACCCCATTGCCTTCCTCTTTCAAAGAAAAAAAGTTTGTTTTACAATAAGTTTTTAACAAAAGATTAAGAGCTGTTTAAGCTGATTTCGTTAGTCTGTTTTAAAAAAAGTTTTCTCTAACAAGAAGATGATTTCAATTCCAACTGAGGATCCTATCCTCATCTACTGTTCTTCTTGTTTATTGAGAAGTTTTTTAAACTCTTTCTTATATAGCTTATTGATTCATTTTCATAACTTAGCTATATTTAAATTGAGTTGTATATTTCATATTCACTGTTATCACACACACTGTATTGAGCTTATAATATTTTCATACTATATATTATTGGGTAGCGGTGTGTGATTTAGTGAGAGTGAGCTTCATTTGCGTTCTCATTTGTTATCGAGAACAAACTATTGTATTTAACCTTTATTATGAGTATCACTTGTAATACACTTGTACATCGAGAGAAGTGTGAGGCGTGAGACGGGGTCGAATCTAATAGGAGTGGCGTCGGTTAACGAACCTAGGGTAAGGTTGTATCCGAGCACTTGAGGAGGAGGACACGGGCTAGGTTCTTACACTTAGTGTGTAAAGTATGATTGCATAATGTTTGTTGTGTGAGAGTTTTCGGTAAACTTGTAAACCGAGTGTGTAGAAGTTTTGACTTCCAAACTGGATTGTGATAGTGGAGATCTTCTCGAGGTGAGGAGCGGGGATGTAGGTCGTGGTGACCGAACCTCGTAAACATATCGTGTGTTTGTGTTTTGCTTAGCGTATATTTATTTGTGCTTTTTCATATCATTCTTGTTCATAGCTATCTCATATATTTCTTGCAAGAACAAATTAATCAATATAATTTTAACTGGCTATTAATCGGGATTAGATTAGCATAAGACCCTAATCACCCCCCCCCCCCCCCCCTTTTCCCAACCCCCCCCCCCCCCCCCTCTTCTAGGGTCTAACAATTGGTATCAGAGCTTGGTGCTCTTTGATTTAAGGACTAATCACCTTGAGTTAAAGATCCAAGTTATCGTATTTGTGCTAATCTAGTTTTGATTACATTTTGCTTCTTGCATGTAATCACTATGGATATGTATGATGCATCTAGTCTAGGTTATGCTATTAATATTGCTCCTTATTTGGATATTTTTTCCTATGCTCAATGGCGTGTTAGATTCAAACTTTTTGTTCAATCTAAACAATTCTATTTATGGAAAATTATTGAGGATGCTTATATTATTCGTACTTCGGAAAAATACAAGTGGAATAAAGATGATAAAAGAATATTTAATATGAACAAGCTTTTGTTAGAATACTTGCTTAGTGCCTTTCACTCATCGTTTTCTAACAAATTTGCTCATTTTGATAGTGCTTACACCCTATGAAAATTCATTGAAGCACATCAAGGAGACTTGGAGGCTATTCAACAAGCGTTGGAAAATCCCGCTTTGAGTTCTAAAGAAGCATCATCTCCATGTACACTACCACTAGGTGATAACCCTAGTGAGGTATGCGAGCTTGACAACGATGATGTTATTACTTTTGATGAGCTTGCTCTTGAGTTTGAAAAATTACACAATTGCTATATTGATATGAAAAGTAAGTATGTTAATATAAAATCCATTCATGAAATACTAGCCACTAAGTTTGATTTTATTGCAAATAAAAATATAATTCTTAAAGAATGCAATGAAAATTTGAGATCAGAAAATACTAGTTTGCTTCATGAAAAATATGATGCCATGTTAGAAGTAGATAAGTTAAAATCTATGATGAATAATCATGTTTATCCTACTTCTAGTAGTAATGATTGTATGCACAATGATGAGTTGAATCAAATGAGAAAACGAATATCTACCTTAGATTCAACACTAAACACTTGTATTATTAATAACAAAAAGCTTATGAACTTGTGTGCAAAGTTCAATGTTAATTCTTCTAAAAAACCTATTCACTATGCACACATGTATGACAAAATTCACAAATGTTCTATATGCGGTCTTAAAGGCCATTTAGCCAAATTTTGTCATAATGCACAAAAAATTGAAAAGCTTATTCATGATTGTGCATCCCATCAAACTTCTTCATCGCATACACATGTACACACACATAGTGTAAATCATAAACATGCTAATGTGTACAAATATGATTATTGTGGTCATTTTGGTTATTTGGTCATGTTTTGTTTTGATTTGAAAAGAAATTCTCGTTTGCAAAATAATTACAAAGAAAAATCTAATTTTGCAAATGAACCACGTGCACTTCATTTCGGTCAACGCAAACCATTCAAACCCCTACATTGCACAAATTGCAATCGCATGGGTCATATTTACGATTTTTGTTTTGACCGTATCGGTGCATAAAATACGCCCAAACGGGTTCATAACCCTAGGTCCTTGGATTTACATGATAGGGGTCATGTCCCAAATTTTAGTGGTACCAAAATGATTTGGGTACCAAAATGAGTTTTATTTCATAACTATTGTTTTGTTTTTTATTTTATAGTTTTTTTTGAGTTTTGATGTTGATTTTGTTTTTATTAAGTTAAAATAAAATATTTTCTTGTACTACTAGCTAATAGTTTTTATATATGTATAATATCTCATAAAACAAATGTTTATTAAGGTCCAAAATGAAATTTTCACAAAAATTCAGATTTTACAAATTTTTGCTGATATTTTTCTCACGGTCGACCGCCACGGTCGACCGTCAAAGTTTCTATCTCAGGACTGAGGCTATGTGATTTTCGCGACCGACCACTATGGTCGACTGCGAGGGAATTTTACAGTTTCGGTTTTATTTTGTTATTGGGTTTCGGTTTTTATTTGATAAATTTTCTAAACCCGAATCACTCATCACCGTTGATCTTATTTCTGAACTGATCCCAGCCGTTCCTTCTTCATCTCAATAGACCCGACCCTTTGTTTTCCCCCATTTTGAAATTTTTCCCCAAATTCTCAGTTCTTCCCCACGGTCGCCCGTCGCTCTCTCGTCGTTCGACCGCGTCTCTTTCCTTCATCGATTCCTCCTGAATTTGTTGGGTAATCTTCTTCACCAATCTTGTTCTTGTTTCTGTTCTAGGAGTTCATTATCTAGGGTTTCATTCTCAATCTCTGTTTAAACCTTATCTGCCAAACCCTAGTTGATTTTATTATGATACAATGCCTCCTAGGAAGAGATCTAAGCAAGATAGCGGTTCCTCATCATCATCTATTACCTCTAACTATGAGGATTTTTTACTGTTCAAACCCCTAGTTAAGAAATATAGGGAACTTTGTAAGTTGAAAATCCTGCCTAGTAGGTATATCAAATATGAGGAATTAGCTATCTATAATATCCATGAAATTCTATCTGCTGTTGGTTTGTATGATTTGTTAGATGTGGAACGTAAGGTTCCATATTATCCATTTCTTGTTTATCTATTTTATGCAAACCTATTTGTTTCATCTTCAGCTGATGGTCTCCAAACCATCAGTACATCTGCTAAGAATATTCAAATATCTTTTTCTGCTGACGAGCTTGCGGGAATCCTTAAGATCCCGTCAAGTGACGTTGAGCTTATGTCTATTGCGGGAATCCTTAAGATCCCGTCAAGTGACGTTGAGCTTATGTCTATTGATCACACTGATCAGGATGTGAACGATATTATGTTTAAGCCCGGTTGGTCCTATCCTATAAACAACAAATCACTTAATCCCACTGCTAAAATCATCGCATGTATTGTTACTCAAAATCTCATTCCTAAGACCGGTAGCTTTGATCACTTTGCTCCTGACAAAGTAAATGTTGTATATGCCATCTTTGCCAAGATAATCTAGAGAATGTATTTTCCTTCGCCACCACTGAATTGTTCTTGTGTTCTTGTTATTTTCTTCTCAACCCACCTTTGATAATTCCGCGATCAAAGGTGCTCACACGATGACTCGTATCAAATGTGTGACATCTGCTTTTGACATTAATAGTATTGATTGGGTCCTTCATCTTAAGGATGTTCAATCATGTGGGAGAGAAACACCTCACTGTCATTCAGAGCTTCTTTCAAAGCCTCTCTTGTATCCTTAGATAAATGCAATAGTTCAAATAAGGTAATACAAGCTGGAATGTTGGCCAACTGTGCTATAATATCATATTAGAACAGGGTCTTAAGGTCACTTGGAGGATATTGTAAGGCTTTATCGAACCGGGTCTCCTTTTATTTGGTTGGTTCGAGTTGTTTGGACACTATACCGAGTAAGACATGTAGTCTTCGGCTCATCCCCTTCTGTTTGCTATTCGCACTTGAAAATAGCTCGACCTCAAGTCAAGGCGATGAAGAAGGCTCAAGGCCAAGGTCAATCTATTTAGGAAAGCAAGTCCCATCGAGTTAGCTCTTGGAGTCAAGGCTTGCCTTAAAGTAGCTACTGACTTGAAGGTGAGATCGTAATCCATTAGGTAATCTTTACCGGATCTTGTCACTATCATGGCCACTTTCTCTCCCTCTGAGTCAGTGAGTGGAGTGATGGGCATAGATTCTTCTTCAATGATCGCGAAGATGGCATTGTAAATCTTCATCTTTTTCTTGTTCTTGAACTTCTAAAGAGTCCAATCCTCATCTTGAAGAAGGTCGGGATGTATCCATATTATTTCTCCTCTCATTGTGATAAGAGGAATCAAGCCTTGGCTTTGCTAGTTTTGGCGGTCATAGTTGACCACCTCCATTCTTACAGTAGGAATGGGACAACGCCATCTTGGGTTTGAATTTCTAGCATGAAGCCAAATTGTTGGGTCACCATGTTGGTGGTGACTTTCTTTGGCTCGGGTTTGAGTTTAAAAATTCCTGATTCAATGAATACCTAGATATTATCCTTGAGGATGTAGCAGTTCTTCGTCAAGTGTCCTAAAATTTGGTTATAGAGATAGTAGTTGGGGTCATCAGTCTTTTTGACTTCTTCAGGGCGTCGAGCTTTTGGAAACTTCAGACGATTCCCTTTGTTGAGGACATGGAAGATGGCGACTATATATTCGTCCTTGAACAAGTAATTGCGCTGCAAGTTCTTCCTTAGTTCTCTTTGCTAGTTATTATTAGAATTTTAGACTCCAATTGTGAAAGTCTCTTTGGATTTCTATTGTAACGTCTGCCCTTATTTGCCTTTGTTTTTTAAAGTTAGTGTGAGGTTCGAATTTGTTAAAACACTCTGATGACTTCTCAGCTATCTCGGTTTGTTTCATCAAATCCTTACATGTGTGGGCAATGATAGCACCCATGTGAGCTTCAATTCATGCTATGAAACTGTGTCAGCAAGTTTGAAGCAACATCGGTAGAGGCATATCTTGACATCGCAATGTTAAGTTGCGGCATCTTTCTATGTATTCACTGACTGTCTCATTCCCGCTTTGTTTTCTCGAAAAGGAGTTTGGGCATGGTGTTTGGAACCAATAAAAGGCTACCCCTGAAGGGTACCAACGAAAAGACGTGCCTTAATGATATCGTTACGCACTACATTTCTAGTTTGTTGATGGACGTAGTAGATATGCTGGTTCAGAGAATCTTTGTCATTAAATGTATGAAGCGTTGGTGGCTTGAACTTCATCGTAGGTTAGATAATTCTAACATTCTTGAGCTCTGCTTGTTAAGAAAGAACATTGAGTTGTTTCTGTATATCTTCCAAGGCTTTCGCTTCCTTATTTGGCTTTGAAGGTAGCATCATTTCGGATCTTGCATGTTCAAAATCTGATTCGTCTTAGTGTTCTTGATCTTCTTCTTGGGGATCTTCACCAATTGGTTTTTTCCCTTTAGAAGAACTTAGTTGAGAATGAAAATTCAATAAGAGATGTTCAATCTTTCTTTCTAGACATTTGATCCAATCGTCCAAATCTTTCTTCTGAATTGCCATTTGATCAAGGATATCTTCTTGATCTATCGCATCTACTAACCATTATCAATCTTAACTTGAACTAGGGGTCGTATTCGACACTATGACAGAATTGACGTCGCTAGAAGTAGATTGATGCACTTGAGATGAGGACTGTAGTGTCTGTGCTTGTAAGAAAGAGTAGTCCAAAAGAACTACCACTCTTCACCTTAATCTAGTGTTGCGATAGACACCTTCAGTTTCTAGCAGAATGGATCCAATATCAGGAGAGTATATTGGATCTGGTGAACTACTTGTGCTCTCTCCCTCATCCTTGGAAGTCACACTCGTCATATTGACAGTAAATATTTGTCTTCGGGCACGTCGTCGTCATTTAGTCTGAAGCACTAAAGGCTCAGGACCCTAACTAAGACGGTTGAAGACTGACTCCTTTTCAGGAGTGGCTATACATTAGCAATTCTTTTGAACTACAGAGACCACCTGTCTGAGGGTCGCACAATGCTAACATTAGCGAGATCTCTTCAGAGATATGAATTCTCTTAGATCGGTATTAATGCCAACTTCGCTAGTTTTGGTTTTGGAATGCGAACGTTGCTTATGACAATGTTGGCAAGATGTTTGTCTAGCGGGATCATCAATGATAATTCTATTCCTTCAAGGGAATTTAGATGAGGGGTTACCCCCATTCTTGGCTTCTATCGGGGAAGCATAGTGAGCATCGAGAGACGCTTTAAATCGAACTCCTAAAGGATCCGAAGCCCGAAGCCCGAGAATAAATGTGGTGACATCTTGATCTTCACTCGAGGCAAGAGTCGAAATTCCTTCGCTCTTGGCGAAGTTCATTTGGCTTCCAAGTAAGCTCAAACTGTCTTCGATGAAGGTGGCCTTTTCACACGCGGGGGTCGTTTTAGACTCAGAATTCACACAGTAATGAAATCTACAACAACTGTGTATAGTAGTTACCGTTGAAGAGATTTTATCCATGAAAATATATTCCTCGAACTTTGCTTAGTTAAATTCAATGACCAGTATTTTAGTAAAAGACCCGAGGGTCTTAGTGTCGATGTGCGACACAATCTTCTCTTCATAGGAGAAGGATGTCCCTAACGGAGTTGTCAACCTATTTCGGGTTATTTTAATATTGTAATTAACACATATTATAATAAAAGATTAGCAATGAAATGAAGGAAAATTTATATTTCCCAAAGTTCTTTTCTGTGTGCCGATGGAGCGTCGATCTTGTACTCCGTTGATGCACCGATTAAAACAATGGGTTTTTACTGTTGATGAGGATTAAATTGCCTAGAGGCTAGCTTAGTCTTCTCTTAGCAATATCTCTCAATAAGATCGCAAGTGCAATGCGTGTGAGACTTTTTTAGCTAAGGTATTTGGGCCTTCTTGTTCCCAACCTCTTTTTGAATGGATGATCTCCTTTTTCATTTTATAAGCTAAAAGAGAGAGTTAATGGTCCCCTTAATTGTGAATTAAGTGACCATAAAAGTAGGAGATAGTGGGGAGTGGTTATCCCCTGAAAATATTTCTGAAATGGTTATTAGGTAAAACTTGTAGGTCAGACAAAGTTTGCTGAAGACGTGGGCGAAGGTAGCTGTAAGTGCGGGTGAGGGTCGCTTTGAACGTGGGCGTGCCTTCTTCGGAAGTAGATGACTTGGTCCACAGGGGCGGAGTTTATTAGTTGACAAACTTCACTTATAAGTTCAAAATTAACACAGAATTTGACTCTAGACTTGGCCGACTGATGACGTCTTTCGACTTGATCTGAGGCGTGTTGCGAGGGTCGACTCATGTCTGACTTGGTCGAGTTGATTCGATATGAGTTGTTTGGCGATGTTCGCTAATAACGACCATGAGCGTGGTTCGTCAATAATGGCTATAGGCGAAGTTCGCCAATAATAGCCACGAGCAAACTTCGCCACAAGGGATGACATGTCCCACATGGGCTACTAGGTGAAGCTCACTGTTGCTTGGCTGAGCTTCGCTACATCTTTAGTGAGCTTCGTTGCGGCTTCAGTTTCGGTGAACTTCACTATATGTCCCACGTGGACTATTTGGGCGAAGTTCGTTTTGGGTGAGCCTTGCCAGAAGCTTCACTTTGACTTGGTCTTGATAGCAAGCTTCATTATACCTTGGTCGGGCTTCACTATGGCTTGAGTCAGCTTTGCTAATAAGTTCAGATTTGACTCAGAATCTGACTTGAACTTGTTTATTGACTCGGCTGACTTGAGGACGCCTTTCAACTCGGCACAGAGTCTGACGTGAGGATTGACTCAGACTCGGGTCCTCTTTGGCTCGGATGAAATTATGTTCGCATGTGATCTAAGTGAGCTTCATTGTAGCCTACCATATGTAGATGCTTGGGCCCATCTGAAGTGTTTAGCCCATGTGTATTTACTTCTTGAACTCAGACTCAGCATTGGTCCAATAGAGTATATTTTAACCGTCTACACAGAGCTCAGCTGTCGCCATTTCGCCCCCTTAGCTTATATAGGGGACTCCTCATCGACCATGATGATCTCCGCCGACTCGACCTGAGCAGCATCAGAAAGAGGGGCGATGGAATTTTTGCCTTCCTCAGCTTCTTGATCTTGAGTCCCCTACTGTGGCCACCTCCCTACTGTATGCTGGTTTAGCACTCTAGAGGGACCTTGGCCGCTCACTTTCCTTAGTCATCTCTTCTTTTTCTCAGACCTCCCGGCCTTAACAGTAGAAGCACTTGGCCCAACCAACCAGACTGCAATCTCAGCAGCCTTTGTTGCAACCTCCTCGGCCTCTTATGGGGCCAAGTCTAATCTCAAGTATTTTTGGGGCCTGGTTGGGGCTCTTGCCTAAGATGCATCTGTCCCGCCAGCAGCAACACCAAGACCACTACTCGAACTTTGTCTTCTTCGGTAGGTGGGATTCTAGAGATGCCAACCACTCGCAAGGATGAAGGATCAAACAAGTTCTCAATCCTACATGACCCAAAGTAGGCGCTAATCCTCACCAGCCCATGCTTTTCCTTGGCCGTGAGAAAACCCGACTTCGGGACATCCTTCTTAATCTTAGACCAAGCCGAACAAGACAGAATCGAGTCAGTCCTGAAGATCCAGATAAACTTCTCCTTCCAATCCTTGTTCAACTGAGGAGGGTTCAAGACAACTTCGAAGCTGCCCAAAGTCTGGAAGTAATAGTGGCTCTCGTACTTCCCAGTCTTGACGCTAAGGAGGTGACCAAGGATTCGGATAGTCGGTTCGACTCCTCACAGTGGTGGATAACCACGAACCCCACCAGCGTGATAATGAAGTTCAGCTTAATCTGAGAAAGCAACCCCCAGAGCCTCGAAAGTGCAGTGAAGAAACGTATGGAGCGGGAAGCAGAGGCCATACTCCAAATGCCTAATGTACACTGGAGTGATGACGTCGTTGTGGTCATACACCACCTTATTCTTCTCCGGCGCTGATAGTGTGAACTCACGGGGGATATTGAAGCAGTCATCGTAGCCCTCGAGCTCCATAGAGTGCATCTTCGAGTAAATTTTTTACAGTAGATTGATCCTAGCTTCATTATGGGTGGTAGTGATGGCGGAAGATGTAGCCATTTGTGAATCTTGAGTGAAGAAGATCACCAAAAGATGCAGAGAAGATGATCGAAAATCACTCAAGTGTCAAGAGTTCTAGGGTTCTGAAAGTTAAAGCTAACTAGATGTGTCCATCCAGGCCAGGCCGGCCCTGCCCGGCCCGAAAATTCGGGCCCGGGCCGGGCAAAACCGGAGCCCGGACCCGGGTACCCCGGGCCGGCCCGGTTTTTTTTAAATTCTATTTAAAATTTAAATTATAAAAAAGACAAAAAATTAATAAAAATAATAATTTTATTAACCACTTAAAATAACATAAATTACAAATAAAAAATTATAAAAATAAATTCTTTATTAATAATTAATAAATCATTTACAAATTACAAGTATAAATTTATTTTGGAATTCATCGCATCACAATAGATAAGTACATCCCAACTAGGTTTTTTTTTAATTTCTTTTTTTTTTGATAAAAAAGTGCTAAAAATATTTTAACATTATTATATTTTATATAATTATGTATTAGTATATACTTACAAATTATTATGTAACTATATATTATATATACATTTATTATATGTAAATATATTGTATATATTTATAAGTTATAACTTGAGAGAGAGAAAGAATCGCATAAGTAGCCGTTGCCCGTTGGGCCAATGGGGAAGAAGTAGTCGTTGTAATATACTATACTTATATATACTTATATACTAAGAGAGAGAGTATACACACACACACATATTATACATATATAAGAGAGAGTATACTTATATATACATATATACTAAGAGAGAGAGTATATATATATATGATGAGGATTTATAATACTTATATATATATATATATATATATAAATATATTATATATATATATATTATATATATATATTAATATATATATATAATATATATATATACTAATATATTATTATATTACTAATATATAAGAGAGTGGTATACTATATATCTTTATATAAGGAGTATACATATATAAGGATGAGAGTCTATACTTATATGTACATGCCCCCAACCCTGTATATACTAAGAGAGAGAGACGAGTAATATATATACATACATACATACATATGCAACATAAGAGAGAGTATTCTTATATATACTTATATAGAGAAAAGTTACTTATATATACTTATGACTATATATACTTATATAGAGAGGAGTATACGTAGATATACTTATATTACTAAGAGAGAGTATATGTATATACACACATATGAATTATATACTATATAGAAATATATTACATAGACATATATATAAACATATATAAAATATATATATATATATTTATATATACATATTATAATACATATAAAAAATAAAAAAAATAAAATCACTTATTCGCTAGGCTGGCCGGTCGGGACACCAAAGAGCCGGCCCGGGCCCGGCCGGAGCCCGGACTTGCCGGGTTTGGCGAGGCCGGCCTGGGCCCGGGACCACGGGTTTTGACACATCTTTAAAGCTACCCTTCAAAGATATTATAATTATAAAATATATTATTAATATATCTATATATAATATATGTATATTATATAAAGAGAGAGAGAGGGGCAGGCATGGAGGGGGCAGGCACGTGGCGAATCATAGCCGTTCAACCCGATCAGTGACGGACAGTTGAGATCAATCTAATAATTCGAAGGACCGCTCAGGAACCAAAGCGATGTCCTCTAATTGGCATGCATTCCCCGCTCAGAGAACGAGGCGATGACGATGTATGATCTACCATGATGTTAGAACGTCGTGTCAGAAGCCAACCCTCAGCGATCCATCTTAAATATGTCTCAAAATCCAAGTAGTCAACAGCTCATTTCACTCCATCTCGGCCACCCGAGTCCAAGTGAAAGGGGCCAATGTTACTACACAGAAATAGCTAAGTGTTAACTCTCCCCGAGGAGCCGACACATGTCCATATTAACTAAATATCAGACCGACTTCACCCTAGGCAGGACGACTTGAGCAACATAGAGACTTGACCATTTCTAAGGAGGGTCACATCAAAAGGCGTCCTCACTCGAAGTCACTACTTGAGTTGACCCTACTCCTCTACATCCTACAAGGCTGGGTTGAGAACTTTCAAATCCAAGATGGCCAAATAAAAAGGTGATACTTATCGGCCTGCTCGCAAGAACGAGACAAAAGGCATCATGTGTTGACCCTCTCACAGAGCCGAGTCGAAAGGCGTTCTGTCCTCGAATCCCTCGCCAACAGTCGATCACATTTAATGCATAATCAGAACCATCATTGCTTCAGGCCAGAATGCCTTTATGACTCATCGGACATCATCATCACCATGCATTCCTCATCGCCATCACCTTAAACGCGTAGGTGACTCATCCCCTCTGCAGCTAACGCATTTGAAGTAACTGCTGACTACGCCGCATGCTTAGACTAAGCCAAAGTTACACAATCGCCCCTCCGGACCTGCTATAAATAGATGTACTGTCTACTGCACAAGGGTAAGCAATTTTTGATACTCAGCACACTTTAACCCTACTTCTCCACTCGAGTTCATTACTGACTTGATCGTCGGAGGAATCACTGGAGATCCCAACTCTGGTCCTCTCATGTGCTATTTATGTGCAGGAATGGATTCTCTCCTCAAGAATCGACTGTCCAAAGAAGATCAAGGGACCCTAATACACTAAGAAATCCACAATTAATCCCTTATTTGATAACTAGTATCAACAAGAAAGATTGATATGTGTGTGTGTGTTTGTATCAAATTATTGAGATAATTTGAAAGTAAGAGGAGACCTTTATTATTTTTTAGCAAAAGAAATAGGATGGCTATTGCTCATCTTTATATGAAAAAAATATAGTACTTATCAGCTAAAAATATTAGTGAATTAATAAATTATCGGGCAAATCCACGAGGGTCTAGCTGAGTTGATAAATTGTCTATAAATGCTATATTAGAACTCAGATTTGACTCTCTTGAAAACATTTACATGAAATTAATTTTCCGAAATACCCGAAGTCGTGCGTTGGGGTGCCCAGGTCTGGAGATTTGATGCCCATAAATTGAAGGATAGTGGGAAACTTCTCTCGTTAAACTAAATAAAAAAAATCATCAGACAAAAATCAACTAATATCAGCTAAATCACCCCAAATCCACTTCAATTTAAATACAATTCCAACATCATTCCCTCCAAAAATAACCATAACAACAAAATCACACCACCTCGTTCACCAAAATTTCAAACAAAATCAGCACTAAAACTCAAAATCTAGAACAGCCCCTGGGCAATCCAGTCCTAAACAAATCCAACACCGGCAACCTCCCCGCCGCAGGCATTCTCCCCGCCGGCAGCATCGCCGTAAACTCCTCGCCCACCAACGGAACCTCGTAGTCCCTCTTATCATGCTTCACCGCATTCTCTTTCGCGGATATATGCGCTCCTGGCTCCATATGGTTCGTCGAGAAACTCGTCTGGTTCGGAAAGTTGGGATACAGGCTGACGTACCCCCGGAGGTACATCATGTCGATGAGGAACTTCTTCCATGATGCTTGCCAGCCGTTGGTTCGGGACCTCGGGACCTGGACAGGGTTGGATTTCGGGTCTTCAGTGTATCGCGCGTTCATGTACGCGTAGAACTCGCGCCAGTGTTTGGGGAAGAACAGGGCGCCCCAGCTGCACGGCAGCTGGTGGAGGTATGGCGTGTTGGGGTGGATCGCCTCGAAGAACTGCGTGGCGTTCCACTTAGGTCGCTCTTTGGCGACTTCGATGAGGCGAGGAGTGTAGAGAGAGATCGAGGAGAGCTCTGGGATGGAGACTTGGGGGTCGTAGCGGTACGCGAGGAGGGCGTATTTGATCCAGAGGTAGTAATAGGGGGAGACTTCGATGTCGTCCTCAAGGAGGAGGCCGAAGTCGTCGTCAGATGACGGGTACCAGCTCTCGCTCACCGCGCGTATCAGGCCGCCCTGGACTATCCGTCGACGGACGGTTGTGGGGCCATGCGGCCAATTGAACGAGTCGATGGTTTTCAGTGTCACATCGTCGACTCCGCTGTCCATGTTGAAACTCAAAGAGACCTCGTCGCCGAGATAGTACGCGTTCTGCAGAGATTTCAGGAGTCTCTGCAGCGATGTTGCGCGATTCTGCGTGATGATGTTTACAGATATCTTCATCTTGTTCCAGTCTGTATTTGAAATTGATATGTTGGCATAATTAGGCAACATGTTAGGATTTGATAAGTAGAGTTTATATATGTCGACTTACTTGGTAACGCCGATGGTCTGAGATCGGCCATCCAGAGAACTTTGCCAATTGAATTTCTCGGCAACGGAACAAGCACAGAGCTGTTCATGCTGCTCTCAGTAGCCATAGTTAGCGCGCTCTTGACATTTTGATCAATATCGGCGACTGTGATCACTAGACTCGGGTTGTAAATCCTGACGAGGCCCTTCATGCTCGAATACACTGCTTGTAGTATCGAAACCTCAGACTTTGACGCTCCAGATATCGCTCCAATCCCCAAATCGAAAATCTTGAACAGTCTCTCTTTACAAACCGATTTAGGCCAATTGAGAACAACTGCAGCATCTTCACAGGCACAAAATTTATCACCAGAGACAACGATATAGGCCTTTCGATGAGCAATTGAGCGAAATTTCATAAGAAGGGGAGCGAGAGCTCGAACTTCTGAGAGAGTGTGAGCATATAAGAGAGCGTCAATCTTCTGAGGGTACATTTTGGCCCATTGAGTGACGTAACCTGATGAAAGCGCTCTCCACCATTGCTCATCGCGAACTTGAACGATATCTTTGAAGATAACCGTTGTTTCAGATACGTAAGCTAATCTATGCTCGCTGTCGCCCCAAGTTTCCTTATCGTTCGGATTGACAGGCAAAACGAATGAGCCTGCATTTCGATATTTTGTAGCTGATAATGGGGGGGGGGGGTTGGGCCGGGGGGGGGGGGGGGGGGTGGGGGGTGGCGGCCGGTCCGCTACAAGAACTTTGGCAATGCAGAGGGATGGCGGAACGCGCAAGTCAAGCCGGGGCATGAACAGCCAGACGCGGCTGGGGAGGCAACGAGTGCAATCAGGGTGCTGACGAAGAAACCGGTCCTGCATGCACCTCACCAAAGAGGATATGCCGAGAAGTCGATAAAATTCGAATCACGAGCGCCCCTATACTTCGGTGCGGATACATTGGTTCGCAGAGCGGTCACGCGGATCAAGTCGATCCGGGTTCCGCTGTGAGCATTATGCCACTTCGTCTGATGTACACACCGTTGGCATCCGGTCAGCAAAATTAGCAGTCTTACAGGCGACGGTTAATATACGGATTCAACACGCAGGGCGGGTCAAAGGCCTTTAGGTAAAATTCGGGTAAAATGCCAAGATGGGCGATCTGAAGAGCAGGGTCAGCGTTGCTATGTTATTTGATGGCTCGAGACGTCATATAACTTATATTGGGTCGGCCTTGGATCCATAGTAATGTTATAAGTTCGGCTCTAACCGCTTACATCAGTGTCTGAAATATGTCGACACTGATGGAAGAGTTAGGACCGGTGGTCGCGATAAGCAACCATTTAAAGGGTTTGAGAATATTTCACTGATTCTCTCTTTATGTGTAAACGAATCGCGATACAGAGACGCATCGTCCAGGGCGCGGAGCAGCGGAGAAGTAGCCTGACTCGCGTCCGAAGCCCGGATTCGATTACAACTGGTGGTTTTTGTTGCTTAAATGAGCATTGTACGGGCGGCTTTGTAATCAATCTAGACGATGATCAAATCGCAGAATGGCAGTTGTAACTGGCAACTTGGCCCGTGGATGAAATAAATGACGAATTTAGAGTACTCCTTGTCTTTTGATATATATGATGACGTGAAATTGTATAATAATTCTGTTTTTGCATATGCCAGGCTCCGATCATCTATGTAACGAAAGAACGCTCCTCCAACATTCTTTCGGAACCAACCATGATCATCCCCGATACAAGAATAAAGGGCGCGAAGGAATATTTAACGGTAAAGGGAAAAAGTTCTGGCCATGTACGGGATCATTTGCCTAAAGTGAAGATGAAGTGATGACAAACCGCGGTGCGCATTTGTCTAAGTATAGTTCGGAAGCACGCAAGCTTATGGAAAAGGCAAGGATATAGCGACTTCACAGCATCGGAGAAGGTTTATATTCGATCGAGGTCCTCGTAATCCAGCCAAAGGCAGTTATATGTACCGGGAAAGGGATAAGCCTGAGGATTATTATAAATATTGGACGAGGGCTTAGGCTATGTTTCATCCAATGAGGAAATGTTAGTTGGCAGATCATATGATCAAAATTGCTATACAAGCCTAAGAATGGATTACTCTCCCGATGCGTTTCGAGTGGAGCTTGCTGATTACAAGTCTGGGAGAAATGTCAAAACCTTAATGTCAAAACATGACTTAACAGCAGATGCCATCACCGGAGGATGATGATCAAATGCCACGTCAACGGTGGGAAGACGCCGTGGGTACATCATCGTAAGTATGCAGTACGGTGACAGGTTCGAACAGAGAGAACCACAACCGAAGATGAAGGTAGTCAAATTATATGGGCGATGAGGCTAATCGCAAAACCTGCATATTCGATTCAGCGTAGCCTTCCCCATGATTGAGAAAGAGGAACTACATCGCCCTCATCAGGGAATAATATCGAGCGGTCTTCGCACTGGAACTACGAAGATATCCAGGGCTTGATCGCTAATGTGGGCAAATGCAATACAACGCTGCGACATCAAGGCCGGTGGCCAAACCTGTCAAACAACAGCAGAAGACGGTTTCGTCCGCAGATTATGGGAGCCATTGAGGCAGAACGGTAAGAAGTTGATCGAGATCAGGATTTTATGCAGAGCGGACAACACCCTAGCGGTGGTTTTAGGCCAAACATCGTTGCGCCCGGTCATGAAGAATAAATGGCAAAATCAGGATTTGCATCGACTTCAGGAATCTGAATGAAAAGCATGCCCAAAGATGATTTTCCTCTACCCAATCACGGACGTCATCAATCGACAATACATGCGGGATTGAGAGGGGATCTCGCTTCATGGACAGGCTTTTCGGGATTAACCCAAAATCAAGATGGCATCGCGGGGATGAGAAGCATACGGCGTTTAGAACACCTGCTGCGGTGTTTCTGGGCTTACAGTGATGCCTTTCGCCTGAAGAATGCGGTGCCAGCTACCAGCGGGGCGATGAGCTAAGATTTTCCAGAGCATCCTCCGAAAACAGTCGAAATGCTATGTTGATGACTTGGTTGTAAAAGCGCGCAAGAAAAGGGTATCACATCAAGGACGCTGAAGACGATGTTGCGATCTCATGCGGAGCGCCAGCAGTTGTAAGATGAACAGGCCTACTAAATCCTTGCCTTGGAATGTCCAGCGGAAACAATTCCTTGGATTGCGTACGTTACCGACTAAAAGGTATGAGCACATGCGACCCCGATAAAGTAAAGGGGCGATACACGAACTGCAACCTCCAAGGGAATCTGAGAGAGCTTAGAGGATTGGCAGGGGCGTTTTTAAGCTTATATGCCGGAGGTTCATCATACTGCAAATCTTTCCGGGAAATGCCAAACCGCTTTTTCTAAGGCCTAAACAAGAAAGGGGTGTCATTCATCTGGGAGCGACGCCCTGTCCAAAAGCACGTTGAAGATATTAAAACATCATCTAAGCAACTCCTCCTGTTCTCGGTTCACCAAAAATCAGGTAAGCGTTCTTGATTTTACATCATAGGCGATGAACGGCATTCATCAAGTGCTTTGTTTAGGCACAAGATGATGACAATGGTCAAGCGAACATGCAGTTTATTATTTAAGTCGGACTTTGGTGGGCGCTGAGTCCCGATATCCGATGTATCGAGAAAGAATGTCTCGGCATTGGTCATTCGCAGTGCACAAAGATGCGGCATTACTTTAGTGGAGTAGACGATTTAGCGTAATAATCCGGCGTTAATAACCCGTGCGAGTAATTTATGACAGCAACCCCCGGGTTCGATGAACTGGGGCGTTTTTGCAAAATAGGCCGGCTCCTCCTATCCCAGTATGAGTTGCCAGCTTACAAACAGCAGAAGTCGGTAGGACAAGCAATTTGTGATCTTTTGGCGGCAAGCCGACGCGAACAGATACGCGCGGAAGTATATGATGACTTGCGGATGAAACCCACGAGGTTAATACTACAATCTGTCGCATCAACAATATGGCGACTAATATTTCGATGGTGCTTCAAGAAGGCGGGTTAATAGGGTTAATAACCCCGGGAATGTTCTACAGTCTCCTCCGGAGTTGGAGTCGCCGTCGCTAGTTTCTCCGGGAAAGCATGTAATAGCCTCGGCCTATCGCCTACGGGTCCGATGTTCCAACAATGTGGCCGAGTACAATGCGCTTCTCATTGGCTCAGTTTCGCCAAGAGCTGGGGGTCGAATATCTTGAAGCTTTCGGAGATTCGCAGCTAATTCAGTCACCAAGTCCGTGGAGAGTATGAGTCAGGCACCAAAAGACCTGATACGTATCACCAGGAGGCCTCAAAATGGCGGAATCCTTTGAGGAATTCTTTCATTGAATAATCCGGCTCGCCTGCCAGAACGCTTATGCAGATGCACCTGGCGCACTAGTGCAGTGTCCTCGCTATCGACCGCCTGAATACCGAGTTGCTGAGTCACAGTAAGATTCGCATCAAGCTCTTCGTACGCGCGCGTATACAATATTGGGTACGATGAACGAAGAAGATGATAGGGGCCCAAACACCAAGGAGGTGAACGTCAACTCAAATACGGGTCTGAGTCCCGAGATTGGCGGTTTTGGCGCTATCATTGACCTAGCGTCCAAATATGGATCTTGCCGGAGGATGTTAAAAAGAATAAGATCTATTCGCCGAAAGAGCAAGCGCACGGTCTTTACAATATCGAGGACGCGCGTAACGTTATACCGCCGGGGGTATGAGGCGATTTGCTCCTCCGCATGGCCTTTCGAACGAAGAAGCAAAAGAAGTGCTTAAGGAAGCGCACGAAGGAGAATGGCGTGGCGGGGCATCAGCCTGGTCGCAAGGCTTATATGATCGAATCAGAAGAATGGATATATTGGCCAACAATGCTACGTGACGCAAATCGAATATGCAACGAGAATGTCACGCCCTGTCAAGTGGCATGCAAATTATATGGGCAGCTAAACCCGCCCAGAACGATTACACACATAACTACATCCTGGCCATTCGAGACTTGGGGTATGGACATTGTCGGTCCCAAATTTTCCCCCTTCAGTCAAAGGTGATTCGTTTTATCTGCGCTATCACTGACTACTTTTCAAAGTGGGCTGAGGCGCATTCCGGGTTAAGGAAGTGAAGACGAATAACGTCATCAACTTCATCAAGGGCATGCATGTCATCATACCGCACGGCGTGCGCGAGACTGATCATCCACGATACGGTCCGCAGTTCATAAGCAACGCTTTCATCAGGTTTTGTGATAAAGTTCAAGATGCGAGATGTATGCCATCAACAGTGTATTATCCGCTGCAGAACGGATTTGAGCTGAAGCTTTCAATAAGACGGATCATTTAAATGGCCTGTCTAAGGCTCGTGAAGACTGCGAAGCCAAACGAGACGTGGAGACGATAAACTTGGGGAGGCACTCTGGCTTATCGGCACACCCGATACGCACTCCTACGGGTAGCTACTCCGTACTCGTTAAGTATATGGATGCGAAGCGTGGCCTACGTTTGGAAATTCAAATTCGCCTCGCCTTAGGATCGCTCTCGCAACGGAGATACGACCGATAGAGCAACAAGCATGAAAGCGTCTGCGAAGAACTCGAGAGCTGGATGAAAAGCGCTTATGGGAAGCTCAATCAACACATCGAGTTCCTACCAAGCTAGGATGTCCAGGGCTTTGACAAAAGAAGTCCGGCCGAAGAAGCTTGCAAGGGAAGTTTAGATCTTGGTCCTCGCTGGCTCGCGACCGATAACTTCTCACGCTCCAAGAAGAAAGGTCAAAATTCGAACGCCAAGTGGGAAGGAGCGTTTGTTAATAGACACAGTCTAATTCAAACGGGCGGGCTTACCGTCTGATTTCCCAAAAAAAAGAATAGAGGCGCCCAGCAATTAATGGCCATGAATGGGAAGTTGCTTGAACAAGTATTATCCCTAGTACATTCAGGATAACGCCATTTAACTGGGAAGTTCGCTCGAGATATTACAGCTCAATATTCTAGAGGATAACGCCAAAAACATCTTTACCCCCGAAAATGCTTTCACTGATCAAGTCAGCACTGGCGGTGAATCGCACAAAATGTTATCCGGTCCTGCTTGATTCCGTCCATGAACAAGAAGTCATTTTTTCAGTTCGGGAGGTCGGCCGCTTTCGATAAACGAAAGAACTTCCCTCCTTTCTGCTTTTGGTTTAAACTTTTTTATAGTTATAATCAAAAGTTGTATTTCACTTCGATAACGAAGTAAGCTCTTTTTTAGATCAGATAACCAATCGCTATAAAAGGTAAGTTTATCTAGATCTTCCAGATCTCGGAGTGGAGCACCCCACTTCTTAGTTTCTTTCTCGCTGGAAATAGAATATAAAATTCTTCTTTCCAGGATGCAGCGGAATAGAATATAAAATTCTCCTTCGCTTTGTTTTCGGGTTTCGCCTTCACGCTAAAGAAGACGGCGGGAAATAGAATATGAAAATTCTGCCGTTCCCGCATCGGATCTTTTCTTGAATTTATCAATCTAAGATTCATCGCTATCGAAGTTTTATCCCGAATACCTAGAGCAGGGATAAAAGTCTGCGCCTAACACGCGCATGCCGGTTTTAGTCTTTTTTACGTACAAAGAAAGACACGCAGAGTGGCTGATTCTGGGGTTATTTATCCTGAAACGCTAAGAGGATAAGTCTGCGCCTAACACGCGCTGAGCCGTTAGTTCTTAACGCGTTAAAAAAGAACACCCGTCCCAACATATTCAACATTGTGACAGGTTGTTATTAATAACCGCAGAATCCATGCGCTTAGCACGCATGGGGAATTTCCATCCCCGAATCCTAAAAAGGATGATGCGCGAGCCTGACACGGTACGTTTTGCTCTCACTAAATGGCCCACACACCCCCCCCCCCCGTTATTCGTTACAACATATCGAAATTGCGGCTCTTCGTTTTGCCTGTCAATACGAACGATTAAGGACTGTGGGGCGACGCGAGCATTAGTTAGCTTTTGTATCTGAAACACGGTTATCTTCAAAGATATTCGTTCAGTTCGCGATGGAGCAATGTGTTGAAGCGTTTTCATCAGGTTCGTCACTCAATGGGCCAAATGTCCTCAGGATTGACGCTTTCTTATATTGGGCTCACACTCTCTTCAGGGTTCGAGCTCTGCTCCCACTTCTTATGAGAATTTCGCTCAATTTGCTATCGAAAGGCTCTTCGTTGTTAACATGGTTGTATTTTTGTGCTGTGGAAGTATGCCCTGCAGTTTGTTCTCAATTGGCCTATCGGTTTGTAAAGGAGATGTTCAAGATTTTCTGATTTTGGGGGATTGGAAGGGGATATCTGGAGCGTAAGGTCTGAGTTTGTCTACACGCGTGTATTTCGGCTGAAGGCCTCGTCAGGATTTTACAACCCGCGTCTAGTGTCACAGTCGCCGATATGATCAAACATGTCAGGCGCGCATACTATGGCTACTGGAGAGCGCTATGAACGCTCTGTGCTTGTTCGGTTGCCGGACTTCATTTGGCAAGTTCTCTGGGGCATGGGCCGTTTCAGAACCATCGGGTTACCAAGTAAGTCGACATATTAAACTCTACTTTATCATCCTACATGTTGGCCCTAATTATGCCACATATCATCTTCAATACCGGACTGGACAAGATGAAGATATTGTAACTCATCCGCCAAGGAATCGCGCAACATCGCTGCCGAGACTCCTGAAATCTGCAGAACGCCGTACTATCTCGGGACCGAGTCTTTTTGACGTTATCACAATGGCGCGAGTCGACGTGGTGCCTGGAAACATCGACTAGTTCACTTGGCCGCCATTGCCACCACCCCATCGTCGGGAAGTCCGGGGGCGCACTGATACGGCGCGGTGGCGAGAGCTGGCTACCGTCAATCTGAGACGCTTCGGCTCTCCTTGAGGGGCGCATCGAAGGTTCTCCCTTTACTACCTCTGGATCAATCGCCCCCCCTCGCGTCGCTGCGACCGTCTCATCCGAGTTCTCGATCTCTTTACCTCCTCGCCTACATCGAAGTCGCAAGACGTAAGTGAACGCCCACGCAGTTCTTCGAGGCGATACCCAACCGCCATACTACCATGTGCCGTGCGTGGGGCGCCTGTTCTTCCCAACCTGGCGCGAAGTTTAGCGTACTGAAACGCGCGAATACATAAACCCCCCCAACACTCACCTGTCAGGTCCGAGGTCCCGAACAACGGCTGGCAGGTATGGAAGAGTTCCTCATCGACATGATGTACCTCCGGGGTACGTCAGCCTGTTCCCACTTTTCCGAACCAGACGAGTTTCTCGACGAACCATTATTGGAGCAGGAGCGCATATTCCGCGAAAAGAATGCGGGTGAAGCATGTAGAGGGACTTACGAGGTTCGTTTGGTGGGCGGGAGTTTACGGCGATGTGCGGCGGGGGAGGAATGCTGCGGCGGGGATGTTGGCGGTGTTGGAATTTGTTTAGCAAGGGCGGTGTCGATGAAGGGGTTGAAGGCGGCCGGAGCAGGTCCGGCAGGGATGGGGTGAGGTTGTGGGAGAGGTGGTGGTTGTTTGAGGGGGACTGGTTGCCAGGGGCTGTCTAGTTTTGAGTTTTAGTGCTGGATTTTGTTGAATTTTGGTGAACGAGGTGGTGTGATTTGTTGTTTATTGGTTTTTTTGGAGGGAATTGATGTTGGAATTGTATTTAAAATTGAAGGGGATTTGGGGTGATATTAGCTGATTTAGTTTGATTTTTGTCTGATTGATTTTTTTCTTTTAGTTTAACGGGAAGTTTCCCCTATCTTCAATTTATGGATCAATCTCCATGCCTGGGCACCAACGCACGACTTCGGGTTTTCGGAAATTAATTTCATGTATGTTTTAGGAGTCATCTGAGTTCTATTTAGCTTTATGACAAATTTCATAACTCGCTAGACCCTCGTGGATTTGGGCCGATCATTTATTAATTCACTATATTTTTAGCTGTACAGTAATTTTTTTTTTCATATAAAGATGGCATAGCCATCCTTTTTTTTGCTAAATAATAAAGGTCTCCTATACTTTTAAATTATTCAATATTTGATACAAACCACACAATATTCAATCTTTCTTGTTTGTACTAGTTTCAATAAGGGATTGAATTGTGGATGTTCTTAGTGTATTAGGGTCTTGATCTTCTTTGGACAGTCGATTCTTGGAGGAGAGAATCCATTCCTGCACTAAAATAGACATGAGAGGACCAGGTTGGGATTCAGTGATTCCTCCGGCGTCACGTCAGTAATGATGAGTGGAGAGTAGGGTTAAAGTGTGTGAGTTCAAAAAT
>NC_033800.1:70531389-70549653 GCF_001876935.1 Asparagus officinalis | reverse complement strand
GTACCTGAAATAACGGGAAAAAAATACTTACATTTCGATGAATTTTTACCTCAGATGAAGATCTTCACCAGTAATGAAAGTAAATGGAGTCTCTACAAATAGGGTTTTAGTAAGATCAGACGATAGAAACCAAGAACTTGACAAGAAATCAACTTGCACGATTCTGTCGACGGTTATATCATACGCAGGATCAGGTAAATAAAGGCCCGCCTCTTTCGATCTGAACTTTCTATAACTCGGAAATTTAAAATCCTTCTGTCGAAATGGCAAAATTCTCCCGATGCTCCCGAGAACAGAATTCTTGTATTTCTCGGTCCCTGCTACATGTGACAATATCTGTAACAATTTCGCTCCAGGGATCATATCATCGTCAAGAATATAAACAAAGTCTGATTCAGTCTGCAGAGCCATCTGAAACCTTCCATAGTACTTGAAATCGTAGCTTGAGCTTATGAAGCTGATTCTTGAATCGTTGTAACTATCGACAATCCTCTTGAAAGAAATTTCATTTGGGCTCCCAAATGAGAGCACCCAGATTTGATGAAATGGCAATGTTTGATTCAGTAGAGAATTGAGCTGAGCACATAGTGTTTTCCTCTTGAAATGATTCAATATTACCGTAATTTTCGGTATATTTGGCCCATTAACACTCCATTTAGACTTCATTCTCATGAGCTCGGCTAAATTTTCAGATCCCGAAGTCCTCTTCTGAAAATCTAAAACTTCGTTGTAGAGCTCTCGCTTGAGTTTTATCATCAGTACATCATTCGATTTCTTCTGTGAAAAATCGATGGTTTCATATTCACAGGCATCACTTTCTCGAATATGTGACACAACTTGAGGCTGTATAACGAACTTTTTCCAGGATCGAGCGAGTTTGGTGGCCCAAGTAAAGTCTGGCTTTGTTCGAAGATCGACAGAGGGGCTCATGTAGTATAGGAGGAACGTCGCGTAGATTGCGAAGGCGAACTGGAGAAATGTCAGGCATGCTACTAATCTAGATGGGGCGGTTTTTTGAGGCCTCGTCTTGTTAGATTTGCTCGTCACGACTTCGTTGATCGTGGATTCTAAGTACTCATTGTTCCTCATTTTACAGGACTCTTGACGGAAGAACATTTATCAGGTTCTTGGAAGTACCTGAATCATATATATGATGCAGCGCAAAATCAGAGATTATCTGTGGCACATAAAAGTAGACAAAGTTGTTATATTTAAGACTAATCATAATATTGTTACGTTTAACAACATTGTTCTACTAATTGAACAGTTTTAATCTCTAAAATATGTGTAAATGAAAGGTAGAAATAAGAACCTCTGTGAACAAATTAATGAGGACTCCAAAGATTGATTAGAAGGAAGAAATGTTGGATCCAGTCAGGGTTTAGAAGATAATTAATTAGAAGCGATGAATCATGTGAACAAGTTTATATAGATGTCTAATTTACACGAATCGCATAGTTAATATATAGATTGGAGATTAAAATAGTTGCAGAGATCATTAATGAAGCTTGTACAAGTACAAAGTCAGAGGTTTTTGGAGAAAATAATGAGAAGTGTAATCAAAGTTAAGAGTCACATGGGATGAACAGTGAACGAAGAGAGAGCTTGAGGCGTTACCTTCACAATTTCTCATGCGTTTGCCCTCCTAAAACACGATTAAAAGCCTCCTTTTTAGGCGCAGAATTGGGCTTTAATTAATAATAATAATAATAATAACTCTCACGTAATTGGTGACTCTCTCAATCTAAAGAAATCCACAAGAATATTTGAGCCGAAAATAATTGAATAAAGAGTTGAGTCCTCACTGAGTTCGTTTATGTAGTGTTTTTGTACTGAGTTGTGCCGAACTTAGGCAAGTTGAGAGGGAGATTTTGGATTGAGCGCTGTTGTAATTGCTTTCTGTGTACTCTCTCTTCATCTCATTTTTAGCGCTAGTCAAATAATATTTTAGGTGGATTTCCATTAAGACTGCAGCGATCTCAACTTTCCCACCTCGATCTTTTGTACGTACTCATTTTTTACTTGTTAGCGAAAAATATTTTAGGTGGTTTTCTCTATGCATCTAATCGAAATATTAACTTTTCACGTGCGAGCTCATTGCGCTGCGAGAGAGATGAAAATGCTGTAGTTTTTTTTTGGAAAAGATTATCATTTTTAACTACCTTGACGCTAACCAAATGCTGGAAATAGGAATTTGGCTGCAACATTTGCTCTCGCGTCTCCATTTCCTCTCAACCAAACAGTCCGAAAATTAACTCTCGGTATATAGTTGGGTGTAAAAGTAATTCGAAAAACTACATATATGGGTAGAACATGGGAGTCAAAATCTTGGATTATAGGCCGGAAAAAGTCCCTATAACTTGTACATTGATACCTAAACATTAAGAAGAGGGGCTAAAAGCCATGGTCACGTGTCGTGCACGTAGTTTTCGTTAACTGATTGTTTCTTGATGAATGTTTTGGACCATGTTAGTGTAATTTTCATTTATTTATTTTATGACTATAGGTTTCTCTAGCGCAATGTTAAGTAGCTTCAAGCATTAAGATGGTCACACACTTGTTTTAATGATGTGAATTATGACTCGTTCCAGTTTACCCTTTCTAAAGTCAAATTATTGGTCGAATTTTCTAATGGCTGCGCATGGGCACTCTCTAGGGAATGAGAGAGAGAGAGAGAGAGAAAGAAAGAAATAAAATACAAATGGGTGCTCCTGATTTACACTGATTTCTCTCCTTATCACTCCTCTCTTTCTCTCTCTCTCTCTCTCATCCCTTTTCGTAATTATGCAGATTTAGATAATTTTCGTTCCAAAAATTTTGCTCACATTACATTACTGCATTTTTTGTACTCATTCTCACTTTCTCACATTATCACTGGATAATAGACAACTACGGCTACAAAGTTGGTATGCATCCCGACCTAAATACAATCAACTTTTGACTTAGGCCTACTTGGTTTGAGTTCCTTCAGTTCATGTAACTTGAGATGTCCTTCTCTCCTTGCTTTTCATGGTAGTGGCTTCTCCACTCCAATAGAGTTACGTGCTATAAAACAAGAGAAATAAGAGGAAGATGACTCCTTATTTTAGGTTTCAATTCCACTATCCTCAACATATATGATCATTTTTTTACACTGCATATTTGATTGTTTGGAGATCATAATATTACATCAGCAAATAATCAAAACAACAATAACTACTATCAGTTCGTGGATTACATATTTCAATAAAATAAGAGGCACTCCCGAAATTTTACTTGAGAAAACAAGAAACAAACAATCCCAAAACAGCATGAAATATCACCTAAAGAAGATGACGAGTCAAACGTGCAAAGAACAACATAGAGGAAGGCAAAAGGAAACATATAAAATCGACATTTCTGCCAGAAACATGAAAGAGGTAATAAATTTTCATCATATATTCAGCCAAATGCAGCAATAAATATTTCACTTAATTCACCAAAAACACCAATACAAATAAACCAATTCCAAATACATCCCCCCCTCGAATAGGCACAGCCCAACTCTTCATACAGCACAGTTTGTAGCATTTTCGTAGAACAAATCTTTTACAGGATACATTCTCAATAATCACAGCTAAGAAATAGTAAGGACCAAAATCTACAGACTCAAAATTACCAATAATACATGATGGTGTCGTTGACTATGAACGAGTAAAAAAAATACCTCACCTGTATCCTCCACCTCCATGTGGCAATTGTGAGCCATAGCCGCCCATCATCGGATTATACCCAACTCCGGGCATGCCAGGGTTTTGAGCAGGAGGGCGCATTTGAGCTCCGGGGTTCATGCCCATGCCCATATTCATCCCCATGCCCATGCCCATGCCCATGCCCCTGTTCATGCCCATGCCCATCCCCATAGGCTGATTCATACCACCACCATAGCCACCCATGCCCATGCCTCTTCCCATGCCCATGCCCATGCCCATGCCCATGCCCATGCCCATCCCGGAGCCCATCATGGGGTTCGAAGGAGCAAGGGAACCAGCACCAGCTCTACCAATGCCAGAACCTGATCCCATAGCTTTGCCCATGGTTATTGTAGATGCTACAGGAGCTGCAGAGCTCTTCTCTTTCCTTTTATCCTGCCGGTTTATGGCTTCAAAGTCGACCCCTATATCCGCTAATGGGTTAACTTTAGCTGCAGAAAAAATAGATTTCTTTTAGTTTTTTCAACAACTCGGGTTATGCAATAGGAAAAGGGTAGATTTCACAAAACAACTATGAATATTGGGGGGTTTTACACAAAACCCTCCTTGAAATTTGTAGATGGGATAAAATTTCCCTAACCTTTCAAACTAAACTAAACTCCCATAAACTAATGGAAAATCTCATAAACAGCGTTACCCGATAGAGCAATAAGTTTGAATTATGGCAACTTAAAGTTCGTGACAAGAAATTTGAATAAAGAACATTTATGTGGGAGAACAACACATAACAACCAGGTCACTTTTTTAAACTTTACATGTTAACATCTTTTATCAGTTTTTTCAATAGCTTAGGAGGGTTTTCTCTGAATTAAAAAGTTCTGACAGATTTTGTGCAAAACCCTCCAAGCTCATGGGAATTTGCAAAATTCAAGAAAAAGAGATAGCACTTACCCCCCGAAATGTTTAGATTAACTAGACCTCGATTCAAAGTGTCAGCCCAAACCGTAGATTTGGTCTCAAACTTGTCTTTTGGTGGTTGTGCAGGCTGTCCAGGTACAGTAAGAGCTGTTTGCATCGCAGACTGAGAAGATGATCCTGGTTGAGTAAGATAGTTTACAGGAGTAGGATTTGGTGCAGGGACAGGCTGAGGTGCCAATCCGGCAGATGGTCCAGATTGTAGGGGGTAGTTCATATTCGATGTAGGCATATTTGTAGGATATGCGGGTTGTTGGGATGGCGGTGAAGGATAATTTATATTTGCTCTTTGCGTATTTGAGGGATATGCAGGTTGTGGATATGGCTGTTGAGGATATAAACCAGAGGATCCCGACGGAGGAATCCCACCAAGCGAACCATTGTTAGGTTGAGTCATAGGAAAATCATTGGACAAAGATGGAGGGTTTGGAGTAAACTGTTGATGACCATTTGTGACAGTAGGAGTGTATGTGAGACCACCCAAGGGATCCCCAAAATCAAAGGCTGGGGCTGTTTCCACCTTTGAGGCTGCCGGTGCTGGAGTAGTAGCAGGTGCGAACCCCTGTTGTGGAGCTTGAGAATTTTGTTGTGTTGTTGTCACCTTGAATGGACCGTCTCCAAAGGGATCTTCACTTGGCTGCATAGGTTATAACATAAGTTTTGGTTCTTCAACCATCTTCTAGGCCATTTTATAATGAATAAACAGTATATGACATCTGAAGTGTACGGTCAAGTATATACCTGGCTGAATGCATTTGATGCTGATGTCAAAGGCACAAAGTTTGTTCCAACACCTGAATCTGCTGTGATATCAACTTCTGAAGTGGTAGTATAACTCACTGGAACCAGAGCCAATGAATTAATTGGATCTATCGGAGATTGATTTCCAAAGAGGTCAACTCCTGAACCACTTGCTGGAGCTGAGGTAGCTGATCAACAAAATGAAAAGGTTGCATTCACTTCCCATGAAAGAAAATGATGTTGTGTAGTTATGTAAATATTCAATAGTTTGCATGATTAGAATGCGTTTATTTCCTAGATGCCTTCCAATTGATAAGATCCTGATCTAGTGGTTTATGAAGTTCTGTTTTAATAATCATGGTTCAAAAATCAAAATATTGATAGATATAGCAGCTACAAAGTTCACTATTTGGTTGTATACGTAGAAAGAAAACAGCAGAAAAAGCGTAAATGTCAAAGGCAACACCGTCTAGGTAATGAGAGTTAAACCTTATACCAGTATAACTTACGCAAGTAACAAACTTTCCCCGAGCTAAAACCAAATTATCATGTCTTAGTTCCCAGCATATACAGATTATTCACCCAGTCCTTATCAGATAGCATCAAAACCAAATTACCGTATATGTTTTAGTTTCAACATGTAAGGTCACCCGCCCAATGTCACATAGCTTCAGACGAGAGCAAATTATATAAACCTTAGGGTTATTTTACATAATGGGGATGATCACTGCTGGATTAGGACTCAAAACATCACAACAAACTTCTCTTGTAAAATTCTGTCTTTCAAAACTACTTTATAAGCAAAAACAACTACTTAGCACGCTAAAAGTCTTTATAGTGATGGGAAAAAAGAAATCTTCTTAACCTTCATCGACCAACTAAGTATGCAATAAGCATATTGTGAACTCTATATGTCTATGGTTGGGCCATCCTATATCAAAATTTTCAACGACCGTCGCGCGCCGCCCCTCCCCCCCCCCCGACCAAAAAAAAAAAAAAAAAAAAAAAACAGTGATAAATTGTAACATATTGTGTGAATATGATGTGGCGAAGAGCCGACATGAATTTGTTTCAGTCAAGACTTTACAAGTTAGCATACAATAACTTATAGACATACTTGCAGGAAGCACAGCTGTGATTAGCTAAAGGTTAAAACAACAAGGTTCAACAGAAGAATACAATTAACATTAACTCAAGATAGATGTTGTAAGTATGATATTGCTCAGAGAAGCTTGAAAGAACCTGAAACTCTTTGATACCTGGAACAGAACCACGGGGGTCAAATTCATCAAATTCGTCACCTTCTTTTTTTGAGGCTGAAGAAGAAGCACCTATCGCAGACTGATTAGGATCTGGACTTGTGCTCGAGTTTACTTTAGTTGCAGGAGGCGAGTATACTTTTGTCGTAGGTAGAGTGACATTCCCATCACCCCTTAAATTTAAGAATTATGTTAGAGGAAAACATGCATTGTCATACTGAAATATCACCGCAAGAATTGGGGTACATACCGTTCATCCTGCACATGGTCACGAGTATCTTTTGTTGCTGCTTCATAACTGGGAGGCGGACTTTGCTCAGAAAGCTTGCGCTCAAGTCGGCTGTAACAGGATTTATCAATCAATAGTAAATGGTGCAGTTAAAGAAAAAAAGAATCTGAGCTCAACATACAAAATGCAGAAAGAGGATGTAGATATGTCTTAATTAAAATGAAAATCCACCTTTCCTCTTGAGATGGCTCGTCACCTCTGCCACCACTGTTACTGCAAAAAAGGAGTAAACGAATTAGCCCTGGAAAAGCAAATTGAGAAAATGTACGTCTTTAAAACTCTTGTCAGAAAACAAGAATTGATAAGAAAATACTAGGTATCACTCATTTAGGATTACGAGGCCATAAGAATTCATTACAGAATGAACTGTCAGCTGCATCGCGAACTATTCCAAGAGTATGTTCTTACAGGAATAAAAATGAATTGACCTGAATGCACTGCTTATTGGTAGCTGGACTTGAAACAAATTAGGATATGCATACCGAGATGAATAACGATCGTCCTCTTCTGAAAAACGATCCCTATCTCTATCCAAGCTCCTGCTTCTTGGACCAAACTGGGAGTCATCGCTGCTGTGGCCTCTGTAGTCATCATCTCTGTAACTATCTCTTCTATAACGTTCATCAGAATCTCTACCATAGCGATCTCCATCTCGGTTGTATGAATCACCTCTTCCGTATCTTTCATCATCCCTGGAACCCCAATCTCTTTCTCTTCCATACCCATTTCGATCCTCATCTCTGTATCGGCCTTCATAACTATCTCTGGAGCGGCCTTCATAACTATCTCTATATCGGCCTTCATAGCGATCATCATCACAACGATCACCATAGCCTCCACCACCAGAATATGGGCTCCTACCACCAGTTGAAAATGTACTACGGAATCTGTATAACTACATGACATCTTAAAATGCCCATCAACTGTACAGTAATAGATTGAATTTTAGGGTGAGGAGAACTTACTTGTCCTTGTTAGCGAGGGCTTTCTGTCTAACCTCCTGTATTTTTTCTTTGTCATTTACTAGAGCAACAAGACTCTGAGATTTCCTTCTTACATTGCTTCCCTGGTCTTTTCCACTAGAATCAATATACTGGAAGTCGGACAAGGTCTGGCATAAAGAAACAGTCAATAAGTTGCATAACCAAGTAGAGTAGATAAAGCAAAGATTAGTCACAGATATCTAGATTAGCAGAAAGGCACCAAAGGATACATTAGTCAAAGCTATAATTTGATCAGTGGAAGTGAAAGTCAAAGGTTAATTGCATTACTGATATCTGGTAAGCATGTTCCCTGATTTCATCAATGACACGTTCAGATCCATGACCAATGAGGTACTCCAAAACAGTCAAAGCCTGAAGCCACATGAATGAATAATTGTTGCAAAAAAAATCAGTAAAATAAAGCAGCAATGCGGCACAGTACTACTTGTTTTTCAAATTTTCATGAATAACTTCTCAAATGGAAAAAAAATCATGAATGTCAATCACAAATATAACAAATGAGAGATAGTTATACAGTCCAAGAAAGGAAAAGAAGAAACGCCTAACCTTGTAAACATGTCGCCAATTTTTTCCAGTGTCATTAAGCCTCTTCCATATTACATGCATGATCATCTGGTATTCATGACTGCATGGTTTATCCATACATGATTATGCTGTTTGAAAAGCAAGAAAATAATAGTAAGTGAAACATGCAGAAATATCAGCTTACTAGTTACGAGTCGCTTGTGCAATATCTGCTAGAAGGGATCCGTGAGGACCCCAAGGCTCATTGCTAGTCGCATCAAGAATCTGAAAGGTATTAGAAAGAGAGAACTTTTATTATTATCTCAAATTTAAAAAATGCAACCAAGAAAAGTCAAAATTTCAAGTATTATTTGGGGAGAAACCACCTTACAAATAAGGTAATTATGTGAAATCCACCTTTCAATTTTAATTTATACATAAACCACCTTTAAAATGGGTTTTGCTTGCAATCAACCATCTCCCAGTCAAATTTTCACTTTAAAAAAACCAAAAATAAGGTTATAAAATTCAAGTTCAAAGTACGTAAGTTATATCCTAACAAGATCCAAACACTAAAATGAGTCGCGTACCTTGAATGTGAGTTTTTTAAGGGTAATTTTGTGCTTTTAGTGAAAACTTTGACTGGGAGGTCATTGATTGCAACAAACACCCACTTTTAAGGTTTATTTATAAATTGAAATTGAAATGTGGTTTCCGTAATTACCCTATTTTTAAGGTGGTTACGGGGGGTTGGGGGGAACCTAGATAATTTACCTTCTGCTCTATGCCAGGCACCTTCAGAACTTTCTTGTTCACCTCTCTCTTGCTGAAGACATAAAAAGGAATCCCATGAGTCTAATTACCCCAATTAAGTGAGAAGCCTTTCTAGTGAACATATTGATCACTAACAATCTTAAACTAAAAGGCTGAGGAAGCAGCATTCAGGATATTAGCTTGAAGACCAAAAACAAGCTAAAACTCTTACAGGTCGCGAACAGTCTGGTCGAAGGCTTTCTTCATGACTGTTGCAGATATAGAATACTTTCCACCTCAACTCGTCAACAAGCAATTCAGATCTCCCTAAATTCAAAAGCAGGAAGATTGTAAGTATCAAGGAACAAAAGGAAGACAGAACCCAGAGGGCACAGGTCACATGAACATTCTGGAAAACAAGTATCAACATACTCAATTGTATGTCAGAATTGTCACAACAAAATAGGAACAAATTTAAGAAAATACCCCTGGACGATGAAAGATCTCTTAAACTCCCCTGCACTACACCAAACACTTGAAGGTTATAATGTTACAGTCTAACATGTTCTCGTACATTGACCGTCTCTTTTATGGATAGAAAAACAGGGTTTTTATTCTATTTATGCAGCCTACTATGTTTCTAAGTAGCTTTTAAATGCGTGCCCAATAGTAGTTGAACTAGTGTTGCTATAATATTATCTTAAAGTCCCTTCTACTACACCGGAACTCTGAAATTTTGGTGGGAACTGAGGGTTATAATTCTACACTCTTAGCAATATGGCTGCCGAGTGCAGGATTACAATACAATTTATGTAATCTTCAAAGCCCCACGATTCACATACCACCAGCTCTTCAGAAGCTGAATAAATTACATGAACAAACTACAAACTATCATACCCACCAGGGGTGGCACAGGTGGTGTCGGGACACAATGGTTATACTGCCAACACCCCCAGGTCCCTTGGTTCGAAGCGTGCGAGTGGCAGGTGAGGCCTACACACACGGGTTTACTTGGTACGGGTTGTGGATCGGGGAACTCGGGCATCAGCCGGGAACCCTAGTGTCTTGCCAAGGTTTCCCTCATATCCCAAAAATAAAACTACGAATTATCATGAACAATAATCAGATAAAGGAATCTAACAAAAAACGCATTCACGTCTCAAAATCAGCAAATTTAAATGCAGGATTCCTTCAAAGATGAAAAATTCAGCTCATCCCTGCAACAATTAACAAATATTCCCTCCCATACAATATAGTTTCAAATTAAGAAGTCCTATGTACCATGATCGTCCATTTCGATACCGTCCTATTACAATAATAAAGATTGATCGTGTAAAAATTAAATTTTCACGCCGAACCCAATCAAAATCAGTTTAAAAAAACATAATAATCCTCTGAAATTAAAAAAATCATTGATTCAAAACAGGAACGAAACAAAAACGTATAGATCTGAATGATTCTAAATGGATCCAACAGCAATTGAAGCTAAATCTAAACCCTAGAATAGCCAATACAACAAACCTCGAGATCTGATCTGTAGAATTCGTGAGAACGATCAAGATTCGGCGGGAAAATATCCGATTGGGGATCGAATTAGGGTTCGGAGAGAAGAAATGGGGCGTTCTCGCTCTCTCTCTCTCTCTCTACCCTCTCTCTAAAGCTTGGTCCTTTGGAGGTGGGAAGAGAGAGAAATCGGAGGGGAGAGAAGGACACGTGTCGGTCGATGAGCGTTGGAGGCGATTTGTGATGAATCTATGTGGAGGCTTTTGCGGGGTTCTGTAATAAGGAAGGCATTTTAGGGGAGGGAGCTGCTAATTACCAAAGTGCCCTATCCTTCAGGCAGGAAATTATCCTAATTAAGGTTTAACTACATATATTAATTAGTGCTGGTAATTAGTTTCAAAAAAAATAGTGAAAAGAATTATATTATCTATATATATTTTTTGACTAGTCTTAGTTATACTATTCAGTGCAATCACAGATTTTCTACTTTTCCACTTTTCTCCCTTAAAATCCAAGTACTTTGTCTTCCCTGTAGTATGTAAGTTATGGTAACTTTGAAGATAATTAGTAGTAGATTAGTGTTAATCATATTTATTTTAACTATTAAATACATGCCACTGATATATATGTACATGTGTGTGCTTTTAATATTTCTATAGCTACATAAATAAAACTAATAATTCTTAACTGCGTGCATGATTGATACTTCTTTTGATATATTATGAAGGCGTATCTACAGGGTTAAGATTATAATACACACATTGTGTAACTAACATATTCATTGATATTGTAAATCTCTAATTAAACCATGCGTATTTGATCCAGCAAGGTTTGATGATGTTATATAATCAGGCAATTTGGATTAACAATATTAATAGTTAATTATGCGTTTTTATAGCTCTAACTAAATTAGTCGCATCCTGTATGTATGGTAGCTCAGTTCGAATATAACTATTAATAAATAAATAAATAAATAAGAAAACAAAGTCAAAACAATCGCTTACAAGTTACAAAGATGCAATATTTTAATTTTAGCAATTACCGAAAGTTGTCACCTAGTTTATTTTGGAGCAAACGGGACTCAAAACAATTTTTTTGCGGAGGATGCTTGTTGATTTACTCACTTTTGGTGCCAATTCAATGTACGATGGTCATGTTTTCTGAGTCAAGTCTATTGCTCGCATTGAGCATCGACAATCGCTAGTAACAATTCAAGATGTGACACTAGCATTAAATATTAGGCATGGTTTTATTTTATACATGCATATAATATCATGAAGATACTATAATGGTAAATCTATACAATCGAATACTTAGAAAATTGTATTAGAAGTTGTGAATAGTCTTTGTTGTTGTGCGCAACGAAACTCGAATCACACGAAAGTACACGAACAAGAACGAGATAAATCACAACCATACCAGCAAAACATAATCACCACAGCAAGACAAACGAATTTTATGTGGTTCGACAAGTTGCCTACGTCCGCTGGGTAAGGAGGGGGGAGTTCTTATTATTAGAAATTAAGAGAATACAAATAGGGTTACAAATCTCACCAATAAACCCTATAACAAAGCTCTCTAGATCTCTCACAAATCCTCCCACAAAGGATGCATAATACTCTCTCTCAAAAGTCTAATCAAATCGTCCTTGCTTAACCCTAATTAATCGTGTTTAGGGTTTTATACAAACAGCAAACGAAACGGGTTGAACACCCAAAGCCCATCTCAGACCCGAGTCGCGGTCGACCGCACTTGACTCCGCGGTAGACCGGACAGAATGATAGAAACTCGTAAAATCGATTACAGTGTCCGCGGACTACCGCGGCAGTCGAACGAACTTTGGTAGTCAACCGCGACGAATTCGGTGGTTGACCGCGACGAATTCGGCGGTCGACCGTCCCAACTCCAGAAACCTACTGCCTCTCTGTGCACGTTTTCGGTCAACCGTAGCTGACTCGTGGTCGACCGGACAGCCTGAAAACTGTCTCTCTGCTGATTTTTCCTGAGCTGTCCGTCGCGTGTTTGCCACCTCTACAAATCTCCATATCGGTGAAGTTTCTCCCGAAACTGAGCCGACACCAAAACATCCAAATGTCTCACTTATTGCGTCCAGTACGAAGTGGAATCAACCCCACGATAATGGACTCAATCCACAACAAGTCAGGGACCCAAACGAGAGCTCAAATCGAAATTAACAAATCCAATCCGGATGTATCAAAAAGACTGCCTACATATCCTATTGCCCAAGGAATCAAACCGAACGTAGTTCACCCAAATGGCCTCCAAAGGCCCTCAACATTGAAGAATGTTCAGTAGCTCCAAACAATGGCCAAACTTCACACCCGAGACAACTTTGGTCAACGTATCTATAGGGTTATCTTTTGTGTGGATTTTTTCCAATATGACATCTCCATCATCCAAAACATCACGAACAAAGTAAAATCTAACATCAATATGCTTCGTGCGTACATGATAAACCTGGTTCTTTACCAAATAGATAGCCGACATGCTATCACAATACCTGAATGGTCTCCTGTGCAATCCCCAAGTCCTCCAACAATCCATGCAACCACAAAGCCTCCTTAACAGCTTCAGTCACCACCATATACCCCGCCTCTGTAGTAGAAAGAGGCACTGTAGACTGAAGTGTACATCTCTAACATACTGTTGCTCCTGCTAATGTAAACATGTATCCTGAAGTAGACCGACGCTTGTCAAGATCCCCCGCATAATTAGAATCCATATAGTCAATACAATCCTGCCCAATCTTCTCATTATTCTAAAAAATTAAACCAACATCCACAGTGTCTTTAACATACCGTAGAATCCACTTCATGGCCTCCCAATGATCCTTCCCGGGGTCATACATATACATCGATACCATGCTCACGGCTTGTGATAAATCTGACCTCGTACACATTATCACATACATCAAGCTACCCAGCGCACTGGCATATGGAACCTTTGACATATAATCTCTGTCCTCAACTAAAACATGTGACATTAAAGCTGAAAGCTTGAAGTGGGGAACCAATAGAGTACTAACTGCTTTTGTATTACCATCAAAGCTAAATTTCTTCAACATCTTCTGCAAGTAACTCCTCTGTGTAAGCTTCAATCTCCTCTTCACCCTGTCTCTCTCGATCTTCATACCCAATATCTTCTTAGCTTCTCTAAGATCATTCATCTCAAACTCAGATGACAGTACCTTTTTAACTTTTGAATAGCGGAAGAATTCATGAAAGCAATAAGCATATCATCAATATATAATAACAAATATATGTACTCACCATCATGTAGCTTGTGCATGTAAACACATGGGTCATATAGGCTCCTCGTGTATCCATGGCCAATCATAAAGCTGTCGAATCTCTTGTACCACTGTCACGGTGATTGCTTTAAACCATAAAGAGACTTCTTTAGCTTGCACACTAAATCTTCTTTTCTTGCAGCTTTGAATCCCAAGGGTTGTAGATCTCCTCATCTAAATCTTCGTGTAGAAGGCTGTCTTAACATCCATCTGGACCAAATCCAAATCCAGCTATGCCACCAATGTTAATAAAATCCGAATCAACGAATGTTTCACAACGGGTAAAAATACCTTGTTGTAATCAACACCCTCAAGTTGTGCATATCGCTTGGTAACCAATCTGGTTTTATACCTAATGTCCCCAATAGAAGATCCCTCTTTCTTCGTATATACCCACTTGCAACCAATAGCTTTCTTTTCCTTAGGTAGCTTTGTAAGTTCCTAAGAGTCGTTCTTCTGAAGAGACCGCATCTCCTCCTCCATAACTTCCCTCCACCTGATCGAATCAGAGCTAGACTCTGCCTTCCTGAATGTAGAAGGAATCATATTATCAACAACCTCCACTGATAAAGCATATACAACCATGATATCATTATATCCAGTTGGTCGCCGAATCACCCTTCTAGGTTTATTTGCTGTAATGGACTCTTGAACATGACTTTGATCCTGAGTCTCACCATCCACTGTATCCGCCAAATGCTCGTCTGTCATCTCATCTCCTTCTAGTATCACCTTTGTAGGAGCCTCAATGGATACAATGCTATTTGGAGTGGGTAAAATCATATCATCCTCTACCTGCTGCGATATCCTACTAATCTGATCTTCCTCCACCTGTCGAGGAACTTAAGGTCTCATCATGTATGCATCGTCAAATATGACATCTCTGCTAATGACTATCTTCTTGTCATGTGGATCTCATAACTTAAAACCTTTAACACCTTCTCTAAATCCTATAAAGACTGCTTTCCTCGCCCTCAGATTCAATTTTTTATCAGTGACATGATAATAAGCAGGACACCCGAATATCCGAAGTGACTCATAGTCACTAGCCATCAAACCAGACTAATGATCCATAGGAGTCTTCCCATGTATCACAATGCATGATAACCTATTAACGAGATTGTTCGCATAAACTAACGCCTCGGCCCAAAAGGATCTAGGCAATCCATTTTGTATCATCATACATCGCACCTTCTCCAGTAAGGTAGGGTTCAATCTCTCAGCCACCCCGTTCTGTTACGGTATATCTCGAATTATGAAGTGTCGCCTAATATCGTGATCCCGACAAAACTATAAAAATAGATCACTCTTGTACTCTCCACCGTTATCTGAACGAAGAGTCTTCACCTTTCTACCTGTCTGCAGCTCCATTTTCTTCTTCCACTCCACAAAAATATCTGAGACCTCATGTTTATGTTTTATTGTATATACCCAATATCTCCTAGAATAGTCATCAATGAAAGTGACAAATAGTTGGCCCCACCAAGTGATGTATACTTGGAAGGCCCCTAAATATCTGTATGAATGTAATCCAATATACCTTGGGTATTTATGAATAGCGGTGCCGAACTTCACTCTAGCATTCTTTTCAAGTACACAATGCTCACACAGCTCCATCTTACAGGTTTTCACACCTTTCAATAGCCTCTGTTTCGTCAATGTCTACAGGGATTTATCACCAATGTGTCCTAAATGCATGTGCTATAAGCTGGTAGTGTCATCTTCTATAGTGATAGAAGCTGTCAGACCCCCTGTAAATATCTCGCCCTTCAAGTAGTATAGGTTGTTTTCCCTGACACCTCACATCACCACCATAGAACCCTTCGTGACCTTCACAGTAGCATCCTCTAAGAGCACCCGATAACCTGCTGCTTCCAAAGTACCAAGAGAAATGATATTCTTTGTTAACTGCGGCACGAACCTCACTTCTTTCAACTCCCTAACCACTCCATCATGTATCATGATCTAGACTAAACCAATACCACCAATAGGGCATACGTGATCATTATCCATAAGCACGGCATACCGTCTTTCCAGCTTCTCAAAGCTGGAGAACCAATCTCTCCTACGACAAATGTGATATGTGGCTCCCGAATCCAACATCCACTCCATAGAGTCGGCATAGCAAACCGACGGTAGTATAGGGCACAAATAGCCTGAAGAATCTAAATCTGAATGTTCGCCAGCAGCTTTTGTAATATTCACTTTTGAAGCATGTACAGCTTTCCCCTTGTTCTTCCCGGCTTTGTCCTTCAACTTTGGGCAGTCGATCTTCCAATGTCCCTCTTCTTTACAAAAACGATATTGATTTCTACCAACACTCTTATAACCACATCTATTCTTCTATTTTGAGCGGTTGACTTGGCAGCGGTTTGGACTACGACCTCGAACTGCTAATGCATCTCCTAATGCCTTCTCGGAGGGTTCGCCATCATTCTTCCTCAACTCATAATTTATCAACGCTGAGGTCACCTTCTTGTAGCTAACAGTAGTTCTTCCATTAATTATAGTGAAAACGAACGTACCATAATCATCATCTGATAATAAATACAAAAGTAGCATCACCTTGTCTTCATCCTCAACCATGATGTCTATATTGGCTATATCTGAAAGTAACTTCGTGAAGTTGTTGACATACTCCCTAATGGAAACTCTCCTTTTCATCTTGAAATGGTAAAACATTTTCTTCAAGTGAAGTCGATTCTTAATGCTCTTCATAAGATACTTCTCATTGAGCGTTTCCCACTATCTCTTCGCCAACGTATCGTTCATCACATCATAAATAAGATCCAGCGTCAAGCATGACCGAATAACTCCACAAGCCCTACTGTTCATCTTCTTCCAAACCTTGTCCTCCATGTCATCTAGTTTTTCTTATAACTCAAGAGTCTCCTCCAAATTCTGTGCATTCAATGCATCCATTACTTGGCACCTTCACAAACTGAAATTGATCTTGCCATCGAACTTTGGAACATTAATCTTCGTATTATTGATGCACAGACTCTACATTGCCTTCGTAAGAGACTAACCTAATGTGCTTGCTTTTCCCATACTGTAGATCTAACTCTTCAAATAAGAATCTTTCAAAGAATCCTCCAAACGAGCCCCAAGCCAAACCCGAAGCTCTGATACCACTTGTTGTGCGCAGTGGAACTCGAATCACACGAAAGTGCACGAATAAGAACGAGATAAATCACAACCACACAAGCAAAATACAATCACCACAGCAAGACAAACGAATTTTACGTGGTTCAGCAAGTTGTCTATGTCCACGAGGCAAGGAGGGGGGAATTCTTACTATTAAAAATCAAGAGAATACAATAGGGTTACAAATCTCACCAATAAACCCTAGAACAAAGCTCTCTAGATCTCTCACAAATCCTCCCACAAAGGATGCACAATGCTCTCTCAAAAGTCTGCTCAAATCGTCCTTGCTTAACCCTAATTAATCATGTTTAGAGTTTTATACAAACAACAAACGAAACGAGTTGAAAACCTAAATCTCAGCTCAGACCCGAGTCGCGGTCGACCGCACTTGACTCCGCGGTCGACCGCACAGAATGACAGAAACTCGTAAAATCGATTACAAGGTCCGCGATCGATCGCGGCAGTCGATCCAACCCTGGCGATGGACCGCGACGAATTCGGCGGTCGACCGTCCCAACTCCAGAAACCTAATGCCTCTGCGTGTACGTTTCCGGTCGACCGCAACTGATTCACGGTCGACCGAGCCTGAAAAATGTCTCTCTGTTGATTTTTCCTGAGCTGTTCGTCGCTATGTTCGCCACCTCTACATTTGTCACCCTTCAAAATCAAATCTCAAACTTGTTTTTCAATCTGAATTAAATTATTGCTCAAATGTTTGGCATATATTTAGATATTCTGAACGTATGTAAAGTTTTATATGGGAAATACTTACCTATAGAGATGGTCCACAAATATATGATTTGAATGTTTGGTTATCAAATCTCAACTTATCTGAAAATTATTAATATCACCAAATTCTATATTTCCCCCTCATTGTGTTCGTGAACACATAAAAAATCAATAATCGTCCAACTTATATGTTTAGTAAAGTAAATAGAGAGGCTATAATCAATATTTACTGAGTAAATTATGAATGAAGATATAAAACCAAGCTCCGTAATTATCTAATTATCCTTCGGTTGTTTACGCAAAGGGCAACCCTGTAGTTTCACCATGACCAATAAACATATTCCGTGATTTTCACCGACCAGTCGCCTATTTTGACCTG
>NC_033800.1:70530016-70531379 GCF_001876935.1 Asparagus officinalis | reverse complement strand
GGTCTCCGTGCCATTTGCGAGCGGCGGCGAGTTGGTCATGGAATAAAGGCGAGTGGAACGAGTACCAATCGTCTGGAGCCAACTTTCAGTTTCAAGCTGGCGTCGATTAATCAAAGCAAAAATCTTAGTTGGCGTTTCAATTTCTTTAATCTCTCTTCATAGTCTCTAATGATGGTCTTTTCTCACTTATAACAACCCAACTTAATTAGCAAGTGGGTTACCTTAATCATTATGATAATACTAACTAAGATCCAAGTTATACATCTTGCTGTTGAACTACAAAAAAACAAAAGTATTAGAACCTTCCTCTTGAATTGCTATTTAATTAACATTGACAAGTCATCAAAATCATCCAATTTCACTTCTCGTAATACGAAAATGGTTCAGGGGTTCAAAGTTTAGCTATCACTATTTTAGTCACCGTCACTTCTTTTTTCTTGTAAGAGGTTCCCTGTGTGGGTTTTTTCATCTCAAACAATACTTAGGAATGTAACAATACAGACTAATTTTGCAAGGAACTTTAGAATATGTGGATTTTTTTTTTTTTTTTGACATGGTCTATGTAGAGATACTCTATCATATTTGATTTTTTTTTCCCCTCATGTGCGATAGATAGTAAGTTCTGAATAATATATATTTAGAAGCATACTAATACAGATTAATTTTTAAACCATTTGAATACACAACATTCAGTTTCGAACTTCTATCTTCTGATTGAGGTTTTATATTCGAGAAATTAGTCATTTGTTAATTTATCCAAAAATAAAGAACTAGGCGCATATATGATGATTTTTTTCATGCTTGATGATTTCCTATAGTGTTTATGGGAGAGAGTTAACGGATAGTTTAGGAGAGGTAAGGATGATCTTGGGGTCTTTTAATCTCCTTTGATGGTTAATCCTCTTGAAGATTGTATTGTACTACAATGACCTACATAGAATAACAGAGATTAGAGGCCCTAGAGGTTGTTTTCTCCGGCGTGCCCTCCGACACTCAAGTTAGTGACTCAGTCTATTAATCAGAAGAGAAAAGTAGAATGTGCTTCTTAGATTTTTTTTTTGTGCGTACCTCTAAATAACCAAGATGATGGTATTTATAGGAAGTTATTGAGGATATGTTAGTAATTTAACTGGTTGCCTAATTTGACACTATGATGTCACTTTACATTTGTCCGCAGTGGATTGGTTGAAGGTAGAGGACTATGCTCATGGTATTAATGTGATGGTGGTAGAATGGCGGAATTGCGGCGCCACTGTTGGAGAGCCATCATGATACCTGACCATATATTAAATACAATGGTGACTATATGGGTGCTTGCACTGTTCACCATAAAATGTAAATTTTATTGATAAGTCTGCTAGTC
>NC_033800.1:70499385-70530011 GCF_001876935.1 Asparagus officinalis | reverse complement strand
GGGGTTGACTTGAGGATGTCTTTCGTCTCAGACTCGGGTTGCGTAGATGAGACTGCTAGGCTGACAGCTTGATTTGCTTTGCTTGGCCCCAATAATTATGTCACATATATAGTTTAATGACGTAATAATTTTCAGGGTGTAACATATAAATTTTCAGTCCAGAAGAAATGTTCTTTTCATGAAACTTCGTAGGTATATAAACCTTTAATAAAGGGCTAACTATGGATAGACCCTGAATTATTTGTCCAAACGTGATTAACCGAGCGAGTGAATTCTTAAAAAATTTCATTAAGAGTAAAAAAAAGTAGTAATTGAAGGTCCATTGGCACCAATAAAACTGCAAGAGGTCTGTCTACAATTTGGCGATGATTCAGGGGTCTCTCCGCACTTAACATTTAACCCTTTAAGGGGGGAAAAACTCAAGTATCTTTTGTGGTGGCATTAGTGTCATAATCACGAGACCGCGTGTAAATCAAGCATCAGCCTTCGGATTATACTGAGGGGCATGTTTGTAAATTCGGTAAAGTTGAAGGGGTAGTACTGGAAACGCGAGATTTATGGCGTTTGTGCCGTACGGCAGACGGCAAAAGCGACCAAAGCTCACCGTGAATTGTGGGACGATAGGCGTCATTATCGGTGATGGTTTCGTCGGAAAAGCACCGACTTTTTGTTTTTTGTTTTTTTTCAGGTTTCACACCAAAGTTTGTTGTCTTTATTCGTTTTGCTATTTTTATGGGCTCAGTTGCACTTAAATACCCACAGGCCCTGAGAGGGGCTAAGTGGGTTTAACCCCTTACTAATCCTCTAAGCAATAAACATTATGAAAAGAGCTAATAAATTTGATCAAATTATGAAAGAGTAAGTTTAGCCCGCCTCCTCACGCAGAGGTTGGCAGTGTCATATTGAAAAATATCAACCGTTATTTATGGAAGGAAATATTTTATTATCAGGTCAACCTACGAGCTGAACTATGAAACTCGATTACCAGGGGATAGATAAAAAACACATGATGATACTTTAAAATAAATGTGATAAGTGTTTTAACATAAACCTCCCTCCGCATTTTTTAAGGCGAAAAAAACTATGTTTCTGTCTTCTTTAATGCTCATTTTTATAAGTTTATTGTGTAATAAATGCCATTTAACTTTTTGTTATATCAATATATCTCTTTAATATTCATTTTATCGAAAATAATAATCGGTTTTTATTTGTATTCTCAACAATGATTTAATAAATATAACAAAAAACTGACAATATTTTTATAGTTCATATATATGTAAATTCAAGTTGATTTTTTAAGGTAGTAATTAGTAGTAAGGTTTCAACAAGGCTAAATTGATATTTTTTAGAAAAACAAGGGAATTAACATCCTTAATCCTTCTTTGTTTGCCAAACATGAAAAAATAACCCTTCCTTTTAACTATCCAATCCAAATGAAATGAAATTATTATTAACCCTTCATGATGGGTTAAGTTAGTTAACCCTTCTGTTGGGATTTTGTCTTTGATTCTTTGTGTAACTTCATGAGAATTAGATAGGGTTAGAGTTCTATCATGATTAGGAGTTTGAGTTCTATCATGATTAGGAGTTTGGGTTTTATCATGATTAGGAGTTTGAATCCTATTCTAATTAGGAAGTTAGGCTAGAGATAGGGTTTTGGTTTTCCTATATATATTCTTCTATTGGTGGAGGAAATTAGGCTAGAGATATGGTTTCGATTTTCCTATATATATTCTTCTATTGGTGGAGGAAAACCCATGAAGAAAAAGTAGAGATGTAGTAGATGAGAGAGAGAGGGTTTCGTAGTCTTTATCCGTGCAAAAGATTACAAGGAGTGGGCTTTAGAGAGAATATGAGGTAGAGAGATTGAGAGACGAGAGTTGAGTGATTCCTCGTGTAGTTCTCCCTGATATATAGTGAATTTCTCGTATTGTTACCCTGTGGACGTAGGTCGAAGTTGGTCGACCGAACCACGTAAATCTTGATGTTCTTATTCTTGATTGTGGTTGTTCTATCTTATTGATTGGGGTTGGCTTCCGAGTTGCGCATATCGTGGTAGGCGGGGAGACTGAAATTCCCCAACAAGTGGTATCAGAGCGGAGATGACGGATCCGGGAGCGAGTTCACAAGATAGAAGACGACGTCGTGCAAGATTGAAAATCGGCGTTACAAGAATCAAGATGAAAAGAAAAAGGGAAAATATTATAGCGGCGGTACTGTAGCAGAACACTGTAGCGCGGTGGACACTGTTCACGTGAGGATCCGACGGTCCAGATTAATTTGTTAGCCGATTGAGGATTTGGAGGCGGATTTTAGTGATCCAGGAGTCGTTCCTAGGGTTTTTCGATGTGCTGAGTTCGTTTTTTACATCAGTTTCATCAAATTCAAACTCTACGGTGACTGATTTGAATTTTGATTAGAGAATGATGACTTCTTCGGGTCCGAAGTTTGATATTCCGCTATTTAACGGCAAGACAAATCTGATGGTAGATAAGGAGCAGGAATTGGTTGGTGTGTATACTTATTCCGCTATTTAACGGCAAGACAAATCTGATGGTAGATAAGGAGCAGGAATTGGTTGGTGTGTATACTTGAGGAGGATAGTGCCAGATTAGGTGGAGCTTGCAAGCGGACACGACCGAGTGACACACATGGAGATGAAGATGGTGGCGTTGGACTTGAAGATGGTGAGCGCTCATATTTGGTCCAAGCCAAGTAATGGAGGAGATAGAGGCATCCGACTCGTAGTGTGGAGTAGGAGAGGTGTACCGATATGATTTAACACGAGCGATGCAGGTGGAGTAGGAGGACAACAAGTGGGGGAAGACTACTGTGAAGTTCAGTTTGGGAGAAGAAGTATGATTGATTTGCTTCTAATGTCAGAGGTGGGAAAGATCTCTTGGCCCGCACAAAAGAGGTGGAGGTGCCACGGCGAAGCAGAAGATAGTGAGGATCATGAAGGCATCCAATTGGGAGTGTAGGTGTTCTGATTTGAAGTGCGAAAGAAATAGAAGACTCTAGCGAGAGAGGCAAAGTTTCAAGACGACGATGGTATATCTTCAAGGGAGTTTGGGAATCAAATCCAAGGTGGAGATTGTTGGGATTTTGTCTTTGATTCTTTGTGTAACTTCATGAGAATTAGATAGAGTTAGAGTTCTATCATGATTAGGAGTTTGGGTTCTATCATAATTAGGAGTTTGAGTTCTATCATGATTAGGAGTTTGGGTTTTATCATGATTAGGAGTTTGAATCCTATTCTAATTAGGAAGTTAGGCTAGAGATAGGGTTTTAGTTTCCCTATATATATTCTTCTATTGGTGGAGGAAAAATCATGAAGAAAAAGTAAAGATGTAGTAGATGAGAGAGAGAGAGAGAGAGAGAGAGAGAGAGAGAGAGAGAGAGAGTTTCGTAGTCTTTATCCGTGCAAAAGATTACAAGGAGTGGACTTTGGAGAGAATATGAGAGTTGATTATGTATGTGAGGTTGAGAGATTGAGAGACGAGTGTTGAGTGGTTCCTCTTGTAGTTCTCCCTGATACATAGTGAATTTCTCGTATTGTTGTCCCGTGGACATAGGTCGAAGTTGGTCGACCGAACCACGTAAATCTCGGTGTTCTTATTCTTAATTGTGGTTGTTCTATCTTATTGATTGGGATTGGCTTCCGAGTTGCGCATATCGTGGTAGGCGGGGAGACTGAAATTCCCCAACACCTTCTCTCTTAACCTCTTCCCAAACAACACCTATAGTTTTCTCTACTTTGCGCTTATATACCCTCATTTGTTTTTGGCAACACCTATATATCCTAAGATTCCGTTTGGCAAAGGGTTAAGCGAGGGGTTAAGAAGATTTAACCCTCCGCAGCCTGCCAAACAACAAAAAAATAAGTTCACGATTTAAAATATAAGTGCTGTCAAAACAAGTGAGGGTATATAAATGCAAGTTTTTAAAATTTTGGGGTATATAAGTGTTGCCAAAAACAAGTGTGGGGTATATAAGTGAAAAGTAGGGAAAACTATAAGCCATTAAAGTGCAATTAAGCCATCTTTATAGTATAAGTTAAGGATTACTGTATGAAAAAATAATCAAAATCAATATTCCGTTTTAAAAAATATGATGTTTATAAATTCATAGTTCCTAACGGGACAACATTGAGTGCATTTTACCAGCTCCATTCCGTTGTATTTTACTACTATTTCAACTGGATTCTTACTTTCAATCATGCTAATTATATTACACTTTATCGCTTGGTAGCTGCTAATTTTTTTTAGCTATGGGAGCAGATTGCAATTTTTTCAATATTCCGTTGTATTCAATCCATACATCCTTCGTGGATTCCTAACATATAATCACATACTAAAGATCCACTCTAAATGAAGTTGATTTCAACAAAGTTACATTGTGTGTTGCTCAATATTAATATCATCTTGGTAATTCTTTGTGTTTGGAAGTCATAATTTTGGGTCCTTAACATTATCTCTAACATCATCGTCGTAGCTTCTTTTTTACAAACTTCCATAATAATACTGTTGACGTATCAGCGACACGAGGAACAACTTGTAATTTCATGAACTTTTTTTTTTGGGGGATCAATAATTGGATGCCCTTCACATCACTAGCACGCCAATGAGATTTAACGAAAGATTGCAAAAAAGATCCAGGCTAATATCAGAAGCTGATATTGGAAGGACGTTAGGGACATCGCAAATTAATAACTTCTAAACATGAAGGAACGGTTTGGCAAATGGTTAAGTGAGGGGTTAAAGAGACTTAACCCCTTCTTAACCCGCCAAACACAAAAAATCTATACATGGGTTAAAGTATGTTAACCCTCCATAATTTGCCAAACATAAAAAAATATAGAAGGGTTAAGCTAACCCCTCTAGAGGGATTAAAATGAGATAACCCGTCAAAATGAGGGGTTTACTAATACTCCTATATATTTAGAAGGATTAAGAGTTAACCGTTCTAATTATAAAGAAAATAGTCAAAATCATTGTTATTCCTAAACACTAAAACTGATCACAATGGTTAAAATAAAACTTATTTAACGGGTTAATAATTTAGTTCTTCAGATTATCGAATGTGCTAACTACATTAATCATTCTTTTTAACACCTCTTCCTTAACCCTTTACCAAACGGGACCGATATGTAAATGATATTCGATCAATACACGGGAGAACTTCCCCTGAGTTTTTGTCTTGGTTTTGCTAGATCTAATATTTTCATGCAGCGTTCTTAAAAAAAAAATAACGAATTAACCTGAGCTGCGGACAGTCCATCCCTTTCGTAGTCGTCGGCGAGTCACGAGGAACGGCCTCCATCGATTGCTGACCACCAACCATCGAGAGATGTTGCTTATCTAATTTCATGCGCTCCCTTCCTTCACGCTTGGAAGAAGATCACGGCGTGGATCTGTTGTCCTCGGGCCCACTTATTCCATCATCATGTTAATATAAACGTGATTTTTATACCAATTAATGCCTGCGAAGTGTTTGAAAGGAGAGGCGGTAGACTCGTAGTAGTACATATTAAGCAAAACTTCTAGACATACCTGGTATATTGGTTAAATATTATTTGGATATTTAATGTTTGAAAGTTATCAGGGAGGTGATGGGGATTTTATGGAGATTAATCTGCGGAATTAAATATTAAACGAATAACGACACCAATAAGAATAACACAAGCAGGCAAACACACAAGATTTAACGTGGTTTGGTAAATCGTGCCTACGTCCATGGGGCAATCCAGAGAAAAATATTTCACTATGAATCAAGAGTACGACCCCTCCAAGTTACACATGAACTTGATAATTAAATCACAAGAGAGATATAGTGTTACCTCTAGGGCACCAAAACTTTAAAACTCATCTCACCAAAAATCTCTAACACCTACGGAGAAACCAACATGGTACCCTCGACGATGTCGTCGTTCTGAAAACAATGGCTTTTGAATCACTACAATCGGTCAACCGAGCTATCCGGAATCTCACTTTCTCTCTCTCCCCTCTATTTTTTCGGTTAACGTTCACCAATTACTGTAGCAGTTAATGTTTACCAAAATTGATTATAGGGCTCTCATATATAGAATTCTCCAAACCTATTCCTATTATAAATAGATCATCCAAATCCTCTTCTAGATAGAGTTTTAATCCGCTTGGAAGAAGATCACGACATGGATCTATTGTCCTCGGGCCCACTTATTCCATGATTATGTTAATATAAGGGAAAAATGTGTCCAGGCCCCAAAAACAGAAAGTTCATGTGACCCGCCCCCTTGTATTTTGCCCCATGTGATTCAGCCCCAAAAAGTACCATTTAATATTTCAAGGCCCCTCCACGTCAGCAGTATAAAAAAAGAGATTGTATTTTGAAAAAAAACCCGAAATTACCCCTCCACTTATCTTCCCTAGACGTCTGGTCCACAAACTACATGGAAAGTCACGCCCATTAATGCGATCTGATGGAAAAAATAGAGGAAAATTTCCCGCCCTTTTTTGAACTCTATCATGAGCAATAACTCATGTTAGTTCTACCGAATAGATCTAACATGGTACCTATTAGAACTAACAAAACAGACAATAGAACTAACAAGAGCGTTAATAGAACTAACAATAGAACTAACAGAACTAACACACTGAGCATTAGAACTAACAAAACAGACATTGTACCTAATAGAACTAACAAAATAGTCAATAGAACTAACAAAACAGACAATAGACCTAACAAAACAGACAATAGAACTAACAAAACAGACATTGTACCTAATAGAACTAACATGCTACACATTAGAACTAGCATGCCACTGTACAGAACTAACACACTGATCATTAGAACTAACACGAAAACACATAGAACTAACACACTGAGCGTTAATGGAACTAACTCTCATTACAACTAACAAGAGCGTTAATAGAACTAACAAAATAACTAACACAACTAACACACTGAGCATTAGAACTAACAGAACAGACAATAGACAATAGAACTAATAAAATAGTCAATAGAACAATAGACCTAACAAAACATGAGCTAACTCTAGTTATTTATGCCCTTTTTTAAACTCTATCATTAGCTAACTCATGTTAGTTCTAACTTATTTCATGTTAGTTCTAACTTATTTTATGTTAGTTCTAATGGCAAGTAAGAGCTAACTTTTAAGTGGAACTAACATTAATACTTTGGCTACTTGGTCAATTGGTAAAGCTTGGGAATTTGGAGAGGAGGTCAGGAGTTCAAACCACTACACCTACAATATATATTTAAAGAGCAAGTTAGTTCTAGTTCTAATTCATGCAGTTATTTTCACCAACATAAAATCTATAGACAATTGGGGGTACACAAGCTCATACCTGATGTAGTTACTTTCACCATCCTTCTCAAGGGAGTGGCTGTTCATCCTGATATTGTTGTTTATAATGTTCTCATAAAGAAGGTAGAACGGACAAAACTAATATGGCAGCGAACAGAACTAACGTAGGAGATAACATATCACGAAAGCGGGTAGAACTACCGTAAGAGATGACAGAACTAACATGGAAGCTGGTAGAACTAACAGTCTAGTCCTCAGAACTAACAGTCCAGCCTTTAGAACTAACAGTTCAGCCCTTAGAACTAACATTCTAGCCCTTAGAACTAACATGACAGCCCTTAGAACTAACATTCATAGTTCTAATTTTCCTTGTCCCCCCTTTCAAATTCACAGGTTCTTAGATTCTTTAGTCGACTTTTAATCACATTATCTTCAATTTTTAGCTAAATGTCGATATGCCTGAAGATTCAATGTGAGCTTTTGAAAATTTCTACAAAAACCCAATATCGATTCCCTTCATAAATTACAAAAAAACAAGAGCACTATCTTGATTAAGACATTAATTTGGGTAAAGATATTCTGTAACTTAGAAAGGGGAGAACAACGATGCATCGGACGAAAGCTCCGGGCTCCGTCAGCTCGCGGGTCCCTGGACCATGTTCCGTGTTTGTTGTTGAACCCGCGTTCACGAGCTGTTTCTAAGATGACTCCCCGACCTCCGACTTCATGACCACCGTCCTCGCCTTCGCCTTCCACGACCTCCTCAGTCTGATCATTTTCAGCGGCCATGACGGAAGTGAGAGAGAAGGAGAAGCTGAGAGATAGAGTGGAGAGAGAGAGAGAGAGAGAGAGAGAGAGAGAGAGAGAGAGAGAGAGAGAGAGAGAGAGAGAGAGAGAGAGAGATGGGATGGGGTTAAAGGGATGGGCGCAGTTACCAAGCTCAATCAAATCAAAGGGTAAATTTGTAACTTTTGTTGGGCTTTTCTCAGGATCTGGTACTTTGGGGCCTTAACACAAATACAATGTGTATTTGGGGCTTATACACATGGGTCAGAATACAAGGGGACAGGTCACATGAACTTTCTGCTTTTAGGGTCCGGACACATTTTTCCCTTAATATAAACGTGATTTTGATACCAATGCCTGCGAAGTCTATGGTATGTGTGTCACAACCGTTAAGGGTAGAACTTGAAATATTTTCTTTTTTGGTTGCATTATTGTAAGTGTTTGAAAGGAGAGGTGGTAGACTCGTAGCAATACATATTAAGCAAAACTTCTAGAGATACTTGATATACTAGTTTTTATACATGTGCACGTGGTTAAATATCATTATTATTTATTTTTAGTTTATTTATTTACTAAAATTTATTCTTTGATTTCAATTTGATAGTTTTTGCGCACTTATGTGTCTAAAATTTAATATTGTGACTATTTATATTCTTTAATATTTATTTGAATAGGCTACACCCAATTTTAAGTTTCATGTTGACAATGTACTTGACACAAAACCAAGGTGAAGCCAATTTGAATATTCATGTTATTTGGATCAACATGAAAGGAAGCTTTACCTAAGGAAGTATAGTGTTGTAAAAGTAAAAATTACTTAAAAAATAGCATTGTAATAGCAAGAGGAATAATTAAAGCCAATAAGCGTAGACAATTGATTAGAAGTGGCTAAATGGCACAAAAGTTAATTTGGATTTTATTCCTAATCATTGATAGACTTCCTTGAAAATCATAAACTAAATATTAATACTAACTGTAATATAATTTTATATAATTAAAGTATCCACAAAGTAAGTGTATAAATCTATTTCAAATTGGTGAAAAACTCTTCCAAATATTCCTAATTTTACTCAAAAAATTAGGCTATTCTATAAAAAATTAAGAATTTGTCTTTTATTCTTTCTATTTTATTTTTGATTGAGCTGAGATCAAGTCTTCTTCACTTTTATCTTTTTTCAGGGTAATTCTGGACTAATGTCTTCATCATCTACGTCGATTGTGATATCAGGGTATTTCTCATGCTATTATTTTTCTTGGGCTCATTCATCTTTTATCTTCTCATCTAACTTTACAAGTAATTTGAATGAGAACAAATGCTAATGATAACAAATGCTAGTTTCATATATATGATAATTTTTCCGTGTTTCTAATCCATTACTTAAGTTAAGTATAGGATTGGCATATTTTTTCTTTATAATGAATTCTTGTGTTTTGCACCTAATAAGAGTTTCTACTGCGTTAAACAATGTTACTTTTGTAATGTCCTAAGTCATTAGAGATTCTGCAATATTCATCATTTGAACACTTGTTATTATCATCTATAAACACTTTTTTGTTGCGGCCTTTACAAGTAAAACCACAGCTCAAGTCTACTATAACTAGTAGTTGTCTTTGCCTTAAATGTGCAATAGTGTATCTATATATTGGTATTTTAAATTAGATTTAATTGTGTGAATTATAAAGTAGTTTTTTAAGATCATACCACTTTTGAATGTTGTGACGCCTGCTTAATACCGATAATTCAAATTTTATTACATTTGTAAAGAGTCTTGATGGAGATGCTTTTGTCTTGATAGCTTGTTCTAAATGAGCCATGCATATTAACTTAAAAATGTAATACTTATTGTTTATTGTGTTATATGGATGTTTGCTTGGTTTACTTACTAAAGTGCATATCTCTGCAACAATGTGAGATGAATATAAGGTGAGTATTATGTTTAGTAGCCTTTAATAAGAATTTTTATAATGAAATATATTACATTTATATTTAGAGATCATGAAATTCGATAATGCTATTATGAGCTTATCTTTAATCATGTCGTAAAGAATTGATCCTTTTTTTTGTAGCCATGCTCCCAAAATAAAGTTACATGTAGAACCATGCCACTGTATAGTAAAAAAATATCGATTTTAATTTTTTTCCTTAAGCTATGATAAGTAATTAATTATCATGTGTATATATTTTATCCACTATAGTGATTTTCTACCTTTTGTCTGGCTTGTTCAGTAAGTATTATGTGGATACATTTTATCAATTATAATGATTTTCCTCCTCTTTTCTAATTTGTTATAAATATAATATAGTTGATCAATAGCTTACGTTAGTTTCTATTGCAAGGTTATTTGTATCTAATTATATAATAAGTTTATGACTCATTTAGTATTTGAAGAATAAAATATAAATTTTTATAAGACTTACTGATATTTCTTGTATTTTCTATGAAAAATGCTTCTTTGATTGGAAAAAGTTGTTTAACATGTTCTCCAATGGGAAATCAGTTGGCGCTTCTTTGATAAATATGTCTGTTGTTAATATCAGTTCAAGTGCTCCATGTAAGTTTATGAATTTTTGGTTAACTAGTATAATACGCGTGCTTTTTGCACGTGGATATGTTGTTGTATTTAATATTATATTATTAAATAAATTATATATAACCATTAAAAGTTATTTTATTGCACTATGATTAAAAAAATTAACTTATACTATTATTAGTACTTGTACTACTATTAACATATATTTAATAGTTATTTAAATTTGTTTATTATTATATTGTTAAACAATGTACTTGTACTACTATTAACATATATTTAATAGTTATTTAAATTTGTTTATTATTATATTGTTAAACAATTTATTTATGAGTATAATTAGATATATTTAATAGTTATTTAAATTTGTTTATTATTATATTGTTAAACAATTTATTTATGAGTATAATTAGAAAATAATAATGTAATCGTTAGTTTAAGTAACGTTATTGATATAATTAAACCATTTAAATTATTAAATATTTATGTTATGTACAGATTTTATTACAATATCTATTAAATAATGGCAATAATTATTAATGTTACATGACTTTATGTTATAAAGAATATTACCTTGTTCAATATTTAATATCATCTTAGTAATAAAAAATTGGTTGGTATAAATAAAAAATACTATTATTTAGAAAAGTACTTTATATAAAAATATTGGACCTTGAAATTTTTGAGACATTTATTGTCCAACAAATAAGTGCATGACTCATAAATTTCAAAGATCCAATATTTTTATATAAAGTAATTTTCCTAAATAAAAGTATTTTTAATTCATAATGTCCAATTTTTATTACCAAGATGATATTATAATATCAAAAATGATAATAAATATTTATAATATAAAAATTACTCCTAATTTATAATATTATTAATAATTATAATTACATACAATATTTTATTAACTAAATAATTTTACTATTTCATTATAATTAATAATTATTTTAAAACAAATTATAATATATTTTATTATCATATTAAATTATTCTAGTGAGTGACCAAATATTTTGAGAAAAAGAATAGAAAAGTATATTCCTCATAAATTTCAAGGATCCAATTTTTTTAATATAAATTAATTTTACAAAATAAAAGTATTTTTAATTTATAACATCCAAATTTTTATTACTAAGATGATATTAATTATCAAACAAGGTAATATTCTTTACAACATAAAGAAATAGCCCATATTTATGCTATTATTAATAATTATAATTATGTGCCATAATTTATTAAATGAATGACTTTTACTTATATAATTAATAATTATTTATAATAAATTATCATATATTCACGAATTTTGTTATCATTATAAATTATTAATATATTCTAGTGAGACCAAATAATTTGAGAAAATAAAGAGGTGCATAGTTAATGAGAGGTTATGGATCATTAATTAGTTTTATAAATAATGATATAATTTCGAGTTATAAAAAATTGAAAGGGTAAAAAAGAAAATCAAAAGTTTTGATATGGGTATTCTCTTTTATAAGTAGTATAGATTTTCTTGATTTTTTTATTTTAAATAAATCTAGATCCTTTTAAAGGATATCTCTAAACTTTTAATAGTTTCTCCATACATAACTCGTATTTTTTTACTCTATGAATATTATTAACATCAGAGAATATTTTTTTTTACCATGTAAATATTACTAATACCAGAGTAATGTTTATAAAATATAATCAATTAATTCTAAACTATTATATTATAGTATTTTATCATTTTAAGTGATTTAGTCTTCTGTCAATTTATACTACCTCTGTATTTTTGATACTCCAACTTATGAGTAAAATTATATGCAATTACTTTTATTTAGACAATGATATTAAATTTTAATCTATCAATATATATTTTTAAATTTTCTGGTTTTTTTGTAATTTTGAACTTTTGAGGGTATTTCAAAAATTTTTAAAACCTTGAGGGTGTTAATTACAAATTTTAAATTTTAGGGGGCTATTATTAATTTTTAGATTTTATGTTTGTTGTTTTAAGTTTTGAAAAGTCAGGATGTTTTGTATAATTTTGAACTATTGAGGGTGTTTTGTACAAATTTTGAAACCTTTTTGGTTTTTGATAATAATTCATGTATTGTAGTATGTTACCTACTTATTATTTATTTACCTTTTCATTATCGTTTAAACTCATTGGTGTTTACATGATATTATCTTTCTCTATCATCCCTGATGCTTAATTGATGCGACAAAGAGTACTTTTTTACGGTTGGGAAAGGGGGATTTATGTTCAAGTCCGATGGTAATTCATAGAATTCATCTATGTTGTTCGTAAGTTTTGAGGGTGTGTTTTTAATTAAAACTTTTGATGGTGTTTCTAAAATTTTGTGCAATTTTTGAAACTTTTTAAGTTTTTTTGTTATTATTAATATTTTATGTAACTTATTAATCTTATTTTTTAATTATTGAGCTATAGGTAATTCATGTGGGATTAAGATAGGATATAATTATGATTATAATAAATTAAGATTTAAATACAATATTTAAAAAAGCGAAGGGTAATATTGACAAAGAAAAGATTTTTTCTTGAACTCTTGTTTTTAAAGAAAGTATGATTGGTTAATATTATTTGGATATTTAATGTTTGGCAGTTATCAGTGAGGATCTCTAACATAATCTCCGTTGCCAACCTAGCTCATTTTCACAAACTTTCATTAAATCTTGCTGACATGTCAATGACATAGCATGAAAAACTTATAATTTTGTTTTTCTTTTTTTTGGCTGATGTGGCAGTAATGCAACTATACAAAGGCGAACCTTCACTAACTTTTTTTTTGCTGATATGAAAATCAAAAATGATACATGCACACCATGTGCCACACCCTCAGCCACACTCTCCTCTTTCTGCTACAGTAACTAGGGCCCACATGAGATTTATAAATAAATCTCATATGGGCCATGGTTACTGTAGCAGATAGAGGTGAGTATAGCAGAGAGAGGTGAGTGTGACATAAATCTCATATGGGCCCTAGTTACTGTGGCAGAGAGAGGAGAGTGTGGCTGAGGGTGTGGCACATGGTGTGCCTGTAGTGTCACTCTATGACAATGATGTTGCATGGTCACGTCATTGCCACGTAGGCAATATTTAACAAAAATAAAATTAATGACCACGGCCCAGGCCGATGACGGAGATAATGATCTGAATTCTTCCTGACGACCTCCAAATATTAAAGACCCATACGATATTTGGCCGATAAAGTGAACTTTTTCGCCCACGTATTACTCTCGTCAATTAAGAAGCTACCACAAATCCCACTGCGCTCAGATCACAAAAGGACAAAATTATATGAAAGTGGGGGGTGAAGCTCGTTCCTATATGTGTTTTCATGCAAACGGTGCTTGCGAACGAATGGCCCAAACGCGCAATCTGTATCCGGTTTATAAGCAATTTCATAGCCCGCAGCTTTACAGCCAAAAACACAATCCAATTAACAACGGATCCAGCCCAAATCTGGAGCCCAAGCCTCACATTGAAACCGAACCCAACCCGCCCCCGCCACATTCTCTAAAAGGCAAAACAAATCAAAAGAATACCCTTCAAACATGAGCAAAATCACCCTCCCCTCACTGTCCCAAACAGTAATTTCGTGAAACCGCAAGGGCTAAGACCTAACCCTCGATCATCGGTAATTCCCAGATTGAGCCATGGCGTCACTTTCCGTCTCCATTTCCGCTCCAATTTTTATCGCCCGATCATTTTCTTGAAGGTCGCACTTCAATTTTAGGGTTAGGGTTTGGGTTTTAGATTACGATGTAGATTCCGAAGACGTAGTGCGCCGCGCCCCTGTAGATTCGAGGCGGGGCGGGGACGCCGTCCGGGGACGAGGCGGGAGGACGCCTGTCGAGAGCGGGCGGCGGCGGCGGGCGGTGACGGAGGGCACTCTATGGCATGGCTCAGCGCCGTCGAATACAGTTGCGCTTTCGTTCACAGGGGAGGGTTTACGGTGTTCGATTGTCGTCCAGCTGAAAGGGTTAGCAGAAAGTCCTATGCTTTTCTAATTTTTGTATTTGATTTTTGAGGATGTTGAGTCGCTTGTTTGAATGATGGCTCGGTGATATCGCGGTTTGATTTGATTTGGGGGATTTTGGCTTCGGGGTTGGATGAACGACACCAGAACATTGAGGGCTATTTATAATTCTTGTTTTATTCCAAGAATGAGGTTTGATCTTATCTTGTCAGAATTAGTGTGCCAAGATTAATTTTTTTAATTGTATTCTGGCGGCTAGAAGGGGAACTAGAGAAACTGGAGAGATATAAATGACGAAAGAGTAATCGCATTCTTTGAGATTCATCTCAAATTTCTTTCGATGGGTGTTAAAATAAGTTTAATGAATTAGTCCTTTTTTCTCAGAATTACTTCTTCTTTGTCCTATTTCAGCTAGAGGGTGCTTGGTAACCCATCAAAACCAATTTTGTTGCTTTTTGTCGAAACTCACTAGTCTTCCTTCGTGTTGAAGAACATTTGGAAATCAGTAGGACGAAAGATAAACCACTATGTCATCTTTCTCACGCTCCAACTTATTTCAGCGTCTGGAATCAAGCAGCAACGTTAAAATCTTTTCTTTGGCATTATAACAAATATAATGTGTGTGTACTCAAGTTGAACTAGAAATGATGAAAAAAAGGACCCTAATTTAACAAGCTGGACTGAGCAAAAGTGACATGGTTGATCAATTAGGAAGTGAGCTGGTTGCTCTGAGCATGTGACGAATGACAAGATTTTCAATAATGGAGCAAGGAGTGACTAAAGGTAGGCTTTATAGGACATAGTCGTTAGCAATTTGGAAGAATATGATAGTGGTTTACGTGATGGAGGACATAACCCTTAACTGAATACAGGAATAGGATCATTAGTGTTCGCCCCAACAAATTTGAACAAAGGTTTTGTTGTTATTGTTATTTGTTTTTGGTGTAGTAAGATGCCACATGCTGAAGGATAAGGCTGTGTGCGGTGAAGGGGATGCCATGTTTGAAAGATCAGCTGGTGCAGAGTAGGGGATGCCACATATCCAAAGGATTGGGTGTGGGTAAGAGGTTTGCGTATACTAAAAGAAAGAAGAAGAAGAATTAAGGTTGCATATTTCACGAAATAGAAATGCGTGTTTTTTCATAGGAGTAAACATTTGTGAATGAAAGAATATGAAAATTTCAGTAACTTTTTAGTTAAATTTTTATACTTTCTTTTGCAAGAATCCAGACATCGTGTGCAATTTTATTATTCCTGGCTCCATGACAACACAATATTACTTCAAATGTAAGAGGAAGACGTGCTTTATATCATACTAGGATAATCTCTATCTTATGCTCTATCTGAGGCCTCACTAACAGACCCAAAATAACAACAAAATCCCAATCATACATTACAGACTATTATTGCTAAACAGTTGCTTGCTTGCTATTTTTCTTGCATTTTTGGGCACACAGTTTTTTGGGCACACAGTCTCCTCCGACCCGCATTTTTTCGTCTTCTATGATTAATTCCCTATGATATTTTAACTTTTGTAGAGCATTAATTATGTGAATGCTAACTATAATTGGAAATTTTGAAATTTAAGGAAGTAGGGGAGTGCAAGTTGCTTCTTGGAAGTACTTCAACGGTTAACCATTTTGTTATATTCTTCTTTGCAAATACACATTTACACCTTAAAACATTTACTTTTCCATGGATCTTGTGTAAGTTGTCCATAGCAAAGCACCTACTAAGCTAAAGAAAACTAAGGACATATGATCGAAAATTTATGTGACATTTTCCTGCATTCCTCCTGTTCTGCAAATGTTTTACTTTAATTCATTAAATAATATAAAGGATTAAAACCTTTATTATGATGTTTATATACAGGTGCAAGCAGTGTTACTGTTGTTGGGTGGACAAGAATTGTCTCCTGACTTTCCGGGCATGACATCACCGGACAATGTACATCACAGGGTATGGATTACCAGTGGCCATAATTTCTTTTGACTTAATATCTGTATTTCAACTGACTGTTCTGTCCATGCTTTCTTACAAGCTTCCGAATGATATTACACGACTCTCCACCAATCCTCATAGGTTAGCTTCTATAATGAGGTATCGGGAGAAGAGGAAAAACTTGTGCTTTGATAAGAAAGTACTCTATGAAGTCAGACAAGATGTTGCTTCTAGGTATGTTATCGAATACCTTGTTTTGATACTGTAATTTATTAACTTGATGAGTTTCAATTGTGGAAAGTTCACTAATAAAGTTCCAATTTTTCCTCCCTAACTTTTAGGGAGTTGGATATTTTGAAATTCTCAAAAGATGCTCTAGAATAATTGACAATTTAAACGCTAAACATCCAAAACTTTAAAGAACATTTTATTGTTTTCATATTTTATTGATATCTGATCAGCATGCGATGAATTTCTAAGGTACAATGTAGATTCATGATGTACATTATCGTTAAACTGTAACCGTGAAAATAAATGTTCTTCTTCTAACCTTTTTGGAGTAATACGCTTAGTTGTCTTCACTAGGAAATTTGGTTTACAATGTTTTGTGTTCTTTTTCTCCCTTGATGGCATTAACCATTCTATAATTCAGAATGAAACGACACAAAGGGCAGTTTGCATCATCGAAGAAAAATTCTGAGGAAGCAGTCTCTCCTTCTTCAAGTGGTGAGCATGCTCAAAGCAATTCTCAGGAGGAAACAGTATCAAGCTTGTAAGTTGAAGCTTCAATCATGACACAGTTTATTCTTCCAGTTTCTAAGCATATAACTTAAAATTTTGATTTTCTGTTAAATTTAAAATTTAATTTTGGATATTGAAGAATTTTCCATGGCAAGCAATAGCTAAAACATATGAAAGATGGTTATGTTTACTATTGTTGTTTTTGACTCTTCTTCTTCCCCTGCCAAATTGAAACTATATTCTGCTGCTTTACTTTTAAAAACCATGTGGTGTCTGCAGTTGCCAAAACTGTGGAACTCCTAAAGGTGCGACTCCAATGATGCGTCGTGGCCCAGCTGGACCAAGATCTCTGTGCAATGCTTGTGGGCTGATGTGGGCAAATAAGGTTCATCTCCTTCTGATCTCATTTTATCTTACTGGCATTATATATTTTGTAGTCCTCATCGCTCACATGGTATATAATAAACATGATTATGCTATTACAGTTGATTCCCAGACTTGGTTACCAGCTAGCTACTCTGCTTTGACCACTATGATTTTAAGCACTTGAGATTCAAAAACCCATAAAGTCTCCCCCACCCTCCATGCATGCACCACCACCAAAGTAAGAAATAAGTCAACCTCCCTCCCTCTCTTGGCCATGATGCTGGTTCTTCTTCTCCCTGTCTCCCTCTATCGACATACACGTGTCTGCTTGTTTGTGTGCATGAGCATGGTTAATAACCCACATGTCAACTGATGGCTTCCCTCCTATCTCAGACACACGCAAGAGCATATGTTGTGTGTATCAAAGAGAACGAGAACAGTTGATCAATGATATGCATCAAGTGGTAACCCTCCTGTATTTCCGCCGAAGGATGGCAGGGATCAAAACCGATATTTCATAATATAAAGAGCTTCTCTGGGAAAAAGAATGTTAAGGCCTCTTTCTGAAGTGCCATTTCACCATGCTTATGTTGGTGATATTAGATTTTGTTTTATTATATGAACCCTTTTGTCCATTATTTCAGATGCTGTCAGTAAATGACTGTTAATGTACACTCTTGGAAGTGTGGAAGTTCTATGGAAGCTTGGAAGTTCTATCAGGAAATTATGTCATGTCAAACACACATCAATTGCTAACACTATGCCACTTTTGCCATGTGTGCTCCTTCTTGTGTCTTTGATTTTTAGAATGTATCAGTTCACTTGTATATATTTCACTCGGGTATATATGCATGTTGGTCTAAAAAGGAGGAAACTTAATTCCCCCCAACCAAAAAAAAAAAAAAAAAAGAAGAGCTGGGTAACCTTTCTCTTTAATAGGACATCATCTCATTTGAGTGGTGAGATTTAACCTTGCACATCCATATGATAACGAGGAAACGGAGAAGAGTCACTATGATGCAGGACGATCGGTGGGCTTAATAACTGTTCCCCATCACACTACCAGAGAACGATTGTGCATATGCTATACAATGAAGAACCTGGGGAGCTGAAGATGCAGAGTCATTTGAAACTCTGGAAATTTCTTTCTTTCCAGAGAAACTAAGTGATTGCAGATGATGTATACACCAAAAGATCTGATTCCGGGCTTATGTTTTCTTTTCTTCCAAACAACTCCAAACTGATTCCCAAAGAGATTGGAAACGCAGTTTTTTCAAATGCTTACATAAATAATGCTGAAATAAGATAAATTCTGTGAAGGAATAGTACATTAGATATTACATATTAATAATACATTAAACTTTTATATTACATATTCATGGAGGGGTCTAATTGGTGTTTATTTTGTTGACCGCACAATGCTTTGCGTGTTAGCTGGCTTTCTGATTTTTTCCTATCATTTTTCATCATCAGGGAACGTTAAGAAGTCCTTCACAACCTTCATCTTCTGGCATCCAGAACTCTCCCACTAACCCAACTGAGCAGGTAAATTTATTTTTGGGTACTATTGGAAGAGAGAATTTCACCAAGTAGTATATTTTATTTTCTTTGCTGCTCGTATGCTTATGCATCCTTTATTCATATTCTACTTTGCTTGTTGTAGAGTGATGCCAACGGTTCTGATATTGGTAGCAATGGCCATATGTTTTCTGCAACATCAAATGGGCCAGAGTCCACTATGATCGCTAGAATTGATGCATCCATGGAGTATGCCGATGGCTGAGGACAGCAATTGGGCTATGAAGATAGATCTTGAGTAGTTAGCATTTTCGAGCAGCCTGCGCCTTGTGGTTTCTGTATTTATAGAGATCACAAGAAAGCTGATACTCGAGGAGTCTTTTTACTAACTGTAATTAGTGTTTCTTTCGACGCCTTAGGGACTTTAGAGATTGTAAGATTATGATCTTGTCTATAGCATTTTAATTTTTTTTTTCTCATAAGGTTGACCATTTTTATGCGGTGGATATGCACATTTGTTGTGTGGTTGTGTTGTCAGTATGCCAACTCTTCATAAGTTCCCTGTTGTATTTGGCAATTTTAAGGTCTTGCAATATTGAAGAAATTATGGTCAATATTGCTGGTTCTTCTTAGGAGCATCAGGTGATAAATTATTTTATTGCTAATGGTTTTAGCCTTAGGTAAATGATGTATCAATGATTATAAAAAAGAAATTCTTGGGGGGAAAACCTTCGATTCTTTGCTCAAATGCAGAGTCATATAGGTAAATGCATATATTTTTAATGAATAAGGTATTTCTCACTTCACCTTAAAATTATTCATAGAAAATGAAATGATTAAATCATTAGAAAAAGATGCCTATTAGTTAATATTTTTCTAACTTCTTGTGTAGTTTATTTAAATTTGGGTTTTAATCAAGAAATATTTACTCTTGAGTTTTCAAGTCACTGGCAAGATAATTACTTCTAAGTAATAATCAACATAAATCTGAGAGCATTCCAATTTCCCTTCTACTCTTAGGGTGTGTTTGACAAAGTGAACAAAACTGGGAGTTTTGTACTAAAGCATTTTTTTTTGGACCAGACCCCCTGGTCTAAAAAAAACTGGTATAGTGACACTACTTAGGCTAACAAAATTAGGCCAGCTCTGACCTGAAAATTTGACAAACAAGAAACAAGTTAAAATTGAGCCAAGTTCAGTCCTAACTCAATTTTAACTTGTTGACAAACACACCCTTATATTGTTCTAATGCATGGTTTGCAGTTTGACAGTTACTGTTACAAGAATTGCTGTATAGAAATATCACAAGATGTAAGCAAATTGGTCAGAAATATAAGATCATGGATATTCTAGTCATATTGAGGGGCTAGAAATTCAAACAACAAAGTAATATTCACTAGAAATTACGCAGATTGTACTGAACAAAAATGATACAACCGCATGTAATTTTACCAACATTTCCACCAATTATGTTGAACATTATTGGTATAAACATCACCTACTCAGAAAAGATTGATACATACGCACTGCTACATCGCTGTAAAATTCATAAAAGAACTGACTTTATACCTATAAGATTCCGCAGCTTATACTGAAGAAATCTAGCGGGGTACACTGGACAAAAATAACAGCCACAAGTAATGTAATCAAAATTTCCACCAATGCGGAGAACAAAATTGGTATACACATCATCTTACCCCGGAAAAAATTCATACATAATATTACTACATCTGTGCAAAACTGATATAAAACATTTCCTTTATTCTGAAAGAAAGGTTACATCTCACTGCATTTATTCCATGCTGTACCTCGTCTGATTCCCTACTATATATGTAACTGTAAGAGTGTCAAAAAATGAAGCAATGGATTTAAACTCACTTGTGAATATCTTCATGCACACAAGCCGACACGTCTCAAGTGATTGCCTTGGGCAAAGGAAATAAAAAGAGATGATTTCTTCAAAAATGGTTGCTGAGGAAGCAGGTTAGTATAGATGAGAGATGGATATTAATTTATCCACAAAGGTGGGCACAGCTTCCTTCTAAAAGGGACATGCATAAATAATCACCTCTTGGCCTTGCAAGCCAAACAAATTTACAGCGGCAAACCAATTGACAAAAAAATGTTACAAACTCAAATGGAATACCACAATGTATAGTCAGAAAAAGGCATACGTACTGTTTTGCTTACCTCAATTTAGTGCTATGGTATATGAAAGTAGCAGCCCCCACAACTACATGATTCCTGCCGACAGAATAACAGAAGTGTAGATGTCTTATTAAGCAATTTCGGGGTTGCGTCAGTAATCCACTCAAGGCCACCTCTTATAGGAAGTTGACAAATATTAGTCTCTGCCACAATCTTTTGAAAGGCCAATGCAAAGCAGTTGCCTGCACAAAACCATTTAGAAGCAGAGACAAACTTAACAAGTTGAATGTATCATACACGGACATAAGATTATAAGATGCACATGATATTGTGCTATTTCAATACTCAGTTAATAGATAACATAGAGGGACCATCTTTTTCTCAGTTATTCACATGATGAACAAGGAACTGTCAGTTTCTTTTTAGGGTTCTTTTCACAGATACCATCTTGAAAATAAAATGATTGTACGTAAACCACCTTCAAAGTTCAATTTGTCAGTTTCTTCTTAGGGTTCTTTTCACAGATACCATCTTTAAAATAAAATGATTGTACGTAAACCACCTTCAAAGTTCAATTTGTATAAAAACCACCTCCAAAGGGGGTTCCGATTGCAATCAACCACCTTGACCTATTTTCTGATGAATTTTAAATAAAAGTTCCCAAAATACCCTTAAAAACACACATGTCAAGCACTAGGTTTGGTTAAGAAGGCATATCACCTGCCTGGCACGTGTGTTTTAATGGTATTTTGGGAATTCTAGTCAAAATTTCATCAGAAAAGAGATCAAGATGGTTGATTGCAATAGAAACCCCTTTAAAGGTGGTTTCTATATAAATTGAACTTTGAAGGTGGTTTTAGTATAATCACCTATTTTAAAGGTGGTTTACGTGAAAACAACCTTTTTTTTGTTGAGAAAATGAAGTACCAAACTTATTCCACATTATAATAATGACCAAGTGAAACACGTCCTACAACAAAGTATCATGATCATCACACACCAAAGCAGTATCTGTTATATCACCTTTCTCATGTTATTTAAAAAGATACTTCTGTATCTACTCAGAACCTTATTATTATACTACATTTAAGATTTAAACATCTAAGAATAATAATATTTCTATCGAGTTTTGGGCTAACTAATACAAGAGTTCAGACTGGCTAAGGTTCAAAAAGTCATGGATGAGGAGAATCAATTGGAACATTATTGTAAAAACAACAAAGATAAAGTCATGCAATGAAAACCATGGCAGCTAGTAAATTGGCAAAAGACTAGAAAAGAAGTCAGAGGAACAAGGAGCCAAATTTAGGTAACAGAACAAGTTTATTCATGTATTTCACTTCCTGTGAGTTAGGAGGATTAAAAACACACAAAGGGACAAATTTTAAGAAATCTAGAAATTGATATGCAGATCCATCAAATAAAGGTGCAAAACAAAATAGTTTTAGTGTCCATAGGATAACTCTAGAAACAATTTTCAGTTACGTGCAAATCATACAGAGGCAAATGAGGAAGATGCAAAGATCAACAGAGGTAAAGGGGATACCTTCCATAACCTCGCCCCTTCAACTTCCATGATCAGGGGATAAAAGTACCAGAAATCCACCATTATACTCCAAGCATTTTATCCAGAATGAGACATATTTTAAATATCTCCTTGCTATTGCAGGAGCCCTTTTCGCAAAATGCAGCGATCAAAAAATCATATACCTGACAATCGAGAACTAAACCCTTATCTAACAATTCCTCAAACAGTCTTAGCAAATCCCCAAGTCTTCCACCCTTAACCAATCCATGACTCAGATGAGCAATCAGCTCTTGCGAATAAACATATTTTAAGCTTTTACAAAAATGAATAGCCTCAGAAAATTTTCCCTCTCTACACAAAGAATCAACTCTTATATTACACGTCACTTTGTCCGGAGCAATGCTGTTCAATTGCATGAAAGAAACCAAACTGCTAAATTCATTGGTCTTTCCTGCCAAAAGGTACTGGTGCATCAAAATGTTACAGGACACAACATTAGGAACAAACCCTTTGCTCTCAAATATACACCAAGCCATGCGAAATTTACGAGCTCTACAGAGGCTATAAATCACAATATTAAAAGACTGAGTATCTGGTCCTATTCCTTTCTTTACCATATCAGTAAATATCTTAAGAACTGTGAACCATTCCTCGACTTCACATAGCCTACTCATAACAGTATTATAGCTAACAACATTGAAATCCAAATCCAACTCGGAGCTCCTCTCTAATAAGCGTTTAACATCCCAAACCCTCGATTCACAACAAAGACGATGCAGAAGTATGTTCAAAGTTACCACAGTCGGACACAGTCCCTTATCTAACATGACTTCCAACTGCCTAAAAGCTTCTTCTATCCTACTAACCTTACAAAGCCCGTTAATATAAATATTATACGAAACTGCATCAGGGTTCCAACCCTTAGACGAACTCTCTCTCAAAACATTCTCAACCTCATCAAAATCCCCCTTATCACAAAGTCCTTGAATGAGAACATTATAACACACAGTATCGGGAGAACAATTGCCACTCTCCATCGAATCCAATAACCTCTTCGCCTCTTCAATCCTCCCATTCGAGCAATAAGCTTGAAGTAACGGGGTAAACGTGAGACAATTAGGCTCACACTTCTCTTTAACCATCTCATCTACAACCTCTCTCGCCTCCTCAACCCTTCCCGCTCGACAAAGACCATTAATTAGAGTTGAATACATGACAACATCAGGCTTGCATCCCGACTTAACCATCCACCTAACGACCTCTCTCGCCGATTCAAACTTCTCCAAATCAAAAGAATACATCTTCACCAACTCGGTACAAAACTTGACATCAGGATCTACACCCGAACTCATCGCCTCCCAGAACAAATCCTCCGCCTCCCCGCACCTCCTTGCAGACACCAACGCCTTAAAAACCGTGCCGTAACAGAACAGATTCGGCTCACAATTCAACTTTTTCATTTCCACGGCTAGCACATGAAGTGCCTCATCAATCCTACCGGCCTCACACAATCCCGATATCAAAGTACAATACGTGACAACATCGGGTCGAATCCCGCACTGTACCATCCATCCAATAACCCCGTAAGCCCAACTGAACTGCTTCAAATGGAAAGAATACATTTTTATGAGTACAGTACAGCAAGTGGCGTCAGGGATTATACCTGAATCCACCATTTCCTTGAATAGATCCTCTGCTTCTTGAAATCGATTCGACTTGACGAGCGCATCGATGGCTGTAGTGTAGATCAAGAGATTGGGCTGGAAAAAGATTGAATCTTTGAGCTGGCGGAAGAGGCGGAGGACTTCGATTGGGTTGCTGGATCGGTTGAAGGATGACATTAGGGCGTTGTATTGGAGGGGGCGATGGGGTTCAGGGAGTTCAGGGTTAGGGTTAGGGTTTCGTTTGGGGAATTTCTTGGAGATCTGGAGGAATTGGGAGAAGAAGTCGTTGGCGGGGGCGGTGTCGCCGGGGGCGGAGGTGGTGGTGTGGTGGCGGAGAGGGTGGCGGCGGAGGGGGAGGAATTGGATAGCGGGCTTGTTTTAGATGGATCTGGGCCGGGTTGGTTTGAATTCGTTTACCTGATCAACTCTGATGGTGTCAATAAAAGTATCCAGTGCATCCGGTCCGTTACTGTCGATATAATAAAAAACGTTAGTCATTACGAAGAAGGATCCAAGCAACAGAACTTGAATAAGTTTTTAAAAGAATTTGACCTTCCGATGAGTTTTCATGAAATGCTTCCTTGAGAAGCGGGCCTTTGGTGGTAATTGTTGTTGCTTTGATGAACGGATGCTTTGCCCTAATAGAGTAGGAGTCCGCGATCGGAGCTGAGTATTTACCAAGATGCATAGATAGATGTCGGTGATTTGCAGGTAATTTAATTGATGTCTGAAGGTCTTTGAATGTAAATTGAGGTATGAGCCCATAACTCGTGTTAGTCTGTCCATGATTATGATTATCTCTGAGAGAGCTTTTTAGGCTAAATTATCAAATTGGTATTTAAGTTGACCCCATTTTCGAATATGATGTTTATTTAGACTCTGGCATTATTTATGTATTTTAACTTGGCCTCAACATTATAAGCTCATCACTCTTTCTCTCTTTTAAAGAGGTCGCGCTTCTAAGGCTCTTACTTATAACATGTCGTAGGTTAAAGTGTTTCATCTGCGAAAAATACTTCAAATTAGAAGGCAAAAATATAATATTATATCATATTATAAGGAAAATATTATTATATTATGTAATTGTTAGAACCATGCTCTGTCAATTTCTTTATATGTGTAATAACAAACATTCATTTGAATCTAATTCGTGCTTGAGTTGATTTGTGCGGGGTTGAACAAGTTAGAATCGAGTTCAAAGAATAAAGGAATGAGATTCAGCTCGAAATAAGCCATCGGCAGAACAACTTATCGAAGAGACATTCTGATCATCGATGAGTGAAGTCGAATCATTGATGGCAGCTCAATCATCAATGATCGAAGAGAACTTTTCATCGTTGATGACAAAATATTATAGAGCCTTTTCAATCATCAATGAGCTCAAGATCTCATCAATGAGCCTAAGTCATTGATGACTCCTGCTGCTCATCAATGACTCTGGTCGTTGATTTTAGATTTTCATATTTAATCTCAGCTATTGGATACAACTGAGGCACTCATTCTCTCCTCCCATTTTACAGAGTTATTCATGACCTAATTGAGGGAGAAGGGGTGGGGCGGGGCGTAGGATTGAAGTTTGGAACAACAGATCTCATCGGAATCAACCAGAAGCTATCTCAAAACATTCTCATTGCATTCTTTGTCATCTGATCATCAACTGTCAAGGAGTGCTACCCTTGAATATCATCATCTACATCGTTCTTCTAGAGCTCCGCTTAGATCATTAAGGACAAAGACTTGATATTAAAAAAGTGTTGTAAGATGCTGCAAGATCTTTTCTATTTGTGCTTAACTGATATTGATTCTTTGTTAAACTCTTTTTTTAATGATCGTGTGGTCGGTTTTGTACAACGTATGCAAGCCAACGTTGATTGAGGGTTGGACACTAGCTAGGGCTAGGGTTACTCATTTGTGAAGAGTTATATTAGACGACTAGTTTTTTGGTAAAAGTAGGGTTTCGGTCCTATAAACCTACTGCATTGCGTGTGTGATTCAGGTAAACTTTCACATAATGTTCTCAAATATCGTTGAACAGAATGTGATACGATGAGATAGAATGCAAAAGAAACAAAGGTAGGGAACGACTTACCTATCCCTAATGGTCAAAGCAAGCACTTTAATTTAATAATTTAATTCAATAAAATTCTTCATTCTTTAATGAAAATTAAATTAAGAATCAATCAAATCTCCCCAAGAAGGATTCAAACCTATGACCAGTCAGTCAACAGCCGATCGCTCTACCATTGAGCTACTGAGGAACAACGGGAGATTCGACCTCATAGAGTTCAACTCCCGTTCTCAACCCATGAGTTCAAAGCTTCCTTTGTAACTCCCGGAACTTCTTCGTAGTGGCTCCGTTCCATGCCTCATTTCATAGGGAACTCCACGAGAAGAAAGAATATATGTAGGATTGTTGATCTGGTAAACGATAAGATTTTTATATGTTCTGATTATGCTATTTTGTGATTTGAGTTATTCCTTCTTGTGTTTGAATTATTGTTTTATTTACGCTGCATAATCTGTTTTTTTAAGAAACCGTGACCAATCCTATTCACCCTCCTCTAGGTTTGCATCTTAGATCTTAACAGTAATATAATTGCATCCAAGAGGCCATGTTTCAAAACTTTCATAATTATAGATGAAAAAAATTGTTTTTGAATGAATATACATAACCGTAATATTGCAAACTATCATGCACCGATTTGCAACAACAATGCCATTGTAACAAAAGATAATTTGCTTCCTTGCATTTGCTAAATATCTCACTTCTTTCTTTACATACAAAAAGCTTATAACGAGTCACGCAAAAAGGCCGCAATTTTTTGCTTTAGGCAATAGAACACACGAGGAGTTGTGTCCATAAAAGGCTTAATCTAAGCTCCCTAACAGTTGCATTTACAAATTTGGACCTAGTTGATTACAAATTTTAACGGCATTCTTCAGCCTCATTGTAATATTGGGCATATGACTTCAAACTTGTACAACAGAAAACACTGTGCTCTGTGTCTGTATTTCCTCATGCATGAATCTTTGTCTATACTCAAAAGTCCACAATATTACTGTTCGGCAGTCTGAATGTTCTGCCAAAAAAAAAAAAAGATGCATAACATCCTTGTGAGCGATTACATGATTCAAAATAAAGACAGACAAAAAAAGAAAAGAAAATTTCATAAGCACATAAAGAAGAGGAATAAAAGAAGAAAATTCAACTCTAAGCGAACTTTAACCTGACTGAGACATTACAATCATCTTCCAAATGATCAGGATCAACAACCTCTCTCATTTGACAGATGCCACCATCTATGTAGATTGCCATCAAACATACAAAACGGTAGCTCGGCAAAGATTTTTTTTTAAAAATAAAACAGAACAAAATAAACAATGATGATAAAGTCATGTAAAGATTTCTTTCTAATTTTTATCAGGGCAGGAAGGTTGGGCTCGCGTCTGTGGCTCCCAAGTTATTTAGCCCTTTCTTTGAGGACATGCCTTGAGAACTAAGACTCGTTCCCAGCTTACCCACAAAAAGAACAAATGATACAATCGAGATGAGTATGATTTATAGACTACAGGTTAAAGGATGGTCCATGTCCTCTCTCCCTCTCTCAAAAAAAAAAAAAAAAGGGATGGTCCATGTATTTCTGGGGAATTCAAATAGATAGGTAATTCGTTTGATGACAATGCACAATGCATTTTTGACATAAATGCGACACGAACTAGAAAGGTTTCCAAACTATTTTTGGAAATGTGATCTTTTGAGGAGATGGTTCGTTTAATCTTGTCCTGCACCATGCACCATTGACGTCAGCCTGGTTAATGGTTCAGGGTTATTTAAAAAAAAGAATCGAAAAGAGAAAACGCACTTGGGTAAAAACTTGAAACGTACGTAACATTGAATAATATTCATGAGTCCTAAGATTACTTCAATACCTCATACTAAAGTACAAGTAGAATCAATAATTTAACTCTCGTATCACCATAAATCAGAAGAAGAAAATATACCTCGCTGAAAGCAATGGAAGCAATTGTGATCCCTCACGACGATCTTCTCGCTAATCAACACCAGAAACCAGCTCTATTGCTGAGAGACAATCAGAAAAAATATGATGGTCCTTAAACATCATGTGGTTCTGCAAGCCTCCCGTGGAAGATCATCATCAACAAAGCTTGCTCTAGCTCCTCTTGCATCTCCATTCTCCCAGTAACTATCAACAACACGCAAAAGGTGAGAAGCTGCCTCTTGCATTGAAGGATATGAATTAACATTTTAAAGGACAATACTTGGGAGTCCTAAAGAACATTCCAATCCTCAGCCTGAGACCTCATATCAATCAAAACACATAATGGTTGCTCGTTAACTCTTGTCTGCACATCAACCATTTATCTAATGACGAAACCCCGACTTTCTCACCGTTGCTGGCAATTAAATTCCCTCAGGAGAACCAAGACCATATTTTTCCGTCTCATCACCAATAATCATCACAAGAACATCGTCCATGCTTAAAACAATGAAAGCGATTACGATCCCTAATTATAATTTCTCGCTTATAGATATCAGAAACCAACTTCATAGCCAAATGACAGTCAGAACATATCCGAAGGTTCTTAAATACACGCAAAGGCACACCCGGTTTAGTACAAACAAGACCAAAAGCGACTGCAAGCCTTTCACTATGCAACAAAAGAGCCTGTTCTCTTTGCTCTCTCGCATCTCCATTCTCTAAAAAACCATCCTCAACACGAGAAATCTGAGAAGCTGCATTTGGAAAATACCCAGCCAAGCGCAATCTCTGCACAATTTCATCCAATTTGGAATATATCTCTTTTGCTCGTGGGTGTGATTTGTCGCCAGCAGTAAACTGATGAACATTGGCATCAACTTCAATATAACTTATTCCGGGCCCTTTTCTAGTTTTATTCCTCTTAATTTCCCTCCAAAGATCATTAGACTCGGCATGCTTCCCATGAGATGAATAGAGATTTGACAGTAGTACATGATACTCGGTGTTATTAGGATAGAGCTCTATAAGCTCATGCATTAACCTTTTACCAAGTTCTAGTTTTCCATGCAGGCTACAAGATGCCATTAGAGAGCCCAACACAACCTCATTAGGTGCCATAGGCATTTTTCGAATCAAAGCTTCAGCTTCATCCAACTTCCCAGCTCGCCCCAAAAGATCAACCATACAAGCATAATGCTCAATTCTAAGCTTCAAACCATAAACCGATTCTATTTCATCGAACAATCTTTGCCCTTGTTCCAGAAGCCCCGAGCGACTGCAAGCACTCAAAACAGACACAAATGTTATATGATCCGGCCTCTCAAATCTCTCATCAATCATCTGATCAAAAAGCCTCAGCACCTCATTCCCCAATCCATGAATTGATAACCCGCTCATAATCGCATTCCAAGCCACCAAGTTCCTAACCCTCATCCTCTCAAACACCATCTTCGCACTTCCAATTCTCCCACATTTTGCATACATATCAATCAATCCAACTAGAACAAACTCATCCTCATAAAAAATACCCAATTTCTCAACATACCCATGAAGCCATCTCCCCGTCGTAAGATCCCCAGCCTGCGAACACGCAGAAAGAACGGAGCAAACGCTAACTGCACTCAAACAAAACCCATCTCCAAAAACCATCCTCTCAAGCATTGAAAACGCGTCTCTAGGCCTCCCAGCCTCTATTAAACCCACAACCATCACAATCCAAGAAACCTCATTTCTTTCCGGCATTATATCAAACATTCTACGGGCAATATCAATTCCTTCGAATTTGGCCAACCCGGATAAGAAGATGGTGTATGAGATGACAGTTGGGTGTGGCATTTCATCGAGTGATTTTCGTGCGTCATGCATTTGGCCGCATTTGACGTAGAGATTGATGAGGGAGTTGTGGGATTTGAGGGAGTGGGGGACGCCGAGCTTGAAGAAGAGAAGGTGGGTGGATTGGCCAAAGGGGAGGTGGAGGAGGCGGGCGGATATGGAAAGGATGGAGAGGAGAGTGACAGCGTCGGGGGAAATTGGAGGGGAGGAGCGGAGGAGGGAGCGAAAGAGGGAGAGGGAGAGGAGGGGAAGGGAGGAGAGAGAGAGGGTGGAGAT
>NC_033800.1:70440217-70499366 GCF_001876935.1 Asparagus officinalis | reverse complement strand
CGGCGTCGGCGGCGGCGGAGGAGAGAGAGAGGAGGTTGGTTTTGAGGAGGAGAGAATGGAGCTGTCGTTTGAGAGAAGAGGGAGAGTGCGGCATTTGAGGACGAGCAAAACAAGAATCCGCCTTTTTTGTTGGCGCTTAAAAGTTTAAATATTGGATAATTTACGAGTAGCCCCTTATGTCTTCCTTCACTAACATGGACGAATTTTCAAAACCAACCTATTTCCACATTTTATACCAAAAAAAACATGTTTTGAACTTATTTTCAAAAATCGATCTGGTTTCAGCCCTGACGCTGAAATCAGGTCGGTTTTTGAAAATTTTTTTTCCAAAACTTCACGGGAGTTCAACTCCCGTGAAGTTTTGAAAGCATTTTCACATAAACCGACCTGGTTTCAGCGCTAAGGCTGAAACCAGGTCGGTTTTTACAAATAAGTTCAAAACAGGTCGTTTTTTGGGATTAAATGTTCAAATATGGTGGTTTTGAAATTTGTCCTCACTAACATAACATTCGATAATTGTAAAAACAAAAGGATTAAAGAAAAAAAGAAAAATATATGGTGAATTGTACTTAAACACAGATACACAGCTTGGATAATACCCGGACCCGGACCCGGACCCGGGTCCGAACCCAAATAGCTCCCATCTTCCTTCTCCAAAGTCGCCTTCTTTTCTACTAAAACCCTAAAAATCGAAGCCCTAAACCCGGACGTCCCTCGGACCAAAAAAAGGCCCTTCAACCCTAACCCTAACTCACTCCCGCGACTCTCCGACCTCGCCGCCACGTAACCCCTAATGTCACCCGCCGGCCCCTGCGACCACCCGCCTCCAGAACTCCATCCGCCACCTCGTCCCCTCCTCTACAACCAAACCCTAGTCCTCTCCCGTCCTCTCCTCAACCTCTCCTGATCGAGCCCTTCAGTCTCTTTCGTATGGGGTCGCAAAAGACCGGCTTCCGCCACTCTTCAGCATACCGTACTCCCACATAATCTCAATCCTCACCCGCAACTCGATGCTCAACCACGCCCGCTGCCTCCTCCTCGACGACATGCCCAAGCGCCAAATCCCCCCGTCAGAGGCCATGTTCGCCGACCTCATTGCCGGGTACGGCAGGGCTAGGATCCCGCAGGAAGCTGTGAAGATTTTCAGGGCCATGCCTGGGTTGGGCGTCGAACGCACTTTCGTGTCGTACGACGCCTTCTTCAAGGCGATTTTGAGGAACGGCCGGGTTTTGATGGCGAAGAGGGCGTTTAATTTCATGGGTAGGGAAGGGATTGTTCCGGCATTGTCGACTTATAATACCTTGATTTGGGGGTTTTGCTTGTCGGGGAAGATGGAGACTGCGATTAGGTTCTTTGAGGACATGAAGGCGAAGGGGTTTAAGCCGGATGTAGTTACGTACAACACGGTGATCAATGGGTGGGTGAGAGGGAAGAAGATGGAGGATGCGGAGAAGGTGTTTGATGAAATGAAGGACGTTGGAGTCGAGCCGAATTTGATCACTTATAACTTGATGATCAAAGGGTTTATGGCGAGTGGAAAGATCGATGATGGGTTGAAATTGTTTGGCGAGTTGAGGAAGAAGGAGATGAGAACGACAGAGAGGACTTATGCTGCATTGATGCCATGGCTATGCGATGATGCAGGGAGAACTGAGGATGCGAAGAAGGTGTTTGATGAAATGGCTGAGAGAAGAATCACGCCTAAGAATAAGAACAAGTCGGTGTTTTTGAGGTTGATTGCGAGCATGTTTGAGTCTGGGGATTTGGATGGGGCAATTGATGTTCATAAGGCTATGGGTAAGTTTAGGGTTAGGCTCGATTCGTGCTATTATGGACTGCTAATTGAGGGATTGTGTCGAGGAGAGAAGTTCGATAAGGCGGTGGAGATGTTAGATGAGCTTCTTGAAAGAGAAGTGTTAGCACCGCTTGATAGTGCTCCTCTTGAGCCCTCGGCATATAATCCCATGATTGGGTATTTATGCGAGAATGGGTGTACGTCAAAAGCTGAGAATTTTTTCAGGCAGTTGATGAAGAGAGGAGTCGATGATAAGATTGCGTTCAATCACTTGATTCGTGGGCATTCGAAAGAAGAGAAACCCGAGTCAGCATTCGAGATTTTAAGCATCATGACTCGTCGAGGAGTTGAGACCGATGCTGATGCTTATGTTTTGCTCATTGAGAGTTTCTTGAAGAAGAAAGAACCAGCTGATGCTAGAACAGTTTTAGATGGGATGATTGAACAAGGGCACTCGCCAAGTGCGGAAATTTTCAGGTCTGTGATGGTCGGCTTGTTCGAAGATGGAAGAGTCCAAACTGCAAGCAGGGTGATGAAATGTATGATCGAGAAGGGTATTAAAGAGAATATTGACATGGTTCAGAAGATCCTAGAAGAACTTCTAATGAGAGGTCATGTCGAAGAAGCTTTAGGGCGAATCAATCTGATGTTGATGAATGAGTTATCTCCTGACTTCGATAGTTTGGTGGTCTCTCTATGTGATAGTAATAAACCGGTGCCAGCGGTTAAATTGGTTGACTTTGGGCTTGAAAGGGATTGTGAGATTGCATTCTCAAGTTATGATCGGTTGCTCGATGCTTTGTATAATGATGGAAGGATATTGGCGGCTTACTCGATATTATGTAAGATTAAGGCGAAGGGGGGAGTTGTGGATAAAAAAGGATGTGAAGCTGTGATCAAGAGTTTGAATGAGCAAGGGAACACGAAGCAGGCTGATATTTTATCGAGGATATTAGCTGGAAAAATGCCGGTGGATGGTAAGAAGGGGAAGAAAGTTGCTGTTGGTGCATATTGAAGAGTTTTGATTTAGGGTTTTAGGATCAGCTTGATTTTCTTTGTGACAGTTGTTCTTCTTTGTTGTCGTTGCTGCTGCTGTTGGATAAAGAGATGGAAATGCTCGATTGGTTGGTTAAGGTACATTATTATGCATCCTTGCCACCGGACTCTTTGAAGTATCATCAGTGGATTGTCTGTTGGTTTCTAAGTTCTGCTTCATCAAATTGAATTTACAGTTAAATATTCATAATCTTTTAAGCTTTCATGCTGAATAGTAGTTCTAAGCTAGCGTATATACATTTCTTTTTGAAGGTAACTGAGCCACTAAACGAAACTAAACAAAATAGAATTATGTAATAGACTAAATATTGATCGAAACAGTCATTTTGCTATAATATACTGGTGATCTAGGTCGTAGTAAAATCTAGACTGTAATAGGGTGGCATTTTAACTGCTATGATCTTGGCATGCTGGTAACAAAATCTATATTGTAATCGAGTGGTATGTTAGCCGTTATGATCTTAGTATGTTGATGATCTTGAATTGTAGTGATAAGAATGAGAGGCATTTTAGCAGTCTAGTAGTCTATACATGAATGGCATGTTTGCGGCACATCCACCAAGACCGGAGACATACTTTTGTTAGACCCTAGAGGGGGGTGATTAGGGTCTTATGCTAATCTACTCCGATTTTATGCCAATTAAAACTAATAACAAGTTCTCCTAGCAAGTATAAAATATAACAAAATATGTGAGCTAGGATAAGTGATATACACAAGGGTAAACAAAATAAACAAGATAGTGGATGATATAAATAATGAGCAATGGACAATGACGACAAGAAATATAAACATAAGAGAAGTGCGCCAAAGCAAACTCAAACACACGATATGATCACGGAGTTCGGACCTTCTGTCCTACGTCTTCGCTCCCGCGCCAAAGCAAACTCAAACACACGATATGATCACGGAGTTCGGACCTTCTGTCCTACGTCTTCGCTCCTCACTCTTGGGAAGAAATTCACTATCACAATCGGGTTTTCTACGGTTACCCGAATAACGTTTATACCTCATAATGTCGGTTTTCAACGTTCACCGATCAACGTTCACACCCCACACTCTCACTCGGTTTTTTAGCTCACCGAAAACTTTACAACAACACATTCGGTTTTCTAGCTCATCGAAAACCTTACAATCTCACAATATAACAAAAGTTGTTCTCTACAATGGATGAGAACTCAATTAAGCACAACTTAATGTTACAATCCCACAACCCAAATTATACTATGAATGTAAATACAATAAGCTCAAGTGGGTGTGTGTAAACAATGAGTGAAATCAAATCTAAACTCAATATAAATCTAGCTTTAATAAAATGATAATCAAACAAATAGATATAAGCTAGAAATAGAGTTTAGAAAACTTCTCAATAGATCAAGAGATAGAGGGAGAATAGTTGGATGCTCAAAGAAAACTTCTCAATAGATCAAGAGATAGAGGGAGAATAGTTGGATGCTCAAACTCCAATAGATGATCTCCTCAAGCTCTTGTAGAATTGATTTTACAAACTCAAACTCTCAAATGCTTAAAAGATTTTTAAACAAACACTAAACAAAACTTAAACCCTTTTTAAAACTTTGTTAAAACATTTTCTTGGGATATGAGAATAGTTATGACAAAAGGGTATATATAGGGTAGAAGAAAACAACCCAAAAAACCCTAAAAATCCATTAAAAAACAAAAATCAGCAAGTTATCATTACTGTACAACGATAACGTCGGCGGTCGACTGTGGCGGTCGACCGCGAGAAGTAAAACTGTAAAACTGCTCTCTGGACTGCTGACGGTCGACCGTGACGGTCGACCGCACTTTTTCAGATTTTGACAGATGCTGAAATTTTACGTATCTGACTTTGTAAAATCAATTAAAAATAGTAAATCAACTCCAAAAATCATTAAATTTTGAGGGAAGGTTCTAGACATGTAGATGAATATGTTAGAGAAAGAATTTCTGAAATATCACTTCCCAGTTGAGAGGAGTAATTGTTTGAAAACAGATATACAGTTTCTAAAAAAAAAACTGCTGAAAACACGTTTATGTAAATTCAATTGAAAATAACAAAACAGCTACAAAATTAGTAAAACTTGGGGAAATGTTTGTATATATGATGATAAACATGTAAACAAGAAAATTTTCAAATCTGATTTCCCAATTGTGAAAACGCATCTGTTTTGCAAAAACATGCACGAACATGTGCACGAACATGAGCTTATAATTGTGAAAACGCATCTGTTTTGCAAAAACATGCACGAACATGTGCACGAACATGAGCTTATTAAAAATTTAATTTTGTAAATTTAAATAAACATAACAAATTAATTCCAAAATTGATAAAACTTTGGGAAACATTTATAAACATGAAATTGAACATGTTAGAAATAAAATTTCTCAAATTAAATTTTCCATTTGTGAAAACTCATGTATTTTGTAAGTGTGTCCAAAACATGAAAATGTGATATACATAAAATTTGATGTTTTGACATAAATAATGTTTTAAAACCCTATGAAATGATTTTATAGACTTAATAAAATATGTATACAATGATTGTTAAGTCCATAAACCAAAACTTGTGTATATATATAACTGTATATATAAAAATCAAATATGTGTGTATATATGATTGAGCTTAAAGTACTAACACACATAATATAAAACCTAAACTAAATATACCCAAGTTTGATTGATCTTCGATGTAGCTCAACTTGGTATACTTGCGGATAAAGCTAGAATTTGGATCTTCAATTTGAATTGCATAGGCTTCACTCCACAATTCCGCCAACCTCCATTTGATATGATCGTGAATGCTCGATTTCATCCATCATTTAACTTGTTGTTTGTCTACAATAAATAAAAATACATAAATACTAGACAAACAACATTAGTGGTAAATTGTTTGTTAAACATCGTCAAAACAAAGAGGCTAACAATCTTCCCTTTTTTGATGATGACAAACAATTTACAAAAAGGATATATGCATGAAATTAAATGAATATACAAAGTATAATATATCATGCATATAAACAAGAAGAATATACTCACAATATTTCTTCTCCTTTGACAACATCAAAAAGGGGACAAAGGGATGAAGAGAGCGAAAGCTCCCCCTATCAATATGCATTGGTGAGTATAAAAACAATAATAAAAAAGGGAAGACCTCCTATCAAAATGCCTTATGGAATATATGCAATAATGATCAAGGCACACATATGTGAGCAAGCATAGATGAATATGCAAAATATCACTCACATACAAAAAGACAATGAGAACACATATAAATATGTCAATATGAAAATAGTGTCTCATTAACACAAAAAAATAAAAACTATGTAAAAATAGATTTATGAAAACAAATGAAAGAATAACATGAGAATCATGCAAAAAGTTTTCAAATGAAAACAAATCACTCAAGTGAAATCATAAATCAAATGAAATCTATAAAAACATAAAACCAAACCATCATTGATTTTCAAAAATCAAGAGAGGCAACTATATCTAGCTCTTGAGTTAGTATCAACCCATATAAACATTTTAGCACCCGGTAAACAAGATTTGGGAACAAATACCCAATACCTAATAAATCCGAGGGGTTATATACACACAAACCTCTCATCAAAACAAAGTATATATATAAAAAAATATTTGATCACGAAAGCAAATTTTCTTTGAAAGTTTTGATCAAATCATATAAAGAGTGCATTATAAAGCATAAATAGATGATCCATAAGCATAAACACATAAATGTCATCATATAAGTGATTTATAATGAATTCAAAAATACAAATCAAACAAACACTTTCTTTTAAAGATTTTGAAAGTAGTTTTCAATAAAATCTAAAGATAAAAATCATCTTTAAGAACATGAAAAACTAAAAACATAAAAATTTGTTCTTAAAGATTAAACAAGTTTTGGCACCCAATTACTCTTGGTACCTAAGAGTCTATGACATGACCCCTATCATTAAAGCTCAAAGCCCTTAGGTTATGAACCCATTTGGGCGCATTTAGTGCACGAACATGGTCAAAACAAAAATTGTGTAAATGACCTTTCTGATTGCAATAAGTGCAATGAAAGAGGCCCATTTGATTTTGTTGACCAAGTGGCGGTACACAGGAATCATTTGCAAACATAGATGGTCTTTTAAGATTATTTTACAAATGAGAATATTGTTAAACAAATGTGGTTTATTTAAAATTTTTGGCAAGTTTGAATATTTTCTCAAATCAAAACAAAACTTTGCCAAATGGCCAAATCTACCACAAAAATTACATTTAAACACATTATCATGCTTATGATGAATTTTATGAGTATGAGCATGTGAATGTGTATGTGTACATGAAGATGAAGCTTGATGGATACACAAGGAACATTAGGTTTCATGGGTTTACGTGCATCATAGCAAAATTTAGCTAAATGGTCTTTACGACCGCAAATTGAGCATTTGTAAACTTTGCTATACAAGTGTGCATAGTGTGTGGGTGATTTAGAAGTTGTAATACTAGATTTAACACACTTGTCCATAAGTCTCTTATGATTATCAATGCATGTGTTAAGAGTTGAATTTAAAGATGAAATGCGATGTTTAATGTTATTCAACTCATCATTAGGCATAGAAGCATTGACAATAGAAGTAAGAGCAAACATGGTCATATTTAAATGATGTGAATTCATTTCTTATAGCCTCTACTTCTAACATGACATTGTTTTTCTCATGAGTTAACTTAGCAACATTTGAGATTAAAGAACCATGATCCAACTTTAATTTTTTTTTGTTTTCTTTTGGGATCACATTCTCATTAGAAATAGTCTCAAACCTAGATGCTAACAACTCATGATCGGATTTTAAACTAACATGCTTGCTTTTTAGATCTATAAAATTATTATACAATTTAGTATAGGCATGCATTAATCTATCATATGCATAAACGAGTTCATCACTAGATAAATCATTAATCGATTCGAACTCGCAAGCCTCACTAGGGCTATCGCCTAGTGGCCGTGTGCATGATGCTCCATATGAACTTGAAGCGGGATCCTCCAAAGCTTGTCGAATCGCCTCCAAGTCCCCTTGATGTGCTTCAATAAGTTTTCATAAGTCGTAAGCACTATCAAAATGAACAAACTTGTTAGACATAGATGAATTAAGAGCATTTAGCAAATATTCTAACAAAATCTTGTTCATTGTAAACATCCTTTTATCATGTTTGCTCCACTTGGATTTCTCTAACATGGGCACAATATAAGCATTTTTAATAATTTTCCATAAATCGAAATGTTTAGATCTAACAAATATATTAAATCTAGAACACCATTGGTCATAGGGAAAATCATTAAATTTAGGAACAATACTAGAATCATAGCCTAAACAAGATGCACCATTCATATCCATAATTTATAAAAATACGCAAGCAAGATACAAATGCAATCAAAACAAGATTAGCACAAAAAGATAACTTGGATCTTTAACTCAAGGCGATTAGACCGTAAATCAAAGAGCACCAAGCTCTGATACCAATTGTTAGATCCTAGAGGGGGGTGATTAGGGTCTTATGCTAATCTAATCCGATTAAATGCCAATTAAAAATAATTAACAAGTTGTATTCTTGCAAGTTTTATGCCAATTAAAAGTAATAACAAGTTCTCCTAGCAAGTATAAAATATAACAAGATATGTGAGCTAGGATAAGTGATATACACAAGGGTAAACAAAATAAACAAGATAGTGGATGATATAAATAATGAGCAATGAACAATGACGACAAGAAATATAAACATTAGAGAAGTGCACCAAAGCAAACTCAAACACACGATATGATCACGGAGTTCGGACCTTCCGTCCTACGTCTCCGCTCCCCCACTCTCGGGAAGAAATTCACTATCACAATCGGGTTTTCTACGGTTACCCGAATAACGTTTATACCTCACAATGTCGGTTTTCAACGCTCACCGATCAACGTTCACACCCCATACTCTTACTCGGTTTTCTAGCTCATCGAAAACTTTACAACAACACATTCGGTGTTCTAGCTCATCGAAAACCTTACAATCTCACAATATAACAAAAGTTGTTCTCTACAATGGATGAGAACTCAATTAAGCACAACTCAATGTTACAATCCCACAACCCAAATTATACTATGAATGTAAATACAATAAGCTCAAGTGGATGTGTGTAAACAATAAGTGAAATCAAATCTAAACTTAATATAAATCTAGCTTTAATAAAATGATAATCAAACAAATATATATAAGCTAGAAATAGAGTTTAGAAAACTTCTCAATAGATCAAGAGATATAGGGAGAATAGTTGGATGCTCAAACTCCAATAGATGATCTCCTCAAGCTCTTGTAGAATTGATTTTACAAACTCAAACTCTCAAATGCTTAAAAGCTTTTTAAACAAACACTAAATAAAACTTAAACCCTTGTTAAAACTTTGTTAAAATATTTTTTTGGGGTATGAGAATAGTTATGGCAAAGGGGTATATATAGGGTAGAAGAAAACAACCCAAAAAACCCCAAAAACCCACTAAAAACAAAAATCAGCAAGTTATCGTTACTGTGCAACGGTAACTTCGGCGGTCGACCGCGAGAAGTAAAACTGCAAAACTGCTCTTTGGACTGCTGACGGTCGACCGTGGCGGTCGACCGCACTGTAACACGGTCGACCGTACTTTTTCAGATTTTGACAGATGCTGAAATTTTGCGTATCTGGCTTTGTAAAATCAATTAAAAATAGTAAATCAACTCCAAAAATCATGAAATTTTGAGGGAAAGTTCTAAACATGTAGATGAACATGTTAGAGAAAGAATTTTTGAAATATCACTTCCCAGTTGAGAGAAATAATTGTTTGAACACAGATATACAGTTTCTAAAAAAAATTGCTGAAAACACGTTTATGTAAATCCAATTGAAAATAACAAAACAACTACAAAATTAGTAAAACTTGGGGAAATGTTTGTATATATGATGATAAACATGTAAATAAGAAAATTTTCAAATCTCATTTCCCAATTGTCAAAACGCATCTGTTTTGCAAAAACATGCACGAACATGTGCACGAACATGAGCTTATTAAAAATTTGATTTTGTAAATTCAAATAAACATAACAAATTAATTCCAAAATTAATAAAACTTTAGGAAACATTTATAAACATGAAATTGAACATGTTAGAAAAAGAATTTCTCAAATTAAATTTTTTATTTGTGAAAACTCATGTATTTTGCAAGTGTGTCCAAAATATGAAAATGTGATATACATAAAATTTGATGTTTTGACATAAACAACGTTTTAAAACCCTATGAAATGATTTTATAGACTTAATGAAATATGTATACAATGATTGTTAAGTCCATAAACCAAAACTTATGTATATATATAACTATATATATAAAAACCAAATATGTGTGTGTATATATGATTGAGCTTAAAGTACTAACACACATAATATAAAATCTAAACTAAATATACTCAAACTTGATTGATCTTCGATGTAGCTCAACTTGGTACACTTGCGGATAAAGCTAGAACTTGGATCTTCAATTTGAATTGCATAGGCTTCACTCCACAATTCCGCCAACCTCCATTTGATATGATTGTGAATGCTCGATTCCATCCATCCTTTAACTTGTTGTTTGTCTGCAATAAATAAAAATACACAAATACTAGACAAACAACATTAGTGGTAAGTTGTTTGTTAAACATCGTCAAAACAAAGAGGCCAACAACTTTTTCTACGGAAATAAAACCCATGAGAGGTCGTCTATTCTTCCTTGAGCGCTATCTACTACAAAGAACAGCTTGTTTTCGCTAAAACATTTTATACAACAACAGCCCTCCAGATAATGACATAACTTGAGATTTCCAGATTTCCTCGCCTCTCAGTTTTATGTACAAAGTATAACTAAGCATAGAGATAAATTAAAACCTGCAACTCCTAGTTATTCCGTAAAATTTCTCAAAGAGATCGACAATTTGGCTGAACAAATGATTCAAAGCGAGGCTCTGTCAAGTCCACAGTCTCATCATCTGGTGATCGCCAGCTGCGAGTGCCCGAAGTTAAGAGGATCAATTTCTCCATATATTCAGCTGATAGAACCGTGTGTGCATTTTTCTTCTCTGGGTCATCACACAGGTTGCGATCGACTGCCAATGGCAGCGAACATCTTGCTTGCGTTTTTTCTGAATTTGCTTGAACTGTTTGGGGAATTTCAACTGAAGAAGCTCGCTTATCTGTTTGCGGGCCACTTTTGATGCTGCGAAAGGAGGAACTCTGCAGGAAACAATAAGAAGAATCACAATGCAGAACTCTGCAGGAAACAATGAGAAGAAATTGCAATGCAGTTGGGCTGGGCTAAGATATGCTCTTCCTAATATACGAACTTGCTTATGTTTCATCTATGATTCTATATATGGATATTACAACAAGATCATTATTTATTGATAAAATCTACCCTTATGAATACCCAACTTTACAATCTGTTATTTGCCCTATAATACAAACCTGCATAGCTACGTTCACAACAAATGTTCAAAAAATAAATATCTTTACATCTACATCATTTAACGAATTGAACAATTCTTAAACATGTAGATATGACGTCCTTGAATAATATTACATAGTCTTATCTTCAGAAGTACCCGGCATCTCAGATTGCTCTGAGTACCAATTCAATAATAAAAAAGAATTTCTTGTTGATCCAAATGAAATCCGAATACTAATTAGGACACACACAGAAGATAGGGCCACAATAAAGGATGCTTATCAAAAACTGTGAACTCAAGTTCTAAAGACATTTCATTGATGTCCATCCTATTTTAAGTCCTGCTTCATTACTATTTCGTGAATTGAGAATGACAAGGCAGTAGAGTCATTTTAACATAAGGAAATTGCGACATCATCATTATTGTGTGAACTACAGCAACTGGTAATTAGAAATGTTGTTTTAACTAATCAAGAATTTAAAAGCAAAAAGGAAAATATACTTACCATAATAAGGCCTGAAGGAAAATTTCTCTTTTTAACCTTATCAGGTGCAATGGTTGAGAGGATTTGAACAACTTCACTCATGGATGGTCGTGATTCTGGGTCCCACTGCAGGCATTCTCGGGCTAAATGAGCCATTATATGCATCTCTTCTTCTGGGAAATTTCCTTTTAAAACAGGATCAGGCAATTCGGTGACTACTAACCTACTATCTCGCAATCGAGCGGTTGCCTACAGTTTCGTACACGCAATAAAAATTTAAGTACATGATAAATTCCTTCATATACACATGCTTCAGTTGTAAATGACAACTAAAACAGTGAAAAGCTTACCCATATTACAAGGCTCTCATCAACTTTATTAGGTGATTTATGAATAGGTTGACGACCGCTGATCAGCTCCAGAATTACCACGCCAAAACTGAAGACATCGGATTTAAGTGATGCTTTGCCAACAATGGCATATTCTGGTGCAAAATATCCAAATGTTCCTAGCATTCTGGCTGGAGAATTGGAACAACTAGTAAGATCATCGCTCAACAAACGCTTGGCCATACCAAGGTCAGTAATCTGCATAGTAAGATAAATATAGATGTAAACACCATATTCTCACTGCATGAAACAAGATCTATCTGAACCAATAAACAAAAGAAATCAACGCATGCTCAGTATGCCCACATGAGCAGTTCCTCTTCTCTCCTACGCAAATGAGATTATCATCTTAAATTTCAATTTCAACTACTCAAATTTTTGTTACTTATCTATGCTATTCTAATAGTTTGGGTTTAATGATTGGGTTGTTTTAAGGTCACTTCTCCTATATAGCTAACATTGAATCATATCTATGATGTGATGATCAAGAATAATATCTATGTGTTGCAATATTTTAACATGCTCAATTTGTTAAGAGAGGAGAAGAATATTCATGGATTCGTGTCTATTTGAAGACAAAAAAGATGAGTTTGAGATGACAGCTCATTTTTCTAAATAAGCTATCAAGAGATAGACATATGATGAGAATCCAGCTAGTCACATCCAAAAGTGAGTTTTCCTGCTTATATCTCTCGGTAGCTCACTTTGCTAAATGAGGTGGCAAGTCATATCCAATATCCCCTTTGAAGAATATATTGTTTAGGCATTTGCTGAAAGAAGGGAACTTTCGTAGGATTAGTTGTATTACATTCATTGTAACTTCAATAAGCAAGATTCTTACCTTAGCTCTGTATTTTTCATCTAAAAGAATGTTTGTGGACTTGATGTCTCGATGCAAAATCCTTGGAGCAGCTGCTTCATGTAGATATTCCAAGCCCCTTGCAGATCCTAGTGCAATTCTAACTCGTGTAGTCCAGTCCAAGGGTTCTTTACCGTGCAATGCATCTAAACAATCTCTTAAATTGCCATTTGACATGTACTCAAATACTAGGAGCCTCTCGAAATTCTTTCCATGGAATTCACAGCAGTACCCAAGTAAAGGAACCACATGGCAGTGGTTTAATCTTGAAATTAATTCAATCTGTTCCACAAAAGTTTGAAGAACTGAGATGGTAAGAAGATGCAAATGCTGTTATATGACAAAATGAGGACTTTAAACCAGATGATTTATTCAGTAAAAAGAAACAGTCTAAAAACAGTTATAACATGGGTCTTGGAACACCTATTTCGGGCAATGATTATTTATTGAAATGGCAATATTACTTGCCATGTCATACATATACATAATTTCAGTTTCCTTTGTATGAAAATGGTTTGAATCCAGTTTCATTTAGGACATCTAAACACACGAAGAATTAAAAAATTGGTTTATTTGTGTATGCCCCTTTATGCTTATTTGCTAAATGACCCCCAAAATCTCAAGAATTTGCAAACCTAACCCCAAATCATCAACTTTGGAAAAGGATACCCCTCAAAGTCAACAATCATCTACTTAGATAGGCTACCTTGTAATTGCAATGTGAAAACATCAATAAAATAGTCAAAATTTCACTCTCCATTCCAATAAAGTTAATGATTTGTTGATTTGGGGTTTTTTCCTCCCTAAGTTGATGATTTAGGGTTAGTTTTGCAAAATATTGAGATTTGGCAGGAATTTGGCATAATATTGAAATTTGGGGGGTGATTTTGCAAATACCCATGATTGAAGGGGTATATGTACCCATAATAAAATAAAATAAAATAAAAATTTGCCTAAACAATTAACTGCAAGAATAATCACAATAATCAGATCGATGACTGCATAAGTGCATTAATGATTACCTCAGTCAGAAAGTCATATTCAGCTTCGGGCCCAGCAGACAGTTTAATTTTCTTAATGGCAACCACTCTACCATCTAGAAGTTGACCTCGGTAAACATTGCTGCTTCCTCCAATGCCTATCAAATTAGCATTTGAAAATTTATCTGTTGCTTTCTCCAATTCAACAAATGGAAATTGGACAATTGCTCCCGGTAAGGTTCCCCTTTCACTTCTACAAAGGAAAGAAATCCTTCTGAAACATGCTGCATAAATATGAGATACAGTTCAGCAGTGTTGGGGAGTAATCAGCCCCAATCTAGAGTTGATGGACTTAAAGCAGAAACCAATTTTAACCCAAAAAGTAAAGCTACTAGGTATTGGCCCCAACTTTTATTTTAAACTGACCTTCAGGTTTCGCTTTGGACTTTACTTTTTTCTTTTCTTTTTAATTACTTGGACCATAAAATTAGCTCGGATACCATTTGTGGGGATAATTGGGCCCAACTCCTACTTTAAACTCACCTTCAGGTTGACCATTAACTTAGCTCGGACACCATTTGTTAGGGAGTAATCGGGCCCAATTTAGAGTTGATGAGCTATAAACAAAAGCTATGAACCAATTTTAACCCAAAAGCTATAGCTACTAGGTATTGGCATCAACTCCTATTTAAACTTTTCGCTTTTGCTTATCCTATCTGATGTGGGACTATACTCACATATTAATAATCTCACCACGCAGGAGGTATGCTACATCAAGATTAAAAAAATCACCTTAAATAAAACCCTATAAAGTTCATTATAGTTTTCTAATAAAAAGTTTTTTGTTAGTTTTGTGCAAAAACCTCAAAGTTCATGGCAGTTTTGTGAAATTTAGCTAAAATTAAATTCATACTATTATAAAAACTTGGCAGGAAATTCAAAGTTACCTGTGATGGGATTAAAGTGAGAATTGATCTTTGCTTGGTACTCTGGGAATGAAGCAGACCGCTGGCTAATTAAGTTTGTTCGACTATTCCAACTTGACTCTTTGTCTGAGGATAATGTTGGTGGCTTTGCAGAAAACTTATCTTTGCGGTAGAAATAAAATGCAATGGAACAGAGAAAACCAATAGTCATGACACATAGTAAGAGAATGACAATAACACCTTTGATGGCTAAGTTCTTTTTAGCAGTGGATCTTCCTGGAGAACCTGCATAGATTAAGAAGAAGAAAAATACTTATACGAGTATTAAAGAAATTATATTTATAGATATACTTTAAAAGGCATATATTTCAGCCTATGTTACCTAGGTACTTCTAATCTGAATCTGTACATGTATCCGACATGTATCCATACACGTATCCAAACTTCTTGGACATTCCTTACATATATGCATACATTTATTCGGGCATGTACTCAATTATACAATACATGTTTTAATTTAAATCACTTGTTATACAGTTTTTGAACATATATCCTACACTTCACATCCACTTCTTGAAACTCTTTGGACATAGGTCAAGTTTGAAATTATGATTTTGAAGCGTCATTTGGATGTCTAGTTCAAAAACTAGTGGGTTTCCACATTATAATCCACATAGTAAAAAAACATAAAAATATTGTAGGAATTTTAATTATTATCCTTGTTCTCATATAAATTATTAATTCCAATATATAATATGTGTATATCATATATTCACTTTAAAAGTGGGAGTTGAGGAAAAAATTTTCATAGACAATATTATCCCTACTCTTTTTTGATATTACATTATATTCTTAACTAAACTAAATACATTAATGATCTTTATTAATTAATTATATTATATGCCACTTGTCGAATTGGTATAACTAAGGACATCTTATAGAACTATAAGTAATCTAAAAGAGCAAATATTTAAACGTAACTTAGATATTAGTCCCTTGATTTTAAATATTCAATAATTCTATATTAGTCCCTAAAAATTTTGAAGTTGCTTGTAATATTGAATTATTAAAGATTTGAGAGGCAAATATGTAAATAAGCCATAGCTAAAAGAAGGGTTAATTTTTGAAAACCCCTCAAGTATGGGGGTTGTCTCAGAACACACTCAACTCATTTAATTTGAGAAAACACCCCTAACTATAGAGGTGTCGTAGATAATTCCTCTCAGCTTTAACAATTTTAGAACCCCCCCTCAACTTTTGGTATGTCACATAAAAACTCCCCTGACCTTTTACACTTCTCTCAACAAACTCTCTTAATGTTGTTACTTTAATATGTGATTTGGATGAAAAAGAAACCGTTTTAGTTAAAAAGAAACCGTTTTAGTTAAAAAGAAACCCTCAACTGATAATAATGACTAATTTATGATGTCTTTCCCCTTTATATCTCTTCTTTTTCTTTCATCTTGCAAAAATCAAGGTAATTCTTTTCTGGTTGAGGGATACTTGTCACATAATAGATTAGACTCAATGGTGTTAGTTTTGAGGGATGAGAAAAGTTGGGGGGGGGGGGGGGGGATGGGGTTAAATCAAAATTTTAAAGTTGAGATGGATTATCTGTACCCTAAACTTGGGGGAGATTTCTCAACTTAAAATAGTTAAAGTGGGTTTTCTGATAACCACCCCCGCAATAGTTGAAAGGAAGTTTTATAAAATTAACCCTTAAACAAAGCACGATTTTATGGCACATTTGGCATCAATTTTATAAAAGCGGATTTTATACCATGACTAACATTCACAAGACTGATTGGGTTATTTGTCCTTAAATTAACTTTAAAAATTTATTACTATAGATTCTCTAGGAGAAATTTACTTTTTATTTGGGATGGTATGAGAACCTTTTGATTCTTCTTGCTTTTCACGACTCAGATTTAATCATTTGACAAAATAATCATATGACAAAATAAATTATGCTATTCATTTTATGTTACTCACCTTCTTATAAGTTTATGAAAAACATAGCTTGGATATGAGTACGGTTGCAAATATTGGATTCTTCTAACTCCTTAATTTAAATTTTTGAATGTTGTTTGACATTGGATAAATCTAAACTATTTTGTTAAAATACAATCCATATTGGTGCATAATATGTATAAATCATTCTCAGATTATATTTTATAATTTTCTGACACTAGAGAGTAACCATTTTGGGAATTTTAAACAAACCAATTAGTATAGTTAGGAAGATGTGGAAGGATTAGAGTATTATATTTTGGAATTGATTACATAATTTGTGTTTTCTTTCCTGAAGTTGCACATTTTGACTCAGTGTATTCCAGAAAAAAGCTTTTGAACTACTATAATACTTGATCACCAGCTGTAAACAACAGTGGAAGTGATTTTTTTATAACTTCATAAACTCTAATAAGACTAGCTAAAACCTGTCATTTTTCTTTGATGAATTCAAGAAAAATCATTAATATTTGAAGATTCTAAACTTCATTGTCCGTCTAGAAGGCAAGATGTTGAGACCAACAAGGTTTTACTCATAGAAATATCCAAAATATTTAAAATATATTATGATAATCATAAACTTTTTCGCAACCTTTTAAAGTAGATAAATAAACCTAAAATACACAATTAAGATATTTGACCATGTGCAATGCATATGCATTCCACCTAGTAAATATTTATATAGTCGCATCCCTGTACCCTACCTTTTACAAATTTGTCGTGTCCCGCACTCGTACCCCGTACCCGTACATGATGCAACATAGTTCACCTGACTAGTTTGTTGGGTTTCCTTACGTAATATGTATTGATCAATGAATAAGTAACTCTTTATCATTGCATACAAGAATCAGTAATTTTAATCAGGTACTTGTTAATAAAACAATATGCTAGCCCTCAAGAAACAAACAAGAACATACCAGAAGTGCAATTGCAGGAGGTAAAACAACTAGCATCATGAATGGCTCCAGAGGCTTGAACAGTTCCATTTGATACACACGAGCAATTCCATCCTCTGCTATCTGCCATGAGGACCACACATTTTAATATTGTCATTAAGAGATCATTACTCAAAAACCATATCCTTAAACTTAATGTATAAATTATGGGAATTATGTATATTAACAAAACAAGTTCTTGGAGAGTCTGAAAAACTCCATCCTCCACTAACGGAGTCCGCTCATTTAACTGGTTGAGTTAGATATTTCCGAGTATACATTAGCCTTGGGATTAGAGATTCCAAAACCAAGCACTAATCTGGTAAGGGATGCCTTGAGTTTAAAAAGACATGATCCAGAAACTCACCTTAAAATATATCTTTGTTATATTGGATAGCAATCAAAATTATTTTCTATTACACATTCAAATTGGGTATGCTATAGACGTATAATGATTCCTAGAAACCTATAAGCCTTATAAAATGATGTCTTATATTCGCACTTAAATCTACTAGCAGTTAGGACACAGAGTTGTGAAAGGTTATCACAAGTCACACTAACATATGAGATATGATTATGGGACTCAGTCATTGGGATGGAGATCGGCATATGTAAATAATGAGCAAATATATAAATAAGTGTCGCTCGAATTCTCTATGACTTGTCATCTAAGAGATAAGAGAGTTCAGACTTTTGTAGTTAACAAATCCCGAGATAAATTTATGTTAGCAAATACCTGTATGAACATGTATTTACCGCATGACAGTAGTTCTACAGAAAACCGTTAGATTGAATTGGGTCAAATTCATACCAGGAATACAATCACAAGACGAAGAACAATTAGATGTGGGCGTATAATTTAATGCTCTTAGGGGAGCAGCAGCACATGTACACCTCCAGACTAACGTGTCTGCTACTTGTGCTGGTTCCTCTGCAAAAATTACATGGACGAATTAGATGTTAAGGTGTGCAAAGACAAAGCGAAGAGTATTTATATTTTTGAGAATTTATCCATTTACAGACAAGCTACTACAGCATTTGTATTCTAAAGCTAAATAATACAACTAACCGCAGAAAACACACTGTAAAACGAAAAATCCACAGAGACAAGCCAGGGAAATTTTCGGAAGCAGCTCCATTAGCTTCAGTTATAAACCCAGGCAGACAAAATATCCAAACTTCTTGCTCCCATTAGAATTACCTGAAGTGAAATGAGGAATACTTTAAATCATATCAGATAGAGTTCCCAATAGCCAAAAAAATTAATTTGCATATTGCTTTAATAAAACAGCATCATACAAATACCGCGATTCAACAAAATCAATCAGAACTGAAGGTTGTTTAGCTGTTCAGAGGGTCCACCGACATCAATAGATCATGGTATAAAATAGATTATCATATTGTTACTATGACAGTAACATTATAGATGGAACCATTTAATAATTGCAAAGGAGCAAACAACGCAAAACACAAGAGCACATTTCCATCACCGACATCGATTGTATCATAATGCGAAAAACAAATTGCTCAAAATGGGATAATTCTGCTGTTCAGAAAAAAGGCTTTCACTAGGACTATCATAGCACAATATGGTAATTGCAAAAGAATAAAGATAGTATAATGCAACACAAAGGCTTACTCTTAACTTAAACCAGATCATGCTGTAGACAAAGACTTAAAAACGTAATGAATCAATTTTCTGCAAAGTACACGATGTTTAAGAGCAAAATTGAAATGCATGTACTTTACTTACGACATTCAAGATTCTACTTCAATAAATCTCCCAAGACAATCTCAACTCCAAACGGATCGAAAATTATCCCCGAAAGCATCTAATTCTAGAGCGACCGACGTTTTTCTTCCACTCTCACTCCTCTAAACCCTGAACGCTAAAGCTCACCTACAAAGCATGCCATTATATCACTAAAAAAACATGAGACATTTCCATCTTTGAATATTTCAAAGTAACAACCCAGTCATAGCATTCCACATGACAATGAACAGCCCGAAAACGATATAGAGAATAGGATATCAAATTAAAAAATGGTAATAGAGACAAGAATCAAAGCTGAGAAAATCCCCCCTTGCCCACCTCAGATGAAAGCGACTTTCTGACAACCCCGAGCGAGACTCACCACCAGAGATCCGAGATATAAAATATAAAATAGAAAAATGGCAAATTTAATCTTTACTTTTCCCATTGAAAATCCTCACTTAAATACACACAAAGCTCTATCTCCAACTATTCAAAATTTGCAGTTGATTATCAACGGTCAGAAGACAAGGAGAAGTTGATACATACACTCCCCCTTTTTCTTTTTGCACGTTGAATTCCATTATTGTCTGTCATCAAAAGGGGGTGTAGCTGTTGAAGAGGGAGGATGTACATAGAGACAAGAGAGGAGCCTTAGCTTTAAAGACATGAAACAATAATAATTATTTATTAATTATTTCACCAATTCAAAAATAAAATATTTATTTCATCTAAAAACCAAAAAAAAAGATCGCAGACCCACCGCTCCCGTTGTCGGCGAGGGTCGTCCGTCCTTTTTTTTAAAGACAGGTTATGAAAAGATCGTCGGCATAAAGTGGGAATTTTACATGTTAGTCCCTATCAATTTCATTTATTGCGCATCAATCACTGAGAAAATGTGAACGTTGCGGGTGGAAAAGTTGTCGATTTATCAATAGAAAACGCGGCAACGAATCTGCGTGCACTTTTATTAATTAAAAAAAAAAAATTAAACAAATGGCTACTCATTAAGTCAGTTGGTTCCAGTTTCAAAATAAAGAAATTAAAGTAGAAAAAATAAAAATTGATTTACTAATAAGTTTCCATGAAACAAGCAGTGCAAATCCAGGGGCTTTTACGAATAATCAAACATGTCGGGTTGGAATACGCTGCATTTGAAGGGGGAAAAAAAATCACAAAGGATTGAATTCCGATCACGTGGGATCACGTGACGGGGGAATTGATGGATACGCACGCTCCTATTATCCTTCGAGTCGAAAATAAACAAGAATATACATATTTATATACAGAGGAAGCAATTTCAAATTCGGAGAGCGATCGCAGTACCTTGACGGAAAGAGACAGAGAGAGATCAGTAGCTTCAGTTGAGTAGAGTACTCCGGCGGATCATTGCACCGCCTGAAGAAATCAAGAGCTCTCTCTCTCTCTCTCTAGAGCTCGCTAGGGTTTCAGGGTGGAGAGAGAGAGGGGGAGAGCGACTATGAACTCAGAACGAAGAAGCAACTCTCTTTCTCTCTCTAAGATCGAGTTTAGGGGAGGGGGGAGAGAGAGAGAGTAACGGGGACCTCGGGAAGAGTGCGAGGACTGTAGTGAAGAGCGAAGTCCAAGAAAATATTATTACTATAATTGTTATCAATTGTATTTTTAATTTTAATCGGAGTTTGGAGAGAAAAAGAGCCCCTCTACCCGACAGTGGCCTCGTGACTTGGAGCTGAGCGACGGTGGAACGGACGGCTGAGATTTGAAAGGAGGGTCGAATCGGTTTTTTTTTTTGGAGTTCAGACGGAAGTTACGGAATTTACTAATCAGTTTATTAATCAGTTTATTTATGGAATTAATCCTAACAACAACTGTTTAGCTAAAGTGTGGCATCTTCTGAAGTTGAATAGATTATGAAGAACTAACTCCATTGTTTGGTTGACTAACCAAAAAAGGAAAAAACTCCATTGTTTGGTTAGAATTTCTAAGTTCTAACTTAGAATAATGAACATAGTAGTTAGGAATAATACGACTTCATAGTTTGGTTAGCTAAGCTTGTACCAGTGTTCGGTTGGCCTTTTGGAGACTTCTATATCTTTGTTTAATGTTTGGCAAGTGAATATTTAAAAGCTTTCTCTCTTAATATTCCCATTGTTCCACACCAAACAACCTAAAAACCTTAGTTGTTTTATTATTTCTTTTTTTTTTGACTGAAAAACAGGGAGAGGTTCCCTGTTCATAATATATATATATAAGGTTAACCAATAATTATGATTACACATAGATTATAAAAGTGAAGGGAAAGAAACATGAGGCGCATTGAGCGATAAGGAGCGGACCTTGTCGTCACCTATCAGAACAATTCGCCTATGTTTCAACCCACACAAAAGAGCAAACTACGAGAAAAAAAGGAAAAAAGAGAAAAGAAAAGACAGCAAAGTGATTGAACACCCGATAAAACAAACCACAGAAACAAATCCACCAAAAAGAAAAGATAAAGAGGGCTACGGAACCGGACAGAGCAATCTGTCAGAAAAGTAGACACCCTCATATACTGCGGCGAGCTTTTATTATTTCTTTTATCTTCAATGTCTACCACATTTAGAATATTTCTTTTTTGACCTATTGAGGGAGTTAATGCGTGCCGTGCGGAAGCATGCTCGCAAACTAACCGAGTTGGCAAGCGATGAGAGAAAAACCAAACACGAGTGCAATTCACAAAATTAACAGCCAAAATCACATAGACACAGAGATTTATGTGGTTCGGCAAATTGCCTACATCCACGAGGAAAGGATGGGGAGATTTCACTATATGGAGGAGAAACAACGGGTTACAATCTCTTAAATAACTCTCAAAATGACCCAACCAATGATTTCACACTCCCTCACAATAATCTCCCTCACAAAACTGCTCGAAACAATGCTAATTCTATGGTTAAGAAACCCTAGAAACGTGTGTTTCTATTTATATCAAAACTCAATCCAAAACAAACCAGGAAATAAATCCGGCCCAAATCCGCTTTCCGGTCGACCGCAGGGGTTGCACTGGTCGACCGTCCAGAGATAGATTCCAAGTTCCTGTAATGTGCACATTTTTGGTCGTCCAGTCAAACTCGTTCGGTCGACCGATCAGAGACAGGGTTTAAGACCCTGTAATCCAATAGGTCGTCGGTCGACCGGGCCTATGTCATCGATCGACCGACCTGATAGAAACCTGTAGTCTCTTCCCAGCTTCAAATTTCCTGTTTTCGCTACGTTTTCTACAATTCTTCACCTCGGTGAAGTGTTTTCAAAACTGAGCCGACACCAACATAAGCACCAATGCGTCGTCTCACTAAATCCGGCTGCACCAATGAGGTTGCCTACGTACCCCCTCTCCCAAGGGATCAAACCGTCTGTAGTTCATCCAAATGGCCGCAAACGACCTCAATAATCACGAATTTATAACAAGTTTCTATAATTATCAAACTTATTGCTCGGGACCACCTTTGTGAGCAAATCCGCTAGATTATCTTTTGTGTGGACCTTCACGAGCTCCATATCATCATCTTCAAGAACATCTCGAACGAAGTGATAACGAACGTCGATATGCTTCATCCTCGTATGAAAGACCTGATTCTTTACCAAATAAATAGCACTCATGCTATCATAATAAATGGTGACGGATCGCGCAAAACACCAAGATCCTCCAAAAGTCATTAAAGCCAAATTGCCTCTTTAACAGCCTCCGTAATCATCATATACTCTGCCTCCGTCGTTGACAAAGCCACAGTAGATTATAAGGTGCATCTCCAACACACCAATGCACGGGTCAAAGTGAACACATACCTGTAGGCGTTAAAAAATACTTACAGACATTCAAATACCACTCAAGGCAAAGAGAAGACGATAAACGCCATTCTCTTAATCAAAGGGGATCATTCAAAGGAAGAGAGACAACATGGAAGAATAATGTACTCACCAAACATGCAGTACATGGTGCCGCGGATAAGGCACGACAGTCTGTAAGGCCGCGGATAAGGCGCGGCAGCCTGTAGTGCCGCGGCTAAGGCGCGGCAGCCCATGGTGCTGCGCTAAGGCGCGACAGCATAAGGTGCAGCGGCTATTATAGGGCGTGCTATGGTGGTTACAAGACAGTTATATGATGATTATTTGAAATCCACGTGGCGGCATATCAGAGATAGAACGTGTGCTGACGTGAACAAGCAGTTAAACCATGAAAAATATGGTTAAAGGTCGTGGGAGAACAGTTTCAAGCACGATGGAACGTGGTGATAACCGATCCTTTGGCTACGGCAATCCACACTGCCGCGCCAATAGCCGCGGCAGTGTTGACTGACACGGCCAAAGAGCACTTGTTTGGTCAGTTATCTCACCCCTATTTCCACTGTTATGCACTGCTACCCCTATAAATACCTTTCTAGACACAAAATAAAGAAGGGAGAGAAGATTGGGGCATAGAGACTTGCACTTTTTGATAATTGGAGCAAGAGAGAGAGTCTTCCTTCTTCACAAACATCCTCAAGAAGCTTTTGGCGGTTCCTAGAGATCTAACCTCTGACTTGATCTTTAGAAGAGTGAACATCTTACATCGATAAGATATTCGCTTTAAATTCTTACTTCGATAAACGAAGGAAGAATTCCCAAAACCTTCACGATTCAATCAGAATCTGTGAATCGGTGGTCCACGGGCTAACGCACCCCCGGCAAAAGCAAAGATCCCACGCAAGCAGCGATCCAAACAACGATCCTGCGTTTGTTTCTAAAAAGTTATAATTTTCCTTTGTTGTGTAAAAGAAGTTATATAAAAAGACTATTTCTTTTGAATTTGTTGTAATCGATCGAAGATATAATAAATTCCACAATGAAACCAACTTTTGACGAAAACAAGCTGATGTAGGCGTCAAAAAATGCTTACAGACATTCAAATACCACTCAAGGTAAAGAGAAGACGATAAACGCCATTCTCTTAATCAAAGGGGATCATTCAAAGGAAGAGAGACAACATGGAAGAACAATGTGCTCACCAAACTTGCAGTACATGGTGCCGCGGATAAGGCACGACAGTCTGTAAGGCCGCGGATAAGGCGCGGCAGCCTGTAGTGCCGCGGCTAAGGCGCGGCAGCCCATGGTGCTGCAGTACATAGTGGCGCGGCTATTATAAGGGGTGCTGCGGCGGTTACAAAGCAGTTATACGATGATTTTTTAAAGCCCACGTGGCGGCATATCAGAAATAGAACGTGTGCTAACGTGGACAAGCAATTAAACCACGAAAAAGGTGGTTAAAGGTCGTGGGAGAACGGTTTCAAGCATGAGAGAACGTGGGTATAACTGCCCCTTTAGCCGCGGCAGCCCACACTGCCGCGCCAATAGCCGCGGCAGCCCACACTGTCGCGCCAATAGCCACGACAGTGTTGACTGACGCGGCCAAAGAGCACTTGTTTGGTCAGTTATCTCACCCTCATTTCCACTGTTATGCACTGCTACCCCTATAAATACCTCCCTAGACACGAAATAAAGAAGAGAGAGCAGATTGGGGCATAGAGACTTGCACTTTTTGATAATTGGAGCAAGAGAGAGAGTCTTCCTTCTTCACAAACATCCTCACGAAGCTATTAGAGCAGAAAAGGCTTGAGCTTTTGGTGATTTGGAGCAAGAGAGAGAGTCTTCCTTCTTCACAAACATCCTCAAGAAGCTTTTGGCGATTCCTAGAGATCTAAGCTCTGACTTGATCTTTAGAAGAGTGAACATCTTACATCGATAAGATATTCGCTTTAAATTCTTACTTCGATAAACGAAGGAAGAATTCCCAAAACCTTCACAATTTAATCAGAATCTGTGAATCGGTGGTCCACGGGCTAACGCACCCCCGACACAGGCAAAGATCCCACGCAAGCAGCGATCCAAACAACGATCCTGCGTTTGTTTCTAAAAAGTTGTAATTTTCCTTTGTTGTGTAAAAAAAGTCTTATAAAGAGGCTATCTCTTTCGAATTTGTTGTAATCGATCGAAGATATAATGAATTCCACAACGAAACCAACTTTTGACGAAAACAAGCTGGCGACCACAGTGGGAGCCAACGGTCTCGCTGCCGAGACCGTCGTGTTGCAGCCGATCAAGATTCCAGTTGAATCCACGATCGAATACGAGTTTGACCAAACTAAGTTTGAGGAATATCTCTCATCATCCTCTTCAAGATCATCATTATCTCGCAAGTACAAGAGGATCTCATCATTGAAGAAGGCTTATACGCCAAAGAAGGCTAAAAGTGAAGACTCTCGCCCAATCGTTGTTGAGATCTTGCCTCGCAACATTATCCCGGCGACTCCCAAAGCCGGAAGCTCTGCTCATAATGATTCCACCCTAATTAAGGAGTCGTTCGATCAAAGTTCGCCAACTCTGACGAAGAGGGCTCATCAGAGGCAACGCCAACGCCGCGCTCGCCAAATGGCTAAGGCCTTGGAACAAACCGACGGAGTTCGTTATCATGCGGACTTAGAGTCGAGGAGGCATCGAGTGGTTCAGTTGTCTCAACGACCAACCACTCATATCTCTGCTAAACTAACGACGGAAGAATGTACTATTGTCAAAAGGGCTCGCTCGACCCTCAAAGAACGCATACAAAAACATCGTGCAAACGCTGCTCATGCCCATGCTCTCTTACAACAAAGACGATAAAGGAAGAAGGAAACAGTGACTAAAGAACCACCAAAACTCTGCAAAGTTTGGATTCCAAAGTCTAGAGTTATGCAAAATCAGCATTCGGAGCCCGTTAAGACTCCATACCCGCAAGAGAGTGGTTCTAAACGTGTGACTCTCGACATAACCTTGGATCGCTCAAAGACAGTAATAAATTGTCCTGAGAACGCCAACAAGGCTTTACATCCTCAGAAGAAGACATGTTCGTCAAAAGACATTATTATACCTGGGGGCTCATACCAACAGACGATAGGATTCTCCGGTAATTATACCGATGAGTTGTACTATCAAGCTAGGGGTGTGAACAAAACTCAAAAGAGGATTGTTCGAGAAATAAACTCTCATTGTTCCTGTGCACGACTCATTAGAGCAGTATTGTCGGAATATGACTACTCCAAACGAGGAGCCATCCCGCAAAGAGTCCCAATGTTCCAGAGACTTTTCACCAAAATGTCAAAGCCCAAGCCGAGACATTTCTACAAGAAGCTTGCTGTTCAAGAGGATGAATTCCCTGAAGTCACCATCAATATGACTGATAAAGGAAAATCTAAATGGCATTCAAGTGAATCAAATCCCGACTTTTCCCTGAAAGGAAAAGTCAATTCAAGAATTGCTCAACGGATGCCTCGACTCCGGTTAAGAGCCATGCATGAAGGAAAGTCATCAGAGGACGAGCTCTCGGACACTTGTTCTGCGATCGCTTCGGATGATACAATATCTAGCACAGGGCAAACCAGAGAAGTACTCACAGTCACCTCTGATCAGTTTGCTCAAATACTTCAAGAAGCTCTAGCCAAACAACGTGAAGAAATTAGAGCTGAGATGAAGACAGAGATGGAGTTGGCTATTCAACAAATGAAAGAATTGCTAGCTCACCGGTCTTAACTTCCTGAGTCCAGTCAGCGAGCTGAATCCAGCCGCCGCACTCAAAATATTGCAGATGACAGTGATCCGGAAGTGGAGGAAGTCATCTTTGCTAATGCACCTCCCAATAGCAATAACGCTGGGGGTGGTTTAACGCATCCTCCCAATCCCAATAGCAATAACGCTGGGGGTGGTTTAACGCATCCTCCCAATAACGATATTGGGGGTGGTTCAATGACACCTCTTATAGGGGGTGGTCTAACTCATTCTCCTCAACGTCCTTCGAATGAAGACATAGACGATGATGAGAAAATGAAAGAGCTTAAAAACAAAATCAACGCTTTGATGACGGCTCAAGAAGTAAAAAAGACGGGTATTCCATGTCCCTATCCAAGAGAATGGGATTCAATACCGTATAAAATTCAATCTGATTAACTTCACATCGTTTGAGGGGAAGAGTTCGCCGATTCAGCACTTGATTTATTTCAAGTCTCATTTGGGCATGATCTCTAGAAATGAGGCTTTAATGGTCCGGTCATTCGTTGGCACCCTTCGCGGGTCGGCCTTCGATTGGTATCGGCGTCTCAAGCCAGGGAGCATCAATTGCTGGGATGACATGGAAAGTTTGTTCCTCAGCAATTTCTTCGATGATGACACCGAAGTGTCAATCGGAACTCTTTTGGATGAGAAGCAAAAAGACGGAGAGTCAATCGATAATTTTGTCAAGCGCTTCCGTAACAAAGCAATGAATTGCAGAGATCCTGTTACAGAGGAGTTCATCCTGCAAACATGTCACAATAATCTCTCCATCGATGTCCTGGAAGCCCTGGGGGTCGTACCATTCACCACTTGGAAAGAATTAAAACTACGTGGCGAATAAGCTGAACACTTTCTTAAAAGAAAGAAAGTTGAGAGAGGTCAACCGACGACATCTGCAATTCCTGTGAACGCGACTCTCGATCCGAGGTTCCAAAAGGAGTATTCTTTCGAAGATGATGAAGCTCCAGCCATCTTGAAATACCTCCTCGCCAATGATAAAATCGAGTTACCACCTATCAAAGATCAGGAGGGAGGTCAGAGGATTATGGATCCAAACTACTGTGCGTACCACAGAAGGGTTCTTCATCCCACCGAGATTTGCTTTGGACTCAAAAACAAAATCCAAGCCTTAATTGACTCCGGCGTCATAACGGCGAAACAAGCCAAGTAAAGACGACTCTAACTCCATTGGGTGCACGAGTATAAACTGTTTCCCCTCACTCCAAAGAGTATATGAGTATAAACTGCTCCTCGATACTCCAATAGGTATATGAGTCTAAACTGTTTCCCACTCTTGACGGGAAGTTCCTGAAGAATTTTTACATGTAATATTCTTAAGGATAACCCGGTCATGTAACTCAGTATGATGTTAGACCCGGTCATGTAACTCAGTGGATGGTTCATGTAACGGGAAGTTCTCGGAAGAATGCTATATGTAATTTTCTTAGGGATAACCCGATCATTACAAACAAAGTGATAAACACTACATTCCCACGGTGATTTCCGAATACTCTTTTGCTGAGATGAGATTCGATCACTTCGTTGGATCAATCTTCCCTCACAAAATTCTCATTTGGTCAAACCTTACTACAGTTAGGACCAAAGCCAAAATCCCCTCTTGATTCATTCAATGAACGAGAGGTCCACAAACTGAATGATCAAACCTTTAAACAGTTAGGATCGTCTCAAAACTCCTATTTGGTCAAACTTTTAAACAGTTAGGACCAAAGCCAAAATCCCCTCTCGATTCTTTCAATGAACGAGAGGTCCACAAATTGAACGATCAAACCTTTAAACAGTTAGGATCGTCTCAAAACTCCTATTTGGTCAAACCTTTAAACAGTTAGGACCAAAGCCAAAATCTCCTCTCGATTCCTTCCATGAACGAGAGGTCCACAAATTGAATGAAGTTCCTGGAGAATGCCATGCATGGTACTTTTAAGGATAACCCGATCATATAGCTAAACATAATGATAAACTCAGTTTCGCAAGAAAAAGCTGGGGGTGGATGGTTCATGTAACGGAAGTTCCCGAAAGAATGCTATATGTAATTTTCTTAGGAATAACCCGATCATTACAAACAAAGTGTTAAACACTACATCCCCACGGTGATTTCCGAATATTCTGAGATGAGATTCGATCACTTTGTTGGTTCAATCTTCCCTCTCAAACCCTCCTTTGGTCAAACCTTTAAACTGTTAGGACCAAAGCCAAAATCCCCTCTCGATTCGTTCCATGAACGAGAGGTCCACAAATTGAACGATCAAACCTTTAAACAGTTAGGATCGTCTCGAATTCCCATTTGGTCAAATCTTCCTACAGTTAGGACCAAAGCCAAAATCTCCTCTCGATTCTTTCCATGAACGAGAGGTCCACAAATTGAACGATCAAACCTTTAAACAGTTAGGATCGTCTCAAATCTCCCACTTGGTCAAACCTTCCTACAGTTAGGACCAAAGCCAAAATCTCCTCTCGATTCCTTCCATGAACGAGAGGTCCACAAATTGAACGATCAAATTTTTAAACGGTTAGGATCGTCTCAAAACTCCCACTTGGTCAAACCTTACTACAGTTAGGACCACAGCCAAAACCTCCTTTTGATTCATTTTGCGAACGAAAGGTCCCCTTTTGAGTTGAATAGTCAAACCTTATGACAGTTAGGATTATTCAAACAGATCTGGATTCTCTAAGTGGAGATCCCATTTTGAGTTTCTTTTTCACCAGGAGATAGAATATAAAATTCTTTCTCTCTAATTTTGGGTTTATCTCTACCAACAAATAAGAGTCCAGGAGATAGAATATAAAATTCTTCCTCTCCAATTTTGGGTTTATCTCTACCAACAAACAAGAGACCAGGAGATAGAATATAAAATTCTTCCTCTCCGATTTTGGGTTTATCTCTACCAACAAACAAAAGACCAGGAGATAGAATATAAAATTCTTCCTCTCCGATTTCGGGTTCATCTCTACCAACAAAAAAGAGACCAAGATACTCCAATAGGTACACAAGTCTAAACTGTTTCCCTACCCTCAATAGGAAGTTTCTGGAGAATATCACTCAGAATATTCTTAGAGATAACCTGATTACCTCCCAACGGGTATATGAGTTTAAACTATTTCCCGAACACTCCGATGAGTATATGAGTATAAACTGCATCTCCTTGAACCTCCCAACGGGTATATGAGGTTAAACTATTTTCCAAACACTCCAATATAGTATATGAGTATAAACTATTTCTCCATTCTTCGACGGCAGTTCTAATTCAAGACTTCGACAACGGCCACGCGATAAACGCAGCACCGGAGGAATTTTAGCTATTCTACAAAGCATTGAATAGGCTAAAAGATGAATAAGTCAAGAATTGAAGCCATTTATAGACCATCTTACGCAACTTCCTCAACAAAGTACTGAAGAAATTATAAGAAAAACTTATCATATCCAAAGTGTCTCAGACTCCTCTCCAAAATGATGAGTCTGAGATACTTTGGAGGGGGTATCTGTAGGCGTCAAAAAATGCTTACAGACATCCAAATACCACTCAAGGCAAAGAGAAGACGATAAACGCCATTCTCTTAATCAAAGGGAATCATTCAAAGGAAGCGAGACAACACAGAAGAACAATATACACATCATCAGGCAACACATGGAGGCGCGGCAGACCAAGGCGCCGCGGCTAAGGCGCGGCAGACCAAGGTGCCGCGGCTAGCAGCCTATGGTGGCGCGCCTTAGGCGCGGCAGTACATAGTGGCGCGGCTATTATAAGGGGTGCTGCGACGGTTACAAAGCAGTTATACGATAATTTTTTGAAGCCCACGTGGCGGCATATCAGAAATAGAACGTGTGCTGACGTGAACAAGTAATTAAACCACGAAAAAGGTGGTTAAAGGTCGTGGGAGAACGGTTTTAAGCATGAGGGAACGTGGGTGTAACTGCCCCTTTAGCCGCGGCAGCCCACACTGTCGCGCCAATAGCCGCGACAGCGTTGACCAATAGCCGCGGCAGTGTTGACTGACGTGGCCAAAGAGCACTTGTTTGGTCAGTTATCTCACCCCATTTCCACTGTTATGCACTGCTACCCCTATAAATACCTCCCTAGACACGAAATAAAGAAGAGAGAGCAGATTGGGGCATAGAGACTTGCACTTTTTGATAATTGGAGCAAGAGAGAGAGAGTCTTCCTTCTTCACAAACATCCTCAAGAAGCTTTTGGCGATTCCTAGAGATCTAAGCTCTGACTTGATCTTTAGAAGAGTGAACATCTTACATCGATAAGATATTCGCTTTATATTCTTACTTCGATAAACGAAGGAAGAATTCCCAAAACCTTCACGATTCAATCAGAATCTGTGAATCGGTGGTCCACGGGCTAACGCACCCCCGACACAGGTAAAGATCCCATGCAAGCAGCGATCCAAACAACGATCCTGCGTTTGTTTCTAAAAAGTTATAATTTTCCTTTGTTGTGTAAAAGAAGTCTTATAAAAAGACTATTTCTTTTGAATTTGTTGTAATCGACCGAAGATATAATGAATTCCACAATGAAACCAACTTTTGACGAAAACAATACCCCGTCGTCGACCAGAGTTTATCCAAATCTCCAGCATAGTCCGAATCTACATATCTAATACATAGCTGTCCCCTGCTAGTGTCCTACTCAAAAACCAAATCAACATTGAGAGTACCTCGAATGTACCTTAAAATTTATCTCACGGCATCCCAATGACCCGGACCCGGGTTGTGCATGTATCTCGAAACCATGCTCACTGCTTGTGATAAATCCGGCCTCGTACAAACCATGGCATACATCAAACTTCTCATTGTGCTCGCATATAGAGTTTTCGACATTAATTCTTTATCTACAACTATCTTCGGTGAAAGGTCAGCTAAAAGCTTTAAATGGGTTCCCAATGGTACACTTACTGGCTTTGTCTCCATGCTCATAATAAATCCTTGTAGGACCTTTTTTAAATAAGCCACTTGTATCAAACAAATTCTTCTCCTATCTCTGTCTCTGCCGACCTCCATCCCCAAAATACACTTTGCTTCACCCAAATCATTCATCTCAAACTCTTTCGAAAGTTGTACCTTCAACTCATCTATCGCGGATCTGAAAATAGAAGAGACCAACATGTCATCAACATAAAGCAATAAGTAAATATACGCACCTCCTCGCAACTTGCGATAGTACACACAAGGATCAAATTGGCTCCGAATGTACGAATGACCAAGCATAAACCCATCAAATTGCATATACCACTGTCGCGGAGATTGCTTCAAACCGTATAGCGATTTCTTCAATCTGCAAACCAATTTCTCCTTCCCTCCAGCTCGAAACCCCAATGGCTGAGTCATATAGATTTTCTCATCAAGATCACTATGAAGAAATATTATTTTTAAATCCAACTGATCCAATTTCAAACCATACTGTGCCATCAAAGCTAGCAAGATCAGAATTAAAGAGTGCTTCACCACTAGAGAAAAGACCTTATTGTAATCAATGTCTTCTTCATGTGCATAGCCCTTCAATACCAACCTACCTTTGAACCTTACCGGAGTGTCTTCAATACCCTCCTTCTTCGTATACACCATTTGCAACTAATAGCCTTCCGCCACTTTAGAAGCTCAACAAGCTCCAATGTGTCGTTCTTCTGAAGAGATTCAATCCCCTCCCACATGGCTTCCTGCTACAAATTAGCCTCTAAACTCTGCTCAGCCTCTCTGAATGTAGTAGAAACCATCTCATCGACACTCTCCACCGGAAGTGCATAAATAATGATTGTATTCGTATACCTAGCTGGCAACCGTATATCTCTCCTGGGTCTCCGAACCGTAATCAAATCCTGAATCTGAGTCTTCGGTTCCTGATTCTGCTCTACTGAACCTGTATCCTCCAAATCATCACTGTGCTCGTCTGGCGTCTTCTCAGTCGGCACTCTAATGAATACAGTACCATCTGGATACTATGAAGCTACATCAATCTCCACCATCTGTGATATCTCATCTGTTGGGATGCTCTCCACCTCATGAGAGCTGGGAAACTTCAAGATTGAAGCCTCATCGAAATTGACGTCTTTACTCAGCATAATTTTCTTATCAATTGGATCCCAAAGCTTGTATCGTTTCACACCATACTTGAATCCAACAAATATAGCCTTTTTAGCTCGATGTTCTAATTTATCAGTCTTCGCATAATAAAATACAGGGCACCCAAATACCTTAAGCTCATCATAATCACGTGTTGGCTCTCCTGACCACATCTTCATATGAGTCTTTCCCTCTATCGCAGATGAAGGCGGCCTATTAATAAGGTGGCTCGCATATGAAAGCGTCTCAGCTTAAAAGATCTTCTCTAAACCACTCTGTGATAATAAACATCAGATCTTCTCCAGTAAAACCTGATTCAATCTCTCTGTCACCCTATTCTGCTGTAACGTATGGCTAACTGTGAAGTATCTCTTTATGTCATCGTGTCGATATAGCTGCTGAAAGGGGTCTGAAGTATACTAGCTGTCGTTGTCGGATCTCAAAGTCTTGATCTTTCTCCCAGTCTACAATTCCAATCTCCTCTTCCACTCCATAAATAACTCTAGGACTTCATTCTTATGCTTTATGGTATACACCCAACAATGCCTAGAATAGTCATCTACAAAACTGACGAACTAATATCGACCACCAATTGATGCCGTCTTGGTGGGACCCCAAACATCCGTATGCACGTAGTCCAAGATGTCCATCGTCTTGTGTACGGATATCTCGAACTTTATATTTGTCTTCTTGCCAAGAATACATTGCTCACAGAATTTTATCTTCTCACTCTTGGCTCCCTTCAATAGCCCTTACTTGCACAAAGCCTACAATGATTTTTCACATGTGTGTCTCAATTTGTAGTGCTAAAGTCTGCTCGCGTCCACCTCTAAAACAGCTAAAGATACCTGGCCAATCTCAGTGCTTCCCTTCAGATAATAAAGATTCCTACTGCGAACTCCCTTTATCATTACTAATGATCCCTTTGTAACTTTTACTACAGCATTCTCAAAAGTCACATTGAATCCCTTTACCTCCAAAGCTCCAACGGAAATAAGATTCTTCTTTAACTAAGGAACAAATCTTACTTCATTCAGTTCTCGAACAACTTCATCATGCATCCAAATCCTGACAGTACCTATCCCACAAATGCCACAAGAGTGATCATTTCCCATGACTATCATGCCCCCATCGAGCTTCTCGAAAGATGCAAACCAATCTCGCCGGGGAGTCACATGATAAGTAGCGTCAGAATCCAGCATCCAATCCGATGCATCCACATGGTTCACCTCTGGAGTAATCAATAGAGAAAAACAAAAATCATATGAATCATCACCTCTAGCGACATTCACCTCATTGGCATTCAGGCCCTTCTTCTTGCTATTCTCCTTCTCTCTAAGCTTCGAGCAATCTCTCTTCTAATGTCCTTATCCTTTACTGAAAGCATACTGGTTCTTTACTAATTGGTAGTGGCCTCTAGGCTTTGACCTACCTCTATTGCCACCTCTCGGATAGGGACTCCTTCCTCTCGTCGACAAGGCCTCTCCTGAAGTGCTAGCTCCGAAAGTCTCTTTGTCCTTCCTCCTTAGATCATAATTCATCAACGCATTAGTCACTTCACTATATATGATGAAAAATCTACCATTCAACAAAGTGAGTACGAATGTATCATACTCCTCATCGGGCAAGGAGCCTAACAAAATAATCACATTGTACTCATCCATTATCTTCTCATCAACGTTTGCCAAGTCTGACAACAACTTTATGTAGTTGTTCACATGATCCGCAAGTGAGGTACCATTGGACATCTAGAATCTAAACAATCTTTGCAGCAAGTGCAAACAGCTCTCAACACTCTTCGTAAGATATTTGTTATTGAGAATCTCCCACATCTTCATCGCAGATGTCACACCAATCATATCGTATTTCAACTCTTATTCCAAACAAGACCAAATTATCCCACAAGAATTTCGATTCATCTTGTCCTATTTCGTCTCATCATATTTCGGTGACCTCTCATGGACCATGATGATCTCTTCCAAATTTTGAGCATTCAAAGCGTCCCTCATCCACAAACCAAAGTTGATTTTGCCATCGTACTTCACAACACTAATCTTTGTATTCTGAAGCACAACCTGAACTGTACTCGTCATTGCCTTACTGCTTTCACCAACTTCTTCTCCCATTACAAACTAACTCCAATTGTAAAGAAAGATTCGTACTTGATAGAATTGAGAATTACCCAACTGAACCCTAGATAGGATTCCTACTCGATCTCTTAACCACATGAGGAAAGCAAGATCTCCAATGGTAACTCTGCAACGCTATCTCCACCGAAGTCTAGATCTCCAAGGCCCAAGCTTCAAACAATGAATCTTCCTCAACCTAATGCAAAATCCTAGATCTGAAAAACTAAGCTCTAATACCACTTGTTACGTGTCGTGCGGAAGCACGCTCACAAACTAACCGAGTTGGCAAGCGATGAGAGAAGAACCAAACAAAAGTGTTATTCATAAAATTAACAGCCAAAATCACACAAATATAGAGATTTACGTAGTTCGACAAATTGCCTACGTCCACGGAGAGAGGATGTGGGAGATTTCACTATATGGAGGAGAAACAACGGGTTAAAATCTCTCAAATAACTCTCAAAATAATCCAACCAATGATCTCACACTCCCTTACAATAATCTCCCTCACAAAACTGCTCAAAATAATGCTAATTCTCTGGTTAAGAAACCCTAGAAACATATGTTTGTATTTATATCAAAACCTAATCCAAAATAGACCAAGAAATAAATCCGGCCCATATCCGCTTTCAGTTCGACCGTAGGGGTTGCACCGGTCGAGCAACCAGAGATAGATTCTAAGTTCCTATAATGTGCACATTTTTGGTTGGCCGGTCGAACTCGTTCGGTCGACCGACCAGAGATATGGTTTCAGACCCTGTAATCCAACAGGCTGTTGGTCGACCGGGCCTACGCCATCGGTCGACCGACCCAATAGAAACCTGTAGTCTCTTCCCAGCTTCAAATTTCCTATTTCACCGCATTTTCTACAGTATCATTAAAAGAGAGAGAGAGAGAGAGAGAGAGAGAGAGAGAGAGAAGGAGAGTTCTGGGGTTTTGATTTGTGAGAGATTTCATTAAAGGATTTGACCTCCAAAGCCTCGATAAACTCTTACTTGTCACGCACAACATCTTTGAATTATTTCAGTGAGAAGAGTTGTCCTTTGATTTATTCTTTACACCATTCTTCATCGAGCTATGCTTATATTCTTCAAATGATGGTTTGTTTTAAAAAGTATTGTAATATCTTTCTTGATTTTCTCAACTGTAACTGTCTATGTTGGTATTGCTTTGAACTTGTTTTATTAGCATACTCAAATCGCATTAATTGAGAGTTGGGATTAACTAGAGCTAGGTATTACCCATTGTTGATAGTTAGGCTTGATGACTTATTTCGGGTAAATTCTAGGGTACAGTTTTTGTAAGTTTACTAAATCAAATTTGTGATTCAAGAGAGCTATTTGCATAGTAGGACGCCCCTTCACAAGAAGGAAGAGTGGATGTGAGATTGTTATTTGAACAACCATAAATTCTTGTTTGTTTCTAGTTAGTTATTGTTTGTGTTTGCTTATCATTGACTACTTTTAATTTATCTTTTTCACTGTATATTATGTATTTTTGGCAAAAAAGGTAGTAACTATTCACCCTCTCTAGATTTGCATCTCAGATCCAATAAATGGTATCAGAACCCGTTATCCATATTTAGCATTTACAACCTCGAGGTAAAGATATCATGTTTGACCATTACAATGGATTTTCCTCAGGGACACAAAGATAACCAAGCCCCACTTTTGATGGGACAAATTACATCTATCCAAAAATCATGCATGAAAGTCTTCTTGTTGTCCATCTATTTTAATGTTTGGATTAGTGTAAAGAATGGCTATAGGGAACCAACTACCATCGTAGGTGATACCACCATTGTCACTCCTAGAGATAAATGGTCCGCTAGTGATAAAAGTTTTATTCTTTAAATGCAAAAGCTATGAATGCTATTTATTATTCTTTAACTGCTAAAGAGCTTAGTCGTGTGCTAAATTATACTACTATGAAAAAAATTTAGAATACTTTGGAAGTTACACATAAAGGAATTTCAAGATGAATATGAAAATTTCAAGATGAAGGCCTTGAAGAATATTCAAGACATATTCACCTGATTCAAAGACTTTGGGAATAGACCAAAAGCTTTGGGAGAAAAATATTATAATAAGAAGCTTGCGAAAAAAAACTCTTCATTCTCTTTCCAGGAATTAGAAACTAAAGGTAAGGATACTTGAATAATTATAAAAATTTTCTACATTAACTCTTGAGTATCTTGTAGGGAATCATCTTATTTATGAAGTGGGATTAAAAGAAAAAGAAGATAATTCAGAAGATAACTCTAAGAAAAAGTCATTGGCCTTGAAGGCCAAAAAGGAAACATCTTGATCCAAGAAAAAGAAAGAGTCAAACTCAAATTCTAAAGATAAAAATAGTCAAGTTGGACTAATTGTAAAGGGTTCAAGTCATTTTTCAGAGCAAAGAATGGATAGAAATACTTACAAAATAGACCAAATCAATATACAAATAAAGTACATAAATATTCTTCTAGTGAATCTAAAATTGAACTTATGTGTTACCGTTGTATGAAACCGAGCTACTACAAGAACAATCACCCATTGAACAAGAAGGACAATAAGATAGAGGGCAAAAGTTTGAAAGTGACAACTTGAGACATGATGCGTGATGAAAAATTAGAAGTTGGCTTGAGTGAGGATGAGAAGAAACCAAGTATATGTCTTATGCGGAGAAATAATACAATTTCAGATTCAGAACAAGGTGAAACACATGACTCTAAAAGTGAAAGTTCAAAGAACGAGGTATATCCTTCATATGATTAGTTATATTACAAATATAATAAAATATTAGAACAATATAAGAAAATTACTAAAAAATATAAAGTGACAAAAAAGTGAACGTAAATTTGAGGAAAGGAAAGAAAAATTTTATGTGAAAAAGTTGAATCACTTTCCCTAAATTTGGATTCACATAGTTTATCTTGTGAGATCGTCATAGCTGATTACACACAATGTTCAACTCATCAAGACAAGATTTCATGTTTATCTAAGAAATTAGATGATAAATCATTAAAAATAAAAAAAATAGTTGCTACAGTAAATGAATTATTGTCTGAATTGTCTTATGAATAAATAAAGTTTGAAACTAAGTGCACTACTATTGTTTCCAACAATAAGCAACTAAAGTCCAAAAATAATAATTTAGCAAAGCTGTGAAATTTTTTTGTTGGGTTCTAAATGCTTAAATATAGTCCACTTTAATTAGCAATTTGCAAAAGCTAAAACTGGACTTGATTATTTATATTCAGAAAAACATAAAAAGTTTCAACATTCTTTTATAAAAAGAAATAATTTAACTTTTTTGTACCTATTTCAAATGCACTGTCTACAATGTGTGTTTTATGTGGTAGAATTGGTCATATTTTAATGAATTGTCATATACAATATAGAGTTAAAATTATTACGTAGATCTGGGTTCCCAATAGTATAATTGCTAATCAATTGGATCTATTTTGAAATCTCGATCACATCTATTTGCTTTTTCTAGGGCTGCAGGAAGATTGAGGATTGAGGCAACACACAGGAGTTGTCCGAAGGAGTGCGAGATTGATATTCTTTGGTCTAAGAGAAAAGTAAGGAGAAACATGTTTTCTATATTCTTTTTCCTCGTTAAATGATTAAGCTTTTATCTCAGGTCTATTTTCTTTTACCCAGCAATATCATATTTTCTCTCTTTTATTTTTTACTTTTTATTGCTTTTTTCCTTTTCATTTTAGGGTTTCTTTTATTTTTTATCAAAAATAAAACAGAAGTGTCTCTTTCTTTCATTTTGTTTTCTTTGAAAAATAGAAAAACTTTTGACATACCTATGGATATGCTTTTGCAAGATTGATTCAAATTATATTATCTTTTTGATATATAGATTTATTTGTATCACACAAGTTCACATATGGTGTTTCAATCTATATGTATATATATTTGCACATAATGATCAAAAGATGATTACATGACAAGTTTCTTACATGATATATTTCACGCAGTAATTTCACACACCTATTTCTATACTTTTTTTTATGTATTGTGATGTGAAATAGTGGTAGCGAGACTTTTATTTGGTTTATGGATAATTTTTTTGGTTTTATCAAGTATTTTTGAGTTTTTTTTGACTTGACCAATGCACAATTCTTTATCTTTTTACGTACAGAGATGGATTTATTTAAATTATCAATCAAACAATACAAATGTATTCATTAAAAGATGACCAAAGATCCACATTCTTATAAAACCTATGGAAGATTGAGTGTATTTGTTAAAAATGATCAAAAACCTATACTCGTGGATTTGTATTTTTGCATATCTCAAAAGGTAACCATCCTATACTATATAAGTCTCTAAGGTTGAGATAGTTCAATTCTTTTTATTGCCCAATATTCACTTTGATATACCTAAATTTGTCCAATCAACTAGTATAAGTCTTTTTACTATTTATTTCACACACTTTATAGTGTAATTTAATATTTTGTGTGTGCGCTGTAGGCTGTCTAAAAATCACAATAGATAGCTGATCCCCATCAGGTTTCAACGATGGGAGTTACAATCCGACGACTTCGATATCTCGATGATGAAAGTTACAATCAGATGGCTTTCATGTCAACAAATGAAAACTGCAAATGGAGGACTTTCTATATGGATCGAGAAGAGTTACAATTCAACGACACTTCCGACAACTGATGAAAAATCTATTCAGTGGTCTTCAAAATCAACAGTGAGAGTTATAATCTGATGACTTTCACACCCCACAACAGCTAAGCAAGGATTAACGAGCAATGGTCTTTGCAACACTGTAATAGAAGAGGTTACGAGTCAACAACCACTTCTAAACGCAGAGTCTATCTCTGCGCTTCTCAACTCAAAACGCAAGTGGCCTGTGCGTTCTTCAGCAATCACCCAACTCTACGTCTCAAATCTAAGACGCAGAGTTAAGACTCAGAGTGCAAACAGCCCATGCGTCTTTAATTTCCAGCAGACACTCAACTCTGCGTCTAAAATCTAAGACGCAAAGTTAAAACTCAAAACGCGAGCGGCCTGTGTGTTTCCAATCTCCAGCAGACACTCAACTCTGTGTCTAAAGTCTAAAATGCAGAGTTAAAGTCCAGAATGCCAATTTAGGCGTTTGACTTGTTCAAACACAAGCTGAACAGCCTCAAAACTGTTATCCCACGTTTTGATGGATTTTTGCCCACTTAGGAGCGAATTTAGGGGTTGGTTACACCCCTTATCCCCCTATAAATAACCGCATTACTCAACTGAGTAAGTGGTTAGAATTTTTCGGCAGAGGGTTGGATTTTCTGAAGTTTAAGGGTGAATTCTTGGGAGATTGGAGATTTCGGCCAGATTTTGAAGATAAAATCATCTACGAAATCAGCACAAGAGAGCTCTTGGCAGCTAGGAGATCAAATCCTTCAGCAATAAACAAATCCACTTGGCTACTAACCGATTATTCAGTTTTCAACAATTCTTTTCAGAGTTTTTAACTCATTCTGAGTTCTTAAACTCGTCAAGAGTTCTCAATCAAACTTATCATACAAGTTAATTGTGCCCATGAGACAAGACGGTCGGATCGTCAACGGAGAGCAAATTCGACGCAAACATTCAAAGGAGGCACTCCATCGCTACCGTGAAGAACCCAGTATTAAACAAAGGGGGGAATCCAGATCATTCTCCTCTCTTTTGTAATCGAAATCCAATTATAATTGAGATCGAGAGAATCTAAATCAAAATTTTCTTTCATTTCTTTTACTAAAAATTTTCTACCAATAAAAGATGGCGACTTCGTTGGGGATTAGCTTTTCTGACGAGGAAGTGGTGGCGTAATCCGACATCCACCTCACTGGAACAACCGTCGAAACTCTCATCGTAGAGTTTGACCAAGCCAAGTACGAGGAGGCCCTCTCATCTGGATCGCTTAGCCCTAAGGCTAGGCACGACACCCGCAAGATCTCCAAAGAGATCTTAACTACTGCTGAGATGCTAAAGAAAGTCCTCTCCTTAGGCCAAGATTCCAAACTCGTTCAATGAGTTAAAGACTCCACACCCGCATCAACACGGCGTGTCATAGGTCATAAGAGGCATATGATGGAGGAAAATCCAATTAACGCCGACGACGTTGCAGCCAAGGCGTTGAAGCAAGCCAAGAAAAACACCTCTCGATGAAGGAGAAGATCCATACGAAGAGCGTACTTACAAAATAGTCGATCTTTTGCCCAACGCGAAGATTGCATTTTTGAGCCTCTGCCCGAACCCTGCGTTTATGCTACAGAACGCACACTTCGCGGTAATGAGCCCGATTACGAGCCTCGGGTAATCTAACTTAAATGCGACCCTTAAGGGTGCGTTGTTCAATCCGGACGCACACCTCAGGGGTGCGTCTCAAAAGCAAAACGTGACCCCCAAAGGCACGTTCAATCAACCAAACGCACATCACAGGCATGCATTCAACCAAAACAAGACCCTCGGGGGTCTGTTTCATCAATCAAATGCACACCACAGGCGTGCGTTCAACCAAAACAAGACCCTCAGGGGTCTGTTTCATCAATCAAACGCACACCATAGGCGTGCGTTCAACCAAAACAAGACCCTCAGGGGTCTGTTTCATCAATCAAACGCACACCACAAGCGTGTGTTCAAGCAAAACATGACCCTCAGGGGTCCGCTTCATCCAACAGACGCACACTTCAAGGATGCATCTAGATAAAACATGACCCCAAGGGTCTGTTTCATCGACCAAACACAGGCCTCGACCTAATATTTATAAACCAAAATGTGACCCTCACGTTTCTTCTCAAGAACACGACGTGGTCCGCCAAGTTCAAAAGAGCCGGCATGGATTCAAAATTCATATCCAACAAGAATCAGTTCTACCCACTTAGGGGCAAGGGGTTCCATCTCCGACCTCACAAGATTCTTCCTAAGTCTCTGATTTGCGTGAACTTCTATCAAGAAGAAGACCTACACAGCAGGCAGCTCATTCCTGCCAATGTGAGCGGCTTATTTCTGTAGTTCTTTCAGAATACCATTGCTGTACATCTGAGCCTTGGCAACCCGTGTTCGACAGACTGACAAATGTCGTTAGACCTGCCAAACGATAACGTCACCACAAAAAGAAGGTCTCTGAAATTGAATATCCCGAGGTCACTATCAACGTAATCGGCAGAGGAAAAGCCTCGCATCCCGATTCTGATGAGTTGCAAAGAAGTCATTCCCCGACTGTTCAGGAAATTTGTGATGAGTTCGAAGGAGTATATCGACATACTCGGACTTGGACAGGAGCTATCTGCTCGGTTGACTATCAAAGATTAGCCAAGGGGATTATTTCTGATGATGAACATTCGGCAATTGCCGAATCTTAATCTTCAAGCTCCGTCGTGACACGAGAGGCTTCCATTTACATGACTGGAAACCCCGAAGACTTAGCTAAAAGAGTTGACGAACACCACATCATGCTCCAGGCACAACAGGAGACACTTATCCAAATGAAGGATATGTTAGCCTAACTCCTTGCTAAAAAAGGTCAAAGACCGGAGTTCTCCCGGAGGACAATCTCTAAAGGAAAGCAGAAAGTATCTGAGCATTCGGATCGCGAAGCTCAGAACATAGAATCTTCTTCTGAAAATGAGAAGGAGATGGAAAGAGAGCTACACCTTCAGTCCTCTAAGGTGGATGAACTAGAAGCTCGCTTCAATGCAATCGCCAACAGAAGTGAGCTTCCCGAAGAAGGAGTGGTACAGTCTTATCCTGCTGAGTGGGACACAACTCCCTACCCACCAAAGTTTAAGGCTCCAACCTTGCAACCGTTCGATGGCACATGATCGCCAAATCACCACATCTACTACTTCAAGTCTCAGACTGGGGATGTGATGGCGAACAACGCCATTTTAACTCGACTGTTCATCAGCACTCTCAAGGGTGTCGCTTTCGAGTGGTTCATGAAACTGCCTGCTGGATCTATTCAGAAATGGGTAGATTTGGAAAGGCTTTTCTTAGCCAGGTTCTTCGAGGATGACACGGAAGTCTCAGTCCCGACTCTTCTCTCCACCAAGCAAAGGAAGGGAGAATCTATCAAGACTTATATGAAAAGATTCCGTAGCATGACATTGCGATACCCATCAGGTATGACTTAATCAACTTTGGTTGAAACTTGCAGGCATAACTTACAGACCCAGCTCCTCGCTCAAATGGGGGTAGCGGAATGTCGCTCCTGGAGATAATTGATTTTGCAAGGAGAACAAGCAGAAGAAATTGTTGCTCGAGTCAAAGCTGAAGAAGTTACACAACCCAAGCCGTAGCAACAACGCAACCAGCATAACGCTCCGCGGTCTAAGGGAAAGGAGACTTTAGCTGCCGACGTCAACACACGAGCACCACCACCCGCTAAGCAAGGCAAGGCACCGAATCAACAAAGAGCTCCCAAGCAGTAATCGTTTAAAGAAGAGCATGTGGACACCTTGTTCCAGCTACTTCGAAAGAACAACAAGCTGTAGCTTCCCGAGATCAGAAAGCCAGATGAAGCAGGAAAGGTGGATGACCCTAAATACTACCGTTATCACAGGTTCCTAGGGCATCCTACCAGAAAATGCTATGTCTTCAAAGACATCCTGCAAAATCTGGTGATATCACAGGTTCCTAGGGCATCCTACCAGAAAATGCTATGTCTTCAAAGACATCCTGCAAAATCTGGTGAATGCTAATGTGCTCACCTTGAAGCCGCAGAAAATGCTATGTCTTCAAAGACATCCTGCAAAATCTGGTGAATGCTAATGTGCTCACCTTGAAGCCGGAGCAAAAGACTGTATCCACCAATATGATAGCGGTCCAATTCGGTAACTTCTCTCCGGTGGCAACTATAGATAGCGTTGTCCCCATTCATAAAGAGGAAATGCGCCTAAAAAACACTGACTTATACAGTCAGAAGGACAGGGGGTTAGTACCCCTCACTATCCCAAAAGAGGAGATTATGTGGGTCCATCCCGACTTAGTTGAAGATCAATAATGAACGAAAACCTCGTCCAAAAAGAAGGGAGGCAAAGCTAAGTCATCCAACATGATTAGCCCCTCTATTAATAAGAATGATGATTATCTCAAACCTCTCACTGACTCAGAGGAAGAGAGGATCGTCCTGGCAGCATACCCAGGAGGCAACCCTGGCACCCGGTCAGTAAAAAATTACCTGAAAGACTATGATCAGAACGCTTAAGAAGCTGAGGAACAACCCCAAGACGCTAGGGGTTCTGTACCAAAGAAGTCAGTTGATAAGGGGAAACAAAAGGAAATTCGGTTCAACAAAAATCTTCTCCAAGAACCCGGAGAGTCAAGCGCTCCTTTCCAATTTAATGTCATGGCGCAGCTGGCCAACATACCGGCCAGGATTACCCTCTATGAGCTCCTAAGGTTGTCCAAAACTACCAAGGAAGCTCTAATTGAAGCTCACGGAGAGCTTTATCACTCAAGTCATTCCGATTCCCGAAGCTTCTGAAAACCAACCATGCTTACAATGTCTACAAACAACAAGAAGTTTACCCTGCATATCATTTACGCAAGAAGACATGCAAGTAAAACATAAGCATGACCGACCTTTGTACTACACAGGGTACATTGGGTCTTCGAAAACCAGCCGTGTTCAAGTTGACTCAGGCTCAGCACTCAGCATCATGCCTTATAGGGTCATGCAGGTCTTAGGGATTCCCATGCACCGATTGAACGCCACTCTGACTACTATCTTCAGCTTTAACACTAACAGCACTCGGCCCCTAGGGATGATCAAGCTTAGGTGTCAAATTAGAGATCTCAAGTTCGAAGTGACCTGTTATATCATAGATGCGGATACGTCCTACAACTTATTGTTGGATGACCTTGGATTCACGCAAACCGCATTGTCCCGTCAACCCTACATCAGGTCATGAAGTATGTTAATGATGAGGGGGAAGTCCGAACCCTGATTGTGAAAAAGTATCCTTTCATAGGGGTAGAAAACTTCCACACAGATTCGGTCTTCTACTCGAAATCACAGGAGAAAGAAGATGTTGACAGTGGTAATGAAGCCGACGTCGAGCCAGAGCCTGAAGAAGATTGTCCATGGGAGTTGAATTTAAATATAATGGGTCAGGATGAGAACAATAATAATGTACCGAGTGAGGGTGAGTGGTGCATTAATGATGATTTTATTTTAGCGTACTTGTCTGATGTGTCCTCTAAAAATGAACAAATAGAGAATGATCTTAATGTAGGTACCGACCCATGGCACACTTTGTGTGCAGAGGCATCCCTCACATTACCAATTAAGTCATCCTTTGCTTCAGATGAAGAAGTAGGAGATGTCCAGAAGGCTTTCTTTAAAGTCCCATCCAAAAGGAAAGGGCAGAAGCCGATCTATTTCGGTAAAGTCAAACCTGAATTACTCAAACGAGGAAGTTCAGAAGAAGATAATGGGAATCCTCAATTCCATTATCATGAACCCAATTTTATACATCTGATGAAACGAATGGGGTACACCTTAATGAAAAATAGGGTTTAAACTTTGGGAAAGGAAGGCGAACACCGATTCGAATGTCTCTCACCCTTGAAGGAAAACATCCTGATTGTTATCAAAAGACTGGAAGAGGTGTGGGCTACGTCACAAATCCCTCCCTTTCAGAAAATGAAACCGATAACTGTCTGTGTCAGGATCATTCATCCGGGACATCATCATGGGAATCCCCTTTCAGAAAATGAAACCGATAACTGTCTGTGTCAGGATCATTCATCCGGGACATCATCATGGGAATCTGATGTCAGCATCGGGCCTTTCTTTAGAATCCGGGACATCATCATGGGAATCTGATGTCAGCATCGGGCCTTTCTTTAGAAGTTTGACTGTGAACATAGTTTCAACTAGTCATCCAGATGAAGATGTAGGGGGTGATGAAGAGTTAATCGAATCAACCAATGATCTCTGGATCAAACGTCTTAACATCTTGTGGGATATGCGCTTCGAACAGCGCGAACCATCTACTAAAGATAAAGTGGTCCAGGTCAACATGGGAGATGAATCCGACCCTAAGCCTATCTTCATAGATGAAAACTTATCACCATCCGAGAAAGAGGACCTTATATCTCTCATCCGAGTGTATGTAGGTGTCTTCACTTGGAATTATGAGGATATGCCTGGTCTTGACCCAAAAGTAGCCATGCATTGCCTCAACATTGATCCGGATGCAAAACCCGTTAAACAACAACAACACCGGTTTCGTCCAGATATCATGAAAACAATTGAGTCAGAAGTTAAAAAGCTTGTAGACTCAGGCTTTGTCAGAGAGGAACAGCACCCGAACTAGGTAGCCAACATTATCCCAGTTCCCAAGAAGAACGGTAAGGTCCGGATATGCATCGATTTTCGTGACCTTAACGCAGCTTGTCCAAAAGACGAGTTTCCTCTTCCCATCACTGATATCATGATTGAAAGTACCTGCGGATATGAAAGGATGTCTTTCATGGACGAGTTCTTCGGATATAATCAAATCAAGATGTATCCCGAAGACGAAAAGCATATTGCGTTTAGAACACCATTGGGGGTATATTGTTACACAGTGATGCCCTTTGGCTTGAAAAACACAGGTGCAACTTATCAACGGGCAATGAACTCCATCTTGCATGAACATCTGCGTAAGAAGATTGAATGCTATATTGATGACATAGCAGTGAAAAGCCAACACAGAGATGATCATCTTACAGACCTGAAGACAATGTTCGATATCATGCGAGCACATCAGCTGAAGATGAACCCAACAAAATCGTTCCTTGGGGTATCAAGCGGAAAATTCCTGGGATTTATCGTCACATCCAAGGGAATTTCTCTTAATCCAGAAAAGGTTCGTGCTATCCAAGACATGCCGTCTTCAAAGAATCTCAAAGAACTCAGAGGTTTGCAAGGCAGATTGGCTTACATCCGGAGATTCATATCTAATCTCTCAAAGAACTCAGAGGTTTGCAAGGCAGATTGGCTTACATCCGGAGATTCATATCTAATCTCTCAGGATGATGCCAACCTTTTTCTTTTGCAAGGCAGATTGGCTTACATCCGGAGATTCATATCTAATCTCTCAGGATGATGCCAACCTTTTTCTAACCTCATGAAGAATGGAGTATCATTTATTTGGGATGGAGACTACCAAAGAGCATTTGAGGAGATTAAGAGATATTTCACCCAACTGCCAGTTCTTGTGGCCCCAATATCAGGAAAACCATTCTTGTTGTATGTAAGAGCCATGAACCATTCTCTTGGAGCTTTATTAGCCCAGAACAAAGACCAAGGATAGGAGCAAGCAATTTACTACCTAAGCAGGACCATGATGGGAGCCGAACACCGGTATAATCCAGTTGAAAAGGAATGTCTCGCTTTAGTATTCGCCATCCAAAAGATGCGACACTATCTGGTTGGACAAACAATCCATGTCATCTCTAAGGCAAATCCTTTAAGAGTTTTGATAAAGAAACCATCATCTCTAAATTACCGGCTGGCAAAGTAGGCTATCCTCTTGTCATAATATGACATGCAATTTATGTTCCAAAAAGCGGTCAAGGGTCAAGCATTGGTAGACTTCTTAGCCGATCACCCGGTGCCTGGAACGTCTAAGTTGTATGAAGAGTTGCCCGACGAAGTGGCTGAAGCTTGCATCACTCAAGAAGCTATGCAAGTGTGGAAATTATTCTTTGACGGTGCATCCAGAGCAAATCCTCATGGAGCAATTACCGTGAGAGTAGGAGTAGTATTCATCTCTCCAAACGGTCACGTGATCCCAATGGGATTTTTCCTGATCAAGCCCTGCATCAACAATGTAGCCGAGTATAATGCTCTGCTATTAGGAATGTAATTTGCTGAAGAGCTTAATATTCGGCATCTCGAGGCTTACGGTGACTCTCAGCTCATCGTAAATCAAGTCCGAGGGGAATACGAAGTGCGTCATGAGGATTTGATCCCGTACTACTTCGTAGTGCTAAAACAAGCTAAGAAATTCGAAGGTTTCTTCATTGAATATGTTCCACAAGCTCAGAATACTTATGCAAATACTTTAGCCTCGTTGGCAACTTCATTAGCATTGCCACCTGGGGCTGAAACAATGATTCCGGTCACGGGACGCAAGCTATACTGTTCTAAGCTTCCTATAGAGGAAAGTTCAGACAAGGCAACAACAGGAGAAGTCTGCACAACCTCCATGGAGCTTGAATCTAGGGATTGGCGATTCCCGTATATCGATTATATCTTATACGGGATTTTGCCCGATAATTCTAAGAAAGTGGCCGCTATCAAACGAAAGGCCCTCCGATTCTATTACGACATGGTTTCCCAAATATTGTATCGTAAATCACATGATGGAGTTTTGCTTCGATGCCTTTCTCGAAAGGAAGCAAAGGAAGCTCTCAAGGAGGCTCACGACGGAATGTGTGAAGCTCATCAGCCCGGAGCTAAGTTGGGAGATCGCCTCCGACGAATTGGCTATTATTAGCCAAAGATGTTCTCAGACGCAGTCGACTACGCTAAACGTTGTCACACATGTCAAATTCATGGTGACTTTATCCATCAAGCCCCAGGGAACTTACATCCAACATCTGCGACTTGGCCGTTCGAAATGTGGGGTATGGATGTTGTAGGACCAATCTCTCCTTCGACTTCTAAAGGACACTGGTTCATTTTAGCTGTAACCGATTACTTCTCCTAATAGGCGGAGGCAATCCCGCTAAAAGAAGTCAAGACTTCGAATATGATTAAATTCATCAAACATCACGTCATCTACCGTTTTGGAGTCCCGAGACGGATAGTTCATGATAATGGGACACAATTCGTCAGCTTTGGATTTCAGAGATTTTGTGATAAATTTAGAATCCAAAGCGTTGCCTCTACGGCATATTATCCGCTAGCAAACGGCCTCGCAGAAACTTTTAACAAGACCATCGTGAAGCTTCTCAAAAAGTTTATTTCTAAGAGCCGACGTGATTAGGACGACTCGGCAAATGTCTGTGGGCCTACTACACAATGGTGAGGACCCCTACAAGAGCTACGCTATTCTGTTTGGTATACGGTTACGAAGCTGTGTTACCGTTAGAAATTCAGATCTCTTCCCTGAGAGTCACTATCGCAACTAGAATGACAGAGGAAGAGAAACATCAACTGCGCCTTTAAGAACTTGAAGCCTTAGACGACAAGCGACTTCAAGCTCAGCAACAGATCGAGATGTATCAAGCCCGAATTTCTAAAGCCTAAAACAAAAAGGTTAAAGAACGAATTTTCAAGAAAGGCGATTTGGTCTTAGCCGTCAGACGATCCATGGTGATAACGCACAAAACCAAAGGGAAGTTTAATCCCAAATGGGAAAGACCCTTCGTAATAGAATCAGTTTATTCGAATGGAGTTTATCGCCTTATCGATCAAAAAGGAGACAGGCTCATGATGCTAATTAACGGGAAGTTCCTTAAGAGATACTTCCCGTAAGTCACGAAGCCCCCTTCTTTCTCTCTCAAAATCCAGTCAAGTCAGACTGGGGGTTGTCGACTTAGAGTGTATTTCAGGAATAAATATTTAATTGTCCTATCTTGTATGTCGTCATGTTAACACTACACCTCTAACGATAGAAATTTTTTGGAATTATTCTAAGTGGTAATAAAGAGAATTTTGATTTCATGCTAAGTTAACACTACACTTATGGCATTTGCAATGTTTTTTATTGTCCTGAATTAGATTTCAACAAGAGAGACGATGAAAGACAAAATGATATCATTCTCATTCAAAATTGTTAATTCGATACAAGTGACAATAATCTAAATGAAAATGATACAAAATTATTCCCCAGCCAAAAAAAATAGTACAAAACTTAAGCATCAGAATTCATCAGCTTAAGGGACTTCAGCCTGGACTTGAAGGCAAAAAGTTTCTTTTCGTGAGCTGCTCGGACTTGTTCTTCAATCTCCTTTCTGAGTTCTGCTTCAACAGGGGCTGCAGCGACAATCTCTCTTTGAATTTCCTCGGATGCGTGGAGTGTGCTGCAAAAATCCTTAAAAATATTGCCACTTTAAAGCTGAAGCCTTTTTCTAACATCTGCATATCGGGCCAACTTGGCTTTCTTCTGGTCCAGCTCAGCCTCTAATCGATCAATGGCTTCTTCAGTGACACGAATATTAGAAACAACACTATTTATATCAGTGTACACCTGAGTATGTTGCTTCCTTAAGATCGTTATGCAAGCCTTTTTATCAGATAAATCCTTGCGAAGGATCTCTTGATGATGTATTTTTGAGATTGTAGCCAAAGAGAGAGCCTGCTCCACTTCAAATTCTAGAAACTGTAGCTCCTTGGGAGCTGCCAACTCTGCTTCCATGAGGATGACACCCTTCTTACAATGTTCGGTCCACGACACATCACCCTTATCCCTGATTTTATCTAAACAGTTAGTCAAGATGGGTTCAAAATCCCCAAAGGAAGCACCCCCAAGACTGACGACATCAATAGTCATCTGTATCCAGTATTCTAATTCCTCGATTAGTTTCCTCAGAGCTCTCAAACGAGGAGGGGGAGCAGCTGGATAGATCGGACCCGTATACTTATTACGAGTAGATAAAGGAACAACCTTGGAAGGATGGCCTTCATGTATACCCTGGTCCCGGATGAGAGGAGGAGAGGCGGATTCTAAATCCTCAATGGGCAATATCTCGTTGGCCGCCGCATCCTCAGAGATAGAAGGAATTGATTGAAGCATTTTGTCCTCTCTATCAGCCGAGCGCGTGATGGGTGCAGACTTCATTGTGTCTCCCATCAACTTGGCCCTCTTAGAGTCCTTGGCTGTAATGGGCTTTCGCTTACGAATTCTCCTATCATATTCGCCTTTCTCTTCAGCTGCAAGGGCCTTTTTACCTGATCTTAAAGAGCAAGGTTCAAGAGCGGGCACTTTCTCAGGAATTTCCCCAGCCGCCTTGTCTTCAGGAGGGTCAGTAATTAATGACCCCTCTCCAGTCCCCATAGGAACCTCTTCTTCAGAGGGCTTAATGGTGGGCAACTCCTGTTGGGCTTTAACTGCTCTGACCACTCCTCGTTCATAGGATAGATACTCTTCTATTCCCGGTAAACGAGTCTTGGTGGAACCGCTTCTCGATTTGTATAATTCCCGAATCTCGTTTATACATGAAGTGTAGATATCGTATTCCGGGATTTGAGAAGCCTCATTAAACCAGTCACGAAAGTCCGCAACGGTGGAACAGCCAGGCGCTGAGTTGGGTAAGGTAAAGTGCGCATGAGTTCCTCTGGCAGAAAAGAAGTACCATGCGTGAGCCCCTTCATACAAATTCCCAACCTGAGCCAATGCCGGGTTAGGATTGCTAACATAAAGCTGATCATATCCAAACTGTCTGGCAAATTGAGAAGGCATGTAAGGTTCAATGATGCACTTCTCCCTCAAACGATAGACCAGATAGCCTAATCTGATCATGAGGAGCCATCTGAAGGTGCATTCTTCCAAAGAAGACGAGCCTTCGAAAAGCACGTCTGTAAAGCTGGAACTCTCCTCATCAGCTCCATCAAAGTCAAGAGCACAGCAGAAGATTCTATACTTGTCTTCCTGAGACAAAAGCAGTCGAGCCCTGACTATATAGGTATTAGTCCATATGGCCGACTCCAACTTCTGTACAAAGGGAATATAAGAGTCATCGTCTTCAGATATCCCCGTCATCAACAAAGGGCAATGTAACACGAACCAGGCCGCCAAGTACGTATATGGCACCGGTACACGTGGTTGGGGGGCTTTCCCAGCTTTCCTCCCATTATCCTTAATTCCCCGGGTGCCGACAAGTTCAGAGGTCAACATCCTTAAGCCACTCCGTACGCAGCCTACCATAGCAGTAAGGAGGCTCACTGGCCTCCCATGAGATAATAAGACAGCTAGGTATACAACCTCAGCTAATATCACCTTGACTGGTTTTGATGGTACTACACACCGCTTCAACCAGATCATGAAGAAGCCAGCGAGGAGAGCCACGTCGAAAATAGGAATTGTGGCCTGGTAGTAAAAACTTTCAAATTTGACACCAGCCTCAAACTCATCTTCTATGTGCTCAGTTTTGTAAGCAGCGTTAGAAGCCTTAATTCGGGCCTTAGCGTCTTTAAGAGAAATGGCAGCCAGTCGGGTCACGGCCTCATCTTTCTGACTCAAGTTTTGAAAGAGATAGTCCACCCATGCAGTATGCATAAGACCCCCTCCGCACATCCCAACAGCCTGAGCACATATGTGGAAGTGGCACATCAGCTCCCAAAAGGTAGCGTAAACTGCTAGGTGTGTCACTCTTAAAATGGAGAGCTCTTCAGTAGTGGGGATGAATTCTTGATAGGGCATCCGACCCAATGGAAGCCCCGATACCGCATGTATCTCATGGAGAGCAAAGCCCAACTCCCCTACAGGTGTGCAGAATGTACAGCTGTCTGGGTTGTATCTCTCTAACATGGCGAAGAAATTAGGATAGTCTTGAATAATCCCATGCCGAATAGCTAACACCGGGATCGTGAAACCCGATTGAGCGAGCGGTTCTTTAAGTTCCTCAAGAACAAAATTCACCACCCGGGCCTACCAACCTCCTTCTCCAGAACAAACCCATCCTGGGGATCTGAACGTCTGCGCAGGGAATTCACCCTGAGCCGCGATGAACTAGCGAATGAAAACATTCGCTGGAAGTGGTGCTTCATGAGCAAGATCCTTTTTCTCAAAAAGGCCGGGTGTCAAGCCCTTGAGTTGTCCCCCAATTTGTGTGCGAGTTTGTCGACCAAGTCCAAGCGACACATTTTTTTTCTCCTTGACTATATCAAAAGTCAAACCTCGACGACAGCTCACATTCAAGAAGTAGGAGAGTGGATACATCCTCTTCATATTTGGGAGAAAAAGGAGCGGTTATGGACTCTCCTCAACAACTTTGAATCTTCTGCATGTATAAGATGGTCGTCAGCTGCTATGTGATCTCCAAAAATGAACGCTGGTTTAGGGAATTGATCACGGCCGGCAGGATTCTCCAAGTCTAAGTTAGTGATCAAAGCTTTGAGAGTAGAGCATCGTGGGAATCTGAGCATGCTCGTTCTCTCCGAGTCAGGGAAAGTGCACAACGGGATTCTGGTACGAAGGCTAAAAACTTCATTCGTGTCAGGGCCGCCAATATACCTAAAATGATGCTCTTGCAAAAGTGGTACATTCGGAAAGAGCACTACGAAACAAGAAACAGAACTTAGTAATTAAAGTGAGTTGCTAATGAAAGAAACTAGATTGTGACGCAGAGTTCAAAATCTACGTTTTTAATCTTAAATGTAGAGTTCAAGATCTACGTTTTTAATCTTAAACACAGAGTTCAAGATCTGCGTTTTTAATCTTAAACATAGAGTTTAAGATCTGTGTTTTTAATCTTAAACGTAGAGTTTAAAATCTGCGTTTTTAATCTTAAACGCAGAATTCAAGATCTACGTTTTTAATCTTAAACGCAGAGTTCAAGATCTGTGTTTCAATTATAACAAAATAAGTCATCTTCCTCGTTGACAAGAACCTATTTAGGGTTTTTAGAAAATTTGGCAAAAACAAGTTACTATGACTACCACTTACCGTAACAACGAGGCCCATACGACGGTGGCGACAATGGCGAGGTGCTCACAAGAGCAGCAACACCACTGGCGTTCTCAGCCGGCGATGTTTCTGTAGTCACCCTGGTCATCTTCTTGGAGCCGGAACTCATTCTTCATGGCGCCATTGATGTAATCGGTCAAAAAAGATGCAGCCTGTCGGATAAGACAGAGTTCGTCGGGGATCTGGTCGAAGTTAAACGAGAATTCTCATTCTTGGAACCAAGCTAAAAATAGAAAGAGTCGAATGACTCTTGATGTGACCATACAAGTCTATTTATAAACAGCTATCGAGCTATTAAAGCGGTACGAAATTCTAGTGAAGAATCCCAACCGTTCTGAAACGCTACCTACAACGTTAATAGATAAGAAGTCTTTTAGACTTCAACCTTAACGCAAAACTCATCTCTGCGTTCAAATTCCCCAAACACTAGGCCCAGACATGCGTTATGAGAGTTCTTAACTCCGCGTTTCGAACCTCAAACGCAAAGGTCACCTTTGCGTTGTGGATTATCCAAACAAAGGATCCACCTTTGTATTTTCAAACATGACATTTATTCTCTAAGTTCATGAATTCTTTTAACAGAGTGTTAATCAAGATCTTTGTATCTCTTCAGCAGAATCTAAGTCGTTTCGGTTGACCAAACCCTCGTCAGAACTAATTCCACATTTCTGATAACTAACATCCCCACAGAGTTTGAATTTAACTTGCATAGCCTCCAAAGAGACGACAATTCCTCTGTCAAAATCAACTTATCCATTCTCATCAATAGAATGATAAGTCTCCAAAATCACTCAAATCTTGATCAATTTACCAACTCTCTCCAACAGAGTAGTAAATAACCAATTTATCAGCTCTCTTCAACAGAGTGATAAAATTTTCAAACCTTACTTAAATCACGAATACCAAAATTTGTCGCCTTTGGTGATAAACACACTTAGCAATTCTCCACAGTGAGACGCTAATTCTCAAAATCTTGTTCAAATCATAAGTATCACAAGTTATCACTCTGATGATAAACCACTTGGCAATTCTCCCCAGCGAGATGCTAAGTCCCCCGAGATCTTGTTCAACATTTTTCCTGTCACGTTAATATCATACCTCTGACAAAATCAACTTATCGACTCTCCTCAATAGAGCAATAAGTCCTCAAAATTGTCCTGATCGTAATATTTTTTTCTGTCACGTTAGTATCACATCTCTGACAAATTAACTTATCGACTCTCCTCCATAGAGCGATAAGTCCTCAAAATTGCCCCGATCGTAATATCTCCCCCATCACGTTAATATCACACCTCTGATAAAATCAACTTATCGACTCTCCTCCATAGAGCGATAAGTCCTAAAAATTGCCCCGATCATAATATTTTCCCTGTTATGATAACATTATAACTCTAACAGTTTAAACCCCCTATGGGAACATTTTTATTCCTCTACACAAAGAATAACAAGTGTTCTCATAAAATCTTCAGCAAGTCAAATTCTTTCCAGAATGGCCCTTACTGGTTATAAGAAAAATTCTTGAATTTCACTTTATGTGAAAATTCACGCTAATTTGATACCACACCTTTGGCACTTGTGGATTTCTTTCAGTGTTTAAGGCAAAAAACATAACACATGAAGAATTCTATTGAACAAGTCATATTCTAAGAGAATGACGAGTATTTATCCCCAACAAATCAAAATTTTCTAGAATTATCTTAAATGATAATAAAGAAAATTTTCTAAACTTGGCATTTTTCCTATAATGTCATTGTTGCGAGTCAGAACACGACACATGCAATAAATAGGAAAAAGCTAAAATCATTTTCTTCTTATTTTACTCAGAAATATTAAGAAGTGATACGAAAGTCTTGTTCTTATCAAACAAAAAAGATAATACATAATTAAGCCTTTGGGCCAGTAACATGGAAAGACGCGAGCCGGGTCTTAATAGCAGATAGTTTCTCTTCATGAGTGGCCTGTACCATTACCTCAGCTCTCTTCTTAAGCTCGTTCTCATCCGGCATTATCGTGATAGCTTCCTTTTGGACAAGTTCAAGAGCCTATATTGACGAACGATAGGTGGCGTAGGTCTTCACACTTTCTATTGTGAGTGTTTTTAAGATCTCTTCTTCCCGCGCAAGTTCAGCTTTGTGTCGAGCCAACTCCACCTCTAGTCGATCGATTTCTACTCGAGACGTTTGTATGGCAGTATTAGAAGCAACTACGGCCTGTTGCTTCTGAATACATTGCCCCTGTAAGGATACAATCTCAAGCTCCCTTTCAGTGATATTTTTCTGAAGAGCTTCATATTGACGAGTTGCTTCAGCCCTGAGATCATCAAAGGTTAATGTAATTTGGGCAGCAAGATCAGCGCAGCGCAACTCCTCCAAAGCTCTCAGATCCTTTTCCAATCGAGAGACATTGTCAAAATAGTGCTGAAACCATCGAGCATCATCCACATATCGAATGTCGTTCAGAGAATGCATGAGTATTGGCTTAAAAGAATCGAATGAAGCTCGTCCGGCACTGACCTCCTCAATCGTCACCTTCATCATATCCTCCAAGGGTCGTAAAAGAATTTTAAGCATGGAGGGAATGACCACTGGACTTAGAGATGTCACAGGAGATGTTATTGGGGAGCCTAAAATTGTAGACCCCGGCGCAAGAACGGTTGGTGACGATCGTGAAGAAGCCGGGGAAACCATAGTAATATCCAATTGCGAAGGACTTGAAGGAAGAATCATAAGCGCCTCTGTCTGGGCTAAACTCAGCACATTCTCCGTCCATACAGATTTGAGAGAAATCGTTAGCGGAAGGGATTCCCCTTGCAAAGAAGTCGTTGTTACCGGTATTTGCTTGGAGAGAGGAACAATTGTTGCTTGCTGGTTGGGAGACGGAGTTGTATTAGCAGCCTCATGAGTTGGAGAACCTACACAAAAGAACAGTTAGTATAAAGAAAGAAAATATCAGAGAAACCAGAGTGTGTAATCTTTACCAATGGGGGAAGAAGGAACAAAAGCGGACGCCTTGTCAGAAGAGAGTGGTGGTGGATTAGCCCAGTCAACAGGATTATCGTCACTAGCACTTTCCTCCCCATTAGCACTGTTGCTATGAGAAGAGGTCTCATAATCTAATGCTTCTTCATCATCTGCAGTCGAGGGTACGGGAGAACTTGCAATCGCATCCGCTTTAGTCATTAAGTCAGTCGTCGGGCTAGGGATAGTAGCCCCCGTATGTGGCAATAACGTAGAAGCGGCAGGAGACTGACTTTCGTTAAGCTTTTTAAATTCATCCATCATAGGTTCGTCTACAGGGGGCCTAACCTCTTCAGATGGAGATGCTGTAGGTAACGTCTCTGCAGTCGGAAGAGTAGCATCTGAAGCTTGACCTGGAAATGGTGAAATAATAGGGTCCATTATAGGAGAAGACTCCGTATCCCCAATCAATGATTCATCCCCGCCCTCTTCCTGGTCCAAAGGACGATAAGAGGAAAATTCGCTGGAAAACGCAGGACCCTCGGAGCGAAGTCCGGTGTGGAAGGGACGATTTGCAGTAGCATATTCTTGTTTTTCCTCTCCCCTAGTGGACTTAAAAGCATCCGCCATTAATTTCTAAGAAGGAGGGTCTACTAATAATTTCCTGCGAGTACGTTTCTCATACTGAACTGCTTCTTCCTCGGTAAGAGCCCTCTTTCCGGCTGCCCTTATTCTTGGAGTTTCAGTAGCCTTAGGGCTCACTACTGGAGCACTCTCTAGTCCCAGATCTCCTTCTCTTTCTTCAGCTTCATCCTTATAAGATAAGAACTCGTTGATTCCCTTCAGACGAGATACCCGGGATCCTCTTCTGGATGAGTACATTCTTCTAATTTCCCGTAAGCCTGACAAATTCAACTTATAATCAGGTATCTTGGAAGCCGTGTGATACCAGTTGCAGAAAGCCATGGAGAGAAGAGAATTGGGCGTCTTGTGGGGTAACCTGAAGGTAGCTCCAGTGCAGCCTGCTGTGGAGTAGTACCAGGCTCGAGCCCCTTCGTATACATTGCCAACAATTGCAAGCTGGCCCCGTGGATTTCCAATGTATAATTGATCGTACCCAAATTATCGAGCGAATTGGTCCGGTTGGTACGGCTTAATTATGCATTTGTCACTTTGCCTAAAGAGAAGATAACCTGGTCTAATGTTCAATAGCCAGTGGAAGACTCCCCCATCTAAATAGGTGAAACCATCCAGGCCAGCTGTATCCTGGAATACCTGCCCATAGCCACCACCTTCAAAGTCTGGGTGTAGGCGTCAAAAAATACTTGCAGACATCCAAATACCATTCAAAACAACATGCGAGAACAATTTATTCGTCATCGAAAGGAGCAACACAAGGTGGCGGCGGCAACTCATGGTGTCGCGCTTAAGGCGCGATCAGCGATATAGTGCGCGCGGCCTTTAAGCCGCGACACTTGTCGTGTCGCAGCGGCTTGGGCGCATGCAATCGATAGGGTGCCGCGGCTAGATGTTAAAGGATGTTGCGCGCAGTTACGAAAACAGTTTACTGAATGATTTTTTGAGGCCCACGTGGCAGCATACCAGAACAGAACGTGTGCTTTGACGTGTACAAGCAGTTAACAAACCATCGGAAAAAGGTGGTTTAAAAAGTCGTGAGGAGAGCGGTTTAAGCAGGCGATCAAACCGTGATGATAATGCCGCTCTTCGGCCGCGGCAGCTTAGCACTGCCGCGCGCCATAGGCCGCGGCACAGGTGAGACTGTCGCGGCCAAAGAGAAACGGGCCAGTCCGTTATTTCGCGCTCGTTTCAACTGTGGTGCCTGAGAGCCTATAAATACCTCCCTAGGCACGAATTAAGGGGAAGCATTTTTGGAAGCAGAAAATCTTGAGTCTTTGGCTGATTTTGAGAAAGAAAGAGAGAATTTTACTCTGACAAGGCATCATCTTGTGATCCTAGAGATTAAGCTCAGATTTGATGCTTTGAAGAATGGCATCTTACTGAAAGATATTCGTTCAATCTTTACTGTCGATAAACGAAGGAGAGATCGCTTAAACACCGTCATGTTACGATCGGTGGTCGCAACGAACAAGCGTTCA
>NC_033800.1:70330554-70434415 GCF_001876935.1 Asparagus officinalis | reverse complement strand
ACTGCCGCGCCAATAGCCGCGGCAGTGTAGACTGCAGCGGCCAAAGAGAAAACGGCCAGTCAGTTATTTCGCCTCCGTTTCAACTGTGGTGCACTGAGAGCCCTATAAATACCTCCCTAGGCACGAATTAAAGGGGAGAGCATTTTTGGAGCAGAAGATACTTGAGTCTTTGGTGATTTTGAGAAAGAAAGAGAGAATTTTCACCCTCTGACAAGCATCATTTGGTGAATCCTAGAGATCTAAGCTCAGACTTGATCTTTGGAAGAACGGACATCTTACATCGATAAGATATTCGTTTTCAAATCTTTACTTCGATAAACGAAGGAGAGATCCTTAAACAACCTCTCGATCTACGAATCGGTGGTCCACGAACTAAAGCGTTCCCGGCACAGGCAAAGTCCCACAAAAGCAGGAGTTGATAAACAATTTCTGTGTTATTTTCTCGAGAGTTGTATTTTCTTTTATTTTCATTGTAATTCTTTGTAAACGATCGAAGTTTTAATGGAATCTGCAATGGAAACAACTTTCGCTGAAAACACTGGGAAGCAGCAGAATATGTGATAATTGAGGTCTTTCGACAAGATTTGACGGACCCTCACTACATATGTGCCTTCCCAAGTAGCCCCCTCCAGTCTCTACACGAAAGGGACGAATCCTTCGTCCGAGGAAGATGGGGCACTCATCAAATGAGGACAATGGGATACGTATCATGCCATCAAATAAGTATACGTTAAGGGTACTCGAGGATTTGGAGTCACCAAACTCTTCTTTTCTCCAGAGCCTGTCTCTTTCACCTGAATAAATTCAAGACACAGCTCCCTCAAACCATGCTGCAGACAGCATGTCATAGCTGAAAGTAGATTCACAGGCCTCCCGTGAGCTAAGAGAACAGCTGGGTAGACTACTTCTATTACTACAATATCTATTGGCCTGGTGGGGACAACACACCGTTTTAACCATAGCATGAGAAAACCCACCAGCAAGGCCATGTTAGAAATGGGTGTAGCAGCCTGATGGGGGAAGCTTTCAAATTCAGTCTACGTAGGGAAATCGTCTTCTAATCCCTCGTTGACATAATGAACGGTGGCATCATTGATCAAAGCTTGGATAGTCTCAGGGGTGCTCACACTCCGACGAGACACAACAGTAGTTTTGTGAGACAAATTCTGGAAGAGATGTTCAGCCCAGGATAGCTGCTTTATACCACATCCCCGTGTCCCCGTCAATTGGGTGTAGATTTAAAAATGACATATTACTTCCCATAGGGTGTCATAGACCCTGGGATGAACTCTTCGTAGGGCAGGTCTCCAAAAGGAAGGCTCGAAACGTCATACATTTCGTGGAGGGCAAACCCTAATTTCCCTTCCGGGGTGAAAAATGTACACGTCTCCGGGTTATATCTCTCCAGAATAGCAAAAAAATTATAATGGTTGTAGTCAATACCACATCTGGTAGCCATTATAGGGTAACCGAGCCCAGATCGAGCTAATGACCCCTCTAGCTCTGTCAGCACGAACTCTGTCATCCTTGCCCACCATCCTGTTCTGGTAGAGTGTACCCATCCAGGAGTTCTGAATACTGAAGAAGGAAACTCCCCTTTCGCAGCCAAAAATCTCCACATAAAAGTGTTAGCTATACTAGCTGTTTCTCCAACGGGATATCCCCTTGAGAATAAGCAGGGTTCCAAGGCTGACACCTGTCGGTTGTAACCAATGGTGTGTACGTCTGTATAAGTCAAAGCCCCAACAGCTACCCCATCCTACTCTCTAACAAGGTCCCAATTCATATGTCGGGGGACATAGGCACATTGATAATAAGAGATAGGAAACATCCTATGCATATCAGGGAGAAAGAAGCGGCGATCTCCTATTTGCCTCAACCACTTATAATGGCCACCGGTTATGATCTCTTTTTGGATGGCGACATGATTGCCAAACAAAAATGCTGGCTTGGTAAGCTTTTTACGGGATTCAGTTTCAAATTTGGCATCTGTAACTAGAATCCTGAATACAGCCGAGCTAGCTTGGGAGATTAGGGTAACACGTTCTTTGTCAGTATCCTGAAAAACCGGGAGTTCTTGACGCAGATTGAATTGCATATTCAAATCCACACCGCCCTCACATCCAAAGTGATGACGAAGAGTAAGGGGTGCGTGGGTGTAAGTGATGCGACATAATTATGTACCAAAATTGCAAGTGCACAATTGATCAAGTTATAGTATAAAAAGTTATCGATCCCATGATGAAGGTGATTTTAAGAGATTATTAGAATTGGTTCTTATGTTTTGTGCGTGACAAAATAGGATTAAAGAATAAGTGTGATTGTGATGAGTGATTGTTGTGAATATATGTAAGAGACAATAAATTAAATTTTAGAGAAAAGAAATATATAAGAATCAAAGAATAAATGAAATCATAAGGTAAAAAAGAAGAATGAATAAAATCAAGGAATAAAATCAAGAATGAAAAGAAAATTCAAGAAAGTCAAGATGGAGGTTTCAATTTAAGATATGAGAAATCTAGAATTTAATCCACTAACTAATCTCAATTACAAAATACAAACTATTCTCTTTTTATCATATTTCAACTTAGATTTATTAAGCATAGACTATCAAACCATTTAAGGAAAGTATAACCTATCACATTATAATCTAAGTCAAAATTACTATTCATGATAAGAACAACAACAAAATTGTAATCCTAGAATTTATAAGCATAACCTATTAAACCATTTAAGATAAGCATAGATTATCAAATTTTTCTTCTACCGATTAGTTCTCTAGTTGATTATCCTAAACATGAATATTTTAAGTGCAAGAGAATAATTTGCATAATATAAAGAAAATTAGGCTAGCATCATACAATTCTAAGATTCCTACAAGAATTAATTTCATATCTCAAGAAATAAAAACAATAAGAAAAAGAACTAATTACAAAATTAAAAAGAAAATAAAAATCTAAACTATGAACAAGAAATAAATCTAACTATAAAGAATTAAAATCTAAACTACAAAATAAATTATAAAAATTAAATGCAAGAAAATAAATCTACTCTACAAAATAAAGTGCAAAAAGAAATAAAAAGACAAGGAAATAAATCTACACTACAAGCATGAATGTAAATCTAACTAATAAGCAATAATAAAGAAATTACTAAAAAGAAATAAAATAGAAAAATAAAAAAAATGCAAACTTTCAAATTGTTCTTCATCTCCATCCTCATCATTCCACAAAGAGGAGAAAAACAAATTTAAAGTGGAGAAAAATTATTATTATTAATTACAACAAAAGTTATAATTTTTAGAAGGTCTTCTCAATTAAGAGTAGCCCTCCTCTCTAAATGGAGTTACAAAATTTTTCACACCTCTAACCCTTCACTCTCTACCCCTATTTATAGTAAACATCAGTGAATGAGAGCTATTGGATTGAAATCTTATCCAAAAATAATAAATTTTAGCCTTTGATTCGTAACAAACTGTATGTCAGTATCGATGCCAGCATCGATAGGGGTATCGATGCTGGCATCGATACAGGCATCGATGCAGGCATCAATGTCCCCATTGATGCTGGCATCGATGCTATCTCTTCTCTATTGTGCTGTCCGCAGAATTCCTTGTTGTTTGCTTTTGGGCTTTGGACGTTGGGCTTTGCTTGACTTTTGGGCTTGGACGTTTGGCTTTGATATATATTTTTCTTTCTTCTTTTGGGTTTTGGTCTTTTAGATAATTTGGCAATTGATTTTCCAATGGGCTTCTTTGCTTCACTTCTTCATTAAATCAAGGGCTTTTTGTTGAGAGATTGGAGTTTGGCTCTTATTCTTCATTAACTTGCAATTAAAGATAAAAGTAATTATTAGTGGTATATTTATTCATATAAAATAGATAATGAGGGTATAAAAATGTAATAAAATATGATTATCAAATACCCCCATACCTAAACTCTTGCTAGTCCTCTAGCAAATAAAAGAAAATAAAAATAAAATTCTAACTCACTTTCGCAGGAATCACGGTTGTATTTAGTGCATACAACAAGCCTTTAAACCCCTAGGTTACCCTAGTGGACGAGTTGTAGTCTTGTGAGGGTTTGCAGTGAATATACCCACAAAATTCGGTCAACTTGCCAAGTTAAATAAGTCAGTAAATAACTAATTTTTCTTGATATATTTAGACATTCTAATTGAAGCTAGTTAATAATCAAGAAAACGTTTTTATATATAACTCCAATGTAAATCCCCTAGAAAATCTTTTTCATTATAGCAATACAAAGCCAAGTCAAATCTTAGAAATTTAATTAAAAAGTTTTGAAAAGAACATGCCAACTCTTTGTTTTAAATAACTTTCAAGTCTCTTGATCAAAAATTGTTTTTCAAGACCATATATACAAAACAACAATATATAGAAAAAAATGGTTAGTGTTATACGTATATAATATTTTTTTTTCCACTCTTTAATTCTTGGTGATTGTTTTCTATTTTAACGGGCTTTCTAAGTGACCATTTAACGAGTTTTGGGCCAATGAATCTCAACCCAATTAGGCTTAGGTTATTAAGTATAAAAATACTCATTGGGCTTAATTACTCAGTCAACTTAGGCTTTATAAGATAGAATCACCTTGAATCAAAGAGTTTTTTTTTTCTTTTTGGTGCCCATTTTTCACACTCTTCTTTTATAAGGTTAGATATGTGTAAGTATATATAGTCTTTTTTAAAAAAATTGTGTAAATCAAGATAACTTGAAAAAATATTTTCAACTCTAAGTTAAGCATGCAAAAATTTCATTATTTTTAATTAAAAATCTAAGGTAAGACTTAAGTAAAGTATACTACTTGAAAAATCATTTCTTAAGAATTTTATTTGGAGTTATCATAAAAGGTGAACTTGAGTACGTCACTAACTAGGGATTAGAAAATTTAAAATCTATCAATTAGATCAATTATTACTTAACTCTATTAATTTGGCAAGTGACAATTAATTTTTTTATTATTTTTTTTAAACTAACAAAAGATAAATGCTGAAAACTGAAACAAAATACTAACTAGCAAAATATAAACAAAGGCTAACTAGCTTACACCCCCATACCCAGACTTTGCAGTGTCCTCAAGGCAAATAATATCCAAAATATCATAGTTTAATAAGTACATGCCGAAATAAAAATCAAAGACTGGGTAAAATAGAAAGAACATCCCTCACTGCTCATCTCCTGATATATCGTCATCCACATCATCAGCGGCAGCTGCTGAACTCGGTCCTGCCTCATCCTCTCCTGGAAAATCATCTGGCTGAAATGGTGTGATAAAACTATGAAGCTCAGGTGGAGGTCCATCTGTATCTCCATGTTCTCTCTGCCATCCTCTCACCAAATATGTCAGGGTCTCGGTGGAGTAGCTCATCTGACCATGTATGTCGTGTATATGCCGCTGCATCCTGTGCATCTGACTCTGCATCCTGTCCATGCGAATCTGCATCCTGTCCATGCGACTCCACATCGTATCCATCTCCTCTCGAGTGGGGTCATGTGTAGCTGGCTGGTGCTGAGGAGGCTCTCTACCTGAAGGATCGAACTGATCTCGCCCTGAAATGCTCCTCCTCATAGTCTGATCATTTAGTAACCCCTTCCCTGCTTCTAACCTATCCTATGCGAATACTGGAACGTGAGATCTATGGCAGAGTCTAGTGATAAAATAGGGGTAAATGAGCTGATTACGTGATGCAGACTGTGTCCTGACCCAATCCAACACATTCTCCACTGATGAGCGCATCCATACAAATATAATCCTCGCTATATCAAATCGCTGACCAGTGGCTATCCAAAAGAGAAAGAGAATATCGTGTGGGGTAATGACAGAGTATGCAGAGGTGGGTTTCAAATCAAAGTTCAGGAAAAGATTAAGTAATCTATATTCTGGTTTGAGATTTCCTGAATCGAAACTAGGTGTAAAGATCCTCCCACACAAGGTTGCAGACATGTTGTTGTATTCTGGTGTACCAGGCTGTAAAGTGGAGGCTAAATGGAAGTAATCTGGTACATCAGTGGGTGGTTCTGCAAGGTCAAGGGTAGCACGGATAGTGGAAAGATCGAAAATAACCCTAACACCCCTCACGATAGAAAAAGCTGAATATTCTCTATCTGGATCAATCTCCCATCCATAATAGAACTCATGAACTAATGAAATGTTGGCTTTTTCTAGGGGTTTAGTCATCATGCTCCTAAGACCTACTGCAGTTAACATGGTGACTGTGGAATGATATGTATGTAATGCACTCATCTGAAATCCCCTCTCAAAATGAATGTTAAGACCCACAATTCTGGCTAAAATAGTAGGCCTATCTATGTCGGTTTCAGATGGATCAGAAGATGATGAACTTGCTCGAATTTCTTTCTGGGGGGCATCTACAGAAAAAGAAAGAAAAGAAAAGAAAAAAATAATAAAATTCCAGTATATATATCTATATTTGTTTATTATTATTTTTTTAAAAGAATTTAGCTACAAAATGTTCAACATGGGTTAATTTCAAATTATCAGAATTTCTTTTGACAATAAATTCCCTCAAAATTATTCTTTGAGAACAAAAATGTTAAAATTTTGATAACTTGATCGGTGAAACATACATGTTGATATGACAATTATAAGCTAAATCTTACAATTGTTGAATAAAACATCCAATACAAATTTTCGAATGTGAGAAGTATCCAATTAAACTTTTATTTAACCAATTACTCACATTTGCACAAAACACCCCAAATTCAAGTTTATTTTTGTAAAACCCCCCCTAATTTTTTCGGATTTGCATAAAACACCAATTTTTTTCCAGATTTTATTCTCAATACACAATTGAATGCCTGAAGATTATGTGTTTTTGCATAAAAAACCCCAACAATTTTTGGGTTTGCATAAAACACCAAATTTTTTTTCCAGATACAATATATCATTGATCAAGTTCCAAATTCAAACCCCCAAGAAATTTTTGGATTTTGCATAAACCACCCCAATTTTCGGATTTTGAATAAACCCCCCCCCAAATTTTTGGATTTTGTACCAAATTCCCAATTTAAACCCTCAATTTGTTAAATTGATCATGAATCTCACAAAATATGATAATAATTTATAACTACCCATGATTCAATCACCAAATCATCCATGAATTCAAAAAAAATTGAAATTACAAGATCAAGTTTAGGAAATATACCTTGGGGAGATGAGGAAGAAGCCCTAAAGATTGCAGAAACAACCCTCCAAAATTTCTTGATCTATGTGGGTGAATTAGGGTTTGAGAGGGGAGGAGAAATTCGGGTTTGGGGAGATGAAATGAAGAGGGAAAGAAAGGGCTGGGTGGCTGCGGTTTTTGAGGCAGATGGCTTTAGGCATCGATGCCCCAAATCGATTGGCAGCCGGCCACACTGTTTTTGGGCTGTGGTTCTATTTTATTTTATTTATTTAAATTTTTTTTTCATTTGGGCTGTGATTTTGGGCCTATACTTATTACATATTGTTTATTTTTCTTTTTTTTTTCTGGGCCTGTGATATTGGGCCGAACTCATTATGTATATATTGTTTCTTTTTTTCTTTTTATTTTTCTTTTTTTTTCTTTTCTTTTAAACCTATATTAGTTATTCAAAAGTTTTTTTAACAAGAATTAGAGAATTTTTTTTATTTATATTTATTTATTTATTTTTCTTTTTTTTATTTTTTTACAAATAATGTGGTTCATAGAGAACCAACACCTCCTCCTCTCCGAGTGTAGAAAATTCTAAAAATGGTTTTAGACGTTGACCATTAATTTTGAAAATGTCACCATTTTTAGGATTTTCTATCTCGACAGCCCCATGCAAAAAAACTTGTTTGACAAAAAATGGACCTATCCATATTGATCTCAATTTTCCAGGAAAAAGATGTAATTTTGAATTATACAATAAAACTTTTTGTCCTGGAGAGAAATATTTTCGTAAAATTGATTTGTCATGAAAAATCTTGGTTTTCTCTTTATAAATTTTTGAGTTTATGTATGCATCATTTCTAATTTCTTCTAGCTCATTTATTTGGAGCAATCTGTTCTTACCTGCCGAGTCTGAATCAAAATTCAACTGTTTTATCGCCCACATTGCTCGATGTTCCAACTCTACTGGTAGGTGACAAGCTTTCCCGAATACCAGCCAAATTGGCCTTGAAAGCTATTCTATATGCCCACAGAGCATCACATAATTTTACAGACCAATCTTTTCTGTTATGATTAACTATTTTTTCTAAGATTTGTTTGATCTGCCTGTTTGTGACCTCTACTTGTCCACTGGTTTGGGGGTGATAAGGAGTTGACAATTAGTGTGTGATTGAATATTTCCTCATCAAAGCTTCAAAAGAACGGTTACAGAAATGTGTACCGTTGTTACTGATGATCGCTCGGGGTACTCCAAACCGTGCAAAAATATTCTCTTTCAAAAACTTGACAACGACCTTGTTGTCATTAGTTTTGCAAGCTACCGCCTCAATCCATTTTGACATGTATTCAACGGCTACTAGAATGTAAACATTTCCAAAGGAATTTGGAAATGGTCCCATGAAATCGATACCCCATAGATCAAAAAGTTCAACGGATAAGATGGGTTGTAAAGGCATCATATTTCTTCTAGTGATCTTCCCTAAAAGCTGACAACGGTTATTGGTGTTGCAAAATTCAAATGAATCCTTGAAGAGAGTGGGCCAATACAGCCCAGATTAGAGAACTTTTTTAGCTGTTTTTCTCGGGCCAAAGTGGTCCCCACATGCTTGCTCATGACAAAAGGATAGAACACTCCTAGTTTCTTCCGTGGAAACACATCTCCTAAAGATCTGATCAGAACAGTATTTGAACAGATATGGATCATCCCAGTAAAAGTATTTTACTTGGGAGGGATCTATCCTGTTTGGACCAATGAGAAGGGATCTGGTTCATGACTATGTAATTCACAATGTCAGCGACTATCCTGTTTGGACCAATGAGAAGGGATCTGGTTCATGACTATGTAATTCACAATGTCAGCGAACCATGAGACAGATTGGATTTGTAGGAGTTGTTCATTGTAATTCACAATGTCAGCGAACCATGAGACAGATTGGATTTGTAGGAGTTGTTCATCAGGGAAATGCTCCTTGATCGGAACGGTTGATGTTGGTGCGTTTGGTAATCGAGAAAGGTGATCTGCTACGGGGTTCTCTGTTCCCCTTCTGTCAAGAATCTGAATGTCAAACTCTTGAAGAAGGAGAATTCATCTAATGAGCCGTGCTTTAGCATCCTTTTTGGTCAAAAGATACTTTAGTGCGGCATGATCAGTGAAAACTTTGGTTAAGGAACCGATGAGGTAGGACCTGAATTTTTCTAAGGCAAAGATTACAGCTAAAAACTCTTTTTTTGTGACAGAGTAATTTTGCTGGGCATCATTCAGAGTTCTACTGGCGTAGTAGATCACATGCGGTTTTTCATCAAACCGTTGTCCTAAAACAGCTCCAATCGCAGAATCGGATGCATCACACATCAGTTCGAATGGTAAGGTCCAATCTGGTGCATGAATGATAGGAGCTGTGGTTAGCTCCTTTTTTAGATATTCAAAAGCTTTGAGGCAGTCGGGAGAGAAGACAAATGATGTATCCTTGGCTAAGAGATTGGTCAAGGGTCTAGCAATTTTGCTGAAATCCTTGATGAAACGTCGGTAAAAACTAGCATGACCAAGAAATGATCTGACATCTTTGACTGTTTTGGGAGGAGGGAGATTGGAAATGAGATCTACCTTAGCTTTGTCCACTTTAATTCCCCTATTAGAAACTACATGTCCTAAGACAATGCCTTGTTTGACCATGAAATGACATTTCTCCCAATTGAGAGTCAGATTTTTCTCTCTACACCGTTCCAGGACCAGTTTAAGATGATGTAAACATTGGGAAAACGTGTCGCTAAAAATGAAAAAGTCGTCCATGAAAATTTTGAGAAATCGCTCTACCATGTCGGAAAAAATACTGATCATGCAGGGTTGGAATGTGGCCGGTGCGTTACACAGTCCAAAAGGCATGTGTCGGTATGCGAATGTTCCATACGGGTAAGTGAAGGTGGTTTTCTCCTGATCTTCGGGAGCGATAAGGATTTGATTGTAACCTGAATATCCATCCAGGAAACAATAGAACTCGTGTCCTGCTAAACGCTCTAACATTTGGTCAATGAAAGGAAGAGGGAAGTGATCTTTCCGAGTGGCTAAGTTGAGTTTTCTGTAGTCAATACAGACTCGCCATCCAGTTTGGATTCGAGTGGGAATCAGCTCATTAGCCTCATTTTGGATCACGGTGATCCCAGATTTCTTTGGAACAACTTAGACCGGACTCACCCATGAACTATCAGAAATGGGATAAATGATCTCATGATCAAGACATTTCAGAATGTATTTCCTAACGGCTTCTTTCATCACTGGGTTTAACCTACGTTGAGGATCTCTAATAGGTTTGGCGTCATCTATCAAATGGATTCGGTGTTGAACAATGGTTGGACTAATCCCTTTGATATCAGCCATGGTCCATCCAATGGCTTCCCTATTCTCTCTTAAAACATCTAAGAGAGCTTTCTTTTGACCGGTAGTCAAATTAGAAGAAATGATAACTGGTAAAGTCTCGTTCTCACCTAAGTAGGCATACTCTAGATTTTCAGGTAGAGGTTTGAGCTCTAACTTAGGGGGTTCCTCCACAGATGGGCGAAGCTGGACTCGGGGTTCTATCTCTAAAGGTTCTCGTTGCCAGCCAACAGCAAAAACATGATTGACCAGCGGTTCTATCTCAAGTTCGTCATCAGAAAGCTCCTCAATCATTAAATCAGATGCATTTGAATCAGACTCACACTCTCCCTCTTGTTGTTCACTGGATATTCCTTGAATGAAATTCACTTCCATGGGTTCATCAGATGGATCACTAGGCTGTCTCCCTAAGTTGAAGATATTGAGGTCAACAGTCATATTCCCAAAAGATAGTTTCATCTGACCGGTTCTACAATTTATCAAAGCATTTGAGATGGCTATGAACGGTCTTCCTAGAATAACAGAGATTTGACTTTTGAGATTGGAAACGGGCTGTGTTTCCAAGACAATAAAATCAACAGGGAAAATGAACTCTCCAACTTTGATCAGAACATCCTCTACCTCTCCTTTGGGAATTTTCACAGATCTATCAGCTAACTATAGAGTGCATCTCGTCGGTTTAAGGTCTCCTACACCTAGCTGTTGATAGACTGAATAAGGAAGGAGGTTGACGCTGGCTCCCAAGTCTAGAAGTGCCTTATCAATATGAGTGTTACCTATGACGCATGGAATTGTGGGACAACCAGGGTCCTTGTATTTTAACGGCATTGGTTTCGAAAAAATTTCACTGAGGTTGGCAGCTAAGAAGACTTTCTTGGGGACATTGGTGGTTCTTTTCTTAGTGCATAAGCCCTTTAAGAACTTTGAATAAGAAGGGATTTGTTCGATTGCATCTAGGAGAGGGATATTGATCTTTACCTGTTTAAACGTTTCTAGGATTTTCTCAACCTGTGGGGAGTTTTTCCTAGGTTTGAATCTATCTGGAAAGGGGGCAACGGGCTTATACCTATCTAGATTAGGCTCAATCTCAAGTTCAGCGTGTTGGTCATCGGAAGGAATTGCTTCATCGGAAGGAGTGTGTTGGATGGGAGAAGGGGTTTGATCCGGTGGTATTCTAACTTGATTGTCTATTTGTTTCCCTGATCGCCGTGTGTGAACTGCATTCACATGAGCTGGATGGTTTGAACTGGATCCATTGTCTTTAGGGTTTGTAACATGTTGACTTGGGAATTTTCCTTTCTCTCTCTCGCTCACGGCAGTGGCTAGTTACCTAAGTTGGGTTTCTAACCGGGCTATGGCTTGAGTGTTCGAGTTGAGCACTTGGCCGGTTGTTTGCATGAAGGAATTTAGAGTGATGGATGACTGGGTCAATATGTTGGTCGTTTGTGTGGAAGCTTTGATCATAGCTTCTAAACCCTATTCTAAGACACTTAAACGTTTGTCATGATCAGAATTTGAAGGATTTGTAGGCTGGTGAGGATGAGGATGTTGGTTTGGAAAAACTGGGTTAGCTTGTTGAAAATTATTTGGTTCGTTGAATGGGACAGTGTTTCCCATAGGGAATTGTTGGTTTGACGCGGGAATGAAGTTTTGGTTTCCATGAGAATTTCCTTGGTTCCAAGCAAAGTTGGGATGATTTCTCCAACCTGGATTGTAGGTTGGAGAAAATAGATCATTTCTAGGGCACTGGAATGCAGCGTTCATCTGTTCTAAAGCATGGTTGTTTCCTAAGAGAGGGCATTCCTCTGAAACATGGGTAGAAGACTGACAGTTATGACATCCCGGGGCAGAAACATGATTGATTTAAGCTGGAGCTCGTTTCTTAATTTCTAAGGCTTCTAACCTCCGTAGAATCGTCGCCATCTTCGCTTCAGAAGCAATGTTTAACTCCAGGGAAAGACCACTAGACTTAGACTGTGGAACTGATGAAATCCTGTCATCACAGTTTTCCTACTGCATTGGTTTCTCGGATAAACTCTCTAGAAATTCCCAAGCTTCATCTGCGTTTTTCCTCATAAAATCTCCCTGACACATCGATTCTAAAAATGTTTTTGCAGAATAGTCCAATCCTTCATATATGACTTGGCACAATCGCCATTTTTCTAGACCATGATGAGGACATTAGATTAAAAGATCTTTGAATCGGTCGAAATATTTCCAGAATGGCTCTCCCGGGATAATTTTAAAGTTTTGAATGTTGTTCCTAAGCTTTACCGTTTTGTGAATAGGAAAAAAATTCTTAAGAAAAACGGTGACAAATTCCTCCCAAGTTGAGATGGAATTTGTCGGTAAGCTGTACAGCCATTTTTTAGCTTTGTCCTTAAGAGCAAATAGAATAAATCTGAGCTTAATTGTATCTTCAGTTAATTCTCTCATTTTAATCATAATACACATTTCCTCAAATTCCGAGATAAAAATATATGCATCTTCTGTTTCATTACCAAGGAATTTAGGAAGCATGTTTATGTAATGCGGTCTAAGCTCAAAATTTGCTCCATTTACTTCGGGGAGTCTTATGTAAGATGGAATTGCATTTCTGGTGGGGTAACACATATCCTGGAGAACGGGTTGATTTGCTATTTCTTAGATTGGTTCAACGCGGATTAAACGATGAGAATTATCCCGAACCCAAGTTTGCATACACCAAAATAATTTTTTTTCTTTTTAAGGAAAGAAAGAAAATTAGTTTTTTTTAATGAGAAGAAAAGGATAAAGAAAAATCCTAACTAAAACAAATCAAAGCAATCACTTTTCAATCACTTTAATTCTAGGGTTTAGCCTAACTCACTAGACCAGCTCCTAACCAAAAACTCCTACAGTGAAAAGATCAAAGTTTTACCCAGGTAGTTAGCCAGGTAAGGATAGTACTAGAGGGTGATCAAAGATCAATTAAGTACCTCGTTCCTTACGGAGCGCTTTACGCAACCCCTAAACATTGCCTTAGACACCAACTAATCTGAGAAAACTTAAACCGGTTCACTTAAAGATTTCTTGTTCCTTATTGAGCTCAAATCCTTAGGGGCTAACGTCTAATGAGTTTTAGAAGGCTTGGGTTTGTGAAGTGAGGAATTAATGATTTGTGGGCTAAGGAAAGGGTGATGAAATCCCTTACCTTATCTTGATTAGAGGGTTTCGCCCTTAAGAATGTTTTAAGTATGTGGCAAATCAAGTGCTACAATCACTTTGGTGAATTCAAATCCTAATTGTCTCTAATTGTGAAGCTAGATAAAGAGGGTGGAATTGAAAACTAGAAAGAAGACTTACCCGAAAGCAATTCTCTAAGTTCTTGATCTTCAATCCAAGACTTTCAAGCTCCAAGCGGTTCCTTCACAAGAAAACACACAAGCTAAAGAACCAAAATAATAAAATCATATTTTAGCACCTTCCCCGGCAACGGCGCCAAAAACTTAATGCGGTATAATTATGTACCAAAATTACAAGTGCACAATTGATCAAGTTATAGTATAAAAAGTTATCGATCCCACGAGGAAGGTGATTTTAAGAGATTATTAGAATTGGTTCTTATGTTTTGTGCGTGACAAAATAGGATTAAAGAATAAGTGTGATTGTGATGAGTGATTGTCGTGAATGTATGCAAGAGACAATAAATTGAATTTTAGAGAAAAGAAATAAGAATCAAAGAATAAATAAAATCATAAGGCAAGAAAGAAGAATGAATAAAATCAAGGAATAAAATCAAGAATGAAAAGAAAATTCTAGAAAGTCAAGATGGAGGTTTTAATTTAAGATATGAGAAATCTAGAATTTAATCCACTAATTACAAAATATAAACTATTCTCTTTTTATCATATTTCAACTTAGATTTATTAAGCATAGACTATCAAACCATTTAAGGAAAGTATAACCTATCAAATTATCATCTAAGTTAAAATTACTATTCATGATAAGAATAACAACAAGATGGTAATCCTATAATTCATAAGCATAACCTATCAAACCATTTAAGATAAGCATAGATTATCAAATTCTTCTTCTACCGATTAGTTTTCTAGTTGATTATCCTAAACATGAATATTTTAAGTGCAAGAGAATAATTTGCATAATATAAAGGAAATTAGGCTAGCATCATACAATTCTAATATTCCTACAAGAATTAATTTCACATCTCAAGAAATAAAAACAATAAGAAAAAGAACTAATTACAAAATTAAAAAGAAAATAAAAATCTAAACTATGAACAAGAAATAAATCTAACTATAAAGAACTAAAATCTAAACTATAAAATAAATTACAAAAATTAAATATAAGAAAATAAATCTACTCTACAAACTAAAGTGTAAAAAGAAATAAAAAGACAAGGAAATAAATCTACACTACAAGCATGAATGTAAATCTAACTAATAAGCAATAATAAAAAATTTACTAAAAAGAAATAAAAGAGAAAAATAAAAAAAAATGCAAACCTTCAAATTGTTCTTCATCTCCATTCCTCATCATTCAACAAAGAGGAGAAAAACAAATTTAAAGTGGAGAAAAATTATTATTATTAATTGTAACAAAAGTTATAATTTTTGGAAGGCCTTCTCAATTAAGAGTAGCCCTCCTCTCCAAATAGAATTATAAAATTTTTTACACCTCTAACCCCTCACTCTCTACCCCTATTTATAGTAAACATCAGTGAATGAGAGCTATTGGATTGAAATCTTATCCAAAAATAACAAATTTCAGCCTTTGATTCGTAACAAACTGTACGTCAGTATCGATTCCAGCATCGATAGGGGTATCGATGTTGGCATCGATATAGGCATCGATGCAGGCATCGATGCCCCCATCGATGCTGGCATCGATGCCATCTCTTCTCCATTGTGCTGTCCGCAGAATTCCTTGTTGTTTGCTTTTGGGCTTTGGACGTTGGGCTTTGCTTGACTTTTGGGCTTGGACGTTTGGCTTTGATATATATTTTTCTTTCTTCTTTTGGGTTTTGGTCTTTTAGATAATTTGGCAATTGATTTTCCAATGGGCTTCTTTGCTTCATTTCTTCATTAAATCAAGGGCTTTTTGTTGAGAGATTGGAGTTTGGCTCTTATTCTTCATTAACCTGCAATTAAAGATAAAAGCAATTGTTAGTGGTATATTTATTCATATAAAATAGATAATAAGGGTATAAAACTGTAATAAAATGTGATTATCAGTAAGGCACTGCAAAAGAGAAAAGTACTCAATCAGTCAACATGAAAATAAAACGAAAGCAACCTTAGTCAATTACAAAGGTCGAATTCTTGGATGAATAAGGTATACGCACAGTCCAGACCCTGCGTCAAATCTTATTAACGCGGAGGTCAAACCTTGCATTAGTCGGTCAAACGCACAGTTCAGACCCTGTGTCAAATCTTATTAAGCAGAGGTCAGAATTTTGTGTTAGTCGATCAAACACAAAGTCTAAACCCTGCGTTACAAAATTCGAACGCAGAGGTCAAACCTTGCGTTAAGCGTTCAAACGCACAGTCCAGACCCTGCGTTAAATCTTATTAACGTAGAGGTCATACCTTGCGTTAGTCGGTCAAACGCACAGTTCAGACCCTACGTCAAATCTTATTAATGCAGAGGTCAAACTTTGCGTTAGTCGATCAAACACAGAGTCAAAACCTTGCGTTACAAAATCCGAGCGCAGAGGTCAAACCCCAACGCTTCGAATTCGAAATGCAGATACCCAATTCTACGTTATAATGTCAGAACGAGTTTCCTCATTGATCAGAACCAGCCGAAGCAAGTTTTATGGCCACAGAAGTCGAGACTTACCACCGACGAGAGGAACTGACAGCGGCGCACCAGCCTGAGCTGCATCACCGCCGACGGCCGAAGTTTGATGCGAGCTCTGAGCAGCAGTGATGGCAGACTTGGGATGAGAGACGGTCTTCTTCCTAGGAGCCATTAAAGATGATGGTCGGAGAAGACGAGCAGGGTTCGCCGGATTTCTAAATGAAGAGTCTTCATTAAGCTTTTCGAAAAAGAACAGATGGAAGAGTCGAATGACTCTTGATTTGACCCCAGCGATCTATTTATAGACAGCTATGAGCTGTCGAATCAGAGCGAGATTCTAGGCCTAGAATCCCGCCAAGCACGGCCTGTGCGTCCACGTTGGTTGAACTTCTGAACGCAGAGTTCACCTCTGCGTTTTAATTCTCAAGTGCAGAAATCCACTTGTACGTTTTAACGCTACCAAATAAACTTCTCGACAACTAAAGCTAAGACATAGCGTCAAACGAATAAAGAGAAGCTAACATTGGCCATCAAGGTGACCAAGGCCGAGAAGAAACTGGTATATGACAAGCAGTTATGCAGCCTCTTGGATGAGTACAAATAGGTTACATTCAACGAAGCTAAAACCGTCAAGCTCGATCCATTGCACGCAGCTCATTCTCCTAAGTGGCTTAACATTCCCACTAAGATTAATAAAGCTGCATGTCGAATGTTCATCAATGCCTACAAGAATTCTCTGGATAAAAGAATACACCTCATCGCAGATTGAGTGGAGTATCTTAAGGACCCAGACAAAATCCGAAGAATACACCTCATCGCAAATTAAGTGGAGTATCTGAAGGATCCAGACGAAATCCGAAGAATACGCCTCATCGCAGATTAAGTGGAGTATCTAAAGGATCCAGACAAAATCCAGAGAATACACCTCATCACAGATTGAGTGGAGTATCTAAAGGATCCAGACGAAATCCAGAGAATACACCTTATCGCAGAGTGAGTGGAGTATCTGAAGGATCCAGACGAAATCTGAAGAATACACTTCATTGCAGAGTGAGTGGAGTATCTCAAGGACCCAGACAAATTCGGTGTCATCATTGTTCTTGTTTGCTTCATCAGCAATGACTTGGGCTTTAGCTTGTTTGACTAAGTTCATTATCATCAAGACACAAAAGTTACCTTGTTTGGTTTAAGGAAGCAGAATTGCAACACTCCGACAACCAGGTTCATGATGTCTTCAAACCAAACGAAGCGGACAATCAATCAATTAAATTTTAGGATAAAAAGTATTCCAAAAATTCGTCCCAGTCAACCGCGAACTTTCAAAAACTTTGGAGGAGGTTCTGTAGGCTGTCTAAAAATCACAATAGATAGCTGATCCCCATCAGGTTTCAACGATGAGAGTTACAATCCAACGACTTTTATACCTCGATGATGAAAGTTACAATCAGATGGCTTTCATGTCAACAAATGAAAACTACAAATAGAGGACTTTTCATATGGATCAAGAAGAGTTACAATTCAACGACACTTCCGATAACTGATGAAAACTCTATTCAGTGGTCTTCACAATCAACAGTGAGAGTTACAATCTGACGACTTTCACACCACACAACAGCTAAAGCAAGGATGAACGAGCAATAGTCTTCGCAATACTATAATAGAAGAGGTTATGAGTCAACAACTACTTCTAAACGCAGAGTCTACCTCTGTGCTTCTTAACTCAAAACGCAAGCGGTCTGTGCGTTCTTCAGCAGTCACCCAACTCTGCATCTCAAATCCAAGACGCAGAGTTAAGACTCAGAGTGCAAACGGCCTATGCGTCTTCAATTTCCAGCAGACACTCAACTCTGCATCTAAAATCTAAGACGCATAGTTAAGACTCAGAACGCGAGCGGCCTGTGCGTTTCCAATCTCCAGCAGACACTCAACTCTGCGTCTAAAGTCTAAGACGCAGAGTTAAGGTCCAGAACACCAATTTAGGCGTTTGACTTGTTCAAACACAAGCTGAACGGCCTCAAAACTTTATCCCACATTTTGAGGGATTTTCGCCCACTTAGGAGCGGATTTAAGGGTTGGTTACACCCCTTATCCCCCTATAAATAACCGCATTACTCAACTGAGTAAGGGGTTAGAATTTTTCGGCAGAGGGTTGGATTTTCTGAAGTTTAAGGGTGAATTCTTGGGAGATTGGAGATTTCGGCCAGATTTCGAAGATCAAATCATCTACGAAATCAGCACAAGAGAGCTCTTGGCAGCTAGGAGATCAAATCCTTCAGCAATAAACAAATCCACTTGGCTACTAACCGATTATTTGGTTTTCAACAATTCTTTTCAGAGTTTTTAACTCATTCTGAGTTCTTAAACTCGTCAAGAGTTCTCAATCTTTTAACTCATTCTGAGTTCTTAAACTCGTCAAGAGTTCTCAATCAAACTTATCATACAAGTTAATTGTTCCCGTGAGACAAGACGGTCGGATCGTCAACGGAGAGCAAATTCGACGCAAACATTCAAAGGAGGCACTCCATCTGAGACAAGACGGTCGGATCGTCAACGGAGAGCAAATTCGACGCAAACATTCAAAGGAGGCACTCCATCGCTACCGTGAAGAACCCAGTATTAAACAAAGGGGGGAATCCAGATCATTCTCCTCTCTTTTGTAATCGAAATCCAATTGTAATTGAGATCGAGAGAATCTAAATCAAACATTTCTTTCATTTCTTTTACTACAAAGTTTCTACCAACATGCGCTATCTTATTTTCTTGTGTTTTGTCATTATATTTTGATCCATTGTGCTATTTTTTCTATAAATTTTTAAGTGAACCATGTGCTTTTCTCTCTCATACACATTTTGAATGATTTTTATCTAAATTTCTCTTATCTAAAGTATATCCATTAGTATGTTTTCCCACTTTTGCTAATAACAAAAGGGAAAAAATTTTGTGAAAATTGATGATTTTTTTTATGATTTTGTGAATTTGGTAAATTTTGATGATTTTGTGCATGAGTGAGCTTTTGTCTAGATGGTTTCACATTTTAATTTTTAAATTTTTTTTTGAAACACTTGATGCATTCTTTTAGGGGGAGTTTTTATAATACATGTACTTGATTACACTTTTCATGAATGCATGAATCTACAGGAGCTTTGCATATCATTTGTTTTTTGTATGAGATTATATTTGTGCTTATAGTTGCTGTTCATATATCTCAAAAATGTGTGTATTTTAGTATTTTAAATTTTAAGTTTGTTCCTATCAAAAGTGGGAGATTGTTAAGATGTAGTCCATGCAATAGCTCTTGCTTTAATAATAACAAACTCTCATTTGGTACTGATATTTATTTGAAATTATACAGTATAAGTAAATACATGTATAAGAAGTGTACGAGGCAAAACAACATGATATCTAGCTCATAAGCTGATTTTAGCCTTCTCGCCATCGATAGTGGACTTTGGCTCTCGATGGTAAGAAGAGCTCATTAATGGTCAACATTCATGACCAATGATTTTTACTCTAAAGACTTTTATATCATCGATGGCCCTTGAAATCATCGATAGTCGAGAGGTACCTTCGATGGTAATGTTAGTTATTTACAAAATTTTAATTTTAATCTTAGCCATTTATCATTTCTTTATCTCCAATCTCTATCATGTTTAGGATATCTCTTTCCTAATCTATAGAGAGTTTATATCATTGAGAGAGAGAGAGAGAGAGAGAGAGAGAGAGAGAGAGAGAGAGAGAGAGAGAGAGAAGAGGAGAGTTCTAGGGATTTAACTTATGAGAGATATCATTGAAGGATTTGACCCCCAAAGCCTTGATAAACTCTTACTCGAGAGAGAGAAGAGGAGAGTTCTAGGGTTTTAACTTATGAAAGATATCATTGAAGGATTTGACCCCCAAAGCCTTGATAAACTCTTACTCGTCTTACAAAACATCTTCGAATCATTTAAGCGAGGAGAGTTACCCTTGAATTGATTCTCTACACTATTCTTCATTGAGCTATGCTTATATTCTTCAAAGGAAAGTTTTTTTAAGAAAGAACTATAATATTTTTAAGAGGAAGAATGATAGTGTTTGGATGACTATGTACATCATTTCTAAATATGAAAAATATTTACCATAGAATGGATAACCTTGCGATATTGCACATTTATATCCATGAGTGTGGGTCTTTTGACAATATTTTAATAAATAAACTCAATTTTACTGTGGATTTATAGAGTGTGGATCTTTAATCATCTTTTTCCATGAATACGCTCTTTTTTCTTGATATTTTATAACACACATGTACTTTGCACGTGTATAGAAACTAGTATTGTATTCAAGTATAAACTGAGCTCAAACTTTTTGATATATCAAAAAATATTTTATAAATAACATATAAAAACATTTGTTCTTATTTTCACAATAGTAAGCATGATAAGCAAAATACCAAGGTGTGAAAAGTAATATGAAATATATTATGAAATATTGTGTTTACCAATCATATATGTATAACTTTCTGTGCATATAGCATATATAGGTGTGTAAAACATGTGGACCAATATAATAAACTCATACCTATATACCAACAGATAACTTTATCTGATTATATCTTGTAAAAGTATATATATAGACATGTCCAAAGTTTTTTAAATAAAAAAGAAAGAAACATAGATTTTATTTTTTGTTTGTTTTTTATAAGAAAACAAAAGAAAGAAAGTAAATTTTGTTTTGTTTTTGAGATATAAAAATGACCAAAAAAGAAAAATCAAATAAAATTAACTCATTTACCTTAGCAATAAGTTTTTCTTTTCATATTGATTGTTTTCATGTTGCTTATATGAACAAGAGATTTGATTTTGTAGTCTAGGACATTGTGTGCACATGAAAGAGGTGTATCCTGAGATGAATTATCTGAATTCAATTTTGAAGAAGAAAATTTGATGTTCTTTGACAAAAATTTATTTTCTTTCTTTAAGTTTGCATTTAATCCTTTTTGTTACTTCATCCTTTTCAGTAGTTTTCTCAAGGTGAACCAACATCTCCTTATATTTAGAATACAAATTATTATATGAAGGATATACCTCTTTGTCTAAAATTTCACTATCAGAGCCACTCAAAATACGTTGATCTGAATCTGAAATTGAAGATTTACTTCCCATGAGACATAAGTATGCTCTTTTGTCATCATTACTCGAGCTACTCTATGAGACTTACAACGTAGTCATTTTGGAACTTTTGCCCTTCAATTTATAGTCTTTTTGTTCATTGGGAAATTCTTCTCTAGTGGCCGGGTTTCCTGCATTGAAAACCAATTAATTCAATATATTTATTTACCTTGCTTGTATAGTGATGTTGTTTGTCTTACAAGAATATTTTTACCATCCTTTGACTTGAGAAAGGATACGTAGCCTTTAACAATTTCACCAACTTGGCTATTTTCTTCCTCAAAGATTGAGCTCAACTTTTTCTTCTTCTTAGAGCAAGATTTTTCCTTCTTAGCTTTGAAGGCTAAGGATTTCTTCTTTGAGTCTTCTTCTAAGGTATCTTCTCTTTCTTTCAGCCTAAATTCATTTGTATAAGATTACTTACAAAATCATCAAGAGATAGATTAGAAAAAATTTAAAGTTCTTCGGTAGCCATTACCTTATGTTCCTAATCCCTAGAAAGAGAATGAAGTTTTTTTTTTGCATAGCTCCTTATTTTTGTACTCCTTCCCTAGAGCTTTTGATTTCTTCACGATGCTAGGAATCACATGAACTTGTCATGCATGCTCTCTGAGGCCTTCATTTTGAAGTTTTTGTATTTGCTCATCAACATTATAAGCTTTGCCTCCTTTATCTGCGAGCTTCCATCATAAGCAATTTTTAGTGTCTTCCAAATTTCTTACACAATAGTACAATTAGAGACATGATTAACTTTTTTAGCAGTAAGAGAGCAATATAAAGCATTCATAGCTTTTGAAGAAGTCTTTTTGTGTTGAGGGGTCCATTTATCCATGAGAATTTCAGTAACTCCACCTCATTTATCCTCAGTAGGATTATGATACATGTGTTCGACATACTCCTAAATATCAAAATCAGTAGATAATGAAAAGATTTTCATGTGAGCTTTTCGATATGTGTAATTGGTGTCGTCAAAAACCGTGGGACGGTTGATGGCGTGTCCTTTAGAAAAGGTTAAGGTGATGGTAATAAAATTACCTTAGGGGGGTGAATAGGATATATGCTAATCTAATCCGATATTAATGCCAAATTAAAACTTATTACCAATCATCCTAGCAATTTATGATATACAATAAATTATATGCAAGGATATGTAATTAAAACAAGGGCGATATAAACATGAGATAAAGGCGATATAGAAAGCAATAAGCAATGAGCACAAATAATACTTCAAGACAAACTCAAACACACAATATGATCACGGAGTTCGGTCACCCTCAATCTACGTCTCTGCTCCTCAATCACGAGGAGAATATTCACTATCACAACTGGTTTTCAACATTCACCGAAAATATTTACGACTCTCATAATCGGTTTTCTAGCTCACCGAAAATTTTTATAACTCACACAATTACAATCACACAATATACCCTCTAAGTGTTGGCCTAGCCCATGTCAACTTCCTTAAGTGCTTGGATTTACCACCTCTCCCTAGGATATACTACCAATGCCACTTCTCTTGGAATTGTCCTCGTCTCTCACCACACACTCCTCTCGGTGTCCTTGTGTATTACAACATGTTCTCACAAATTAAGCATAAATAAAAGTGTTTGTTCTCTATACAAGATGAGAACTAAATTAAGCTCACTCAATCACACCACCAACCCAAATTATACAATGTATGAAAATACTTAAGCTCAATGGTTGTGTGTGAGACAATAAGTAAATATGAAATCTAAACTCAAATCGATCTAGCATATATATATATAAGATAAACAAAGAATACAATTAAGCTAGATGAGGAGTTTAGAAAAACTTCTCTAATAACAAAGAGGATTAGATTGAGGTTGAGCTCCTCAAAGCTGAAATTGAGATACTCCTCTTTATGAAACTTTTTTCACACAAACAAACTTGAAACAAAACTCAAAAACACCCTTAAAACTTTTGTAAACTTGTTTAAATTTTTTTTAAGTATTTTTAGAAGTTATAGGGTAAGGGGTATATATAGGGACCCTAAGAAACTAACTAAAACCAACAAAAAATACAAAACAACAAAAATCTGGAAAATAGTCGTTATTGTACAATAGTCATATTATAAGTCAACTTATGACAGATATAAGTCGACTTATGTCTTCATGAGTCGACTTGTATGAGTTATAAGTTGACTCAGCAGACGAAAATCTCTCACTGTACAACATATCATAAGTTGACTTATAAGTCGACTTATGAGTCGACTTATGAGTCGACTTAAACGTGCATAGGACTTGAAATGTGCAGTAAATTTTTACTTTAAATCTTGTTTAAAAATATTAAACAAATTCTAAAAACTATAAAATTTGGGGAATTGTTTATAAACATATAAATGAACATGTTACAATTTTTTTCCAAATATCATTCCCCGTTTGTAAAATCTCTCAGTTTTGCAAAACTTGTAAATACGTGTGTATATAAATTTCTTGATTTTTCACTTTTGAGTTAAACAATGTTTTAAAATCTTTTCAAAAGGTTTTATATACTTAATAAAATATGTATAAAGAGAAATTTAAGTCTATAAACTAATAACTCAATATTTTATCAAAATTACTCAAAATCAAGAATTGTGTGTGTGTATAGTATTGAGCTTGAAATATTTGCACACAAGTATAAACTCTTAAAAACTAAAACATTATAGCCAAGCTAATGATCTCTCATTGAAGCTCGATCTTGGTTGCGAATGAAGCTTGATCTTAAATCTTTGACTTGAATGTATTGGCTTCATTCCAGTATTCCTTCCAACATCCTTTGAATGTGATCATGAATGCGTAATTCCATCCAATCTCTAACGGGGGATCTTTGTGTAGAATACCTAACAATCAAATGCAAACACTTGACAAACATTGTTAGAAATTATTTGTTAATCATCAAAACTAGATTAGATAGTAGGCTCATAAACATGAGACCTAACGAGTAAGGCTTGACATATTTACCCTACATTGTGATATCTAAATATAGGTAACAAGGCTCTAATACCATTTGTTAAAACTACGCTACAAGCCTAGAGGGGGAAGCCGGGAGGGTGAATAAAGTTGCTATAGTTTTTTGACAAGGCTTAGAATATGCAGTAGAAATATAATAAGTAAAAAAATAAAAAGTAAACTAACACATGAATACATGATATTTTTATATTGGTTCAGATTAAAATTCTACATCTACTCTTCCTTCGCATGAAGGGCCTTCCTCACTATGACCAGAGTTCACCTGGATCGCAATCCGATATAGTAGACTTCAAAGATCACATCCTAAAATCTAGTTGAAAACAGTTATCTAGCCTAACTCTTCATAATGACCAGAAAAAACATAGCCATAGCTGGCCTAACCCTCGCTTACCTCAGCTTGAGTATGCCGTCAAACACACAAGCTTGGATTACAACCAACCAAAACAATTAAAGCGTAAAAAAAACAATCTTATAGCCCATTACCAAATAGTTCTTCAAATCGATTAAGATGAAGATTTGTGAAGAAGCGGTTAGTGATGTAAGCATAGGGCACTTCTTCTTGCTAAATCAAATTCTAATGAAAAGCGCTCTAAGAAGAAGCTGATCGGATCAGGGGATTTGATCAACTCTCTCTCAAACCCTAGAATAAGATCTCTTCTTTTTATGTATTTCTTCTTGAACTTTATTATCAATTATAATATCTAACTCCCTTAGATGGACCTTGATAGGATAGGAAAAAGATACTCAAATCTGAGTGTAAATAAAAGATCAAACGGATCAATGAATGGTTGAGATTAAATCTTAAAAACTGTCAAATTTCATCTTATCCATCGAAGGTGGATCACGACCATCAATGGTCCCTTGGTGGTCATCGATGGTTCCACTGTAGCCATCGATTGTGTTGATATTAGTTTCTGAGTTTTTCAATTGCCTCCTATAACAGTCGATTGTTCCTTATGACCATTGATGGGTCAATGTAGCCCATCGATGGTGCCAACTCTATTTTTTTATTTTTATCTGATTGGCTTCCGTAATCCTTGATGAGATGTTTGATCATCGATGGTTACCTCTAGAGCACTGATAGTTCAAATGCTGAAATCAACGTTCATGTTGATTTTTGTATCGTTTAAACCGCATCTTGCTCATATCTGTTTATACTTGAACTATATCGTCTCACAAAATATATCGGTCGTAAATGACAGTTTGTTATTATTCAAACAATAGAAATTGTATGAACAACATTCTAGTTTACCAATTCTATGCAAGAAGTTTAATTGATAGAAATGACTCATCATTACCGATGTAGCTATTTACAACTGACTTTACGTACGTTGCTTTTGGATGGCACCTAAAAGATGACAGCACAAGGAGCTAGTTCAGTGTAAGGAAATAAAGAATCATTATCAATGTTTCCCAGCTATAAGGCACTATTTAACATTATACCCCTTCTTGAGCACCATGGGGCAGCTTCATATTCCACAAATGCATCTAACTACAATAGAAGAAATAAATGTTCATTTCCATGGAAACATGAAGATATTAGCATGTACATGAACATGCACACACACATAAATCCAGAATTTAGTGACAAAATTAACATGTAACATGTCTAAAAGCATTGTTTGATGAAATTAAGACAGAAAAAAGTAAAAATGAAAACAAGAAAGTTCAGGAAGCAAATATTTAACGTTTGGAAATATTTTGAAGAAGGCAAATGAAGCGGGAGCCTCTGTCTTCCAATTATGCTAACATAAATAAGACAGCATACGCTCACATAACAACTCAAGGTCAACAATCATTGTCTATAATCTAACATATGGGCTCTATGGTTCACTTACTATCCTAGTATAATGTTTACAGGTCACTAGATAATTTGAATTCTAAATATAACCATGTTTTATATTGTTGATACAGGAACACAACTTGTACGGACATAAATCTACATTCTCTCTCATCCTATTTAAAAACACTTTTCTCCACTCAACGGACTTCTCTTTGCTGCTGAATATAGTCATCAAGAAGGAAATAGCGCTGTCTGACTATGAAAAACCCAAATCTGTGGCTATAAAGTCAACATATAGAGGAACCTCATACGCTTAGTACTTTAATCTGTTAAAGATTGTGGTTAAATTTGGAATAAAATAGTAAAAGTTGATGTGCTGTAATTTTAAATTTGTTCAAGTTAACTGTTGTGCGTTTGTGAAACGTTGTGCTTAAAGCAATATTTGGCCTATTCGGTGCAAGGATTCCAAGACCAAACTGCTTCCAGTAACAGCAGTACAGTACTCTGGTGTGCACCAACTCAGTACTGTCAAGATCTCCTCGATCTATAAGACCTTTCGGTCAATGCAAAGATCTCCTCGATCTCAGAACCTTTCGGTTCAAAACTTTTTGGTTTCAGGACAAGTTCTTTCGGGCACAGTTTCTACAGTAACAGCACAACAGCAGCAGCAACGTCAAGATCTCCTCAATCCAACGTTCGTTTTTCCTGTTGTCACCAAGAGCTGCTCAATGGGCGCTATTTATAGGCCTCTAAGGCCAGTTCAAGAGTCATCCTCAATTAATGTGGCTGTTACAAATTATAATGGCAATTATGATTGTAACAACAATCCATTAAATTGATATAAATGCTGTCGTAACTGCTGCATGTATTAACTCCTGAATACAAGGCAATCAATGGACGCGTTACTACGAAACGTGAGGGTCACGCCTCAGCAAATCAGACGAACATCGTCTGTAGGACGAACCTCGTCGAACCTCATCGAATAGGCGAACCTCATCGAACAGGCGAACCTCGTCGAACGAGCGAACCTCGTCAAACAGGCAAACCTCGTCGAAAGAATGAACCTCGTCAAACAAGCGAGCCTCATCAAATCAGAGAACCTCATCAAACAGGCGAACCTCGTCGAACGAGAGAAGTGAATCTCGTCAAACATGCGAACATCGTCGAACGAGCGAACCTCGTCAAACAGGTGAACCTCTTCAAACAGGCGAACCTCGTCAAATGAGTGAACCTAGTCAAATAGGAAAACCTCGTCGAACGAGTGAACCTTGTCGAACAGGCGAACCTCGTCGAACGAGCGAACCTTGTCAAACAGAGGAGCATCGTCTGATCTCGAGAATGCTAGGGTCATACCCTCATGCGAATGCGTAGCTTGTCTGTATGCTGCAAAGCAGCCTGCGAGGCAACCTTCGTGGCAGCCAATGTAGAGTCAACGTGGCACCAAAAGGCACCACCTAGCCCCGATGCCTCTGAGCAAAGTAAAAAGTACGCCTAACAAAGCGCCACTTAGAGTCTCAGCCCGATTAACCTCAATCCCAGGCCCATTGGCTCACGGCCCACAGCCCATGAGCCCATGAGCCCACGAGCCCACGAGCCTACGGTCCATGACCTACTAGAACTTATGAGGGATTAATTAAAATAAAACACTTCTCGGTTTGCCGATGGAAAGCCTCGAACAGAATTTTTATAAGCATGATATACTTACTGCAAGCCAAGGTCTACTTACTGCAAGCCAACATGGATATACTTACTGCAAGCTAAGGTCTTGTGACATGTATCTTTCGATCATAATTATTAGTTGTTTCATTCTTGTTTCAAAGCCGAATAACAAATGTATCGATCACCTACAAAATTTACCATGAATGAATAAAGTAGTTAATATAAGTGATTTTATATACAACATCAAACAAACCATAACACAAATGTTTAGAACCTACATCATCACTGAGTTCACCTACTGTTAATAGTTTATAAGCATCTATGCTAGATACGCTTGCTTCGGCACACTTCCAAATATACGTATCACTATATGCAAGTACATGGTGAGAAAATTACAACACAAATTAACTAAATCCAAAGATTATTATTAAAATAAGTCAAAAACAAATACCTGGTTATTTTTTATTATAGAAAGTCTTCAATTAATTTGTCCTCATAATCATAGACCGGTACCTTACCTGGATAGTCGAGAGATGTAGGTATGAAGCCTTCTTCATTTTTGCACTTTTTTCTCCCCTCAGGACTATCCAATATATGGATGACATGTTTCTTCTTTGTGCATTCCTTTGCTTGATCTAGACGCATATAAGGTGAAGTAACAGAGGGACCATCCTTCCTCTTCCTCTTTCTGACAGCCCGTTTGATAGATGGAGTTTCTCTCTTATTCTCATTACCACCATCCTCTTTTTGAGAAACATCTCTATGGAGTTGAAATGCATATAATTAAAAAAGAGTAACACAAGAATTATACGAAAAGTATAAAAAGTAAAATTACAAGAGAATTGAAATTACTAAACTCACCGAGCTTCTTCTAAAATTTTCATGTCTCTTGGGCTCATCACAAAGTCATCACCAATATTGGCTTCCCCAGTTTCTTCTAAATTCTCATATTCATTAGCTTCCTTCCATATCCTCTTCGCTTTTATTTTCAATTATTACATTTTTGTCATCCTCTTTCTCCTTGTTTTCTTTTTTGCATCTAGCACTATGCTCTTCTAATTCTCGTAATTCTGTAGTGAGCTCGTTCAACTTATACGTCTTCTCCGCAATTAAGGTAATTAATTCAGCTTTCCTTGATTCCTATAAGACAAAAAATATAAGTATTAGTACTTATACTATAGTTGTAGACATAGAACATAAAAAATGAGACATAAATAATGAACTATGAGAGCAAAAATATGTACAAATACTCTTGGCGATGCCCTATGAATAAGAGGAGTATTCTCTTGGCCATTATAAGTAAGAAACTTTGGATCTCTATATAATTTGTTTATAGTAGTCCTCCTTCACTTTCCGATATTCTTCACACAAAATATCGGCGGTAACCTTTCAATATCTGAAGTGTACTCTATTTCCCCTACTTTTTCATAAAACGAAACCTACAATATAGAAACTATACATTAGCATGTGCATAAACAATAATCATCATCAAATTGAAAATATATACAAAATAATGTTCATGTAACTCACCAGTAAAACGGAGGAAAAACCACCCATGTACCCAGCATTTGAGCGCTGACCTAATCCCCTCATACTAAGAGACTTCTTTGCTTTATTCATCTCTTTATAAAGAAAAGTAAACACCGCATGACACCAATTATATTTCTTCAAAGTTGATAACTGCTCCGCATATCTAAATGCCCATAAGGGACATGTCTTACATGTTCGCGGGCATAATATGAAACCGATAATGAAAGCCACAATAAGTTTCACACATATTAAAGGGTCTTCATTAATCATATCTACAATCATCTCGGCCATTCTATCGCGCTTCCCCCAAATCACCGCATTTTTTTCTCATTGGCTTTCTTCTTGCCTTTAGAGCTACTACTCTTCTTCTCCTTGAGTGTCTTATAATTCTTTACAAAATTGGTGCAGATTATATTAGATGCTGTTCCACTCATTTTTATCAAAATTCCTTCCTTTAGCAAACCTGTAATTCGGTAAATATCATCTATACCAAACACACAATTTTTATTCCCAATCATGAATGAGCATGTATCGAAATTAAAATTTTGAATCAAGCAATCAATTACAATTTGCTCATTGCTCAAGGATGTGGGTAACTTGAGAAAGTTGTGAAAAGGCGTCGTCTCTAGGGCTTTTATGTACCTTTCATCCAATATTATTCGCTTATTAATTAAATCTCAAAAATAACACAAATTGGACGGAAGTCTCAATTGTGTTACCATAGCCCTATAAGAAAATTATAATTCAGAAATAGGTAAAAAATAATTTATTTTTGGGCAAATTAAGACGCATATTAACACAAACAATATACCTAAAAATTAAATAGATACTCGATATGACAATAATCATAATAATTTTTATAAGTTTATTAACACAAACATTATCTCATGCAAGAGGATATATCTCATCAAGCAATGACTTGTTGACACAGACATCAGTAGGCGGAGGCAGCAATTTCAACTTTCGACGCATATTAAAACAAACATTATATCTCAAAAAAAAATTTACTTACGACGTTAGAGGATTTTTGCATTTAGAAGAGGAAGGCTTTGATTTTGAAGAAATTGAAGGCATTGACGCTTTCAATTTCTTCAAAGTCATGAGGGCTGATGAAGATGTCGAAGCAAGCTCCAAGCGAGGGGATGTCGAGGGCGAGTGCGAGCTTCAACGGTGACGCTGAGCGTGCGTATACTAAAAAGAGAGAAAACAAACCTGTCGATGTAGCGAATATAACTACGTGTTAAAAACATAAGATTTCTTTTGTTCAAACTTTATTACACTTAACAATAGTGTCTGATGTGTGTTTGGGTCAAAAGTTGATGTTTTTATTGCTTCGAATCTATTATAACTTCAATCGTTATAATAAACTCAAATAAACAGAAAAATAGATCTTTTTATAAGATCGACTTATACAATAAAAAATTACAACTCTCGTCAAACAGCGTAACAGATGTTTATCACCCGTTGCTTGCGTGAGATCTTTGCCTGTACCTGGGACGTCGATATCCGTGGACCGCCTACAGATCAGATCCGGTTGACAGAAAATTGATAGAGCTCCTACTTCACCAAGAAAGTATTCGCTTGAAGTTCTAAAATCGACCAAGCAAAATCAGTAGCTCATCTCGAGATTAAGACCAGCCTAATCTCAAGGAACGGACGGGGGAGTACGGGTTCAGATCCTTCGAAAACCTTCCTCTTTATACTGAAGTTCACTGGGATCTGACTTGCCTTCTGAAATTCGTGCTCCACTCTCCAATTCGGCAGCGTTTCGCCCTCTTGATGTCCGTCCTTATGAAATGAGCCCCTAGGTCTGTATTTATAGGCTTCGGTTGAGGGTTTTCGAATAAGAATGGGTGATTTAGCCTTATCTTTAGTTAATAATGGTCTAACCACGTTTGTGAATGATATCAAGTCAGTTGGGAACCCCTGGAACAGATAAATCCTGAGAAAATAACACAAAATCGTCGAAAACTTGTCCTGGGGTCGAAACAGCACGACGGGTTCTGCTGACCCACGGGGGGCGCGGGTTGGCGCAGTCTGACCCGTGCTTGCATGGGTCGGATTTGTCCGAACCGCGCGGGCACGGGGGTTTTTGCCTTTGGTGTTTTCCGATTCTCCGGGACTTGTATTTTCTATCGTTTTGCGTATTTGATCGTCTTGTTGATTTGTACGCACTAACTTGCTTCATGCATTTGTTAGCTTCTTTACGGCACTTTGGATCCGCCTGACAGGCGCGTCGGGCACTTTGGATCTGACCGATAGGCGCGAGCTGATTGACGTGTGTGTGTTGACCGACGCGCACGAGCTGATTGACGTGCGCGTATTGACCGAAGCGCGCGAGGTGATTGACGTGCGCAGGCTGATTGACACGTGCGTGTTGACCGATGCGCGTGAGTTGATTAACGCACACGAGCTGATTGACTTGCGCGTGTTGACCGACGGTGACCGGTGAGCGCACGAGACACAATTGGTTCGCCATTCCGGTTCATGTGTTTGTCGGCATCAGATAATCCTCTTAGACTCAGATAATGATGTTCGTCATCTTCTCTCTGTCTAGAGCTATGTGCGGACCCCTATAGGCATTTTTAGACGCTTATAGATACCCCCTCCAAAGTATTTCAGACTCATTCTTTTATAGAAGAGTCTGGAAGGCTTTGAATAAGATAGACCCTTTCCTCAATCTCGTAGAGGGACATATGAACTGCTTCAATTCTTGACTTCTTCAGCCTTCAGTCTATTCAGTGTTTTGTTGAATAGATGAAGTTCTTCTGGCGCTGTATTTATCGTCTGACCGTTGTCGAAATCTTGAACTGAAGTTGATGCGTAAGTTTATGAATTTAGCTCGTGTCATTGAGTTGACTTTGAACTGATCATCTTTGTTAGAAATTCATATCTGAATGTGATTGAACTCCCTGGAATCATCCTTTGCCTTATTTTGGCAAAGTCGCTGATGCGTTGACCGGCATCGACCTTTACTGTAATGCGTTATCCGGCGTTGACTTTTGTTGTAACGCGTTGACCAGTGTTAACCTTTGCTGGAGTCTACACAGTTTAAGCTCTTAAGATGTTGGAGCGTGATGGTCCTAAATGTTAGGGCTGCAGGACCAGCTGTTAAAGTTGATTCATCTGCAGGTATGGATCTCATTCTGAGGTTGTTGGATGTTCAAGTCACGAGACCAACTAATGGGACCGGTGCGTCAATGACTCTCACATTTATAGAATTTTTGGCAAATTCTTAGCCATCAACGGGTTTGATTAGCCTTTACCGACTACCGTTTGTTTATAGAATTTTTGGCAAATTCTTAGCCATCAACGGGTTTGATTAGCCTTTACCGACTACCGTTTGAGTTGGGCTAGCATGTGGCAAATTCTTAGCCATCAACGGGTTTGATTAGCCTTTACCGACTACCGTTTGAGTTGGGCTAGCATGTAGATTGTTTAGACCCGTTCTGCACGTAACGTTGTGCTAAAAAAGTTAATTCTTTTAGTGCTACGATATTGAATACGTAGAGTCCACCTTTCTCTTGTGAAAAGACTAAACAGCAGCATGTATCAGACGTAAACTTAGGATTTTTGGCAAATCCTCAGCCTTCAACGGATTTAACGTGTCTTTACCAAATACCGTTTGAATCGGACTTGCATGCGGATTGTTTAAGTCCGTTCCGCATGTGACGTTGTGCTAAGAGAGTTAACTCTCTTAGTGCTATGATATTAAATACGTAGACTTTGTCTTTCTTATGAAAATAGACTACCCGACAACACGTGTTAGGCGCGACTTATCCCTACTTAGGCGTCAGGATAAAATTCTCCAGACTTAGATTCTGGTGTCTTCTTCAATTGGTAAAAGACTAAACCGGGAACGCGTGTTAGGCGTTGACTCATCCCTACTTAGGATTCGGGATAAAATTCCCCGCGCTTGTAAGGCACGGATTATGGTGTTATTAATAACAACCTGCCACAATATCGAATATGTGGGCTTTTATCCATTTTTTATGGTTAATGACTAACCGGCAACGCGTGTTAGGCGCTGACCTATCCCTTCTTAGGTTTCAAAATAAAATTCTCCAAACTTGGATTCTGGTGTTCTTTTCAATCGGTGAAAGACTAAACCGACAACGTGTGTTAGGCGTTGACTTATTCCTACTTAGGATTTGGGATAAAATTCCCCGTGCGTGTAAAGTACAGATTTTAGCGTTATGAATAACAACCTGTCATAATATCGAATATGTGGGCTTTTGTCCTTTTTACGGTAAAAGACTAACCGGTAACGCGTGTTAGGCACTGACTTATCCCTACTTAGGCTTCGGGATAAAATTCCCCAAACTTGGATTTTGGTGTCTTCTTCAATCTGTGAAAGACTAAACCGGCAATGCGTGTTAGGCGCTGATTTATCCCTACTTAGGCTTCGGGATAAAAGTCCACATGCGTGTGAAGCATGGATTTTAGAGTTAAAAGATGGTGTCTTCTCTTGGGGCAAAGACGAACCCGATGCTGGAGAGGAAGAATTTTATATTCTACTTTCAGTTGCAAAGGAAACTCAAAGTGGGATCTCCACTTCAAGAATCCGGGAAGATAAAACTAAGAGTGGGATCTCCACTCCGAGAATCGAAAAGATTCAGATAATCCTAACTATCGGAAGGTTTGATTACCAAACTAAAGATGGGTTTCTCTTTTATCGAGAGTGAATTACGGTTTTGGCCCTAACTGTAGGAAGGTTTGACCAAGTGGGAGTTCGAGGTGACCCTAACAGTAGGAAGGTTTGATCGCTCGATACAGAAGTGAACCTCTCATTCATGGAAGGAATCGAGAGGGGATTTTGGCTTCGGCCCTAACTGTAGGAAGGTTTAACCGAGTGGGAGGTTTGAGACGGTCCTAACTGTAGGAAGGTTTGATCGTTCGATTCATGGATCTCTCGTTCATTAGAGAAATCGAGAGGGGATTTTGGTTGTGATCCTAACTTTAGGAAGGTTTGACCAAATGAACAGTGAGAGTGGGAGTACAAATTACAGTGGGAGTGTTGATCTGTACAAATCACTCAAAAGGAATTCTTAGTGCTAAGTGACAAATACTTAACACGGAGGGATTTGATAATTGTCAATAATCAGAAGATTAAAATTCTGAATACTATGTCCGGACTCTAACAATGGGAGTGTTAAGTGCACAGACGTAGCGGGAGTTTGAATGAGAGTTTCTTATTCATCACCTTCTTGTAGTGATCGGGTTATCCCTAAGAATATACTATACAGAATTCTTTCGGGAACTTCCCGTTACATGAATCACCTACCCCCAGCTTCCTTTACGGAACTGGATCTGACATTGTACTCAGTTACATGACCGGGTTATCCTTAAGAATATTACGTATAAAAATTCTTTAGGAACTTCCCGTCAAGAGTGGGAAACAGTTTAGACTCATATACCTATTGGAGTTTCAGGGAGCAGTTTAACCTCATATACTGGTTGGAGGATTGAGAGGCAGTTTATACTCATATACTCTTCGGAGTGCTACCGCTCTCATTTGGCTTATCCCAGCGTTATGACGCCAGCTTTAACCAAGGTTTGGATGCTATTCTTCAGAGCAAAGCAATCCTTGGTGGGATGAAGGACCCTCCTGTGGTACGCACAGTACTTTGGATCTGAAGTATTGTAAGCTTCTTCCTAATTTGCGATAGGTGGTAGCTTGATCTTATTGTTCTTAAGGAGGGATTCAAAAATAGCTGGAACGTCTTCATCCTTGAAAGAGTACTATTTTTGGAGTCTCGGACCTGAAGTCTTTTGCTGTCTCTGGGATTGCTGTTGTGACGTCTGATTAGCATCAACAGCAGTTGCATGGGCTTTCCCTTTACCACGGGAGACGAAGCTTGAGTTTGGAGGATTAGCCGTCGGTTGGCTTCTTTCGGCTTTCTTCCTTCTGAGGAAGCGTTCGGCCTGCTCTCCGCGCACCTTCAACTCTTTTTAGTTATTGGACGGTGCTACTTTCATAACTTCCAACACGTCCAAAGAGAGGTTGTTGTGGCAGGTTTGGAGGATGAAGTCCTCTGTGATCGGATCTCAGCAGTTCATCGCCTTATTCTGGAAGCGCTTGACGAATTCGTCGACCGTCTCGTCGTCTTTTTACTTCTCATCAAAGAGTGACCTGATTGACACCTCGGCGTCATCATCAAAGAAGTGAGCGATTAACAGGTTCTCCAGGTCATCCCAGTTGTTGATGCTTTCAGACTTAAGATGGCGGTACTAATCGAAGGCGGGCCTACGAAGGGTGCCAACGAATGACCGAACCATCAAGGTTTTATTGCCGGAGATCATATCCAAGTGGGACTTGAAGTAGATTAGATGTTGAGTGGTCGAACCCTTTCCTTCAAACGGCGTGAAGTTAATCAGGTTGAACTTCGCCTGGTATGCTATTGAATCCCACTCTCTTGGATAGGAACATGGAATGCCGGTCCTTTTCACCTCTCGAGTAGACATTAGAGCGTTGATTTTGCTCTTGAGATCTTTTATTTTCTCATCCTCGCTCGTATCGGGCCTTGGACGATTCTTAAGAGGAATAACAGGGCCACCCCCAGTGTTGTCATTTTTAGTGAGACCACCCCCAGCATCTTTGTTTTTAGTGGGGCCACCCCTAGTATCGTTGTTTTTAGTGTGGTCACCCCCAGCATCGTTGTTTTTAGTGGGGCCACCCTTAATGTTCTGGTCAACGGGAGGGTTATCAGCATTAAGGTGTTCATCCTCATCTGAATCGCTAGCTACCTGGCTAACATTGTTGTGACGACTGGATTCACCTATCTGATTCGACAAGGCTCAGATCTGTTGGTCATGCATTTCTCTCATCTCCTGCATAGCCATTTTTATTTCGATTTTGAATGCTTGCTTCTGCTTGGCTAGAGCCTCCTCAACTATTTTGGCTACTTCCTCGGTGTTAATCATAAACACTTCATGGGATTATCCCAGACTGGATACTGTATTATCAGAAGCGATTGCCGAGTTAGCATCCGATGCTTCATCATCCGAGGATAACTCTCTCTGCATTCTTTGGTAGTCCCTGCGTCTAGTGGTCCTTACGTGTAGTCGAGTCAAACGATGTGATACGAGGGGGTCAGAACTAGAAGGTCGAATTGACTTTTCCTTATCATCATGTTAATTATAACTTCTGGAAGTTCGTCACCATGAACACCCGATCGCTTCTTACAGAGACGCTTTGGTTTGGACTTAGCCGTTTTGTTAGAGATCCTCTCGAATACCGAGACCCTCTATAGAGCGGTCTTGGGGCAGCTACACGTTGACAATACTGCTCTAATAATCTTAGCACATGGACAATGAGAATCTGTTTCTCGGGTATTTCTTTTTCGAGACTTGTTCGCACCCCAAGCTTGATAGTACAACTCGTCAGTTTGATGACTGGAGTAACTCATTGTGTGTTGGCATGACTTCCCAGGTATAACATCATCATCAGATGAATATGCTTCCCTCTGGGGACTCAATGCTTTGTTAGCATCTTCAGGAGTCACACGTTCAAAGCTACATTTTCGTGAACGTAGGACCTCAACAGGCTTCTGGACTTCGACACGCAGTCCAATGCAGTTAGTTATAGGGAATTTCTTATCATGCGTTCTCCTCCATTGCTTAGGAGGATGATTACGACCCTCCGCCTGATAAACCGCTTGAATTCCGTTCAAAGGACCTAAGCGCTCTTTGACCGGAGATTTACCTCGATCATCATGTGAAGGGCCAATGCGATCCGTGATCTTCATCTTGAATCGGGACAAATCCACGTTGTCGTGGGGCTTCACCGGAGGTGCAGAACTCGAAGGGATTAACGAAACAGGTGCAGAACGTCTTCTGTCTTGACCCTAGTTCGGGTCAGATTTAGGTGACTCGCGGCTCGGCGGGTCGAATTTGGGTGACCCGCGAACTGGAGGGTCGGATCTGAGTGACCCACGGGCTGGAGGGTCAGATTTGAGTGACCCGTGCCTCAGAGGACCGGACCTGGGTGACCCGCGAGCTAGATGGTCGGATTTGAGTAACCCGCGGCTCGGTGGGTCGGATTTGAGTGACCCGCGTTTTTCGATCTTTTCGGCCGTCGTCTTGGATTTTGGCCTCCATACTTCGTGCAGTCTTGGTGGCTTTTTTTCCACTTCTTCCTTCTGCAACTTTTGTGCTTTTTGCACAAGAATTCGCGGGTGCGCAAGTAGTACGTGGTGCTTTTGGATGCGTTCCTCAAGGGTCAAACGGGTCCTTTTGACTTGGATCCATTCATTCATTGACGTGGTGCTTTTGGATGCGTTCCTCAAGGGTCAAACGGGTCCTTTTGACTTGGATCCATTCATTCATTGAGGACTTGGAGGGTTGGTCATTCGTCCACTGTCAAACGGGTCCTTTTGACTTGGATCCATTCATTCATTGAGGACTTGGAGGGTTGGTCATTCGTCCACTATTGGGGTGCTCGTCGCTCCTTGAATTTTAGATCCGCTTCATAGCGTATCCCGTCTACAGGATCCAAAGCCTTAGCGAATTGGCGCGTGAGGCATTAGCGCTGCCTTTGACGAGCTCTTTTCGATAAAGTAGGCGCGCCTTCAGTACTCAACTCCTTGATTGAGGAGGAGTTCAGATCTGTAACTCCGGCTTCATTGGAGGTCGGAGGGGCATTGTAAGGTGTAGCTACCGCAGCAACGGGGGCGTTGATTTTCCTACGCTTGCAAGTGAAGGAGTATCTGGAGGAGGAGGATAACAAATACTCCTCGAACTTCTGTTGGTCGAACTCGTACTCAACCTTTTCTTTAATCGGGATCCGGATCCGAGTTTGCGATACGTCAGCCTTCGCAGAAAGGCTGTCGGCTCCTACTATGGTTGCCAGCGTGTTTGGGTCAAAAGTTGATGTTTTCATTGCTTCAAACTATTACAACTTCAATTGTTATAATAAACTCAAATAAACAGAAAAGTAGATCTTTTTATAAGATCGACTTATACAATAAAAAAAATTACAACTCTCATCAAACAACGTAACGAATGTTTATCACCCGCTGCTTGCGTGAGATCTTTGCCTGTGCCGGGGACGTCGATATCCGTGGACCACCAACGGATGGATCCGGTTGACAGAAAATTGACAGAGCTCCTACTTCACCAAGGAAGTATTCACTTGAATCTCTGAAATCGACCAAGCGAAATCAGTAGCTCTTCTCGAGATTAAGAACAAGCATAATCTCAAGGAACGGACGGGGGAATACAGGTTTAAATCCTTCGAAAGCCTTCCTCTTTATGCTGAAGTTCGCCGGGATCTGACTTGCCTTCTGAAATTTGTGCTCCACTCTCTAATTCGGCAGCGTTTCGCCCTCTTGATGTCCACCATTGTGAAATGAGCCCCTAGGCTTGTATTTATAGTCTTCGATTGGGGGGTTTTCGGATAAAAATGGGTGATTTGGCCTTATCTTCAGTTAATAATGGCCTAACCATGTTTTGGATGATATCAAGTCAGTTGGGAACCCCTAGAACAGATAAATCCTAAGAAAACAGCACAAAACCGTCGAAAACGCGTCCGGGGGTCGAAACAGCGCGACGGGTTCTGCTGACCCACGGGGGGCGCGGGTCGCTTCCGACCCGTGCGGAAGAGGGTCGGATTCGTCCGAATCGCGCGGGCGCGGGGGTTTTGACCTTTGGTGTTTTCCGATTCTCCGGGACTTGTATTTTCTACTGTTTTGCATATTTGATCGTCTTGTTAATTTCTATGCACTGTTAACTTTCTTCATGCATTCGTTATCTTATTTACGGCACTTTGGATGAGCCTGACAGGCGCGTCGGGCACTTTGGATCTGACCGACGCGCGCGAGCTGATTGACGTGCGCGTGTTGACCGACGCGCACGAGCTGACTGACGCGTGCGTGTTGACCGACGCGTGTGAGGTGATTGACGTGTGCGGGCTAATTGACGTGCGCGTGTTGACCGATGCGCACGAGGTGATTGACGCGTACGAGCTGATTGACGTGCGCGTGTTGACCGACGGTGACCGGTGAGCGCACGAGACACAGTTGATTCGCCATTCCGGTTCATGCGTTTGTCGGCGTCAGATAATCCTCTTAGACTCAGATAACGATGTTCGTCGTCTTCTCTCTGTCTAGAGCTGTGTGCGGACACCTATAGGTATTTTTAGATGCCTACAATTTGCATGTTTTGTTCAAACTTTATATAGACGTCTACAGTCCATTCTTCCTGACTTTATTATTGTGGATTAAGATTGGAATTATTTCTTAGGTGCCTTAGATGGGCAAACTTTGAGTACACTATACCTATAGCCACCGTTGTTTCTGAATGCTTCTGGTTTAAGTTTTTCATCAGCTGCAACTTTCCTTCATTACATCAGTAGGTCTTTTCTTGTACACAACAACTTTTTTGGTTGGTTTTTGGATTTAATGCCTAGAGGCTAGAGATGGGTGTAACACTTTTGTTTCTGTGTTAATGCAAGTTAATGTCGAGATTGGCAAAATCGAAAATTCAATTAAAAACCAAAAACGTTGCACCCTCAAAATAAAAAAAAACCCACCTGAATTCGGTGGTGAGCGTGGGCGGAAGGTGATCCAATGCTGAAGTCGGGATGGACGGCAACGACGCTGAAGTCAGGATGGACGACGGCATGATACGACGCTAAAGTCAGGATGAACAACGGCGACGCTAAGCGGATGTCGAGGGCGAGGTGGCGGCATGATCCGGCACTGAAGTAGGGACGGACGGATGTCGATGGCGAGGTCGAGGAGACGGTGATCTCACTGGAGACTATGCTGGAGCGAGGTAGAGGAGACGGCGAAGTCGAAGAGAGCGGACGTCGAGCGAGTTTTTTTGGGCGATGTCAAGGAGACGAAGAAGATCGTGGGGGTTTTTTTTGGGCTGTTGAGGAGAGCTGTCATTAATAGGGCTCCTTAATTTTAGAATTTTGTATTTCTTTTTTGGGAATTGTTATTGATGGAGGGCTGAGATTATTTTAGGGTTTTTGAGATCAAAGGCTGAGATCACGCATCCTTAGACTACACCTAGTGAGTCACTCTTAATTCACTTTTACGCATATATATATATAATATAGTATATAATATAATATATAATTATATATATAGTATATATAATATATTATATATATATATATATTATATATAATATATATATAATATATATTGAGAAAACGGGAGTGAGATGGCCAGCGCTAGGAAAACCTACGCCTGCAAGTGCCTATGACATGTGAGCCCCAACACCGGATGTGACTTCAGTAGGGGGGCGGTAACTTGTCACTACACTTGCCAGCGTAGCGAAACTTTCCTACGCCTGCCAGCTCACGCTTCCCTTTTCTCTTCTCTTCTCTCTCTCTCTCTCTCTCTCATCTGCTCATCTCTCTCTATATATATATATATATGATATATATATATATATTATATATATATATATATTATATATCTATATATATATATATATATATATATATATATATCAATATTATTAGCTAGGCAATCAAACCTAGCCCTGATAATTCCAGTATCATAGGTTATTCAACAGAGCCCAATCGAAATGGCTTAAAGGAGGGGCGCGTTGCGACGGGCAGAAATCACGACCGTCGCTCCCCGGTCTGCGACACGGGAAAGGCGTAGAGACGAGCGTCGACGGAGAAATCAACGCCGCGCGTGGCTCACAGCGGAGGCGGTAGAGGGGGCTTCGACGGTAGAAATGCACGCCACTCGCGTCGAGTGAGTCACTCTTAATTCACTTTTACGCATATATATATATAATATATATATAATAGTAATATATAATATATATATAGTATATATACATATATATATATATATATATATATACTAATAATATATATATAATATATATTGAGAAAACGGGAGTGAGATGGCAGCGTAGGAAAAGCCTACGCCTGCAAGTGATATGAATGGAGCCCAGCACCGGATAGTGACTAGTAGGGGGGCTCAACTTGTCATACACTTGCACGTAGGAAACTTTCCTACGCTGGCCAGCTCACGCTTCCCCTTTTCTCTTCTCTCTCTCTCTCTGCTCTCTCTCTCATCGCTGCCTCATCTCTCTCTATATATATATACTATATGATATTATATATATATATCTATATATATATATATATTAATATTATATATATATATATATATAATATATATATATCAATATTATAGCTAGGCAAACTAAAACTAGCGCTGATAATTCCAGTATCATAGGTTATTCAACAGAGCCAATCATGGCTTAAAGGAGGGGCGTCGACGGGAGAAATCACGACCGTCGCTCGGTCTCGACCGGAAAGGCGTAGAGACGAGCGTCGACGGAGAAATCAACGCCGCGCGTGGCTCACAGCGGAGGCGGTAGAGGGGGCTTCGACGGTAGAAATGCACGCCACTCGCGTCGGGTCTTCGACGTGTCAGTGTGCGTCGAGAAGAATGTCGCTGAGAAGAGGGGATTTGGAAATAAATGGCACGATGGAAGGCAAGGCAATTTGGAAAATTTGGACAAATAGATTCACCGATCAGTTGTTCGCAGCGGAGATTGTCGGTGGGAAGAGGATTGCAGAAAAAAATACACGATGTGAAAGGGATGAATTTTTGAAAATAAATCACCGAATGGGATTTGAAATTAAATCAACGTAGACGGTTACGCTAAATATGGCCTTATTTGCAAAAAAAATCACCTTTGATTTCTGAGCCCATTGGAATCAGATCCATGTGGCTCGACCTGCCACATCAGCTCCTAATAGGGAAATCCCCTCCTATGTCAAATTGACCTCCATCATAATTCTCATAATATAATATATAATATATAAGTATATAGAATATATATATATATATTATATAATATAGTATTATATATATTATATATATTAATATATATATATAATATATAGTATTATATATATATTATAATATATAGTATATATATTATATATATATATCATACTATATATATAAGCATATATATGCCTATCTCCTCTTTAAAAGCAAGAGTTCGAAAAAAGCTTTCCATACTCAATATTATCCTTCATTATATTAAATAATTTATTTAAATAATTTATCCTAATCCTAAGTATATCCTATATTAATCCCAAGTGAACTAACTGTAGCTCAATAATTTTAAAAAATAAGATTAATAAAATAGATGAAATAGCTTTATGGTATTAGTTTGCTAAGATAAAAAAATCATACAAAGCTAACATATTATAATACATGAAGTATTACAAAAGAACTCAAAAATATTCAAGAATTACATAAAATACACTCAAAGTCCAAAATTATACAAAACACTCTGACTTTTGAAATTTTAAAATAACAAACATGAAATTTATAAATTAATAGCAGCCCCAAAGAATTTATAATTAGCAAAATGTTTCAAAAATTGTAGAAATACTCTCAGAAGTTTAAATTATAAAAAAAGAACCCTAAAATTTTGAAAATTTACAACTTTTAAATAATATACATGAATTCAAAAGATTATCATCAAGCACCTAAAAATTTTAAAATTTATAAAAATAACCAAAAAGTTATAAAAATTACAAAAAATGTCCTCAAAAGTTAAAAAATCACAAAAAAACCCTAAAATTTTAAAGCATATAACCATTACATATCAAATTTAGAAATTATTAGCAAACCGCCAAAAATTTAAATTTCATAAGGAAACATAAAGTTTCAATGATTACAAACTCCATATTCTCTTTTACATTACTTTATGAAGTTTATCAATGAATAGAAACAAACTCCTCAGGGTGAGGGATGTGCTGTTGAATAAATTTGGAAGCTTTGCACTGCTAAATAATACCATTGATGACTGCTGCTATAATGTAAACTTCAGCACTCTGCTGTATACAAAGTTTTAGTCCCTTCAACTCATCAGGTGAGATGGTATGATACAGTTTGGGATAATTCCCTCTATCCTAAGCACTCTTTTGCTGTCTGGTTAGTTTGCCAATCAAGGCTTCTTACCATGGATAAATTGTGCAAAATAGGGATCTTGAACTCAAATCAAAACTGCTGTGTTTTGTGTTCCAGTCATCAACTGGAAACAAATAGACATATGTTTTTTGACTGCCAGTTTGCTGCTGAAATTTGGAACGGGGTAATGGATTGGTTGAAGTATAAATGGAGGTCTTGTGATTGGAATATGATCATTGGTTGGTACTCTAATAACTTGAAAGGCAGGGGTCTTATGAAGAAATTGAAGAGGATGGCACTTGCGGCTGCAATTTATATGATTTAGCAAGAACAAAATCTGAGAATTTTCCAAAGCAGAGCCAGGAGATCAAATCAGGTTCTCCGTGATATCAAAATTTCAATTTATACAAAAATTCTGCATGATAGTTCCTGTGTTCATATAAAAGATCTCACTGTGATTTTGTAATTTTTTCTTATTATTTACCAAATAACTTCTGGTTTTTGTTATGTTTCACAATGTATACATTTGGAAATGAATAAAATTCAGTCCATTTACCAAAAAAAAGAAACAAACTCTATATCATCTTTTATGTCGTTTTAACCCACTTTTAATCAACCATCTTGGCTTATCGCTATTTTTTCATGTGTTTTTTACTATTACGACACTATACTTTATTAGGTCAGGCGTGGTTTCATGTCGGTTCAAATAACATGAATATTTAAATTGGCTTCTGATTATATTTGTTTTCGTGTGAATTCAGTTATCAATATGAAAATTTAGATTGGGTGTAGCCTATTCAAACAAACATTAAAAAAATCATAATGCTAAAGTTTAGAGGCATTAGTGAGCAAAAACTATCAAAGTGTATTGGCCTTTTTGTTTTGATGATGTTTTAACAAATAATTTATGACTAATATTGTTTGTCTAGTGTTTGTGTTTTCTTATTTAGTCTAGACAAACAATAAGTCAGAGGTTGGATGGAACCGAACATTCACGATCATATCCATTAGAGGATGGAAGGTATAGTGGAGTGAAGTAATACAATTTAAGTCCAATTCAAGATCAAGCTTCATCCGCATCCAAGACAAGCATATTAAAGATCTATAGCTTGGGTATTTTTAGTTTAGGTTTTATACTTGTGTGTAGATACTTTAAAGCTCAATATCATATACACACACACATTTTATGAGTTTATCCGTTTTGGGTTTTATCCACAAACAAAGTTTTTATAAACAAATAAATTTATATATATAGGATAAGTTATTTTAGTTTAGTTATATAGATATGAAACAAATATACATTCATATACATATTCATATGTTTTATATTTTATTGTATTTTGGAAAATATTGTGTTTTTGGTTTATAGACTTAACAACTATAGTTTACATCTTTTATCAAGTCTATAGAATCACTTTACAAAGTTTTAAAAGTTTGTTTAAAATATTTTGTCAAAAACATGTCTTGTTTAGTTTTCATGTTTTGGACCTTTTTACAAAATAAAGAGATTTCTCATTTGGGAGGTGTAATTCTAAAAATACGTTTTGTAACATGTTTATTATAATATTTACAATTATTTTCCAAAGTTTTATATTTTTTAGAATTTATTTACTATTTTTAAAAGAGGTTTGGAAATCAGATTTACTATTCATTTCAGGCTGATAACTTGTTATCAGTCGACTGATGGATTTTATCAGTCGACTGATGAACTCGTCTGGAAAGTCCAAAAGTTTCTATTTTTACGACTGATAAACTATCAGTTGACTAATGAGTTTACCAGTCAACTGATGAGGTCTTTAGTTGACTAATGAGCTGTGAGCTGCCTATAACGGTCAGCTCATTAGTCGACTAATACTATTCATCAGTCGACCGATGGCTTTCTAACGGCTAGTTTTCCAGATTTTTAGGTTTTTATTTTTTTTATATTTTTTCTTAGTTTTCTCTTGATTTTAGGGCTTGTTCTATGATCCTATATATACCCCCTACCTTCTAACTTCTGAGGGTAGTTAAGAAGAGTTTTAAAACAAGTTTAAAAGGGTGTTTAAGTTTTGTTTAAGTGTGTTTTTTAAGATTTGTGTTTTGTGAAGAAAGTTTCACAAGTGGAGAAGATCATCTTCATTGTTTGAGCCTCAATTTAATCTACCTCTCCATCTTGTTTTTCAGAGAAGAATTTCTAAACTCAATTCTAGTTTTGTATTTATTATTTGTTGATTATCATCTTCATTAAGCTAGAGTTTATATTGAGTTTATATTTGATTTACTCATTGGTTACACACACACCCCTTGAGCTTTTAGTATTATCACATTGAGTATATTTGGGTTGTGGGGAGTGTATCATTGAGGGTGAACTACATTGTTGTAGAGAACAAAACTTTGTTATTGTGCATTTATTGTGAGATCACTTTGTAATACACTTGTACACCGAGAGAAGTGTGTGGTGAGAGACGGGGTCGGTTCCAAGAGGAGTGGCGTCGGTAGTAAAGCCTAGAGAGGTCGTAAATCCGAGCACTTGAGGAAGGACATGAGCTAGAGACCAACACTTAGAGGGTGTAGAATGTGATTGCAAGAGTGTGAGATTGTAAAGTTTTCGATGAGCTAGAAAACCAAACTTGTGAGGTGTAAACGGTTTTGGGTGAACGTTGAAAACCCAATTGTGTAGTGGATTCTCCCCGGGAGTGGGGAGCGGAGACGTAGGTCATGGGGACCAAACTTCGTGATCATTTCCTTGTGTTTGCGTTTGTGTTGGCGTATTTCTTTTGTGCTTTGTTTCATTCTATATCGCCATTGTTGTATGTTTATTTCACCCTTGTTTATACTACATATCCTTGCATATAATTTTTTGAATATCATATTTGCTAGGATATTTATTAATAAGTCTTATATTGGCATTAAATCGGATTAGATTAGCATAAACCCTATTCACCCTCCCTCTAGATTGCTTTCAATTGGTATCAAAGTTTGGTGCTCTTTGATTTGTGGCTTAACCGTCTTGAGTTAAAGATCATTGTTCTTATATTTTTACTAATCTAGTTTTGATAATTTTTATATTGCTTGCATAATATATCATGGACATGCACGGTGCACCTAGCTTAGGTTATGCCATTAATATTGCTCCTAGAATAGATAATTTCTCCTATGCTTAATGGGGTGTTAGATTTAAACTTTTTGTTCAATCTAGACTTTTTGATTTGTGGAAAATTATTGACAATGCTTATATTGTGCCCACTTTAGAAAAACCCAAGTAGAGTAAAAATGATAAAAGATTATTTACAATGAACAAGATTTTATTAGAATATTTTCTAAATGCTTTTAACTTATTGTTTTCTAACAAGTTTGTTCATTTTGATAGTGCTTACACTTTATGAAAATTTATTGAAGCACGTCAAGGGATCTTGGAGGCGATCCGACAAGCTTTGACGGCTTTCTCTTCAAGTTCAAATGGAGCATCATTATGCACACGGCCTAGATAGCCCTAGCGAGGTATGCGATTCGGATCCCAAAATTTATTTATCCATTAATGAACTCGCATGTGCATATGATAGATTAATGCATGCCTACACTAAATTACATAATAATTTTATTAATTTAAAAATCAAGCATGTAGAGTTAAAATCCGATCATGAGAAGCTAGCTTCCAAATTTGATATCATTAAAAAAGAGATATAAAGCTTAAAGAAAATAATGATATGTTAAATTTAAAAAATGAAAAATTAACATCATCAATTGCTAGCCTATCTCATACTAAGATTGATGCCATGCTAGAGGTAGAAACTATTAGAAATAAATTTAATTCATTCAAGAATGATCATGCTCTTTCTACTTCTATTTCCAATGCATATGTGCCTAACAATGAGTTGAATCATGTTAAAAATCGTATTTCATCCTTAGATTCAATTCTTACTACATGCATTGAGAAACATAAGAAGCTTGTGAATATGTGTGCTAGGTCTAATAAGTCAAAATCATCCACTCATTTCTCATATTACGTAATTGGAACTATAATGTACGTCTATATCACTATAGTCAATATTACTAGTACATGAGGTATTCCGGCGTCGATATCTTTATATATGACCAGTACTGCCTTGTTATACTACCTAATTTTGATATAGATTATATTTACGTATTATGCTATATCTATATATTTATATACGTACTTTATAAGATTACTCACTATTAATACTAGTATATCCGGCTTAAGGTATATACTATATTGAGTTCTAGTATACTTAGATGTGTATATATGATAGCCTATATGTACTATATATATATATTTATATTCATTATATATATATAGTATGTTATTATATTATTCTAGTATAGTATATATATTTATAATATGTTATTTACTAGGTATATAAGCTGGGTAGTAATATATAGTAGTAATACTAGGGTACTAGGCGATGTTATACGTACGTACTTTATATTGATACTAACTTTATATATATATATTGTATATCAGGGATAGTACATATTATATACAGATATACATATATATATACAATATTCATAATATCACTATATATATCTACTACGTATATAGTATTATTATAATTATGTAGTATATATATTATACTATATATATAGCGTGATAGTATTATATAGGGCTAGTATAGTATATATATTAACCGTAGTATATACAGATATTATCTATATATATAGTATTATAGTATATATGTATGATATATAGTATAATATATGGTTATATATACTGATATAGTACTAACGTGACGTATAGGTATACTATCGTACATTATATACTATAATACCTATATATATAGTTATTATAATTATATATATATTTAATGGTATATATATATACGTATACTATATATCTATATATCATATATACACATATATATTATACTGTCATACATACTAGTAGTATTATGTATATAATTAATACGTATGAACTATATATATATATATATATATACGTATTATTATGTCTTATCATTATATCTTAATATTTATACATTATATATTAAAATAACATTATATATATGGACGTATAATAATTATAGTATATACTCATAACATATATATAATAAAGAGCACTTAATATAATTTATATATAGTAATATTGGAATATAGGGTTCTATAAGTATTATTTATTTCAGGTATGGGTTATTTTTGAGTTAGCTTGCATGGTATAAGATATTAGTTATACTGATGAAATATGGATGTGTTTAAGGAGAAAAAGTGCGGAAAAGATAAGATATAGAAGTGGAAGTTGAAATAGAGTAAAGATTAATATGAGAAGGTGTAGGTTGTGTATCATATATGGCAGTTAGGCAAGTAACCGTCCTTATCCGCAATACGCCGCTGATATACACTATTATACTATGTATGATGTACTGATGTATATGTATATGTATATGTATATATATATATATATATATATATAGCAAAGTTTATAAGTGCTCTATTTGCGATCGTAAATGTCACATTGCTAAATTTTGCTATGATGCACGTAACCCCACAAAATCTAATGTTCCTAGTGTATCCCATCAAGCTTCATCATCATGTACACATGCACATGCACATTCTCATAAAGTTCATCACAAGCATGTTAATGTGTACAAATGTGATCTTTGTGGATATTTTGGCCATTTGGTAAAATTTTGCTTTGATTTGAAAATGATTTCATATTTTCCAAATGATTTTAAAAGACCACATAAGTTAAATATGGTATTCGTGGTAGATTTGGCCACTTAACAAAGTTTTATTTTAATTTACAAAAAGTTTCACATTTGCAAAATAATTTTAAAAGATCATCTTTATTTTTAAATATTCCTCGTGCACATCCATATGGTCTACAAAAACAGATGCATTCATTTCATTGTACTTATTGCAATCGAATGGATCATTTGCATGATTATTGTTATGACCGGACTCGTGCACCAAATGTGCCCAAAAGGGATCATAACCCTAGGGCTTTGAGCTTTAATGATAGGGGTCATGTCTCTAGACTCTTCGGTACCAAGAGTAATTGGGTACCAAAACTTGTTTGATCTTTAAGAATAATTATTTTAATTTTTTGTTTTTCATGTTCTTAAAGATGATTTTTATTTGAACAAATTGCAAACAATTGTTAAAAAATCCTTAAAAGAAAGTATTTGTTTTACGTTGTTAATAAATTAAAAATGATTTTATTTGGCTTTTCAAATCCATAGTTCATGATTCTTATATGTTTTATATTCTTGGTTTGAACTATGTAGTTTTTTGGTATAAACAATGTATTAATATTTATATATTCATTATAAAATACTTTTATGATGTTATTTTATGTGTTTGAGCTTATGGATCATCTATTTGTGCTTTATAATGTATTCTTTATGTGGATTGATCAAATTTTATAAAAAAGATTGCATTCATTGATCAATCATCATTTTTAAATATATTCTTTGTTTTGATTTTGGTGAGAGTTTTATGTTTGAGAAACCCCCGGGTTTATTAGGTGTTTATTTTCCCAAATCATGTTTATCGGGTGCTAAAAGTTTTTATATGAGTTGGAACAAGCTTAAGAGCTTGATATGGTTACCTCTCTTGTTTTCTTGTCAAATATGACAAAAATTGAGGTTTGTTTTTATGTTTTTATGGTTTAATTGATTGATTTATGATTTTATTTGGTTGATTTGTTTTTTCTTTTGGACTTTCATGATTGTCATGATGTTCATGGTTCTCATGTTTTATTTTCAATTGAAAATATTTTTTCATGATTCTCATATTTTTCCACTCTTTTGATTTCATAAATCTATATATACTACTTTTATTGAGACATTTTTTAGTTTATATATTGGGACACTATGTTTCATAACGATACATGTATACATGCTCCCAATCAATCATGATTTATGTTGAATGATTTATAAAAAATTTTGGTTACATTGATTAAATCTTTTTGACTTTCAATGCTTGATTTTATTTTTGGAATTATTTTTTATATATATCATATCGATATATATATTTATGTTTTAGACTCTTGTGACACTCTCTCTTCATGACACATGTATATGTGTTCACTTGGTCTATCTTTATATGTGAGTTGTGTTTAGCATACTTTACATCCATTCTTGCTCACATATGTTTGCCTTGGTCATCATTGCATATATTTCATTAAGGCTTTTTGATAAGGGAAGTTATTCCCTATTATTTGTTTCTATACTCACCATGCTTATAGGTAGGGGGAGCTTTCGCTTTCCTATTTCTTTTATATCCCCATTTTTAATATTGCCAAAGTGGGAGAAATATGTAAGTATATAGTATTTTTTATTAATTTTATATCATATTGATAAATTATTTGTCATCATCAAAAGGGAGAGATTGTTAGCCTTTTTATTTTGATGATGTTTTAACAAATAATTTATGACTAATATTGTTTGTCTAATGTTTGTGTTTTCTTATTATTCTAGACAAAAAATAAGTCGGAGGTTGGATGGAATCTAGCATTCACGACCATATCCATTGGAGGATGGAAAATATAGTGGAGTGAACCAATACAATTCAAGTCCAATTCAAGATTAAGTTTCATCTGCATCAAAGACAAGCATATTGAAGATCTATAGCTTGGGTATTTCTAGTTTAGGTTTTATACTTATGTGTAGATACTTTAAACCTCAATATCACACACACACACATTTTATGAGTTTATCTGTTTTGGGTTTTATCCACAAACAAAGTTTTTACAAACAAATAAATTTATGTTTATATACATATATGTTTGTTTTCATGTGGATAAGTTATTTTAGTTTAGTTATATAGATATGAAACAAATATACATTCATATACATATTCATATATTTCATATTCTATTATATTTTGAAAAATATTATGTTTTTGGTGTATAGACTTAACAACTATAGTTTATATTTTTTATCAAGTCTATAGAATCACTTTACAAAGTTTTAAAAGTTTGTTTAAAACATTTGTCAAAAACATGTCTTGTTTAGTTTTCATGTTTTGGACCTTTTTACTAAATGAAGAGATTTCTCATTTACGAGGTGCAATTCCAAAAATACTTTTTATAACATGTTTATTATCATGTTTACAATCATTTCTCAAAGTTTTACATTTTTAGAATTTATTTACTATTTTTAAAAGAAGTTTGGAAAACAAATTTACTGTTCATTTCAGACTGATAACTTGTAATCAGTCGAATGATGGATTTTATCCGTCGACTGATGAACTCGTTTGGAAAGTCCAAAAGTTTCTATTTTTACGACTGATAAACTATCAGTTGACTAATGAGTTTACTAGTCGACTGATGAGGTCTTCAGTCGACCGATGAGCTGTGAGCTGCCTATAACGGTCAGCTCATTAATCGACTAATACTATTCATCAGTCGATCGATGGCTTTCCAACGGCTAGTTTTCCAGATTTTCAGGTTTTCGTTTTTTTGTCTTTTTCCTTGGTTTTCTCTTGGTTTTGGGGCTTGTTCTATGATCCTATATATACCCCATACCTTCTAAGTTCTGAGAGCAATTAAGAAGTGTTTTAAAACAAGTTTAAAAGGATGTTTAAGTTTTATTTAAGTGTGTTTTTTAAGATTTGTTTTGTGAAGAAAGTTTCACAAGTGGAGGAGATCATCTTCATTGTTTGAGCCTCAATTTAATCCATCTCTCCATCTTGTTTTTCAGAGAAGAATTTTTAAACTCAATTCTAGCTTTGTATTTATAATTGATTTACTTATTGGTTACACACACACCCCCTTTGAGCTTTTAGTATTATCACATTGCGTATATTTGGGTTGTGGGGAGTGCATCATTGAGAGTGAGCTACGTTGAGTTCTTATCCATTGTAGAGAACAAAACTTTGTTATTGTGTGTTTATTATGAGATCACTTTGTAATACACTTGTACACCATGAGAAGTGTGTGGTGAGAGACGGGATCGATTCCAAGAGGAGTGGCGTCAGTAGTAAAGCCTAGAGAGAGGCCGTAAATCCGAGCACTTGAGGAAGGACACAAGCTAGAGACCAACACTTAGAGGGTGTAGAGTGTGATTGCAATAGTGTGAGATTGTAAAGTTTTCGGTGAGCTAGAAAACCGAACTTGTGAGGTGTAAATGTTTTTGGGTGAACGTTGAAAACCCAATTGTGTAGTGGATTCTCCCCGAGAGTAGGGAGCGGAGACGTGGATCGTGGGGACCGAACTCCATGATCATTTCCTTGTGTTTGTGTTTGTCTTGGCGTATTTCTTTTGTGCTTTGTTTCATTCTATATCACCATTGTTGCATGTTTATTTCACCATTGTTTATACTACATATCCTTGCATATAACTTGTTGAATATCATACTTGCTATGATATTTTTTTAATAAGTCATATATTGGTATTAGATCTGATTATATTAGCATTAACCCTATTCACCCCCTCCCCCTTCTAGGGTTCTTTCAAAGTGGAATCGAGAAATAAATTTTAATAAGGAAATATTTAATCATGATGTTTAACCACGTGCACTGCACATGCATAAAAGCAAGTGTGTGTGTGTATGTATGCATATCTTATATTATTATAAATTAAAATATTTTTTTTCCCAAAACGCTCTTCAATTTATAATAAGACACGTATATGGATACATAAAGAAACATAGAAACATATGTACGTAAAAAAGTATACACAAAATTAATGCTAAGATAAGAGAATAATGGCAGAACCCGTTATGAAATCAAGAACTTTGGTCTATGCCAGTAATTTCACTTTTTGATATTTTTTTGGCAATGCAAAATCGAATTGTTATCTACTTCCTATTTGTTAGTCAAATTGTGTGTGCATGAAGATCTGAACACACAATGTCAAAAACCATTGTGTAACATTTTGGTTAAGTAAAACAAAATTACGATGGGGATTTCATGGAAAATGGTATTAGATTGTCCTGTTTGTTTCATAATAACATATCTCATGAGCATGTATATAATTTTTTCTTAACTATGTTAATAATTAAATTTGCAGATGAGGAGGGTGAGGAGGCTCTTTGACCTGGAGGGTGATCGATCACGGAGTATCACCCCAGGTAGTGGTGCTGATGATACACTACCATCTCCGGATGCAGGTATAAAAATTAATTAATACTTTAATATATTTTATAAATTTTTAGTTATCTAGCTCATAGTGTTCATTTGTTGCAGATGCGGGATATTCATCACCCGACCCCTTTGATGCAGCACCAGAACCATCCCCCGACGCAGGTATTCAATATTTAATAATTGATAATGGTTAATTAAAATTTCATATTAATGATTCTTCTTTCTTATGTAGGTGTTACTTGGACCCCGACATATCCATCTTCCATACCGACTTGCGGCCGAAGACACATGACTATCTCAGTTTACCCTTACCTCCGGACTCTCATAAGTCCAAGGCTGACTCAAGGAAGTACCACCCACGTGCTGCGAGAAAGTTAGAGGAAATGCTTCCTATGTTGGAGACTAGGAAAGCTAATGCACTCGCAACAAAAGAAAGAGAGATAACAAATGGTAAATTGTATAAATACTTTTAATTTTCACATGTATATATTATATGATATGTTATCATGTTATTATTGTATGCGCTAAGTGAGATCGCGTAGAGAACGGACGTGGCGGAGGTAAGCCTGAATCTAAACAACCTCCAAGAGGAATGAGGGCGATAATTCGGTAGAATAGTTCTAATTTGCCTATTGGTCCTTGGTCGACCCGATTGAATGCATATATTGGGGTTCTCGTGCGTAGAGCGACTATTATGAACCCTTATTTTCATTTTCGAGAATTATCATGGACCGCATACGAGGCGATATGGACTGAGCTTATGGTAAGTGCATATTGTTTTAGATTTTCATTTATTAATAATTAGTAATTGATATTAAATTATCCTTTCTAAATGTGTATGTAAGCCTTGAGGACTTTGAGGGGGCTTGGAATTATGTGTTTAATATCAAGGTTGAAGCAGTCCTCAAACAATGGAGACATGATATCAAACATGAAACCTATGACAGGTATGAGGAGGACTGGCAGAGGTTTTTAAACCTCGATGACCGAGTTGACGAGATTCATTTCACGGCTCTCCTCATGTATTGGGACAGCGATGCCGCCAAGGTTAGTTTCATGAAAATTACTTTATAATTTTAAGATATTATTTTATTGTATATTTACAGATTTTATTTTTAAAGAATAAATCAACGAAGGGGTCAGAAAATAGAAGAAAGAAGTTGCATGACCTCCACTTGGGCTCACACTCCTATGCCAATCTGGAGGATGTTTATTATCAGGATACGGTATATGTCATTTAAAGCTTTAAAAGATCTTAATGCTTAGTATGATTATAAAATCTCATAATTTATAATATGACAGGGAAAATCATTAATGCCGACACACTTGAGGGCCAAAGCGACGTATGGTACTTTGCGTGATAGATATATGGGTGATGAGAAGAATCGGGATAAGATCACGGCAAATCTCGAGTTAGTGGTGAGACTTATACATATCTTGAGTAGTATTATTAATTCTATTTTGTTGTTAACATTACGAGGAAACGAGAACGCAAATAATATGGTCATTACCTCGAATTAACTATAAATTTGTGCTTTAGGAGGGATTTGATGCTGCATCCAAGGAAGCTGCATCTGTGTACATTTCGCAGGAGGAGGAACAAACCGAGCCGGACCCTCACATGCTTTCTACAGAGGAGAACATCAATCTCACATAGAACCTGATGGGTCATAATAGGTAAGGATGGTAAAAAATCGAATCAATTTGAATACTACATACTATTTATATTTGTTTACCATTATTGATTTTGAGAGCAAAGTTTAATATTTATTTCTCCCTAATAATAGGAGAGGAAGATATCCTCTGCATGGTGTCGGAGCTTCACCCGGCATAAGCATGAGATCATCCAATCAAAAAGACCAGCCACAAGCAGTTTCCAGGCTATGCCATTTGTCGCACGTATCTCTGCGTATCTGATTGACAAAATTGACCAGGAGCTGCATATTCAGGTGACTAATGAGATGACTAGAGTTGCGCTGACGGCGAACTCGATGGACGATCTCATGGGGTATGTTATACAATATTTAAGCGGTGCGATTCCTTATAGCGCGTATGGTGGTATCATACGGATCATTAGCTTGATTGGCGATAATTCCGGCGCTAGACAGAGCAGTGCTCAGGTACCTTATTTTTTTTATATTTATAAATTTATTTTTATTTAATATGTTATCAAACACCACATAATGATTATTCAATTGAACATTCAGAGTGGAGATATTGGAGGGAGCAGCACCCGTTCTCGTAATCGGGATAGAGATACCCCCGCCGACGACGATGGATGAGGTTTTTTTATTTTTAATGCAATAAACAGTTTTATTTGTTATAACACTATATTTATTCATGTCGTGTATCCTATCTTAGTCATGTGCATTGTTAGTATATATGTTGTTGGATGTATATATTAGACGGAACTGGTTGATGTATATTTTGAAGTGGATGGTTGGATTTGTACAATGTGTTGGATTTGGTTAAATTTGATTTTGAATGGAATTGTTATGAATTTTGATTATAATTGGATGGTTGGATGTATTCATGTGTACAATATTTTCTGGATGTATTCATATATTAATGTAATTGTACAAGAAAATACAAGTTATAATTAATTTTTTTTACTGGAAAAAAAGCAACCTAGACGAATTTCGTCTAGGTTGAGTCAACCTAGACGGATTTCCGTCTAGGTTGTAATAATCAACCTAGACGGAATTCCGTCTAATATGACATACTATTCCGTCTAGTCTGACAAACTAGACGGAATTCCGTCTAGTCTTACTAGACGGAATTCCGTCTAGTCCGTAAGACTTGACAGAATTCTGTCTAGTCTGACTACTAGACGGAATTTCGTTTAGTCTGTCAGACTAGACGAAATTCTTACTTCCGTCTGGGTTGATCAACCTAGACGAAATTCCATCTAGTTTGATTCAATCTAGACGGAAGCAAAATAAACGTACCTAACTAGACGGAATTCCGTCTAGTTTGATTCAATCTAGACGGAAACAAAATAAGCATACCTAACTAGACGGAATTCCGTCTAGTTGAACTAACCTAGACGGGATTTTGATCAACCTAGACGGAAATTTCCGTCTAGGTTGCTCGTTTTTCTACTAGTGATATTTGTGTTTAACTAACTGTAGAGAAGCGAAATCATTAACTTGCAATAAAAGATACCTCTATTAACTTTAATAAAAGCGATAGATAAAAATGATATAAGTTTAAGAAAGAATATTGAGGTCTAATACTATGTTAATTAAGCACTAATTTTATAGGTGTGGCGGACACTTACTTTAAAGATAGGTGATACACATGTACATCTTATAGATTAGTGAAATTTACAGAGCATATACTTGTAGTGCAACAACCCACTTTTAATAAAAGAATAGCGCTCTTAATAAAAAAATTCGAATCAGTCTAAATTTACAAAAATGCCCTAAGAGAAGTCGCTAATTTGCGAATATTTTATTGAAAAATCCTCAGAATCCATAAAATTTGCATAAATAGCCAGGGGTTATGGATATTGCATATTCTGCAAAAAGTCTATAGACTCACCACAAGTGCATAGTCCAAAATTATTTAATTATATTTTACTATATTTATTTTATGTATCCTTCCTAATATTATAACTATATCCAAATTTATTCATAGAACAGAAAATTTTATAAAATTCTCAAAAGTTAGTAAATAGAATTATGTCTTTTAGGTTTTAAGAAATAGAATTTTTCTTTTAGGTTTTAAGAAATATAATTGCGTCTTTTGTTATTCCAAAAAATTACAAAATTTTAATAAAGAAATCCTCAATTATAAAAACCCAAAGGTTAGTAAAATATATAGAATAAACACTAAAATTTTGCACAAATAATGATGAATCTTCATAAATTTATAAATTAAATCCAAAAATTTGTCGAAAAAGCCTAAATTTTCATATATTACAAACAATACCCTGGAACTATAAAATTTTTAGATTAATCCTTGCAGACTTAAAAAATAAAGCAAATAAAAAATTATGTGAAGTATATCTTTGGATTTAATAATGAGAAAATTATAAATAAGTCCTCAAGAATTGTCATGATTACATTTAGAATCAAACTTTTGGATAAATTTATAAGAAATTGTGCAAAGCATATTCATGTGCAATGCATGTGCACTATACTATTGTGTCTGTGTGTGTTATAAGAAGAATTTAACCAAAATGAAGCAAAGTAAAGTACATTAAATAAAGAGCTAAAAAGTAGATGACCATTAATACAAAAAACTGATCTAGTTAATTAATAGAAAAGATATAACTAAAGTAGATAATATAAAAGATATGAAAAAAGGGTAATGCCCTCATATATATTTATATTTAATAGAAAAGGCATAAATAATGAAGGTAATACAAAAGGTGTATGAATGAAAGAAGGTAATACAAAAGGTGTTTATAAAAGGTAATTGTATTTTTAAAAAGATCTCATGCCAAATAAATGCGTTTATTACCTTAACTAAGAAAACAACAATTTTCAAAGATAAACTTGATAAGAAATCATCATTTATTCTCAATCTTTGTAAATTAGCTTTGAGAAATTTATGATGAGACTTTAATGGCAATAAATCTTCATAAATTATAATAGTGAAATTTCGGATATCCTTTAATGCCGATCAAAATGGAAAAAAGCATTCAATATGGTCAATGTAAATGCATAATAAATATGGTAGAGATGTTGTTGAAGACTTGCCAGTAAATTTTTTTTAAAGAATGCTTTTTCTCTCACAGTCTTGATGAGTTTGTATTAATGGCTTGAGTATGTGTTTTGTTGCAAATCTAAAAAACTAAAGAGGAATTTTGTTTTTAATATTTTCTGATAAGATGAGATGAGATGTGATGTTGCTTAAAATAAACTAATTGTTTCCCAAGTTTTTGAATTTTTCTTGCAGTATGGCTATTTTGGCTATTTTTATGGGTTAGACTTAGCATATTCAACGCTCCAGTACTGCTAGTGTGCACAAATAATGATGGCCAGGTAGTGAAATACATGAAGTAGGAGAGAGAATGTTATTATCTGATGTGGTAAATGCTTACAATATGATTGGAACAAAACATGGATTTCCTATTTACAAACTTCTGCTTTAGATATAACTAGTGTGCACCCCGTGCAAAAAACAAGACCTTTATTTTTTTATTTCTGGTACAACAATTTTATATTTAAATATAGTTTTTATAAGTGCTATAGTAATATTTTTTTAAAATGTTACAGCATCCCACCTGAGCTACAGAGTTATTACTACAATAATATTTTTCAAAACTACTGTTCCTGCCTGTGCTACAATAATTTATTGCAGCATTAATAATGAATCTTGGATCCTCCTGTCAGTGTTACTGTGATAAAAAATACAGCAATTTATTGTATTATTTACTGTAGCATAAATAGTGAATTTTTTTTGTCAATTAAATAGTGAATCTTGGCCCCTCTCATTATTATAGAGGAATAGATAGTAATATCATAAATAGTGAATCATGGGTCCTCCCATTATTATAGAGGAATAGATAGTAGTAGATTAATGGCTATCATAAAGACACATCACTAGTCTCATAATTAGTTTCATGCTTTTTGGTCCAAACTCATTTCTCCTCAAAAATATTAGAATTAATGGTTGTATAGCATGACCTCTGCGTTTTGAATCTGAAACGCGGGCATGACCCCTGTATTTTGACTCTGGAACGTGGGCATGATCCCTGCGTTTTGACTCTAGAATGCGGGCATGAGCCCTGCATTTTGACTCTGGAATGCAAAGGCGAGCCTCAGGCTGGTTTGGTGAGCTTCAGGCTAAGTTCAATGTTCAGGCGAGGTCCAGCCTTGTAGACGAATTTCAGAGCATAACTTAATATGAAGAACATGTCATAACTTTCAAATCATAAGTCAGAATCAGATGAATTATATATGAAGACGAGATGCAACCAACCAAACCGACCCCCATAGAGTTCGGTTTACTCCTAACCCTTTTGCCAAATTCCTTACAGTTTAAGAGATATCTGCGTTTTGATTTGAAGTGATCGTCAATTTGTAGTCTCTTTTGCTAGAGCATTGCAAAGATCGTCATCTTGTAACTTTCGTCTTGGCTCCTCGAAAATATGAGAGTCATCAGATTGTAACTTCCGATGTTGATTGTGAAGGCTGTGAATTAGAGCTATCATTGGTTGTTGTGAAGGTTGTCAGATTGTAACTTTCATCGATCTATGTGAAAGTCTTCAGAATGCGGGCATGAGCCCTGCATTTTGACTCTGGAATGCAAAGGCGAGCCTCAGGCTGGTTTGGTGAGCTTCAGGCTAAGTTCAATGTTCAGGCGAGGTCCAGTCTTGTAGACGAATTTCAGAACATAACTTAATATGAAGAACATGTCATAACTTTCAAACCGTAAGTCAGAATCAGACGAATTATATATGAAGATGAGACGCAGCCAACCAAATCAACCCCCATAGAGTTCGGTTTACTCCTAACCGTTTCACCAAATTCCTTACGGTTTAAGAGATATCCGCGTTTTGATTTGAAGTGATCGTCAATTTGTAGTCTCTTTTGCTAGAGCATTGCAAAGATCGTCATCTTGTAACTTTCGTCTTGGCTCCTCGAAAATGTGAGAGTCATCAGATTGTAACTCCCGATGTTTATTATGAAGGCTGTGAATTAGAGCTTTCATTGGTTGTTGTGAAGGTCATCAGATTGTAACTTTCATCGATCTACATGAAAGTCTTCAGAATACGGGAAGTCATCAAATTGTAACATCCATCATCGGTGTTTGATGGGGATCAGCTATCTGTAGTGATTTTTAGACAACCTACAACAACATTCTCTCAGCTATTTGGAGACTGTTCTGTTTTCTTCAAAATCCATTCCCTTTCATATATTAACAGTCCTAAATCCAAGCCCTAAGACCTCCCATAATTCTGATTCTAATCTTACAAGCTACAATGGCTCTCCTCTCCTTCTTCTCTGGCAACAGCGACTCCTGCATCTTTACCATTGCTCTCCTAACCCTCTAAATTTCTGTCGCCTTCAACATCAACACCCTTGCTTTTATCTCTGCCCCCCTACGACATGCGGTCCCGTTTCGGTTAGTCCCCACCATTCTTGTTGCCGCCGCCTGGTTCATAATGTTGGGGGAGAAACCAAGCTCAATCTAGAGTTGATGTGTCTTAAACAGAAGTTAGGAATCAATTGTAACCCAAAAGCTATTGACCCAAACTCTTATTTAAATGCATCACTCTTTCTTATCTTATCCAATGTGGGACTATACTCATATATTTATCACTTCAACAACTCTCACTTCATTTGTGAGTATATTTCAATTCAACTATAATTCAATCTTCCACTGAATTCACTAAGTTTTGCACCACTTCACTCATGGGCTAACCAGATAATGCATTCAACACATAACTATCAAATATTCGTAGGAACTTCCACCACTTCACTCATGATGACTAACTAGACTATATCATTCCTATGGGCATCCGTGGATTCTTTCGACACCTTCGGGCTTCACATCGAAGATCATATATATTTTTTTAATTACTTGGACCATGACTTTAGCTCTGATACCATTGTTGGGGGAGAAATCGGGCTCAATCTAGAGTTGATGGGCCTTCAACAGAAGTTAGGAATCAATTTTAACCCAAAAGCTATAGCTATCAGGTATTGACCCAAACTCCTATTTAAACTCATCACTCTTTCTTATCTTATCCGATGTGAGACTATACTCACATATTAATTACCTCAACACATAATGGAGTCTCCAATATCCCTTCTGATCTGATAGATATAGTCGATAGATCAATAAACTTTGAATCATAATTTCATATAGATATTTTTTTATTATGGAGAAAATTTGATGGGTTTTATTGGTTGATTTGTAATAGTATATTTTCTAGAATTATATCTTGGCAACATGCTGTTTGACTATCCTTTAAATTTATATAGGAGAACTTTTTTTTAGTTTTTCTTGATTTTTTTCTCTTTTGCTTTCTAGGATCTGAACTTCGATAAAGATAGTAGGTATGTTATCTTTTTTCCCCTCTTTTGAGGTATAAAACTGAACTTTTACTTAAATTTTGAATATCGTACTCCCTTTAAAAGTACGAGTTCGGGAAAATCTTTTTAAGGTCAGTATTACCCTTAGCCTTTTCTGAATATTACATTGTTATCCTAAACTATTCTATGTATCATATCTTCTTTGAATTGGTAACCAAATGATTTATTCTATTCATAATGAGACTTAACATGTTATTGGATAAAATAGAATGGATTTAAAATAATTTAAATCCTTTAATAATTTTAGTTTATAGAAAAATCTAAAAACATATGCTAGCCAGTACCTACAAGTTTTTGAACTTAATAAAAATATACTCTAAGTTTTTTAAATTGCAAAAATGTCCTTACAAATTCAAAATTTTATTAAAACATCTTAAAAATTATAAGTTTTAATTATCTCATTTAGTGAGAAATCTGAAAAACATATGCTAACTAGAAACTAAAAGTTTTTCGACTTTGGAAAAAATATCTTGTAAGTTTTAAAAACTACAAAAACACCCTTAAATATTCAAAATTTATAAAAAAAACACCTTAAAAATTTTAAACCTATAAACATACTAAAAACCTACAAATAACACAAACCACCCCTAAAAAATTATGGAATTTACAATACATACTCTGAACTTTTTACGAATTATAAAATAAAACCCTCAAAATTATAAAATTATAAAAATCCTGATAATTTCTGACCTAATAGTACATTAAAAATATAAGAATTATAAATATTCTCTACATAATTTATAATTTATAGAAAATACTCTTAAAGCTTTTAAAATTACAAACAAACATTTAAAATTTAAAATTTAAAATTTATAAAAACACCCTAAAAGTTTTAAATTCATTAGTAAATTGAAAGCATATGAATTATAAATACTCTATAAATAATTTACAATCTGTAGAAAAGGCCTATAAGTTTAAAAAATTACAAAAAGTCATTAAAATTCATAATTTACAAAAAAACACATGAGAATTTCTAACCTATAGACACTAAAATGAATATGTAAAATTACTAACAACCCTTAGAAAATTAAAATTTTATAAAAACAAATATCATACACATTTTGAAAGTATAGGTTTAGGAAAAATGTTTCATGGTAAATATTATCCATAACTTTTTTAAAAAGAGCATAACTAATTGAGAATCTATTAAATTTGAAATTTATAAAAAATACCCTTAAAAGTATATTACATTAAAATTACCCCTCCAAAGTTTGAATTTTTTCAATGATTTTTTTTATAATTCCTTGATTTCAATCTAATGTTTAATAGTTTTATATATTTGTAAATTAAAAATTTTAGTGTATTTTTTTATACTTTTAAAACTTTTGAGGGTGTTTATTTTATAGTTTTCTAAATTTTTATTGTGTTTTCAGTGTAATGCACATATGCATCAATTAATGATGATATTGAAGAATAAGTCATTCTTAAGATTATTAGACCATAGTTTAGTATGCACATCACTATTCCTAGACAGTATAATTTATATATGTAAAATTTTTTAGACAATCTATATCATGATTAAAATGATTTTGATTTTAATGTACTTTTTTTATAAATTATATTTAATGTGAACCCATCATATAATTTTTAACTGTGGTCATTATAATTTTGATACGTTTGATTGATTGACTATATACATATATAGACCATAGACTACTTTACTTTCTCACATGAGTTAATATTTGGTGCTTAATAATTTAAAGTATTACTTTTAAATTTAATATAAAGAGGAGCTCTAATAACATTTATTTATTTACCTACAATGAAATATAATCTCAATTCCTATTTTTTGTTAGAGATTTAATCTTTAGTTACACGTATCAATTTAGCAAATAAAATAATAATTATTTATATTTAAATTATGATGATTGTAGTTGGTCACTCACTATAAAATTTTTATGAAGTCAAATACCTTACTTTATATAGCTATCTACAATACCAATATATATTTTATAAATTAGTTCTAATTTAACGTATTAATAATTTTTCCTTTGTAGAAACTTCTTCCTTGTCTTTTAGACTGTGTAATCACTATATCACCATTCTAGCATAGAATGGACCTCACTCTAAATAGGCTACAAATTAATATTTAAGTTGCACTGAAGTATATACTATTGCTACTATATTTATATATTTTTTAAGAAAATCATGTCAATACTTTTAAATAGAAAGAATATTCTAACATCTAATATTATAAAAACTAAATATAGCCAATTGAATGATTAGCAAAAGAGAACTTACTTTAGAAAAGTGTGAATAATAAGATAAAAAGAAAAGTTAATGACATTGTCAATAGTACTACAAATAGCAAACTATAACATAAAATTAACGTATATTGTGGAGCCCAACTAGTGGCTATAAGCATCGAGGTTTTTATATGCATACTTTATAATTTATTAAAAAGGGTCATATAATCTTATATAATAAAATTAATTTAATATTGAATAGTAATATCATTATAAAAATATCATTATTAGAAAAAAATTCTTCATGAATCGATATGTTCTTTATAATATTGTAAGACCCCATAGATTTTGATAATTTATATATGTGATTATTAATGAAAATAATATTTATTTATGAAAAATATCTTTAGGACATGATTGTGCTTGAAAACTAGCGTTTTGAGCTTATGAGAATGTATATATGCATGAGTTATGATGTTGAGTTTGCAATTTGCAAATCATGTGCAGCAGAGTCGTAGAACCCAGTTTTTAGCTCATGAGTCGACCCATAACTGTCATGAGTCGACTCATGATATCAACTCCCAGTGTCATAAGTCTTTGCTGAGTCGACTCATTATCTTATGAGTCGACCCATGAGTCATGAGTCGACTCATGAGTCATGAGTCGACTCATGACAGTCATGAGTCGACTCATCGAGGGTTTTCTGGTTTTTGTGAATCGAGTTTGTTCGGGTTTCGGGTCGGGTTTTAACTGTTCATATATATTCTCCTCCATCCGAAAAAACCTCTTTTCATCAGTTCTCCCCAGAGAAACCCTAGCCTCCTCTCCCCTTCAAAACCCTAGTTCGTTTTTGGGCGTTTTTGGGAGATTTTCGGGGGATTTCAGTAGTTCCTTGTGGTTTGTAGCGAGGGGAATCGTTCTTCAACACATCTGAGGCGAGTAGCATCTCGCCCAATCTCTCTCCTATGTTTTTATCAGTTTATAAACGTTTTTCATGAGTTTATTGAGCCTAAGACTTATTTTCAAGTATAAATCAATGTTCTTATTAGTGTAAATGCTAGAAATCATGTGTTTCAGATTTTAAAATCCCCACCAACGAGTTTTTGATGAAAACCCAGATCTGGGAATTTATTTAAAGAAATAAAAATATGAGTTTTATTTGTTTAAATGTCATCTTTCATGTTTAGGGGTTAAATGTTAGATCTAACATGTAAGTGTTCATTTCTCATGCTAGATAGGAATTCTTTTTCACTGTCTCATAGTTTAGAATTGATAATTAAGGAGGTGTAAATCAGTGTAGTGGAAGTATGGAACGAGATGACGAGCTGCAGTTGCAAAATATCCAGTTTTCAACTCGTGAGTCGACTCATGACACATCATGAGTCGACTCATCAGGTTGAGTCGACCCATGACTGTCATGAGTCGACTCACGAAGTCAATTCCTGTTATTCATAAGCGTCTGCTGAGTCGACTCGTCAGTTTATGAGTCGACCCATGAGTTATGAGTCGACTCATAGCTGATCAGGAGTCGACTCATCGGAGTTTTTCCTATTTCGTTTGTGTTTCTGCTTGATCACCTACTGTGCTTATACTTTCATACAGTGTTCATATATGATCGAGGGTTCTGTTTATCTTTTGTTGAACATGAGAAGTTGCCTTGTTTATCGGGTATTAAATTACAGTATTTATGATTTCATCTACACATGTAAGATGACTTTTCTGGCACAAGCTTAGATCTGTACAGCGAGGCATGTACAAGAGTAGAATATGTATACCTTTAGTCCTCGTGTTGGACTATAATCCATTAAAGTCCTCGTGTTGGACTATAATCCATTAAAGTCCTCGTGTTGGACTATAATCCATTAGAGTCCTCGTGTTAGACTATAATCCATTACAGTCTTATGTTGGATAATTGCTAAACCTCGAGTATGTTTCTTAACCGAGTTTGGAACACGACATATTATATGAGGCTGGGACATGATAGCTACCTAGGGTGGACATGACATTTATTGTAGCTTTGACATGTTTAAATTGTATCGGTAGAGATGAGTTTGTTTTCTTTTCTTTATTGTTTCTTGTGTTAAACCTCGGGTTTAGTACTTAGGAATTTACAATTTGAGATACAAGGTATATACATGAGGGTTTCCTTGTTTGGATTATTTCGCTCGACGTACCTATGCTCGTGTTGTAATTTCCTAAGTACTAAAACCCACTATTGTTAGTACAAATGATTTTATATTTTTATGTATTAACTGTATTTTTATATACAACGAGCCCTATCCCTTGGGGTTGGTTGTGATGTTGCTCGCTAGCGCTTTGACGCTCGTTGTCCCTCCCCCTTTCAAGTAACGAGCCCGGAGCCCAAAGAGTCGCAGGTTGAGGGCGATTTTTATTAGCGCCGTTTATCATCTTATTAGATGTATTTCATTTTGTACTCCACTCGAGACATTTATTTAGACTTGAGAGATTTATATTCTAGAGTTGTAAAGGTTGTGTGCCTTACTTCATGTATCAGATGTTTTGTATTTTGAGACATGTTGAGATCTCCAGACTGTTATTATTCATTTCAGACATTGACTATGTATTCCGGCTTATTTGGTTGATGAGAGGTATTAATCCGAGATCTATTATTTCATCATGTATTTATTGTAAAATCTTTTACTTGCTTTGTACCTACACCTGTTGTTGATTCCATTAGAGAGATAGTAATTGTGATGGTGAAACATGTTATTGCACGGTATGGTGCATGGCAGGTTTGACATTCCTGATTTCACCTCGGACTGCAGCCTTGTGTGAACCCAGGGGCGCCACAAATATTAAGCTATGCACTCTAAATTCTTGTGTCTTTTATAGAGCCAAAAAGTTTGAATACATCATCTAATATATTGCTCTCACTATAACAAAACCCACTTAAGAGATAAGAATATTCCAGATGAGTTATGTATCCTATATATAATACAATTGTCCTAGGCAAATGAGTTATAATAGTATTTTTATTCATATCGTATGGGGTAAGATTGAATAAGGACCTTGCATCAAAGTAAAAAGATTTTTATATTTTGAGCACATGACGAAATATATCATAATCTCCCTGTTCTAATTTCGTAAGAAAATAATTCTTCATACTTTCAGTTTTACTTCTTTGATAAAGAGAATGAGATATAAAATTGAATGAGAATATTAGATAATATAAATATGAGTGAAACATCAACTAAAAATTAACGTGAATATGAGTCAAACTACAACCAAAAGTTTAATGGACATATTATAAGTAAATTCATATGCAAAATTCTTTTGCGAATTGAGTGATCACCCATCTTTTGAAGACTTTAAGATACTAATAAATAGAGATGTTGTACTATATTAATGTGTTTATAACTCATAAATTGTAAATCACGTGGCCACAGTCTAGATTGAAGGAAATAATAATAATATTTTATTTGAGAGAGAGATTATTGACTTGATGATCAATCTCACAAAAAACTTTGATTTCTTTTTTTATTTTACTCTTTTTTTATCAATTAAAATAATCATGGTATTCAACCACATGATTGCACATGCATCTCAACTAGTAAATTAAAAAATGGAACTTTTTAAGGCATTTTGATATCTTTTGATGTTAATGTTTTTATTTATTGATTTTCTTTTAACTTGTTCCAAAATTTTTGAGGGAAAATAAAAATTTTAGTAAATTTAGAAGACTTGTATTAAATTAATTTTGTACATGCACCTTTAAATCTGCACATGATAAATAGGGTTTGGGTTGAATTTTTATTTTCCCCTAAAGTTTTACATATACAAAATTGAAAATGATGTTTCTAACAGAATGCATATTGTCAGGTTTGTAAATATCATCTGTTCAAAATCCTATGTTTTTGTATTCATTCGTTAGATATCTTATACATATCAAGGATATGCATTCTCAAGCAAACAATTTGCTTTAGCATTTTACTCTAATGAAACTATTGTGTTGATATTGGCAAAAGTATTTTATTTGTGTTTTTATAAGTTTCTACCATAATATTGGCTAATGTCATCCTAATGTTTTATAATTGTTTTAGTTTAAGCTATTGGACATGACATGAAAATATAATTTTGTAGATAATATCACACATCACCAAGAACCTAAATAGATAGAAATTGATAATAACTTTCCTGATCCATATTATAGATTGACATATGAAACAACATTTATCCTGAGTATTATGTGAACTATTACGAATTACGTACCTATATGTTAATTAGATGCTTTAAATCTTTTCTAAGTTTACCTAATTGTTCATTAGGAATCATTCTCCACTATAAATCTTATTTCATATTGTTTGGGGGAAATTTATAATAAGAAAATAGAAGAATTGAATCTGATTCATTCCCTCTAACTAATTAGAAAAAAAATGTTTACAACTCTCTCGATCTCTTACTGATTATAATTTGAATTTCCGTTTACAAAAGAGAAGAGGATCAATATAAATCCTCTCCTTTGTTTAAGTCTGGGTTCTTCACGGTGGCGATGTGTAAAACCCTGTGAAATTTGATAAATGAGTTTTTATTATGAAATATATGTTCATATCATACATGAGTATGATAACAAGTGTTTGAGGATCAAACAAGTGTATTTATGTGAGAGGAAATCGAGTGTCTAGATCAGCTCATACACAACATGCACAAACAGGAGAAAACCTACGCGATCGACCATGACGGTCGACCGCCGCGCGTGCAGTTGTGGCAGGAGGCCTCTGCATCTTGCGCGGTCGACCGTGACGGTCGACCGCTGGGAGTTTTGCCAGTTTTCCTGTTTCGGATCAGTTTGGATTTTTGGGTCGGGTTGGAGGGCTCATATATATATTATTTTATTCGTGAGAGCCTCCTCACCATCTCAGAAAACCCTAGCAGCCTCCCCCTACCCTCTTACAAACCCTAACCCTAATTTTTGGGCATTTCTCGACGAGTTTTGGGAGTTCGAGCGAGATCCAACGGCGTTCAGCGAAGGAGAACCTTCTCACGACCTTACCCATAGTAGTTCATCACCTTTTAGGCGAGTTTCATCTTGCCCAACCCTATACCCATATTTTTAGATGTTTTAATAATATTTTTCATGTGTTTTGTGAGCCTAACATGCTAGATTTTTGCATAAAAATAGATCTATATGTTGTATTTTGCAAAGAGAATGCGTTTTCAGTTAATAAAGCTCACCCACGAAATTCTTAATATAGATCTAGATCTGAGTTTATGTCTAACAAGAGTTTTGCAAGAAAGATATTTGTTTTTGAAGTTTTCGACACGAAATTTACATGTTTAAAATTTGATTCGTTCTATCGATAATGATTAGACTGAAATTTTCACATGTTCTGGTTATGCTAAATCACTTATGAAGGATTAATAATGTATATAATCATCGTACGAAAGATTTTGGATCAAACCAGGTAGAACAGAAACCTAAACTAGGGTTTCTGCTTTTACGCGGTCGACCGTGGCGGTCGACCGCGTGTCGTGCACAGAAGCAGTAAGCTTCTGCTCTAGTCACGGTCGACCGCGACGGTCGACCGCTGGGGATTTTTCTGCTTTTGTTCTGTTGTGCTTAGAGTTGTGTGGCTAGCATAATATCTTTGTTATAGGGGTTTGATATACCTTAAGAATCATGTACATGATTTGACTACAGACATGGGTCTTAGATTTATTCACCAGGGTATGAGGATGAATAGTATATATGTTGGTTTGACATCATTCACATGTTACAGTCCTCGTGTTAGACTATAAGTTATGAGAGTCCTTGTGTCGGACTATAAACTATTAAAGTCCTCATGTTGGACTGTGAGCTATTGAAGTCCTTGTGAGGGACTATGAGCTACTGAAGTCCTCGTGTTGGACTGTGAGCTATTAAAGTCCTTGTGAGAGAGTATAAACTATTTAAGTCCTCGTGTTGGACTATAATCCACTACAGTCCTCGTGTTGGACTATAATCTACTACAGTCCTCGTGTTGGACCTTAAGCTATTTCAAGATTTCATATTTGACGTATGACAGATTATTTATGGCATGGTTGGAGATGGAGTCATTACTCCACGTTGTAGTTTGGATTTGATAGTTAGCTATTTACAATATGAGCTTAAGGGATTGTGAGTTACCCACGCACATGTTGTAAATTCCTAAATATCAAAATTTCATTTTATTTCAGAGTTTATGATTGACTATCTATATGTATTAACAATTATTTTCTATCCAACTAGCCCTTCCTCTTAGGGTTGGTTGAGATGTTACTCGCTATAGCACTTTGACGCTCGTTGTTTCCCCCACTTTTAGGTAACGAGCCAGGTGCACGGAGAGCCGTAGCTTGATGGATTTACTTTAGTCATTATTTATAGATAGTGTTAGTAGTTATGTCAGAACTCTACAGTAGATGTATTTTGTTAAATATTTTGAGATATTATTTCTAGTTTTGAAAAAGGCAAATGTGCCTTAGTAATACTTCATTTGATTTCATATTGTGAGACAGTTGTATCAGTTCAGATGTTTTCTTCTCAGAGATTTATTCATTTATATCAGTGATGATGACTTTTCTTCAGAGTATCTGTTGTTTCATATTTCTTCTGTATTTTCTCTTTTGCCTGTTTTGTACCTACACCGGTTATTGATTCTACTAGATAAATATTTACTGTAATGGTGAAACATATTATTGCACGGTGTGGTGCATGGTAGGTTTGATATTCTTGGTTTCACCTTGGACTGCAGCCTTGTTGAAATCAGGGGCATCACACGATGGAATACCTCCCTTGAATGCTCGCGTCGAGTTTGCTTTCTGTTGATGATCCGAACATCTTGTTTCACTGGAACATAGTTGATTCTTCTTGATTGATATTGAGGATAACTTGCGTGATAAGTTTGAAATTAACTCTTAACGAGTTTATGAACTCAGAGCGAGTTTTAAACTCTGTGAAAAGAGTTGTTTGAACCGAAAATTCGGTTAATAGCCAAGTGAATTTGTTGTTGCTGAATGATGCCTCAAGATCCCTTTGTTGCCAAGAAGATGATCCGAAGAAGCTGATCTCTAGATCTCCAAAGGCCCATAGATCCACAAATGATCCGCTGCCAGATGAAGCCCCTGGATGATCTGATCCAAGATCTTGATTCCAAATCCCAGATCCTAAGATGCTCTAAGAGATAATTGCCGATCTTAATTCTTCAGTAATTCCCCCAAAAAGTTAGCCCCGAACTCAGTTGAGTTTACCCATATTTATAGGGGGATTAAGGGGTGTAACTACCCCTCTTAATCCGCACCTAAGGTGGGGCGGAAATCCCTCCAATCGTGGGAGAAAACAGATTCTGAAACCGTTCAGCTCGAGCTTGAGTGAGTCAAACACCGAAAATAGCGTTCTGGACTCGAACTCTGCGTTTTAGACTTGAAACGTAGAGTTGGCATGTTTTAGACTGAAAATGCTGTGTTCGCATAGTGTTGTAAATATAAAATGCAGAGTTGGGACGCAGAGATAAACTCTACGTTTTGAGTCCACGAACTATGCGTTTTCAACTGGAACGCTGGGGATGAACTATGCGTTTGGATTTGAAGAGATCGTGAGTTTGTAGTCTCTTTTACTAGAGCGTTACAAAGACTGTCATCTTGTAATCTTCGTCTTGGCTCTTTGAAAATATGAGAGTCGTCAGATTGTAATTCCCGATGTTGATTGTGAAGGCTGTTGATTAGAGCTTTCATCAGTTATTATGAAGGTCGTCAGATTGTAACCTTTATCGATCTATGTGAAAGTCTTCAAATTGTAGCCTTCTGGAAGCCGTCAAATTATAACTTCTATCATTGGTGTTTGATGGGGATTAGCTATCTGCAGTGATTTTTAGATAACCTACTCATATTAAAGTTGATCTTTTTTGTTTTTAATTCTTTTTATTAAGTATGCTTTTTATAACCTTCCTTAATTTCTTGACATATTTCAAAGCTCTCTCATACTTCTTTGACAAACACTTATCTTTCTAGTTGCAGGGTATGGAGATTGAACAACGTTGTTGAGAGGGTGTCTCATGGCTCCAAACAGCCTGTGGGCATGACCAATAAGAAGCTCAACAATGGGAAGAACAAGTACGGATTTGTTAATTCGGACACTTTAGAATCTCTATTTGGTTCCTTTTGATAGATTGCTAATACATTTTCCTTTATTTATTTCTGTGTGTAATTAGGTCTGGAGGTAGTGGTGTAGCCAATCAAGGCTTGCCCTAGGCAGCTGCCCAGGGCAAGAAAGTGGCCGAAGATCACATCGATGCTGCAAACGAGTCTCCGCCTACAACCTCCCCTCCTCTGCTTGCTCTCGGAGGCGCTGGCAGTGCCAGCATCGTTGTGGCCTTCGACAACGTAACACTGCTCGCACTCACTGCGCCGTCCAAAAATCCCATCGTCGCCCCGTTAGGAAGCTGGTTGTATATTCCATCAAACAACAGAAGGTTGAATCCGCCGCCGAGAGCAGCTTTGTGGACATACTCGTAGACCACCTTTATTTTTCGCCCAGGGCAAAAAATAATCCTTGCTACGACACTGTCTGGAGGTTAGTTGCAAGGTTCCTAACAGAAGAACATTGTGGTTTCAATGGTGAGGTGTTGTCCTTTTTGCAATTTTAAGTTAATTGAGCTTGAAAATTTTTACCGTGGAGTGTGTGCCAAGATGAGCTCCATGCATTTGTTGAAGTGAGAGTAGAAGACAATGAGCTTTTGTCTTAAACTGATACCTTGTAATGATATGATATCTGATTTGAAATTTTCATATTACTCTTAAAGATTCATGCTTATCCAAGCCCAACTGTTTATATGTGATGTGCAAGAAGGAATCTTTTCATGCTATAGTTTCATACTTGTTTTTTTTTTGACTTTATATATTTTGTTAATACTAAAAAATTTATGTTTATTCATGGTTTATATGTCCTATAGATACCTCTTATAAAATTTACATCTGGGATTTACATTGAAGATACTTGTGAGTGTGGCCATAAAGAAGGAACCTCAACTAAAAATTGATTGCACATGATGAGAGACTATTTGTTTTCTTACACTAAATCTTCTGTGCTTTTTCCCTAAATTCTTGCTCTGATTTATCTTTATTTCTACTTTTGTGTGCTGTGATGACTAAAATTGTTTCTCACATTAGCTTTTAGGTTTTATAGTGCAAATAGTTTTATGGGCACAAAGATCTTGCCTTATTTTTTCAAAATATTGTCTATTTTTTCCTTTTCTAATTTATTCAATTTGTTTTTGAAGTTATGTGAATGTTCCAGTTCCTTGGTTGATTTAGATTTTTTTGTTGAACTAAAAAAACAAGAAGAGCTTTCTTTTTCATATATATATATATTATAATATATATATATATATATATATATATATATTATATATATTTATATACATGGAGATGTTCTAAATAAAAACCTCCTTAGCCTAAAATAAAAACCTCCTTCATCAATGACTAGGATTCAGTCAAACAGTCAACAGACACATGCATTAATTACCTCATTAAACACATGCATTAATTACATCAACGCAGTGAATCTGGATTCACTACAGTGATTCGAGATACGTTGAGGTAGTGAATCTGGATTCACTGCGTTGAGGTAATTAATGCATGTGTATGTTGACTGTTTGACTGAATCCCAAGCCATTGGATTCATCTAGATCCAATGATGAAGGAGGTTTTTAGTTTTTAGGCTAATGAGGGTTTTTATTAGAACCGTCCGCTATATATATATATATTATATATATATATATATAATATATAATATATATATATAATATATATATATATATATATTATATATATATACTATAATATATATACTATATATATATATATATATATATATATATATATATATATATATATTATATATATATATATATAATATATATATATATATATATATATATATATATATATATATATATTTATAGTTTGTATATATATATTGTAATATGATATATTAGATCATTAATATATTTGGTATATATATATATATATATGTATATATATGATATATATATATAATAATACTATATATATGATATGTATATATATAATATATACTTATATATACTATATATATATATATATAATATATATATATATATATAATGTATATATATATTATACATATATACATATATAATATATATATATACATATATATATACACATATATATATATATATATACATATATATATATATATATATATATATATATATATATATATAGCACACACACACATATATACATATATATATACATATACATATATATATATATATATATACTGGTATCGATGCTGGTATCGATGCTGGTATCGATGCTGACGTACAGTTTGTTACGAATTAAGGGCTAAAATTTATTATTTTTGGATAAGATTTTAATCCAATGGCTCTCATTCACTGATGTTTACTATAAATAGGGGTAGAGAGTGAGAGGTTAGGGGTGTAAAAAATTTTGTAACTCTATTTGGAGAGGAAGGTAACTCTTAATTGAGAAGGCCATCCAAATTTGTAACTTTTATTATAATTAATAAAAAAAAAAATTTCCACTTCAAATCTTCTTCTCTTTGTTGGATGATGATGATGGAGATAAAGAAAAGTTTGAAGGTTTGCTTTTCTTTTATTTTTCTCTTTTATTTCTTTTTAGTAATTTCTTTATTATTGCTTATTAGTTAGATTTACATTCATGTTTGTAGTGTAGATTTAATTTCTTGTATTTTTATTTTTTTTGCACTTTAATTTGTAGAGTAGATTTATTTTCTTACATTTAATTTTTACAATTTATTTTGTAGTTTATATTTTAATTCTTTGTAGTTAGATTTATTTCTTGTTCATAGTTTAGATTTTTCTTTTTTTTTCTTTTTGTAATAGTTATTTTTCTTCTTGCTTTTATTTCTTAAGATGTGAAATTAATTCTTGTAGAAATCTTAGAATTATATGAAACTAGTCTAATTTCCTTTATATTGTATGAATTATTCTCTTTCACTTAAAATATTCATGTTTAGGATAATCAACTAGAAAACTAATTGGTAGAAAAAGAATTTGATAATCTATTTAAAATATTCATGTTTAGGATAATCAACTAGAAAACTAATTGGTAGAAAAAGAATTTGATAATCTATACATTTCTTAAATAGTTTGATATGTTATGCTTATGAATTCTAGGAATACTATCTTGTTGTTGTTCTTATCATGAATAGTAATTTTGACTTAGATGATAGTTTGATAGGTTATATTTTTCTTAAATGGTTTGATAGTCTATGCTTAATAAATCTAAGTTGAAATATGATAAAAAGAGAATAGTTTATATATTTTGTAATTGAGATTAGCTAGTGGATTAAATTCTAGATTTCTCATATCTTTAATTGAATCCTCCATCTTGACTTTCTTGAATTTTCTTTTCATTCTTGATTTTATTTCTTGATTTTATTCATTCTTCTTTCTTGCCTTGTGATTTCATTTATTCTTTGATTCTTTCTTCTCTCCTCTAAAATTCAATTTATTGTCTCTTGCATATATTCACAACAATCACTCTCACTCATCATAACTCTCACACTTATTCTTTAATCCTAATTTTGTCACGCACAAAACACGAAAACCAATTCTAACCTTCTCTTAAAATCACCTTCCTCGTGGGATTGATAACTTTTTATACTATATCTTGATCAATTGTGCACTTGCGATTTTGGTACATAATTATGCACCATCACTTCTTTAGGGAGAGGAAGAATGCTTTTAGAGGAGGAGGCACGCAGGGGCTTAGATCTCTTGAGCAAGCCATCAAAGGAGGGGGTTTAGCAGGGAGATGGTGAGAAGGTGGTTGAAACGAAAAAGACGGATTAAGGTTTTGAGGATTAGAAAGAGGGGGAAGTCCGAAGATGGTTTGATAATAGGGAAGGAGGGAGGCGGAGAGACAGAAGGAGGAGGAGAAGGTGATGGAAACGTGACGCCGCCTTGGAACCGTAAGCGCCGCCTGTATGGGTTTCGCTTCGTGACGCCTGTCAAATCGTCTGACGAATCGCCTGTTCCCCCGCTCCATCCTCACTTGAAATTATAGAACAAAAAATTGGTTGATTTAGATATTGGCTTCAGGATTTCCATTTTTAACCTTAAAGTTAGTTATTAAATTGTGTTACTATTAAATTGTGTTACTAGAAATAAAATAATGGAAATACTCCATCCTATTGTTCTATGCACGCCTTATTGAATCTAAAAGCTTAGAACTAAATTTATGATGCATTAAATGTGATATTTAGTCACATGGAATATTTTTCTTCTGTTGACAAAAAACTTTTCACTTGGGATCGATAAGTACTTAGAATTGGTTGAGAATTTTCACTTCATTTAAGGCCTTCATCAATATTTTAAATATGTGACAAGTAATTTATATTTTTAAAAGTTTGTTCATGGCTACTAACATTTGTTTTGATGTGTTTTGAAGGATTTACTCGGTATCTCAATAATAGTTTATCGCTCGTCCATTGATTGATTTTGAATTTAATTAATATAGTTGTTCCGTCTCTTTCACTAGCTTGCCTCTTCTATACCTTTTAACATATATTTATTACCCGAGATCTGTAAACATATGAGGGTAGAAGCATCACATGGATTTAAGCTCTGAATAATACTAGGAATAATTAACCAAGATTTTTTATGTATAACATTTGAGTAAAGGAGCATTACAAAGCAATTTGATGCTTTAATTTCAGTTTTTACTATAAACTTGTCATTGAAACTATAATAAGAAAACTTGGATGTTAGTTTATGCAAAATTTAAGGTTCTTATTTTATTCTATGCTGACTGTTTTATTTTAATTGAAATTTTATTTTATTTTTATTATACTTTGGGTTACATTATATTTTGTTGCTTTGTCTCTTCAAACCGGATGATGAATACGATGTGATTTTGATCAGCTAAACGTATTAATGTAGGAGAAAGTTCATTCAACGTTCACATTTTAATGTATTACTAACGATTTGTCGTATTTTTTTCATTGTGAGGATGAATAGTAATAAGGATTTGCGTATGGACTGTTAAATCTCTCTCTTAGCAGTGAAATTAACCTTGATGAGTGTGTAGAGCTCTGTTTTTTGTATTCTCGAATCAAGTTGGGTGTGAAGATTTTATTTTCCTTGTTAACGGCATTTGATTACTAAACAAAGCGAATACTTAAATAAATCCATCTAAGTCAGTCTAATATCAGAACGCTGTTTTCCCTGTGATTATTCAATCAACCTGCTACGAGTCAATAATAATGATGACGAGGACAAAAGAGAACGAAAGATTAATGTCCACTGACATCAACGGGGATTGGTGGAATCAGATTAAATATATATTTCTATCAGAAAGGGGAAATAAAAATCCCAATCTTTTTCATTCGTCTTTCTCTCTCTCTCTCTCTCTTTGTCCTCCCACCAAATCTGACCGTCGACGGAGCTCAGGGCCTACTCCTTGCTGATCAATCTTCGATCTCTTCCTCTCTCTAAAAAAAAAAAAAAAAAAAAAAATCCAAAAGAAATCTGAGAAATGAATTGGATCAATCGCAAGATCCATCTCTACAATGTGACGATGGGCCTCTATATGCTCGATTGGTGGGAGCGGTTCCTCTTCAGTATCCTTTCACAGGGTTTTCTGCTCAATTTTAGGGTTTTTGTTTTCTTCTTTTAGTTTCGATTTTTCTTAATCAGAAACTAGATACGCTGATGCTCGTGTTGCTCTGGTTCATCTTCTACAATGGATCTCGATCCGCGTCAGAGTTCTACACCAAGTGAGCCCTCCTTACTCCGCCCAATTTCATTGAAATTTAGGTTTACCCCCCACCCTCCTTGTTTATTGATGATTTCTTCAGGGGTTAACTTTGAGTCTTTGTTGAACTCCTATAAGAGCTCTGCTACAGGGACTATTGGAGGGGACACGTGGGATGTCCCCCTCCTATTGCATAATGAGCTGGCATTTTCCCTCCTATAAAGTATGGTAAAGTGCAACAATTTGATTGAAAATGCTGTAGTACTAGTTAAGAGCTGTAATAAAGGCGGCCAAATACCAGAATCTGGGTTTAAAAATAAAAAGACCCTTCCTTAATCCTTTCTTGGTAAAAAGTTAGCTTTTTGACTGTTTTTGGATGCTTATCATAGGTTTAGATACTGAACCGCAAAATGTGATGTGAATATGATGATAAGGGGTTCTTGTTTACATCGTTGTACATCAATTTAGAAGATGTGTAGCCATTTGTCAAAGTTTAATCAAGTTGGTTGCGATCTGGTCATTCACTGCAATATACTTCTGTCTTGAGGAGTACACCAGCTGCAATTTCTTCATTGATTGCTCATTATTATAATAAAGTTGTATGTAGAGATTCATTTTGAACCATATAGAAGATGCGAGCGACTCACATCTGATGCTGCATGGGTAGTAGCGGTCGAATGCATAGCCATCACATTATATTAGGATAAGCTTTTGTTGTATTCAAACCTTCATCTTTATTCTTAATTAGAATTCAGGTTCGTTTAGGAATTTATTTTTATCTTTATCTTTTATGATTAGCAGTTTAAGGTGTTACTGGATTGGTATGTATGTAGGTTATTATTATGTTTATTTTGTACTTGAAAAAGGGAGGTTTGATCAGCGAATGACTAGTTATTGAGAATATGGGAGTTAGTTTACAGATTGTGGTTGTGTTCCCTGTTTTTCTGTTCTCTGATTTCTCTTCTTTTTGTGCTCATCCTTCCCTCATGCATGTGCAGATGCATAGAAAAGAAAGGGAAGGATATGGGTCCTTTTTTCTTTGGTTTTTTTCTTTTTCTTTTTTTTTGGGGCGGGGGCAGGGCGAGGTATAGATCAAATATCAAATTCTACTAGATTGTTATTTTATATGGGTCCAATGGGATATAACCAGCAGAATCATCGGCCTTTTCTCTCTTCTTTCTCTGCCAATAGTTTAGAGGCAGAGGGGTTGAAGCAGTATGGGATGCTTAGGCATCGTTCATTTCATTGTTTCCTGAGGCATGAATTATCATGGTTCCGAAATGCTCAAGTTGCTCATATGTGAGCGTTTTGGTAAGGTTATGGGGACGGGTGAGATTTAAATGTACTATATCTAAAGAGTACAGTTGCTCGAAATGTGCCAAGCTAGGGTACTAAAACACAGTTCTTCCTTATTAACTATCAAAGCAAAAGTTATGCTGCCAACGACAACACCTGCAAGTTAATATTCAAAATAAAAATCATCTCACTTGAGGGAAAAATATTAAATAAACAAAGAGATAAGGATGATAGTAAAAACTGCAGACGACACACAATTGAACTATGTTAGGCTGGGAACAAGTTTTTTGTTCCACCCACTAATGGATAATCTAAATTCTGGGGAAGTATTGAATAGCTTTTGCATGGCTTCATAATTTCAAACACATAAGTAAATTCATCTTTCTACCAGATATATTTTTAGAATTAACTCAAAGCCCAAAACTCATCCAAGGTCAACCTCACTTAGAGATTGAATGCATTGTTTATCTCATACATACACAAACACAAAAATAATACATACATACAAATGTCAAATTTAATTGCTTTTTTTTTGGGAAAGTTAAGTCTTTAAATTCCTTATATTTTTAAATTTCCAAAAATGCACCTTGTATCTAGGATGCAACAAGATAATAGTTACACTAGCTACTGCTATACAATCTTTTTCTGTATCCTTGATAAAGCAGTTTTCTGAGGCAATTCTTTTTCTTCTCAGCCATGTGAAGCCGAAGCTCTTGGATGGTGGAAATTTTGGCATTGGAAGGAACACGTTGTCCTAATTGATGATGGAGGGTAATAACAGAACTACATGTTGTTCACAATTTGGAACATGTCATAGTGCTTCAATTTCTATTTAAGACTTAAGTATTTATATAGTGTGTCTCCACTGTGAACTATTACACTGTTGTACCATATAATTCTCTTGGAATATTTTGCTAACAATTTTCTCCATGTTTATCTTTGTATAACTGAAATTATTGATTCTGATGACCGTGGTTTCCAGTATATCAATTTGTTAATTGCAAGTAGAATTGTATGTCAAATTAAAGGTGTATCATGTGAATACACACAGCTCATTGTTTTTTTCCCTTTTTTCTGATGCAACACACTGGCTTATTCAGCTTGTTTAAGCTAACGTATTTATATTTTTGGTGTCATTTATTACTGATTCTTGGCACCACTAAGTTATTTTTTAACTTTAAGCTAACTAATGACATGGGATATGCTACATTTCTTGGAGTTTCCCCTTAACTTATGACATGGGATATGCTACATTTCTTGGAGTTTCCCCTTGTGTAGTTATCCACACTATAACTCATAGGATTACTTTTTTTTTTACCATGATCAGTTCAGTGCTTTCCATGCTACAGTGTAGTTATACTATGAATCGTTCTGTCACCGGTACCCTGTTTTTATTTACTATTTTAATGGCGGCTATGGAGCATGCTCGTTATCCTAGATATGATTTAGTTCTATTTCTGCATGTATGTGCTCCCACATCCACTAGTCTTTTTATTAACCATATCCTGTTACCCTGTTTTTCATTACTATTTTAGTGGAGCATTCTTGTTAGCCTGTGTATTGGATTTTTGTATATCTGTATGCATTGACTAAATATTATGGTGAAGGCAACAGAAACATGGCCTCTAGGTTGGTTCTTATACTTCTCATACCAAAATTAGCACATGAAAAGTAATTTGGCTATCTGATTATTTTTCTGTTACATATTAAGGTCATGAATAATAGGAAGAAATTTTAGTTACATTAACACAGTTGCTATTACCTATCAGATGTGAAGAAATGTTAAAACATGGGAAGAATGTACACACAGTCAGGGTGCAATATTTGCATATTTCTGCAAACATGAGTAGGTTTAGCAGAAAGAGCTAATGGATTTGACTGTTCAGATACTTGCAACACTCTTTAGTCGTAAGTCTTCAGTCGTTCATGATTAATGGGTGATATAAGTAACTGTGGTTTGAAAGTTCCATTGAGTAAATAGTTATTAAGAAAATTTTGTATGCTTATTAGAATGACTAGAATTTCAACCTTTCAATAAGATGTTTAGGAGTGGAAGCATTCAAGAGTAACCTTAGCAGTAGAAGGGGGCCAGTGGTGGACATTTGATAGTGTTTATGCATAATGAAAAAGATAACATAAGTAATTAGTACTTAGTAGTGAGCAAAATGCAGCGGATGTGCTCTTTGGGACTAAGGAAGGTAATATATGAAGCATATATATGTTTGTATTATGGAAACAGAAGGAAACGGTTCACATCTTCAGACTTCCTATCGATTCGAATGAATACAGCATGGGGTATTTGCAGTAGACTCAAAGTGGATTCCTATAAAATAAATATGAAAAGAAGTATACTGGTGGACTTATACCGGGATACATATTCACTTTCCATGAGTTTGTGATGCAAATAAAGTATATGCTATGGAATATGAGAAGCTTGAACATTATGTCAATAAAGGGGAATTCGTCAAATTCTATCAAAATAATCTCTGTTTCTTTGCTTGCATAGAAACTCCAAACTGCTCTCTTTAAGCTTCGAGCACTTCCATGACTAAAACATGGTTGGGAGATAAATATCCGACCTTTTTCTCATAAGACCCTCTCTTTGTTTCTCACTTCCACATGCCTGTCTATGATATAGAGGATACATTTGTAATGATGCGATGTATGAGAAATTTCCACACCCTTGTATAATATTTTGATTTCTTGTTTGGTAGTTTGACAGTTCTTGATCACTGTTTCTTTTAGTTTCTTAACTTTTATCATTCTTATAGCCACAAATGCTCTTCGTGTCTTCCTCATCAACATAACTGCAGCTTTTAATTGTTAGTGAAACCACAGCAGTAAATGCTGCTTGAAGTAAACCAAACAAGGGATTTTAAGTTCATTTCCTATAACAAATGCTACATGCACTATTTGTGTGGTGTGTGCCATTTGCTGCATTTCCATTGATCAACCCAACCAACCCAAACCTCTAATCTGTGGTGCAAATAACTCTTCTCTGAGATTATGATTATTGAATGTTTGTACCATGTGTCCTACAACCATTAATGGAGATGCAAGTAAGCATGATATTAAACACTTTCATCGTATTTCATCCTAAAACCCTTTACAGGGAGGCTAGAAGCATGATACAGAACACTTATTCTAAATTGCTGATATTAAACACTTCTAATTATATTGCATCATACAACCATTTATAGAGGCAACTCATCTTTTAATGTCATGCAACCCAAAGTTCCTATAAACTAAAGCCTTGCTGATGAAGCAAAAGGGATTCATATGGCAACACTTTCAAATTTTGCGCTAAATGGGCTTTGTCTTGTTGTTAGCCATCTTCTGATGCAACAATATGATCATACTTGATTGCACGAAAACCAGTGTTATCAATGCGCAAGGCGCAATGCGGAGCTCAAAGTCTCTTCACATGTACATGCGCAAGGCGCAATATGATGCGCATGCCCAAGTGAAGCAAGGCGCACACCACACGCATAATTTTTCAAGATGGTTATCAAACATGAAAGAGCATGTTTTTTATATTTTCACATAAAAATATGTCAAGATAAATAGTATTACTATGAAATCACAAAAAAAAGATCTCGATCTCTTATGCTAACACATCCAACGTAGAGCGAAGTTCATAAAATCAAAAGTCAAATCAAGACTAATATTGAGGTGAACTTATGGTCCTCAATTAAGCTATTATAAAAGCCTAATGGTTTTATTTTGCTTTTTGGGATATGAGTCATCGAATATAAAAGCCCGATCGAAATGTTAAAGAACAAAACTATATGATGCTATGCCTAGCATGCACCCTACGCGAAACATAGTAGGTCACTCGTGAGGTGCAAAAGGCGCTGCTGCATCAGATGTAGGGCGCTTTACCATCGCTCCGCATCACAGGGCATGTAAGGCGCAGTGAGGCGCACGCCTTTGAAAACACTGACGAAAACTTACCATTCTTATATGATCTGCATCATGACATGCCATTTCTGTTTTTCCCGAGATAGTCAATGAAGCATCACATAGTAAGAGTTACATCATCAGAACAGTATTTCATAGATGAAGAGCACTCAGGCCTGAAGCAGGCAAGTCACAAGCTGAAGACCCCCAAACTTTTGAATAATCTGTTATGCCTTGTGGCTGTTATAAACTTCAATATACCGTAATTGGTCACGATTCATTGCATGACAGAAGCTTTTTTCGCTGGGATCTAAATATCTGAATTGTGATATGATATCCTGATCCCAATATGAAGTAAATTTGAAAAGGGACCATCTACATCAATCTTTTCACTGTCATATGTACTATTCATGTGAGACGACAATTATAGAATGTGGGATTTATAACATATTGTTTGTGATCCATGTGGATGTGGCATGTAATATATGCGATTTGTGTGTTTTTCTGATGCATCATCAGAAAAGAAGGAAGTCATTTATTTCCAGCATGAGCAGCGCGTTATTTCCAATGCGTTGCGTTGTTTGGGTTGAAAAATCTACTCTATTTCCTTGGCTGTTTCTGTATCTTTGGAATGCTTGATCACATGTATGTTCATTTTTTGTATATTCGTGGCTGGATGGAGATTTTAAGCTGTTGTTGTCCTCTCTGTTTCCAGGTTGCCGTTAAGTTTCATACTGATGTTCAGCAATCAAACAGTTACCTGTATCCTGATTGTTTGGTCTACGTCCACTATATCTTGTCATTATTCTTTTGTGGTTTTGATATTTCCTCTTTCTGGAAATTTTGAAGGAGACAAACACAGAGTATTCAGTATCATATTTCTACTTTTTGTCGTGATACTTATGTTGATTCATTTTCTAGTATCAGAATTTGTTCCTCATGATGACTCCAGGGGAGTACGCATATTCCTTATAACATCTGTAAGGAATCTGTGTATTTGTTTCACATGCTTTTATACGATTTCTACTTTTGACCATAATAATGTTTAAAATGCTGTGAAGGTTGATATCGCTTCTGTTTGTTTCACACATCCAATCACCTTGGAAGTTTCATGGTCGAAACTTGCTCATGCTGTTGGGCATCAAGTTCTGTTTCTATTTTCATTTGCGAATTCTTGATGCATTACCTTCAGACAAGAAGAGGGCTTCACAATTCTACACATTCAGACAAGAAAGGGCTTCACAATTATACACGTGTTGTGTACTGTAGATTTGAGAATGTGTCCAACTTGCACTCATCTTTATATGCCAACCGTTTGTACTCTGCATCTGTATTGGCATTTTATTCAAGTCTAAGCAGGTGCTATGTACCAGTTTCTACTCATTCTGCGGCCAAAAGGTAAACCTTAGTGACTGATTTTCTTGTGCATCATTCATATCCTAAATTTGCATTCCTTTCTCATTCTTATTATTGGTAATGAATCTTAGGGTCAGTTTGGCAACTCTCCCTCTCCCCGTAAACATGTTTAGCTTAAACTGGTTCAATTCTGGAACCAGCGGAGGTGGGCTAATTTTGAACCGGTTTAAGCTAAAAAAAAATAGCATAACAAAACTAGTTTAAATTCTGCCCCGGTTAGTTGCGAAACTAGGGCCAATACTTGAACCGATTTTCTTTCACTAAACGAAACAAAACCAGTATAAGTTGGAGTTGCCAAACAATGCCCACTGGTACAAAACGACGCATTCCAGACGGAAATTTCCGTCTGGAATAATTAGAATTCCGTCCAGAAAAAGTATTCCAGACGGAATTCCGTCTGGAATACGGGTCTAATTTGTTTCCGTCTAGAATACGTTATTCTAGACGGAAATTCCATCTAGAATGTATTCTAGACGGATTTTAGTTGACGGAAAAAAAACCCGTCTACAATACATTACAGACGGATTTTTTCCGTCTAGCATAACTATCATAGACGGAATTTTTCCGTCTGCGATATTCTACATCCCAGACGGAAATTTCCGTCTGGGATAATTATCCCAGACGGAAATTACAGCCAAGACAACTTTACAACCCAGACGGGTATTTCCGTCTGGGATACAAAAAATCCGTCTGGGATAAATTTGCAGTTGCCAGCTTACAAATCAACCCTGTAATTCCAGCTCTCAAATAACCCTGTAATTCCAGCTTACAAATCAACAATGAAAAGCACATATATACCAACCACACCAACATGATAACTATCCACAAAACAACTTAAATAAATCACACAACACCCCAACACATGTTTTTTCATAAATAAATCACACACCAACATGATACCAACCACATATATTTGTTTTTTCACACAACAAACACAATGTCAACTTATAAATTTGCCACACATAAACGTATAAATTTGCCGCACAACTGAATCAACTCACTGTTTGTTTTGGGCTCAACACAAAGAAAGTTTTGATTTAAAAATACAACGACGGTTTACAAACCGATATCCAAGTCCATTTTCTCTAGAGAAGCTCAAAGAAACACATGCACCTGCAAGATAAAAAAGAAGGTGACATTATTTTTAAGAATATGATATATTCCTAAATTTAGAAGTATGCTTAGTAATAACTAAACATGAGTAATAACTAAACATGAGGCCAAATTTGCGTTATATAAGCAGGATTCACAAATACAGTTGTGCAAATTTGTGTTATATAATGTTAAAGCATGAGAATATTAAAAAAAAGTAAATTCCCAAAAGTACTTCAACACACAACAGATCCACAAGCATACACGCCACATATGATTATGTTTTTCTAGTATTGACCTCAAAATCATACCAGAAATGCAAAATGAACCACCTCTTCGCAAAGTTGATTCCAGCAAAAGCATTTGCCACAACTTGTTTTTGTGGCAAACCCAAGAGCCACCAGGACATGTAGAAACACTTTAAAACATGGCATATGCAGCAAGGCCTAAAATATCAACACGTCTACGAGACACAGATTGAAACCATCGAAACATCCGAATCCAAAAACTAACCAACAGTAACCATTTTCTAAATCACTTTTGATCGTCAATAGTCATGTACTAGTAACTCTAGAGCTCACTAGGATAAAATGAAAGCATCCAACACCATTCAATGCACCTGGAACAAAATTGGAAAACATAGAAAGCACGATCCACGAAAAAGAAATAAGTAGAGACTTGACATGCTTATTTGAAGCACTTGGCATCCGATACAGAGCCTCACACTCAGAAGGCTCCTCTCCCATATGAATCAAGGGGTGTTAACTGTTGGTGAAATAGTTGAGAGGTAGCAAGTCCAGCCCTTCCAAATGTATCAATCAAGCAAGTATAGTGCTCCTTTTGATGCTCAATACCATATACTTTCCTCATGCTTTTAAATATCTCAATTAAGCCAGCGTGACAAGAAACTAGATAGAATCCCGATGACAACAAATCCTCGTATAAGAGTTAACTTAACACCTTGAAGGACATTAATATCTCCCCACACTTTGCATACATGTCAATAAGAGCGTTACTTGCGATAGTATTGACTCCAATTGCCCCCTCAAATCTCTCGTTTCGTATAAATCCTGAAATCATAACCGTCCAAGAAACAATAACAATATCTCCTTCAGGAATTACTTCAAACATATAGCATGCACTGCCCAAACCCCTATAACCCATATACATTTTAAGGATTGCATTGTCCAGAATCACATTACTTCCAGCACCAACAACATTCCTAAGGCTAAACCCATGAATGGATTTCCTTAACTTAACAAATTTCAATATAGAACAAGCTTAAAGAACACAAACAAGGGTTAATGGATTAGACCTCACACTCATTGAACCAGATGCCAAAAGGGCTTTCCATTCGTAGCCATTCCTCACAAACACCGATACAAGCGAAGTCTACAAAATGACATTGGGGTCAGAAATCTCATCGAAAAAAACCGTCAACATTTAAGCGCATAAAATATCATATTCGCACAAGACACATACACACATACAATTAACTAACTTACCTCATAAAATCAAGAGTCCTCATCATCGTCAAGTTCCCTCCTCTGCACGCCACTACTGCTTCCTCCAGCAAGTCCAGCCTGAAAATAAATAGATTTATATTTAGAGAATAAAATTCAACAAAATAATTGCTTGTCTGTAATTTACCTGTGCGCCAACGTCTAAATCTAATTGGTCCAAAACTTCTTCAAATAATTCAGCTGAAATCTTCCCGGACAAGCATAAAACGATGTGTGTAAAAACATCGTCGCTAGTAGGGGATGGAGGCAAATCTGAACACATAGCCGTCGTCACCTGCATGAGTAATGTACGGTCGATCTTATGGCGCAGATAACGGTTGACGCGCATAATTGTAGAAGATGCAAGGGTTCTGTCTGATGATGTTGTCGCAGTCGAGGCTGTCGAGGATGCCGTGGAGGATAATCTGGAGGTACCCCGCTGAGCTCCAACCCCCATCAATGGAAATCTGCCCTGGTTATTATACCCCATCACATTCATTGCAATGACATTATTTTCCTCTCTAGACAAGACATGAGGGTCATCAGCAGCTTCTTGGGTAGCACGTAGTGCTGCATCCTTCGACGCGGCAGCAATATTATCCTAAATCACATAAGAAAAATAGATATATATTGATTTGTCAAATAATGAATGTGGCCCTGTAAAAAGTGTAGGTGGAAAAGCGAATTTTTTTTAAGAAGCCTGATTTCAAAGTACAACAGTTTAAACTATTAATTAATGAAATGTACAACAACGTAATAGTTATTATTTAATGATTTATTGAAAAATAATTACCACCAAAACCATGTTTTCTTTAATCTTGTCTTCATTTTTATATGTTGAGTGAAAGGTGTCGTAAGCTAACTTCGCCTTCAAATTGATCGGCATTATGGGCTTCCCCTACAAAATATAATAGTAAATGTCGAAAAGTTTGGTCATATTGAAGGTTGTAGCATGTGAATACAACAACGTAAATATTATACCGTGTCTCGACAATAACTATACTCAAGATTGGCAAAGGACGTCGATCCCAAGTGGTGGTCAAGCTTCCGCTTGCTATGTCGGTTCGTCGAGCCCTTCTTAGATTTATCCTACAAAAAAAATGTGTTAAAAATGAATTGCATTTACAATATGTTTTTGTACGCAACCTGATAATGTACTCATACCTGTGCGGACTCGGTATCCCAATAAAAAAGAAGAGCCGTGAAATGACCGAGATCTACCCTCTCATCGAGATTTAAAAATCTCTGCCAATCTTGGGTATATTTATCATATGTATGAACCTTCAGCTCATGTCGCCACTGTTTGAGCACGGCCTCAACTTTGATATTGAAGACATAGTGCCACGCCCCAGGGTAGTCCTCAAGACAATAGTATTTCTACAATTTTGCATGTAAAAATATAAGATATCTAAGCATTTTGTAAATGTATTCTATATTAAAAAAAAAATCAAAGAAGTAATGATCATATACCATCAACTCTCTCCATATATCCTCGCATGCGGACCACGGAAGCTCCTTGAATTTGAAGTACGGGTTTATGACTTGGGCCTGTTAGCCCTTATGTTTTGATGATGTTCTTACAACCACCATTATCGGTACTAATGGCTTATTGAGTGTAAATGTAGTAAAATCATTTGTCAAGCTCGTTAGTGCCATTAATGGAGGATGGATGGAATATATGCTACAACGAAGATATCCAAAGGAGGAGGAGGCCAAGAGATGAAGCAACGTTATTTCAAGAACGTCAAATTCGATTAAAAGCTTCATCCGATTCAAGCTATATCAAAGCTCAAGTATATTGCTCTCTATATGAGGATATTAGCTTTCTTTTGTTTTTCTCTCTAGTGCTAGAATGTAGGCAAAGAGTTACTGAGTTTACTTGAAGCTATTGGGAATCACACACACGTTTTTAAACTTGTGCTTTTAAGCGTTTTTCACAAAATACTATTTTTCACAAGTTTGAGTACCTATCTGCAAAATTCTTTTTCCAAGCAGTTTGTTTTTGTATTAAAAACATTTTACAAAGTTTCAGAAATTTTCAGAGGTCAAATGAATATTTTGGAAATATTTCAACTTGGTCAAATAACCTGATTTCAGAATATGTCAGAAATCGGTCGACCGGTCCGTCGGTCGACCGATCCGATGACCTTTCTTCAACTATGTCTCCAGAGTGTCGTCGGTCGACCGATACGGTCGACCGAATTTCTCAACCCTTAATCGGTCGACCGTACCGGTCGACCGATGAGTCTCTGGATGTTTTGTCAAAATTCCTTAGCTGCTGGCGGTCGACCGATTTTTTCGGTCGGTCGACCGAAGGTATTTTTCGGCGACGATATTTTCTTCGGTCAACCGATTTTGCCTCTGTTCAGCCGCGACTTTTTAAAACGGTCGTTTGCCTCGAACCCTGTGCTTTCACTTGTTAGTGATTGGCACGGTCTGTGATGAGGGTCTGAAGAAGAGATTATTATCTCATTTGGGTAGATTTGTTTTGTTTTAAAATGATTTAAACTCTCTATAAAATCCCCAGACCTCTTCTTCTTTCCTCTAAGCCCTAACGTTTGAAAACCAGAGAGCTTTTTCTGTTTCCTGAGAAAATTTTCAAAACTCTGTTTTTCTTTCTGTTTCAAGTGTGTTTCACTTCCCAGCTTCAGTACTCTTCTCTTTGCTATAGGGGCTTGTGTAAAGAGAGGTTCTTGCTTGTTTTTTCTTCTGCTGCTGTGTGGTAGAGATCTGTGGAGATCTACTGTGAGGGAGTGTGATCTGTGAGATCAAACTGTGTAGTGAGAGAGAGATCTTGTGGGATCGCTGTGTAGACGAAGTTCCGGCTTCCAAACCGGATGTGTTAGTGGATTTCTCCTCGAGAGTGGGGAGCGGGGACGTAGGTCAGCGGGCCGAACCTCGTTAACACATCGCGCGTCAAGGATAACGATTCCTAACTCTATCTCTTTCTATTTGATTGCACTTCTGTTTTGTGGTTTGCTTGTGCTGAGTTTTAAATTGCATATTAGAGCCTCTTGACCCTAATCACCCCCCCTCTAGGGTCCAACAATTACAATTTGACGGCTTTCAGAAGACTATAATTTGAAGACTTTCACATAGATCAATCGTATTTTACCATATTTCCTTAGCTGCTCGCGGTCGACCGAATTTTTCGGTCGGTCGACCGACTAAGTTTTTCGGTCGACCGAATGTTTATTTCGGACGACCAAAATTTCCTTCAGTCAACCGCGACTTTTTTAAACGGTCGTTTTGCCTCGTTTGTTGTGCTTTCACTTAATAGTGTTTGGCACAGTCTGAGGTAACAACCTGAAAAGTAGATTATCTTCCTAAATAGGAAGATTGGGTTTTTGTTTTTAATTGGTTTAAACTCTTTTATAAAAACCCCCCAGACTGCTTCTTCTTCCCTAGCCCTAACGTTTGCAAAAACCAGAGAGCTCTGTTTTCCTGAGAAAATTTTCAAATCTGTTTTTCTCTGTGTTTTTGTGTGTGATTCACTTCCCAGCTTCAGTAACCTTTCTCTTTGTCATAGGGGTTGTGTAAAGAGAGAGTCTTTTACTTTTTTCTTCTGCTGTGAGGGTGAGATCTTGTGTAAGATCTACTGTGAGGGTGTGATCTGTTGAGATCAAACTGTGTAGTGAGAGAGATCGTGTGGGATCGCTGTGTAGACGAAGTTCCGGCTTCCAAACCGGGTGTGTAGTGGATTTCTCCTCGAGAGTGGGGAGCGGGGACGTAGGCCAGAGGGCCGAACCTCGTTAACACATCGCGCGTCAAGGATAACGAACTCCTAACCCTATCTCTCTTACTTTTATCGCATTTTTGTTTTGTGTTTTGCTTGTGCTGAATTTATATTGCATATTAGAGCCTCTTGACCCTAATCACCCCCCCTCTAGGGTCCAACAATTGGTATCAGAGCTTGGTCTCTATATCAGTTTTTGGTTTAACAACCTTAGAGAAAAGATCTAATGGAGGCCTCTTTGAATATGCATATGTTGGAAGGACAATCCACCACTAGACCACCTCTCTTCACAGGGACCAATTTTGCTTATTGGAAGGCTAGGATGAGAATTTACCTTCGTTGCATTGATCTTGACATCCTAGGGCTTATAGAAAAGAAATATGTAGAGAAGTCCAAAGTTGAGAACATGTCCGATGATGAAAGGCACCTTGCCAATCTCAATGCTAAGGCCATGAACGCCTTAATCTGTGGTCTTTCCCCCAATGAATACAATAGGGTTTCCACGTGTGCAACCGCATACGAAATTTGGCAAAAATTATGTGTCACACATGAAGGAACACCCCAAGTTAAGGAATCTAAGATTAGTGGACTCATGCATGATTATGAGCTATTTAAAATGCTTCCTAATGAATCCATTGATGCTATGTTTTCCCGTTTTACTAATATCATCAATGAATTACATGGTCTAGATAAGCAATTATCCATTCAAGAGATGAACTACAAGATACTTCGCTCATTGACTCCGGCATGGGAGCCCAAGGCTACGGCCATTGAGGAAGCTCATGACCTCACTATCTTAGCTCTTGATAGTCTCATCGGAAAGCTCAAAGTGCATGAGAAGAAGCTCAAGGGGAAGGAGAAGGAGGAAGTGCCATCACGAGAAGTTGAGGAGCCGTCACCAAAGTTGAAGACCATAGCTCTCAAGGGAGCTAGTGACAACTCATCTTCGTCGTCGGAGAGTGAAGTTGATTTTTCTAGAGAAGTGGCTCATCTCTCTAGAAGAATCTCTAGACTTATAAAAATGAACAAAAAATTTAACCCTCGATCTAACAACAAGTTTTCCTCTCGTGTAGGTAAATGTTTTGAGTGCAATGAACCGGGTCACATCGCTAAGGATTGCCCCAAGCTCAAAGAAAAGTACATGAAGTACAAGAAGAAGAAGGCTATGTATGCCGGATGGGAAGAATCCGAACCAAGTGACTCGGATAGTGATGAAGAAGGAGCCAAACTTGCTCTTCATGACCCAAATGTTTGTTTCATGGCAAATGAACATGAGGTAATATCCGAGGCCGAAAGTGAATCTTTTTATATGCAATGTGACATAGCTATGGCTTTAGAAGAGTTGAACTTTGAATTTAAAAGAATGTCTAAAGAATACTCTTCTTTCAAAAAATTGCATGCCTCTTGTGATATTAAGCTAGAACAACTAACAACCTCTCTTGCTCTAAAAGATGAATTGCTTGGAGATCTCGATTTTGAGAACAAGCAATTAAGATCAAAGATTGAAAGACTAGAAATTGAGGGTTGTAGGACTAGACCCACTCATGCTTATGCCAACTACAATCACCATGGTAGAAATAGGTTTCATGGTTCTAACATTCGTACATACAAAAGAAATTTTGTATGCACCTATTGTATGAGACATGGACACATTTCTACTCATTGTAGAATTAAAGACAATGAAGATTTTTATGGTTTGATATGGGTACCCAAAGGTACCAAAACTACTAACCACCAAGGACCCAAGACATGGGTACCTAAAGCTACTACACCTTCATCTTCTTCTTTTGTAGGGAACGTCACGGCAACGACGTAAGGAGATGTGGTACCTTGATAGTGGTTGCTCACATCATATGACGGGCAACAAAGAGTTATTTGCAACCCTATCAAGGATTGAAGGAGGCAATGTCTCCTTCGGTGGTGGTGAGAAAGGTAAAATCATTGGTATCGGTTCTATTGGTAAGAAACCCTCACCCATTATTGAAGATGTTTATTTAGTAAATGGCTTGAATCATAATCTTCTTAGCATTAGCCAATTAAGTGATAAAGGTTTTGATATTTCTTTTAAACCGGATAAATGCATCATTAGTATGGATGGAAAAATTGTTTTTATTGCAAATCGCAAGTCTAATGTTTACATTTTTGAGATGAATGAGTTAGTGAATCAAGATGTGAAGTGTCTTGCGGCAATTGATGAAAATCCTTGGATTTGGCACAAGAGACTTGGACATGCAAATATGGAGTTAATATCAAAATTGTCTAAGAAGAATCTTGTGAAAGGGCTACCTAGCTTGCACTTCATAAAAGATACAATTTGTGAGGATTGTGCCAAAGGTAAACAAACAAAGTCTTCTTTCAAATCCATCCATGAGGTATCGACTTCTAAACCCTTGCAATTACTTCATCTTGATTTATTTGGTCCTATGCGTGTTACCTCTCTTGGAGGCAAACACTATGTTTTTGTGATTATTGATGATTTTTCTCGTTTTACATGGACAATATTTCTTGCTAAGAAAAATGATTGTTTTGAAGAATTTGCTAATCATGTTAAAAGAATTGAAAATGAAAAGGATTTGAAAGTTGTTAAAATAAGAAGTGATCATGGTGGTGAATTTCAAAATGAATTTTTCTATGATTTTTGTGCTCATCATGGTATAACTCATATGTTTTCCGCTCCTAGAACACCACAACAAAATGGTGTTGTTGAACGGAAAAATCGTACCATACAAGAGATGGCACGCACTATGTTAAACTCATTTGATTTACCAAAATATTTTTGGGCGGAAGCCGTCAATACGGCTTGCCCTGTTTTAAATCGTGTTTTGATTAGACCAAAGCTTAAGAAAACTCCTTATGAACTTTATTATGGAAAAACTCCTTTCATTGGTTATTTTCGTGTCTTTGGTTGCAAATGCTTTATTTTAAATACAAAAGATCACCATGATAAATTTGATTCCAAAATTGATGTTGGTATTTTCTTGGGTTATGCACCTCGAAGTAAGGCTTATAGGGTCTTCAATAAACGAAGCCTCGTTGTTGAAGAGTCTATAAACGTTACTTTTGATGAGACTAATGTTGGCTCTCAAGTTGTGTTGCCTAGGAAAGATGATGATGATGATATTGAGGGAGGATTGGACTTGTTGCAAATCAATGACACTCCCTCTATAGAAGTTCAAAAGGATGTGGATAGCACAAACGCTCAAGATCAAGTTGAACCACCTAAAGCTTGGAAATTCACATCAAATCATCCAAAGGAACAAATCATTGGGAGCCCTTCAAAAGGAGTTATAACTCGCTCAAAAGCCTTGAGTGAATGTGGTAATGTTGCATTTCTATCTCAACTAGAACCTAAAAAGGTTAATGATGCTTTAAATGATGAGTTTTGGGTTTTGGCTATGCATGAAGAATTAAACAATTTTCAAAGAAATGAAGTTTGGAAGTTAGTTCCTAGACCTAACAATGCTAGTGTTATTGGTACAAAATGGGTTTTTAGAAACAAACTTGATGAACATGGCATTGTAACTAGAAATAAAGCACGTTTGGTTGCCCAAGGATACAATCAAGAGGAGGGCATAGACTATGATGAAACCTTTGCACCGGTTGCAAGGTTGGAATCTATTAGGATGTTTTTGGCATTTGCTAGTTTTAAAAATTTCAAACTATTTCAAATGGATGTCAAAAGTGCTTTCTTAAATGGTTTTATAGAAGAGGAAGTGTATGTTGAGCAACCCCCCGGTTTTATAGATCATGCTTTTCCTAATCATGTTTACCGGGTACAAAAAGCTTTATATGGGTTGAAACAAGCTCCTAGGGCTTGGTATGCTCGCCTCTCTAGTTTTCTTATTGAAAATGGTTTTTCAAAAGGAACAATTGATAACACACTTTTTGTGAGAAAAAGGAAAAATGATTTCATTTTGGTTCAAATATATGTGGATGACATTATTTTTGGTGCTACTAATGAATCCTTGTGCAAGGAATTTTCTAAAGTTATGCAGGATCACTTTGAGATGAGTATGATGGGAGAGCTTACATTCTTTCTCGGGCTCCAAGTCAAGCAAACTAAGGATGGGATCTTCATTTCACAAAGCAAGTATGCGAAGGAATTGGTGAAGAAATTCAAGTTGGAGAATTCTAAGCATGCGCCTACTCCCATGAGTACTAGTGTTAAGCTTGATGCGGATGAGAGTGGTGAAGATGTGGACCAAAAACTATACCGAGGTATGATAGGTAGTCTTCTTTATCTCACCGCTAGTAGACCCGACATCATGTTTAGTGTATGTGCATGTGCACGTTTTCAAGCGTCTCCAAAAGCATCTCATTTAATTGCGGTTAAAAGGATCATTAAGTATGTTAATGGAACTTTTAACCTTGGTTTGTTTTATCCAAAAAGCACCACTTTTGATTTATATGGTTTTTGTGATGCCGACTTTGCCGGATGTAAGGTAGATCGCAAGAGTACTAGTGGAACATGCCAATTCTTAGGAAATTCCCTTGTTTCTTGGGCTTCCAAGAAACAAAATTGTGTTGCATTGTCCACTACGGAAGCGGAATACATTGCCGCCGGCTTATGTTGTGCTCAAGTTTTATGGATGAAACAAAGTTTAGTTGACTATGATTTGAATTTTCAAAATATTAAAATCTTTTGTGATAACACAAGTGCCATAAATATTTCCAAAAATTCGGTTTTGCATTCTAGAACTAAGCATATTGACGTGCGCCATCATTTCTTACGCGATCATGTAGAGAGACAAGATGTATCCCTAGTATTTGTTGACACCAAATCTCAACTAGCGGATATATTTACTAAGCCTCTTGGAGAGGATGATTTTTGTCGCATAAGAAATGGTTTGGGCTTATGCACTATGTGAAAGTTCTACATTGCTTGCTTGATTAGTTGCATTTTGCATTTGGCATTTCTCTTTACCCCATTTTTGATGGTGACAAAGGGGGAGAGAAATCTCCTCATTTGTTGCATATATTTAGGGGGAGCTCATAGATAGGGGGAGCACCTATCTATAAGCTATTTCATTTTTGCTCTTATATAATGGTTGGTTGTCATCATCAAAAAGGGGGAGATTGTTAGCCCTTATGTTTTGATGATGTTCTTAAAACCACCATTATCGGTACTAATGGCTTATTGAGTGTAAATATAGTAAAATCATTTGTCAAGCTCGTTTGAGTGTAAATGTAGTAAAATCATTTGTCAAGCTCGTTAGTGCCATTAATGGAGGATGGATGGAATATATGCTACAACGAAGATATCCAAAGGAGGAGGAGGCCAAGAGATGAAGCAACGTTATTTCAAGAACGTCAAATTCGATTAAAAGCTTCATCCGATTCAAGCTATATCAAAGCTCAAGTATATTGCTCTCTATATGAGGATATTAGCTTTCTTTTGTTTTTCTCTCTAGTGCTAGAATGTAGGCAAAGAGTTACTGAGTTTACTTGAAGCTATTGGGAATCACACACACGTTTTTAAACTTGTGCTTTTAAGCGTTTTTCACAAAATACTATTTTTCACAAGTTTGAGTACCTATCTGCAAAATTCTTTTTCCAAGCAGTTTGTTTTTAGTATTAAAAACATTTTACAAAGTTTCAGAATTTTCAGAGGTCAAATGAATATTTTGGAAATATTTCAACTTGGTCAAATAACCTGTTTTCAAAATATGTCAGAAATCGGTCGACCGGTCCGGTCGACCGATCCGATGACCTTTCTTCACTATGTCTCCAGAGTGTCGTCGGTCGACCGATACGGTCGACCGAATTTCTCAACCCTTAATCGGTCGACCGTACCGGTCGACCGATGAGTCTCTGGATGTTTTGTCAAAATTCCTTAGCCGCTGGAGGTCGACCGAAGGTATTTTTCGGTCGACCGATATTTTCTTCGGTCAACCGATTTTTGCCTCTGTTCAGCCGCGACTTTTTTAAAACGGTCGTTTGCCTCGAACCCTGTGCTTTCACTTGTTAGTGATTGGCACAGTCTGTGATGAGGGTCTGAAGAAGAGATTATTATCTCATTTGGGTAGATTTGTTTTTGTTTTAAAATGATTTAAACTCTCCTATAAAATCCCCAGACCTCTTCTTCTTCCTCTAAGCCCTAACGTTTGAAAACCAGAGAGCTTTTTCTGTTTCCTGAGAAAATTTTCAAAACTCTGTTTTTCTTTCTGTTTCAAGTGTGTTTCACTTCCCAGCTTCAGTACTCTTATCTTTGCTATAGGGGCTTGTGTAAAGAGAGGTTCTTGCTTGTGATGCGAAGACGATGGTGTCCAAGAACCCTCTATAATGATTAAAGAAGATAATTAATACGAGAAAATTGTAAGATCATTATATTGAGATGCAAAGCAAAAATAAATATATTGCGACACCATTATCTGTAGTGTGGGAGGGCTCTGCATGTGAATCAGTGGCTCTGGGTGAAGAATAATCAATGCCTGCCAAATTATCTATGCAAATAAAAATTAATATTGCGTACATACAATAGATTTTAAATACAAAAGCTGGACTTTAAATATGATTGGATAAATATTACAAACACATATATGATTAATACCTATATGAGGCGAGAATGCTAGAGTTGTGTCCCGTAGACGGCCCGATAATTCCGCATCATCTACCCATATAAAAACAACTTAGCCTAAATGATGTTTCATATGTCTACTTTGAGTTGTACAAAGATAATTGAAATTCATACCTATATCCGGATGTGCTGAAATGTGTGCCTCCAGAAGCTGTTCTGAGCCTAGGGCCTCCTGAAGCTGTTCTGAGCCTAGGCTCATAGATCGTGACCGATCACGAGATCGATCGAATAACCTCGAGTTCTTCATCTGTAACATGGAATTAGGAGAGTTCAATACGAAATATTTATCTACTAATTCACAAGATAAACATTTATTGCAATTAAACATTTAAATAACATTCGAGCACAAAATGACATACATAATATACCTTCTACAACTTGCTATTTTCGTATTGAACGAGGTATTGTTTGTATTGCTCGGGCTATATTTAACGTTGCCTGCTTTCGTCTACTAGTAGTTGATTCTAGTTGCACATCTGCCTCTGGTTCTCTATCCCTGACTAAAATTGGGTTGTCAGCGTGAATCTCCGCATCTGTCATATCAAGCATGACATTCTGAGGGTAAGAGAACATCTACCAAATTTCATCAGAAGAACCAATTGGTTCATTGTCCTCATCACTATCGGCGTTATTATTAGGGAGGACAATAGATCTTGGCTCCTTGTATAGCACGACCCAATCGGCGGCAACCTTTGGGTCTTTCACATAGAAGCACTGGTCCGCCTGTTCTGCGAATATGAACTTCTCATCTAGATATATCTCTTTGTCGAGGTTTACTAGTGTAAACCCATAATGATCCTTGCGCGGTTTGGCAGGACTCCAGCGAACCTTAAACATGCAATAATTACGCTGACTTTTTTTACCATAGCCGTAAATTATCTCTACAATATCTTCCAACTGGCCATAATATAAGATGTCAGCTTCAACTGGGTTTTGATCTCTTATGCTGGAAAAATATTCCTGAGCAAAACAGACCATGACCCCACTATTTTGCGTTACCCTCTTATCATCGGTCGCCACTGTTTTAAACTTATACCCATTAATGATGCGTTCACTATATCGTCTCACTTCATAGTAAGGACATTGTGTGTGAACTAAAATATCTTCAGAGATTACGACACTAGCAAGAACGTCTTTATCAACCTAATTCAAGCATCAATTGAATAAAATGATCTCCGAGTTTGCTTAAAAATTTAAAAATAAAAAATACAATACTACTTCTATGCTACTTACATCGTTTCTGAACCAATCGGGAAAATCTTTGATGTGTTTTTTTGGATATCATGTGCTGTATTCCTGCCTGATATTTCATTGTTAAGCTTCTCTAAATGTCGCCTATTTATACAACAATGAGATTGTATTGGTACAATGAATGTAAATAATACAAGTGTCATCCTATTCCTAAATTAATGTACATTACCTTCGATAATCACTGAAAATGTCTAGATTATTCAATACATATGCATGAACCTGCGCCAAGTCAGATCTTGGATATTTTACGAGTTTCTTCTCCTTAGTTGGGGGCTGATCAGCTTTTACGCGGTTGCGCATGTAACGTGATGCAAACGTATGACATTCGTTGGTCACGTAACCTTCAGCCATAGAACCCTCTGGATGAGCTCGATTGCGAACTAGACGCTTCATAAACCCCAAATATCTACAATAATTAAAATTTTATGAACTATAAATATCTAATCTAAAGAAAATCATGAATATGATTAATATTAGCTGTATACATTGCATATGAAATTAATGCACTGGGTGAAGTCCTTACCTCTCAATTGGGTACATCCAACGGTAAGATACAGGACCCGCAATGATTACCTCGCTAGCTAGATGTTGAGTAACATGGACCATGACAGTGAAAAAGGAAGGAGGAAATATTAACTCCAGGTTGCACAAAATTAATGATATTTCTGTTTCAAGCTTTTTAAATTCCTTCACATCTATAACTTTTGAGCACAATTTTCTGAAGAACCCACAATACTCCATGATAATTTTCGATGCTTCTTTCTCCATATTATTACGCAATGCAACCGGGAGCAATTGATGTAGAAGAACGTGATAATCATGGGTCTTTAGGCCTAAGAGCTTCCTCTCCTGCACCTGGACATTATTTGATATATTAGCTGAATACCCATCCGGTGATTTTACTGATTTGAGGACCTCACAAAATCTCTGCATCTGCTCGGTCGACATCGTAACACGAGAGGAAGGCTTATGTTTTTTCTTAAGTCCAACATCTTGTGCTTGCAAATCTTCCCGGATATTCAATGCAGCTAAGTCTTGTCGAGCCCTTAGGTCATCCTTTGACTTATTAGGATCTTGAAGGAGGGTTGAAACTATATTGTCGCAAACATTTTTCTCAATATGCATGACATCCAAGTTATGCCTGATTTTAAGCTTTTGCCAGTATGGCAGCTGGAAGAAGATACTGAATTTATTCCATCCCTTTGGTAATTTATCGACTCCATTATCAACATGTGCCCGCTGGAATGCTCTCTTCCTCTTCAGTGTCTTTTTCTTTTTACCGGAGCCTCTAACTTTGAGTGAGTCGTACTTAGAATATCGGTTCTCACCAAATCTAATTTTAGGAAGATGCTCAAGCAACTTTACAATATCAGCACCGGTCATTTGACGTGGTTTATTCCTAGTCTCAACAGTGCCGTCAAATTTATTGCTCAATTTTCTGTATTTGTGGCCCGAGGGCAACCATCTCCTGTTGAACCAATAACATCACTTTCGACTATATGGTAAGTGAAGGCCTTCAAATTCTGGGCCACATACTGGACAAGCAAACTTGCCTTTTGTAGACCAACCAGAAAGATTAGCATAAGCTGGAAAATCATTAATTGTCCACATTAGGATAGCACGAAGTCTAAACGACTCTTTAGCATGGGCATCATATATCAACATACCCTCCGACCATAACTGTTTTAGCTCATCAATTAAGGGCTCTAAGTAGACATCAATATCATTACCCGGTGCATGCTTACCCGGTATCAGTAATGAGAGTATCATATACGGTTGTTTCATACAAAGCAGTGGGGGTAAATTATATGGCATTAAGACAACTGGCCATGTAGACCAACCTGAACTCATAACCCCGAACGGATTGAATCCGTCGCTAGAAATCCCAAGTCTGACATTTCTGCATTCACGAGCGAAATTGGGAAAAGTCTTATCAATATGCTTCCAAGCCTCTGCATCAGCTGGATGTCTCAGCTTACCATCTTCTATACGGTCTTCTTTGTGCCACCTCATGTTCTTAGCGGTGTCTTTGTTCATATACAGACGTTGCAATCTGGAAACTAACGGGAAATGACGAAGCACCTTAGCTGGAATCATGCTCTGCTGGTACATTGACTCTGTTGGCTACCTTGTTGAAGAGCGGGTTTGTTGTTTCCATCGAGAAACTCCACATGTTGGACATTCCTGTAGGTCTTTATTATCCTTGTAGTAGAGAATACAATCATTGGGACACGCATCAATCTTATTGTAATCAAGCCCCAGATCGGAAACTATTTGCTTTGCCGCATAAGTTGTTTTAGGAATGCTACGCTCTCCTCCTGGAAATACCTTCCGTAGTAAATCAAGAAGCATTTCGAAATGAGTATTTGCCATTCCACTGAGGCTCTTAATATGTAAGAGCTCCAACATAAATGAAAATCTGGAGTACTCGGTGCAACCCTCATACAAATCCTTTTCACTATCCTCTAGTAGTTTCATTATACGATCCAAGTCCTCGGGAGCATGAGCGTCTTGGACATCAACTATGATATCATCTTCATTGTCATTGTTAACATCATATTCGGTATGGTCAGGTCCGATATCAGTCTGTAAATTTACGTCTGTATCATCTATCCTGACACCATGACTGGTATCGACATGCTCATCCGGGACTTCATCTTCGGTACGGCCTTCCCCGTGATAGGACCAATATTTATATTCCTCATAGAAACCAGAGTTTGCTAAGTGACTTCGTATTTCATCTTTATTTTTCAGCTTCATATTCTTACACCTATAACAGGGGCAGTACATTGCACCGCTACTTAAATTTTTTGGGTTCATTTCGGCATACTTCATGAAGGCTTCACATCCATCCCTATATCGTTGATCACGAAACCGTTCACTCCTAGGGATATCTATCCATGACTTGTCAGGAATTTTCCTCATCTGTAGGTAATAATAATTTAGAAATATATTTGAGAATAGATAGTATACCCGTAAATTTTAAACTATTCCTCTTACGTTGTTGCATTTAAGTATTAGCATTAAGGTATGTTTGAAACTTATTAAGGTATGGAGACTAATTACCACACTCTAACGGCTGTCATAAGAAGGCTTCTATCCATTAAGAATATAATAGTGCTTACATCCAACTTCATATACTTTGTATGATTTCATTTCTTAAAAATTTCGGCAGCACCTACCCGCTGTTCTCCCTGTACACTGTACGGATGTTATTATGCGTACTGACAACATATCAAAACGCAAAACAACATACGCTTATTGTACACGGAGAACAACAGGTATGGGCTGCCAAAATTTTTAAGAAATGAAATCATACAAAGTATACAAAGTTGGATGTATGCACTATTATATTCCTAACCCGTCCGAGAAGGACAGATCTAATAATTACAAATTTTTATACCAATTCATTTCTATTATAATATAAAGTGAATGATCAATTTCGAGTAGGAAAATTTACCTCTTACCCAACATTGACTCGTTCACCTTATATTATAACCTCAAAGAATTGGCTGTAATTATTGGACGGGAGTCTAGGGTTAACGTTATATTTTTTACCTAAATTGGATATATAACACATTATTATATAATATTGCGTTATATATCACTCTATTTTTTGAAAACTTTTTCTTGCAAACTCACATTTTTAAATCACAAGCCTATATAATCACATTTGTACAATTCAAATCACAAACTGTATGATAAACATGAGAACCTTGTGGGCTTAACTAGCTAAACAAGATAACAGAAATAGAAGTTGCTAATGAGGAGGAGGTATCATATATAAATTCAAATCTACAATTGTTACATCTGTGGCTTGGTGCCCATGCTATTGAGTAATAGTTTCCCTTATTGCTACTAAAGCAAATCAAAACTAAAATGTAATGGAAATGAATCAGATGGGCCTGAATGTATCTAATTCACAAGATAAATTCAACACAAGCAAAAGAACTAGATTAAAGAATTCTCTAATGGTATAGAATAAACAAAAAAAAGTTACTTTATGAACAGATGCAAAATTATATACACCCATGGCTACTTATAAACATCAAAATCATATGCAACCTATGAATCTACAAACAAAACTGCAACTTGCAAATATATCAACAAGATTTAAAAGAATATATGTTAAGTTCACTTAATAGTTATCTAATTCAAAGCCATTATACCAACTTGTACACCTAAAATCGAATAAAAAACAAGTTTAAAGCCTAATAGTTATAATCGCAGAGGCATTTTTCACAGTGAAACCCTAATTTCGACAACACAGAAAACCCTAATTTTTTTGGGATTTCTTGGGAATAAAAGGAAAGAACAACATTAATCCCTCAATTGATGAAATCTGTGAAACTATCATAAGGAAAGGACGCAAAATTAAATAAATAAATCAAAGGAAAAAAGAGAGAATTTTATACCTCAGATTTTGAATGCAATCCAACGAAAGAGAAGTGGGGACGGCGTGGGCGGGACGGCGAGGTCGGGCGAGGAACGGACGGCGAGGTCGGACGACGAAGGTACGACGATGACCGGACGGCGAGGACGGGCGAGGAACGATCGCGGGTGAGAGAGAGAAATGAACGGTGAGTATGTGGGAATTTGGGGACCAGATCTGGGGTTTTCATTCTTATTAATTGAACCAATTATCCTAGACGGAAATTTCCGTCTAGGATACATATCCTAGACGGAAATTTCCGTCTAGGATAATCAGTAAAATTCAAAAAAAAAATTAAAAAAATAATTCCGTCTACAATACTATTCTAGACGGAAATTTCCGTCTAGAATAATTTATTGTAGACGGAAATTCAGCGACGGTTTATTTCCGTCTATTATAGATTATCCCAGACGGAAAAAATTCCGTCTGGGATATTCTGTCTGGGATAACTCATTTTCTACCAGTGGCCCTTAGTCCTTGATGAGATGTAACTGGCCACCATAGGAGAGTAAAAAGGGGGTGGTGTCATGAAATTACATGCAATGTGTGAGAGAGTAGACTAGAAGCAAGGAATACCTTTTGTTATTAGTCTTGTGGTTCTTTGGACCTGTCAATTTTTTTAGAGTACCAAGGGTTGTCAATTCTTCCTGGGATCTTGGAACTGAATGGTGGATTCTTAAGTGCAAAAATAACTCAACCCTTTGACCTAACTTTATCTTTCATCTATTTTTAGATAGATCTTCATGTACCATCTCAGAATGTAATTATCAAGCTTGCTTAGTTGTGAATTAAGTCAGGTATTATCCTTTGTCATTATCGTATAAACCTTTTGCCTTTTCTTGCATCTTTAAAACATATTTCAAAGTGGTGAAAGCTCCATAAAAGACTGATATGTTCTTGTTATTCTTTATGAATCTATGTATCAAGTTTTATGCCCAACTTCATAGAGAGGCAAACAAAATCCAATCACGTTGACTAGTGTATGTATCTGCACTTTATGAACTTGATGAATGCATGTTGCTATTTGAAGCTTCTTAAATTAGGTCAACTATTGTTTCTCTTCACTTTATTGTATATTATCTCATCTGTTTACTTCAATTGCCCTACTCTAAGTTGGAGTTATAATAAGTCAAATTGAATATCTTTAAAGATCAAAATTAGGCATTGCCCTTTTTCTTGTTTTGTAAAGAGTGATGCTTTTCTCATCAAATCACTTTGAAAGGCAATGATCAATTTATTTGCCGATATCCTTTTTCAAGGCCCAGCTGCCCAATTTGGGTAGTTGCCAAACTTTTGTGCTCATGTGAGAGGAGCTGAGTGTTTAATAAAGAAATAGA
>NC_033800.1:70308666-70329554 GCF_001876935.1 Asparagus officinalis | reverse complement strand
TCAACCAACAGCGACCCTCGCGTCGACAATGCACAAGCCAAACGTGAGTGACCCTCGCGTTCAATGGTGTTCAACCAACAGCGACCCTCGCGTCATCAAGGCACAAACCAAACGCGAGCGACCCTCGCGTTCAATGGTGTTCAACCAACAGCGACCCTCGCGTTCAATGGTGTTCAACCAACAGCGACCCTCGCGTTCAATGGTGTTCAACCAACAGCGACCCTCGCGTCGACAATGCACAAGCCAAACGTGAGCGACCCTCGCGTTCAATGGTGTTCAACCAACAGCGACCCTCGCGTTCAATGGTGTTCAACCAACAGCGACCCTCGCGTTCAATGGTGTTCAACCAACAGCGACCCTCGCGTCACCAAGTCACAAGCCAAACGTGAGCGACCCTCGCGTTCAATGGTGTTCAACCAACAGCGACCCTCGCGTCACCAAGTCACAAGCCAAACGTGAGCGACCCTCGCGTTCAATGGTGTTCAACCAACAGCGACCCTCGCGTCACCAAGTCACAAGCCAAACGTGAGCGACCCTCGCGTTCAATGGTGTTCAACCAACAGCGACTCTCGCGTCACCAAGTCACAAGCCAAACGTGAGCGACCCTCGCGTTCAATGGTGTTCAACCAACAGCGACTCTCGCGTCACCAAGTCACAAGCCAAACGTGAGCGACCCTCGCGTTCAATGATGTTCAGCCAACACCCAACCTCGCGTCTCAATTCAAAGACGCGAGGTTAGGGTCCTGAACGCCAACGTTGGCGTTTGACTCATTCAACATGAGTTGAACGGTTCTAAAACCGTTTCCCACGATTTAAGGGCGGTTACACCCCACTTAGGAGAGCTTTAAGGGGCGGTTTCACCCCCTTAATCCTCTATAAATAACTGTTCATTGATGTCATTGTGATCTCAAAATAACAACTTTTTTATGGTTACAAAAGATCCGGTCTTTTTTAGATCCGGTTACAACGAAATCAAAGAAAAATAAAAGAAGATTACAACTTTCTCCTTGTGAACAAATCGCGAGCTCCTGTTTTGCGGTCGCTCGCTTTTGTGGGTTCTTTGCCAACGCTCCACAGCGTCGAATCGTGAGGAGAAGACATCGTTCCAGTGAATCAAGACGTGCGGATCGTCAACGGAGAGCAAACTCGACGCAAGCATTCGAGGGAGGCACTCCATCGCCACCGTGAAGAACCCAGTTTTAAACAAAGGGGAAAACCAAATTCGTTTTCCTCTCTTTTGTAATCAAGTTGTAACCGGAATCAAAGAAATACAAATCAAGAAGGGAATAATAGCCGGGAGGGATTAGTTCACTAAGGAAATAATCGCTCGGATCTCGGGATCTAAGACCAAGCTTAGATCCGGAGTGTGATCTCGTGTAGATCTCAGATCTGTTCTTCCCCTCTCTCGAACTCCTGCCTTTTGTGACGTGGATGCTCGCCGAGGATCAGATCTGGATGTCCAAGTCTTCAAGTCTTCAAAACTCTAAGCTCGGTCTTCAATCCGGCAGAGTTTCGGCTCTCAAAAGTCCAACCTCCGAAAATGAACAAAAGGGGGCCTATTTATAGGCTAACCCCACTGTGCCTTGGGCACAGTGCAGCCGGCCACCTTGAGGTGGCTCGGCTCTGGGCCGGCCACCTCAAGGTGGCTCGGCCACCGAGCCACCTCAGGGTGGCTCGGCATTGGCGAGCCACCTTGAGGCGGCTCGGTTTTGGCCGAGCCCTTCTGGGTTTGCTGTTTTCCGTCGTTTTGCGCTGTATCCGTTTCTCGGTTCTGTCCGTGAATCGGTTGACTTAGATTCTGATTTGGTTGATCTGATTTGGCAATAAGTCGGATTCCTGATTTGGCAGTAGATCCACTTCTGAGTTCGAGTCTGAAACCGATCTTGATTCGGTCATGATTCATCCGAGTCCGCTCTTGTTTGGATGACTCGTTGACTCCCCGAACCGTTGGCTTGATTCCGCACGTGAATGGATGCATTCCGTTGCTCGCGTGCGATTCGTTGACCTCGTCGCCTCGTCACTCGATGGTTTGTCGAATCATCGCGCCGAGCTATGCCAAGGGACTTATAAGCAATTTTACATGCCTACAGATACCCCCTCCAAAGTATTTCAGCCTCGTTCTTTTATAGAAGAGTCTGGAATACTTTGGATTGGAATTGCTTCTGTTCTTGATTCCTTCAATCCTTCAGGCTATTCGGTGCTTTGTCGAATATCTGAAAGGGTTTCAGTGCTGCATTTATTGTCTGACCGTTGTCGGAATTTCGAATTTGAAGTCGGTTCCTGATTTTCTGATCTTTAACTGACCATCGATTGTCAGCGTTGAGTTTTTATTCGCGACGCGTTGTCCGGCGTGGTGTTGTTGAGTTATCCTTAAGAACATTTATAAAAATATTCTCCAGGAACTTCTCAACCAAAAATAGGGAATAGTTTATACTCATATACCTTATTGGAGTATGAAGAAGCAGTTTATACTCGTATACTTTTCGGAGTATTGATTCTTTCGTTGCAACGCATTGATCGGCGTTGACCTAGGGTTACGCGTTGTCCGACGTTAACCTTAGGGTTTGTCAGTGACTCTCGTATTTATAGGATTTTTGGCAAACCCTCAGCCATCAACGGGTTTGATGAGCCTTTACCGACTACCGTTTGAGTCGGGCTAGCATGCGGATTGTTCAAGTCCGTTCCGCATGTGACGTTAAGCTAAAAGAGTTAACCCTTTTAGTGCTACGATATTGAATACGTAGACTTCATCTTTCTCCTGTGAAAAGACTAAACAGCAACGTGTATGAGATGTTGACTTAGGATTTTTGGCAAATCCTCAGCCTTCAACGGATTTAACGTGCTCTTACCGACTACCGTTTGAATCGGGCTTACATGCGGATTATCTAAATCCGTTCCGCATGTGACGTTGTGCTAAGAGAGTTAACGCTCTTAGTGCTACGATATTGAATACGTAGACTTCGTCTTTCTTACGGGAATAGACTACCCGGCGACGCGTGTTAGGCAATGACTTTAGGGTTTTTAGCTAACCCCCAGCCTTTAACGGGTTTGATTAGCCTTTACCGACTACCGTTTGAGTCAGGCTAGCATGCGGATTGTCTAAATCCGTTCCGCATGTGACGTTGTGCTAAAGGAATGAACTCCCTTAGACTTGATGCTACAACTTCGAATATGTAGACTTCGCCATTGTTATGGGAATAGGCTACCCAGCAACGTGTATTAGACGCTGACTTATCCCTACTTAGGCTTCGGGATAAAATTCCCCAGAATCGAACTCTGGTGTCTTTTTCTTCGGAGAAAGACTAAACCGGCGACGCGTGTTAGGCGTCGGCATATCCTTTCTTAGGATTCAGGATGAAATTCCCTATGCGTGTAAGGCATGGATTTTGGTGTTATTAATAACAACCTGTCACAATGTTGAATATGTGAACGAGTGTTTTTTTTTAACGGTTAAGAACTAACCGGCTACGCGGGTTAAGCGCAGACTTATCCTTGCTTAGGTTTCAGGATAAAATACCCCAGAATCGAACTCTGGTGTTTTTTTCTACGGAAAAAGACTAAACCGGCAGCGCGTGTTAGGCGCAGACTTATCCCTGCTTAGGATTCGGGATAAACTTCCTAGACTGGAAATCTAGTGTCTTCTTTAATCGGTGAAAGACTAAACCGGCAACGCGTGTTAGGCGTTGACTTATCCCTACTTAGGATTCGGGATAAAATTCCCTGTACCTTTGAGGCACAGATTTTGGGAGTTGAAAAAGGTGGTGTCTTCTCTTGGGGCAAAGACAAACCCGAAATGGGAGAGGAAGAATTTTATATTCTATCTCCCGACACTGAAGAAGAAGAATTTTACATTCTATCCTCAGCTGGAAAGGAGACTCGAGGTGGGATCTCCACCCCCAGAATCGAAAACTTCGGATTATCCTAACTGTCAGAATGTTTGATTACCGAACTAAAGGTGAATTTCTTGTTTATCGAGAGTGAATTGTGGTTTTGGTCCTAACTGTAGGAAGGTTTGACCAAGCCGGAGTTTAAGATGACCCTAACTGTAGGAAGGTTTGATCTCTCGATTTGAAAGTGGACCTCTCGTTCATTAGAGGAATCGAGAGGGGATTTTGGCTGTGGTCCTAACTGTAAGAAGGTTTGACCAAATGGGAGGTTTGAGACGATCCTAACTGCAGGAAGGTTTGATCGCTCGATTTGTGGACCTCTCGTTCATTGGGGGAATCGAGAGGGGGAGAGTGTTGAGTGCACAGACACGGTGAGAATTTGAATGGGAGTTTCTTATTCATCATCTTGCTGTGGTGACTGGATTATCCCTAAGAATATACTATATGGATTTCTTTTGGGAACTTCCCGTTACATGAATCATCCACCCCCAGCTTCCTTTGTAAAACCGGGTCTGGTATTGTACTCAGTTGGGTGTTCGGGTTATCCTTAAGGATATATGACTCTCTAAGAACTTCCCGTTACATAAATCGTCCACCCCCAGCCTCCTCTGCTGAACTGGTTCGGACATTATCCTCAGCTACCTGAACGGGTTATCCTTAAGAATGTTAACGTAATATTCTTCAGGAACTTCCCGTTAAAAGTGGGAAACAGTTTAGACTCATATACCTATTGGAGTATGTAGGGAGCAGTTTAACCTCTTGCACCCGTTGGAGGATTGAGAAACAGTTTATACTCGTATACTCTTTGGAGTCTTGCCGTTCTTATTTGGCTTATCTGAGCGATATGACGCCGGCTTCAACCAAGGTCTGAATGCTATTCTTGAGAGCAAAGCAATCCTTGGTTGGATGAAGGACTCTCCTGTGGTATGCACAGTACTTTGGATCCGTCGTGTTGTCAGCTTCCTCCTGATTTGTGATAGGTGGTAGCTTGATCTTGTTACCTTCAAGGAGGGATTCGAAGATGGCTGGAACCTCTTCGTCCTTGAAGGAATACTCTCTTTGGAGTCTCGGACCCGAAGTCTTTTGCTGCCTTCGGGATTGCTGTTGTGACTAACTCCCCGTCTTTCTGCTTCTCATCGAGCAATGATCCGATAGATATCTCGGTGTCGTCGTCGAAGAAATTGGTGAGGAACATGGTCTCCATATCGTCCCAGCTGTTCATGCTACCTGGCTTGAGGCGGCGATACCAATCGAAGGCGGCTCCGCGTAGAGTGCCGACAAATGACCGCACTATCAGAGGCTCATTGCCAGAGATTACCCCCAGGTGTGATTTGAAATAAATCACATGCTGAGTGGGTGAACCCTTCCCATCAAACGGCGTGAAGTTGATTAAGTTGAACTTCGCTGGATATGGGATTGATTCCCATTCTCTCGGGTATGGACAAGGAATGCCAGTCTTCTTTATCTCTTGAGCGGAAATCAACGTGTTGATTTTGCTCTCGAGATTTTTGATTTTCAGACTTTCATCTGAGTCTTCATCAGCATTCTCATTACCACCCCCTGCATTAACGGGAGGATTATTGGCATTACGAGCTTCGTTCGCATTCGTGTCCTCATCTTCCTGATGAACCTGGTTATGACGACTTGGCTTGGCTTGCCGGTTCGTCAACGCTTGGATTTGTTGGTCATGCATTTCTCTCATGTTCTGCATGGCCATTTGCATTTCGAACCTGAAGCTCTCTTGTTGCTTAGCTAAGGCATCTTCAATCATCTTGGCCACTTGTTCCGCGCTTATCATGAATGACTCGCGGGGTTGTCCCTCGCTGGATACTGTATTGTCTGATGCGACAGCAGAGCAGGAATCCGATTCTTCATCTTCTGACGGTAATCTTGTCCGAACCCTACTATAAGTTCCTCGTATGATGGCTCTGGACTGCAAACGGGTCATCCGCTAGGGTACTTTCGGAATCGACTCGGGATTGTCCTGTGTCGACGTCCTTTTGCTGGTCATATTGGCGGTGACCTTCGGAAGTTCTCCATCTTCAACAACCGTTCTTCTTTGCCGGAAACGCCTATGCCTTGGTTTTGGCGTTTCGGTATTAAGCCTTTCGAACACCGAAACTCTCTCAGGGACTGCCTTGATGCAGTTGCACTCAGACAGTACCGCCCGAATGAGCTTTGAACAAGGGCACTGAGTTTCTAGCCTTCGAGGACTTCTCTTTCTGGCTTTGTTCGTACCCCCAGCACGATAGTACAGCTTGTCCGTTTGAAAGTCAGAGCAACCTATCGTGTGTTGGCACGATTTCTCAGGTATAACGCAATCATCATCAGACGGTAACGTTTCCTTCTGAGAGTGAACTGCCTTCTTTGGGCTCTCAAGAGTGACGCGTCTCGAAACGTGCCTTTGTGGGCGCGAATTCTCGACGGGCTCCTGAACTTCAATGCACAAAGTAGTGCGCTTGGTTGCCCTGATTTCCTCGTCATATTGAGGGTTATGGCGACCCCCATCATGTTGATTCGTTCGGGGCTTTCTTAGTGGGCCCAAATGTCCTTGGATTGGAGCTTTGCTTCGCTCCTCCGGAAGTGGACCGAGGCGCTCCAAGACTGACTTCCTTTTCTGGGATGGTCCTGCAGGATCTCCCGGAGCAGTTGTGGAAATCATCGGCGGTCTGGATTGATTCGCCGGAGGTTGAACTTTCAAAGGCTGCAGTTGTTGCTCCTTAGTCTGAATCGCCGCTTCAGACTTCGGTCTCCAAGTTTTACGGGTTGTGACATTGCGCGGCGCTTGCGAATGCGCTCCTCAAGCGTCGAACGATTCCGTTTGACCCGGACCCATTCGCTCGTTGGCGGCTTGGAGGAACTGCCATTCATCGGTGGTTGAGGCTGTTTGCCTCTCCTGTTCTTCAGATCCGCGTTGTAGCGGATTCCGTCGGTTAACTCCATCGCTTTTGCGAATTCTCGGGCCAAGCGTTGACGTCGCCTTTGGCGAGCTCTCTTTGAGAGAGTCATCACTTCTTTGGTGACGGAGGGATTGACAGAAATAGGCCTGCCCTGGTTGGAAGTTGGAGGAATCTCACCCGATGCGACTTTGGCATCAAACGGGGCGAGATCTTCGTTGGTGTTTTCTACATCTTCACACCAACGAGCTTTTCTCCTAGAGGAAAACTTCTTGGACTTCTTGGACTTGTGAGGGGAGATAGATCCGGACGAGGACACGTACTCCTCGAACTTGGTTTGGTCAAACTCGGCGGCGAGATCGGCGGCTCCCACTGTGGTCGCCAGATTGTTCGCGGGAAAAATCGTGTCTTTCATTGAATTCATTGTGATCTAAAAATAACAACTTTTTGTGGTTACAAAAGATCCGGTCTTTTTTAGATCCGGTTACAACGAAATCAAAGAAAAGAAATAAAAATTACAACTTTCTCCTTGTGAACAAATCGCGAGCTCCTGTTTTGCGGTCACTCGCTTTTGTGGGTTCTTTGCCAACGCCGGGGTTAATTCGTGGACCACCGCGCGATCTAGATCCGGTCGGATCTACACGATTTGACGGGTATTATTCCATAAAGGGAATAATAGCCGGGAGGGATTAGTTCACTAAGGAAATAATCGCTCGGATCTCGGGATCTAAGACCAAGCTTAGATCCGGAGTGTGATCTCGTGTAGATCTCAGATCTGTTCTTCCCCTCTCTCGAAATCCTGCCTTTTATGACGTGGATGCTCGCCGAGGATCAGATCTGGATGTCCAAGTCTTCAAGTCTTCAAAACTCTAAGCTCGATCTTCAATCCGGCAGAGTTTCGGCTCTCAAAAGTCCAACCTTTGAAAATGAACAAAAGGGGGCCTATTTATAGGCTACCCTCACTGTGCCTTGGGCACAGTGCAGCCGGCCACCTTGAGGTGGCTCGGCTCTGGGCCGGCCACCTCAAGGTGGCTCGGCCACCGAGCCACCTCAGGGTGGCTCGGCCTATTTATAGGCTCCCTTTACTGTGCCCGGGCACAGATCTGGCCGGCCACCTCAGGGTGGCTCGGCTTTGGCCGAGCCACCCAGAGGTGGCTCGGCTCAGGCCGAGCCCCCCCTTGGTGTTGGGTTCCGTCGTGTTTTCGTCTTTCGGTTCTGTCCGTGATTTGGTTGATTCAGACTCTGATTCGTTGATCTGATTTGGCAGTAAGTCGGATTCCTGATTTGGCAGTAAATCCACTTCTGAGTTCGAGTCCGAAACCGATCTTGATTTGGTCGTGATTCATCCGAGTCCGCTCTTGTTTGGATGACTCGTTGACTCCCCGAACCGTTGGCTTGATTCCGCACGCGAATGGATGCATTCCGTTGCTCGCGTGCGATTCGTTGACCTCGTCGCCTCGTCACTCGATGGTTTGTCGAATCATCGCGCTGAGCTATGCCAAGGGACTTATAAGCAATTTTACATGCCTACAGTACCCGAGAGTACCGCACCAAAAATTATTACCTCCTGGTGCGGGCGTAGGAGTCGTTGAAACCCCCGCCCGTGGCCCCTTGGCCGCTTCCACTCTGGAACCCTCCGCCACCATCTCCCGCTGTCGCTTGGAGATCAGTGAACTACTCGGAGATAGAAGGGGCATTCCCCTCCGCCGTTCTGGCGGTCTCCACAGTCTCCTCGCAACGGGCCTTCTTGGCCGCTTCCACTCTGGAACCCTCCGCCACCATCTCCCGCTGTCGCTTGGAGATCAGTGAACTACTCGGAGATAGAAGGGGCATTCCCATCCGCCCCGCTATTGTGCTCCGGGCCCGCTCCAGTCGCTCGCTCGCCTGGATTAACTCATCAGATTCTTCCCGCTCACTTTGGTGGTCCAACGGAAGACCAGGAGAGGGAGCTCGGGCCTCGGGCACCTCAGATTCATCTAGATCCACGTCGCCGCCCTCAGCGTCTTCAGCCGAGTCCTCTAAAAACTACTCCTTAGCAGTTTGGCGACCCCTCCACCTCGAAGTATGGAGAGGCCTTCTGGGAGGACACCCCTTCTCCGTCAAACAAGAGCCCTGAAACCAGAAGCCTTCGGGATTAGCGCTGGCACCCCGATACCACCGGCAGTACAGGAGAGTATAATGCAAATCACGATCCTTCGTGGGTAGTTCAAAATGGGCATGGGTACCACCAGCATGAGTCCAGAACCATCCCCGAGCTCCATCCACCAGCCCTCCTTCGAAGTGCAGGCAGGGATTGGCGTTGCCCACGTACAATTGGTCGTACCCAACCTGCAAGGGATGTATGGCTCGATATAGCATACGGAGCCTGTTCGTAAAATTTGATGCCCCGGCCGAGATTGCCCCCGACATTTTGAAGTGCCACGTTAAGACGGAAAACGGGCCGGTCGAAAACACGGGACCTGAGCCGAAATCGACGGTTGTATCCAACGGTCGGGTTCGAAAACCACGGCCACGATCCAGACGAGGCGCACGAAGCTTACGTCAGAAGCGCGATGTGACGGAACTACACCGTCGTAGCTGGAAAGCACGAAGCCCACCAGCGGACGCGTGGCTCACCCACGCCGAACCTAGTTTCACCCGAAAGGAAAGTTCTCACCTACGAAAACTCGACCCGAATCCGCAAGAAGAGCAGAATTTCGCTTTCGAAAACTAACTTCGCCTACCTACGAAAACTCGACCCGAATCCGCAAGAAGAGCAGAATTTCGCTTTCGAAAACTAACTTCGCCTGAACGGCTCATCCGCCCTTGGAGACAAATGACGAATGACACGACTTGTCCCGAGCCTTGAAACGCCAGCGAGATGACCTCGCTTAAACCCACGCCTCGAATGGCTGAGGTTTAGAGTAGAAATTTTAGCATCAAGTCTAAGAAAAACTACTCGACAACTCATCATACTGAGGGGAATAGTATGACTAGCCCGATTCAAATGGTAATCGGTAAAGGCATATCAAACCCGTTGATAGCTGAGGGTTTGCTAAAAATCCTAAAAGAAACCAAATATACTTGTTTCGCCAAGAACTTCTTTATTCAAAGTATTCCAGACCACACGCAAGCCGGTTTAGGTCTGAAAACTTTGAAGGGGGTCTTGTAGAGGGTAAAAAATATCTCCGTAGACTTGAAAGAAATCCGCCTGTAGGGGGAAGTCGCCCGAAGCCACGAGAAATCACCCTTTATCATGACTCGCCCGACCAAGTCTGTAGGAGAATTCTCCAGCAAACCTCAAGGTTGCCAGTATAGCTAGGTATCTGCTACCCCACGTGCTGAGATGGGCTTTCCCACCCCTCTCGGCCCGAAGGGAGAGGGCACAGTACTCCAAGACCGTCAAGTGGCCGCTCACAGTACGAATGATTGGGCAGGTGTCGAGTCGACCTGAGCATTCATAAATGCAGCTCACCTCGGCTGTCCGAGTCAAGAGCTGGATCCGCCAGTGTTCGGCAAGCTGTCTAAGCTCACTCGAGTACCGGAAACCCGCTTTCCCGCCTCTCTCGACCTGAAGAGAGAAGACACGGTACTCCATGCCCGCCGGCGCTCGGTGAGTTGGTCAGATCCACTCGAGTACCTGACAACCGTTGTCACACATACGAGGAGGGGCTTTCCCACTCCTACGTGACGTGATGCAAAACACGGCTCCTCAAATGACCGCTCATGAGACAGGTGAACAGCAGGATGTCTCTGAATAATGTATGGTCACATCCCATAATTCAAGGAACAGCCAAACTGCCTTTCTTTCATTTAATAGCCTCTTCCAACAACCTTTAAAAGGGGGTCGGAAAACTTTGGAAAGGAGATCGAACAGAGACCAAGCTCTTTACATAATCTTTGCATTGCAGTACCACTTCCTAGTTTTGAGCCCCGATCGCCGGCGAACTAGTGGATCCGAACTCTATCGACTCGAGCTTCTACTGCGTACTGAAGCTCCCCAGCAACCTCGGTCGAACGGTCCAAGGGAAGCAGACTCGACACAAGCATCGAGCGAAGCATCCTGTAGCTACCAAAAGTCCCCACACTAAACAAAGAGGGCATTCCCTCTGCTTCTGTTGTAATTTTGATTTATTAGTTTGTAATAAGCCTTCTTATCAATACAAACGAAGTTCCCTGTTTTTGAGAAATCAAAATTTACACCTACAGCAGAGTGATAACATAATTAAGACCGAGTCTAGACCAGGCTATACTTTTTTTTCTAGGAATCGAGCCAAACTATAATTGGTTGGATTTATAGCGTATGAAGTCTCTTCATTTCATAACTGATTTTCCGTTGATTCTTAATTAAAAAAATGTATAATTTGTGATCATTAGTACTAGTGATTTAGCCTCTTCATTTCATAACAAATTTTCCATTAATTCTTAACTAAAAATCCTCATAATTAAACTTGTGACAATTAGTTGGAATTTATTGGGTGTGAAGGCTCTTGATTTTATAACTCATTTCTCATCAATACTTAACAATGAAAAACACCTCATAATTTTTCCCATTAATTCCTAAAATGTTTATAGTGATTAATGATGATATGATGTTAATTATATGCTCATGTATGGATGTGTATAAATCATGAAAAGACACAAAATTACATAGATACCCATGTGAAAATAAATAACATCTTTACACTTGTATACAAATGGGAGGGCATTCTCGGATGAAATGTTTTAACATCCAACACAATTTTAGAATAGTACTAGTACAATTCACGTGCTTTGCACGTGAACGTACATGTTTTAAGTTTTGAATTTTTTATTAAATAGTAAAACTATGTGTTAATAAATAAAATTGTATAATAAGATTACTTAAAAAGAAATATATGAATTAATTATTATTATGTAGTTATTGTAATTGAATATTTTTCTTATAATGATCGCCAATTATTAATATTTTTTTAAATAAATTCCCAAATCTAAAATTGTTCTTAGATAAATCTGTTAATTCTATAAGTTCTCTTAAATATGTTCCTCCAATTTGAAAGTTGTTAATTAATTTAATTTCAAATTAACTAAGATGCATTAATCTTGCTAGCTTTTTACTAATATTCCCTAGATAGTTACACTTGATACCTACAACATATTGTAATAGTTGCTTCTCATTATAATTATTTAATAGGGTAAATTACACTAAACTCATATGAACTTTCAGCTGATATGAACTTCTAAAATTACACAAAACCCCTAATGACTTTTCTGTTTCAAAGAAGACCCATAATACAAAAAAGCAAGAAAAAAGTTGGCGGGATTGCTGAAGGTGCACGTTAGCAAGCGAAATTCACCTTGCTATCGTGCGCCCCCGCCTTGTTTCTACATGAGGAAGAAGAAGAAATCTAGCAGAGGGATCATCAATAGTGAGCTGAGAGATTCTTTGTTTGAATATTCTTCATCATCTCAAGTTAAAGAAGATCAGATTCTACTGGAATCTTTTCGAAAGGCATAGAAATGGAGTGCTCAGGTCCGAAAGGTGCCAAGAAGAAATTGCCGATCTATGATATTCTTGCCAGATCTAAGCCTGTGATGGAGTCTCCTCCGATGAGATCTGGAAATTTGACTGCAATAAATCTGAGTAAGTCTCCTCACTCAATCTCATGGGCGGATGAATCTGGATCTGAATCTGATTTGATTCCTCTATCTTAAATTGTCAAGAATCCTGCTACATCTAGTGTTCACCTTGATTCTGAAATGAATTTGATTCATGAATCTGATTTAGTTAAGAATTCTGCTTTAAATCCTTCAAATGTTCAATATAAATCTGAATCTGGACTGATTTCTGCGGCTAAGATTTCTGTTCTTAATCCATCAAAAGCTCAGTCTGATGTAGAGATTGATGATCGTGTGCAATGTACTCATATTGATGAAATCTCTAATGAATCTACGAAAATTCAAGAGGAGGATAAAACGAATGATATTGACATTGCAGTGATCAAAAAATCTTTTGCTAGTCTATTTGCTGATAATCGGAAAGCTGGTAATGGTCTTTCTTTGAATTTTATTCAATCTTCTCAAAACAATGCGGTCAAATTTTCAACTGAAGAGTGGAAGGAGGGTGAGGTTCTCTGGAAACATGCTTTGATTGGATATGTTATTAGCTTAAACATAAAGTTTAAAGCAATGGAATCTTATGTGAATAAGATTTGGGGAAGCATCTCTATCCCAAGAATTCATCTAATTAAACAAGGTGTTTTCCTCTTTGATTTTCAATCTATTAAACAAATGCAAGAAGTGTTGGAAGCAGGTCATTGGTTCTTTGGATCCAGACCTATGGTTCTTAAGCCTTGGACTATTGAAACTGATGTGGACAGATTTCAAGCATGTAATTACCCAATGTGGGTTCAGTTTCCCAATCTGAAGTTAAATTTGTGGACTTCAAATGGACTGAGTAAAATTGCAAGTGTAATTGGTAAACCAATCACAACAGATAAACTCACTGCTACTAGAGAAAGATTAAGTTACGCAAGGGTACTTCTTGAAGTTGATCTTCCCCTGGAAAAGAATTTGCCTGATATTATTGAAGTGCATGGACCAGATGGAAAAAACTACAATCAAAAGGTTGTATATGAACTTAAGCTAAAATGGTGCTCTTACTGTAGATTGGTTGGTCATGAAGCTGAGTATTGTAGAAGGCAGAAATTTAAAATGAAATGGGTTCCTGTTAACAGACCTCTTGTGCAGGTTTCAAATTCTGAGCTGGATGTCCCTAGAAGCAATATTGATTTAGGTGATAGCACTGGTCAACTTGGGGAAAATTCACAAAGCAATCAATCTGGTGGTTATGTTCATCAAAACATAGTTCAACAAAGTGGCATAAATTTTGATCAATCTGAGCAAATGTCTGCAAAACATGCACATGGGGAGAATACAATTAATTCTAGGAAAATATCTGAAAAACATGCACAGGGGGAGAATGCCAATAAATCAGCATTTCTAAATCAATATGATGATAGAAGAGCTCACAAATCAGATAGCGGTATCCTCATTGGGCTTTCTAGTAGTAATGCCATGAAACATGCACATCAATTTGCAGGAAACAGTAGTACTGCAAACTGCTCTCTGTTGTGAATTCAACTGGTTTCACTAGTGTTACTAGATCAAAATTAGGAAAAAGAATCAATGACACCAATGTTGGGGATTGCATTCAAAAATCCTCATTTTCTATTCTGGAACAACAATTAGATTTTGATCCCTCTTGGATTGATAAAGGGGGTTATTCAAAATAATGCATCTGGCAATTTGGAATATATATAAGAGGGTTTAACAAATCCTCTAAGCACTTGATAGTAAAGCATTTTATTAATGAATACAAGCTCTCTTTTCTAGCTCTCCTGGAAACCAAAGTTGAAGAAAACAAAATGCACTACATTGCTAAGAAAGTGACTAAGAACTAGGAGTGGATTTCAAATATTCCTGAAGCAAGAAATGGAAGGATATGGATTCTCTGGGACAATGAAATTCTATCAGTTCAAGTCCTGTTCTCCTCCAATCAGCACATCACTTGCACAGTTGCCTCAAGGGATGGTATGCTTTCTTGCATAATCACAGTAGTGTATGCTCTAAATCAAAGAGATGATAGGAATATTCTTTGGCAAGAATTACTGAATTTCAACCAGAATTGCCCTTGGCTAGTTGGTGGTGATTTCAATACAATTTTGAATAATGAAGAGAAATTGGGTGGTTCTCCAGTATCTGATTCAGAAACCATTGACTTTCAAAATTTCATCAATTCTAGTAACCTAGTTCATCTTAAGTCAATTGGTAATTTCTATACCTGGTGCAATAAGCAAGATGCTCAAGACAGAATCTGGTCCAGACTTGACAGAATTTTGGTAAATGAAGATTGGATTCATCAATACACATCCAGTCAAGTTGAGTTTTTATTGCCAAGTTGTTCTGATCATTCCCCTGCTCTGATAACTATTGGAGAGGATAATTTTGATGGCAAAAGGCCTTTTAGATTCTTTAATATGTGGATCAAACACCCTGAATTTCTTCCAGCTGTCAAAACTATTTGGGAACAAAGTATTAGGGGATATAACATGTATAAATTCCATACTAAACTTAAGTCACTAAAGCCTGTTCTAAAAGAGCTTAACAAGAAGCATTTCATGTGCATCAATGAGCAAGTTATCAGAGCCAAAAATGAATTATCTGACATCCAGAAACAATTGGCTGATGATCTTCTCAACTCCAATCTGATTGCCAAGGAAAAAGAAGGTATCAAAAAATACATCAGATTGCTGAATTATGAAAATTCTTTTTACAGGCAAAAAGCTAATATTTCTTGGAGCTTACATGGTGACAAATGCACCCAGTTCTTCCACTCTATCATGAAAAACAAGAGGCATCGTAATAGGGTTCTGTCAATATATACTGAGGATGGGAATAGAATTACTGATATGCAGGGCATCATTGAGGAGTTTACTGAATATTACAAAAAGATTTTGGGTACTGCTATCAATGTTTCTAAACCTGATATGGGAATTATCTCAAATGGTCCTACTCTATCTTCAGTTCAAAGTTCAAATCTCAGTCTTCCTGTCAGCAGAGAGGAAATCAAAAATGTTGTGTTCTCAATTTCTGATACAAAAGCACCAGGTCCAGATGGTTTTAATGTTGCTTTTTTCAAGTCAGCTTGGGACATTATCAATGAGGATTTATATCTAGCTGTTGAGGAATTCTTCAACAAAGGAAAGCTCCTTGGTACTTTCAACTCTACTACAATTACTTTAATTCCCAAAACTCTTAATCCAAGATCTGCTGCAGATTTTCGTCCCATCTCTTGTTGCAATCTGATATATAAAGTTATTTCAAAAATTCTAGCTGGGAGAGTGCAAAGTGCCATGGGCTATCTCATTAATGATGCACAAAGTGCATTTGTCAAGGGGAGACTTATCTCTAGTAATATTCTTTTAGCTCATGAACTAATGAAAAATTATGGCAGAAAACATACCTCTCCTAGAGCTATGTTAAATGTGGATCTGAGGAAGGCATTCGACTCTATTAGCTGGGATTTCATCAGAGCCATGTTGCATTGGTTAAACTTTCCCAGTATCATGATTAACTGGGTTATGGAATGCATATCAACTCCTAAATACTCTCTTGCTTTAAATGGATCTTTACATGGATATTTTGAAGGTAAGAGGGCTCTAAGACAAGGAGATCCTCTTTCTCCTTATTTGTTTGTTATTGGGATGGAATATCTATCAAGAAGGTTAAATGCCCTCAGAAATGATAATCTCTTCAAATATCATCCTAAGTGTCAAAGCCTTGGGATTACACACCTGATTTTTGCAGATGATCTTCTCCTCTTTGCTAAAGCTGATGGATACTCAATCATGAAACTGTTCTATTGCCTCAAAGAGTTCAGCAAGGTGTCTGGTTTAGAGGCAAATCCTGCTAAATGCTCAATATACTTTAGTGGAGTTGATGATGGTCTGAAAAATCAAGTCTGCTCCTTGCTGAATTTTCCTGAGGGGATGTTACTAATTCGTTATCTGGGATTGCCACTCATAACAAAGAGATTATCTTACCTTGATTGCTCTCCTCTATTAAGTAAAATCTGTGAGCAATTTCTTCACTGGCAGAAAAAGAAGTACTTCTCTTATGCAGGAAGACTACAACTAATCAAATCTGTTATTATGGGTATACAAATCTTTTGGACCAGCAACTTCATCTTGCTTGTCAAGGTGCTGGAGAAAATTGATAGAATGTGCTCAGATTTTCTATGGAATCACAAGATTCATTTAGTATCTTGGGAAAATATATGTCAAGGGAAAGAACAGGGGGGACTGGGCTTATATTCAGCTAATTCCTGGAATCATGCAGCTGCTATAAAATTGCTTTGGATGATCCATCAGAAAAAAGACATGCTTTGGATAAAATGGGTTCATGAAAACTATATGTATCAAACTGACATTTGGCATATTCAACCTAAAGCATCAGACTCATGGATGTGGAGGCAACTTTTGAAAATCAGGGACATGGCGGAAAACAAATTTGGAAGTGCAAACAATCTCATAAATACCATTAACAGCTGCCACAGTGGGGGGTAAATTTCTAATCTCCTCTGTCTATAAACCTCTGATTAACTTTTCTCCTCCTGTTCCTTGTTATAATACTGTCTGGGAGGGATTAAACTACCTGAAACATTCTTTTGTGCTCTGGCTTGTCTCTCAGTCCAGATTATTAACTCAGGACAGGTTATGTAAAATGAGTATTATAAGCTCAAATCATTGTGTTCTATGTCCTGATCATCATCAAGCTAAAGAAACATGTCAGCATCTTTTCTTCGATTGCCCATATTCAGCTCAGGTTTGGAATAGTGCAATGGATTGGTTGAACTTTTCCTGGAGATCCTGTAACTGGTTGCATTTGTTGAATTGGTATAACAACAATCTTAGGGGCAAAGGTTTTAAGAAGAAGCTAAAGAGGATGGTGCTTGCTGTGACAGTTTACTTAGTGTGGCAGGAGAGAAATTTAAGAATTTTTCAAGGAAAAGCTCGTGATCCAGCTATTCTTTTCCGAGTGATAAAGATCACTGTGTTTACTAAAATTTTGAATGATGATACACTGAAATATGTTTGTAAGTAGTTGGGGAGGTACAAAGTTGTAATTAGTTTGGTTTTCCAGTAAAATCTTGCTGGATACTATGATGTACCTACATTCTTTCAAGTGTTGATGAATAAAATTAACTTTCATTGACAAAAAAAAAGACCCATAATAACTTAATTTTGTAGATAACCCCTATAAATTAGAACCAAAAATGACATAAAAAGGTATTTTGAAAGTTGTTGAGGATTTGGGGCAATTTATGTAAAAGGTATTGGGGCTTTCTGTAAAAGTTAATAGGGGTTTAGCATGATTTCAAAAGTTCATAGGGTCTACTTACTATAAAATACTAAAGGTTCATAGGGGGTTTACTGTAATTTATCTTATTTAATATTATAATTATTAGTTCAAGTAATACTATTAAAATAATTATACTTTCTATATACTATAAAATATTTATCTAATTTAATTTTTTTAATTATGCTATTAAATAATTTAGTACTATAAATATTGTATAAACCATGATGACCCGCACAGCTGCGGGTTAGGAGTTACTATAGCGCTGGTCAGGAGTACTGTAGCGTGGGCCATGAGTTACTGTAGCGCGGGTCAGCAATTGGAGACCCGGAGTTACTGTAGCGGTCTTAACTCACTCATCCGACCTCGGAATGAGGTGATTCAAAATACTTTAGAAAGCTGACAAAGAGACCTTCAACTTTTATTTTTTGAATTTTCCAGATTCAGATTGTATCATGGTCAAAATATCAATTCTTTGTAAGGGCCACTTTGAGGTGTTTGACACTTTCTCACTTATCCGGACTTGTATTGTGTATTTCGTCATTCCATTGACTTGTACACTCCACTGACTCACTTTGTGCATTCGTTAGCTTCCACGGGGCCAGAAAATCCATTCTTGACTATAATGATGACACTTATCGTCTGTGTTTTGCCTCCAAAGTATTTCAGACTCATTTTTTTATAGAAGAGTCTGGAATGCTTTGGATAAGATAGGCTTTATTTCCAATCTCTTCAGTATTTTGTTGAGGAGATCGTGTAGAAGGACCTGTGAATAGCTTCAATTCTTGACTTCTTCAGTCTTTAATCTACTCAGTATTCTATCAAATAGATGAAGTTCTTCCGGTACTATATTTATCGTCTGACCATTGTTGAAATATTGAACTGAAGTTGATGCATAAGTGTAGGCGTCTAAAAATGATTATAAATATCTAAATACAACTCAAGACAAAGAGAAGACAATGAGTGTCACTTTCTAAGTCAGAGGGGATTATCCAAAGCCAAAAGAAGCAAAGGAACAGATGAAATAATATGGAAGAACAACCCACACCAAGATACACTGACACGCATAGGCGCGTCAGTGTAAACTGACGGGCATAGGCGCGTCAGTATAAGCTAACACGCATATGAGCGGCAGTGGAAGCTAACACGCAGGCTTTGGAGCATCTTCTTGTGATTTGCTGACAATTTTGACTCCTTCGTGGGGTCCACATGGCATCATAACAAAAGGAGAACGTGCACTGACATGGAGAGATGGTTACACACCGAGAAAAATGGTATTTTGTGGATTTAAAGTCGTGGGAGAACGGTTACAAACGTGGCTGAACGTGGCTAAAACTGCCTCTTCAGCCGCGATAATGGAGACTGCCGCGCTAAATTCCATGGCAGTAGCGACTGACGTGCCCAAAGAGAGTGTTGTTGGTTAGTTATTTTAATTCTATTTCAACAGTTATGGACCCCTGTCCCTATAAATACCTCCTTACACACGAGGCAAAGGACAAGGGAGCAGAATTAGAGTATAGAGGCTTGAGATTTTGGCGATTTTGAGCAAGAGAGAGTCTTCATCTTTCAAAAACACTTTATGAAGCTTTTGGTGATTCCTAGAGATCTAAGCTCAGACTTGATCTTTGGAAGAGGGAATATCTTACATCGATAAGATATTCGCTTAAGGTTCTTATTTTGATAAACGAAAAAGAACATTCAAAAGCCTTCACACTTTAATCAGAATCTTGTGAATCAGTGTTCCACGGGCTAACGCACCTCTGGTACAAGCAAAGTTCCCACAAAAGCAGGAGTTGATAAATAATTTCTGTGTTATTTTCTAGGGAATTGTAATTTTCTTATTTTTTGTTGTGTAATTCATTGTAAGCGATCAAAGTTTTAATGGATTCCATAATGAAAATGATTTCTGACGAAAACAAACTGGCGACCATAGTAGGAACCAACGGTCTCGCTGCCAAGACCGTCATGTCGAAGCCGATCATCAAGATACTAATTGATGAAGAGGTCGAATACGAGTTCGACAAAGTAAAGTTTGAGGAATATCTATCCTCCTCATCCTCAAAGTCTTCCTCGCCTTGGAAATGCAAGAAGATTTCCTCTTCTAAAAAGGTTTTTCAGTCTTGAACTCCGATGAAGGCTACGGGTGAAGACTCTCGCCCGATTGTTATTAACCCAGTTAAGGAGTCATTGAATCAAAGCTCACCGATACCGACGAAGAGGGCTCGTCAGAGACAACGCCAGCGCCGTGCTCGTCAATTAGCTAAGGCCTTGGAATAAACCGATGGGGTTCACTATTATGCAGACTTAGAGTCGATGAAACATCGAGTGGTCTAGTTGCCTCAATGACAAACCACTCACATCTCTGCTCAACGCACGACAAAAGAATGGACTCTTATCAAAAGAGCTCGTTCGATCCTCAAAGAGCGTATACAAAAGCGTCGTGCAAACGCCACTCGTGCTCGCGCCCTTCGTCAACAAACGCAAGAAGGGAAGAAAAAAATGGTGTCTAAGGGATCACCAAAGAACCTCAAAGTATGGATCTTCATATCCAAACTCATACAAAAATTGGATCAGCAGGACCCATCCTTCAACCACGACAGTCTCTACTGCTGCGACACATCCTTCAACCACATCAACCTTCACTATCACGACACATCCTTCAACCACAGCAGTTCCCACTGTCGCGGAACATCTTTCAACCGTGGCAGTCTCCACTATCGCAGCGCACCTTTCGACCATGATGATCACCCCTATTGTGGTCAAAGAAAAGCTCTCAAGACCTCCCCTTTAACCCCGTCAACATCTGTTCCTGTCCCGTCTACTGCAACCACATCTGCTACATCACCAGTGGAACCATGGGTCAGTCCTGACCTATCAAAGTTCTTACACTAGGGGTCATAAGTATCCTCCTATCAGGATAAAGCAATCCCAGGAGGAGAAAATTCTAATTTCTTCTCGTTTGGGGCTTGTAAAAACTCCATACCCTCGAAGGGGTAGATCTAAACATATAACCTTGGATCACTCAAAGGAGACGACAAATCGTCCTGAGTATGTCAACAAGTCCCAGTCACACAAACAGAAGATAGGTTGCTCTGGTCACCATACTGATAAGCTGTACTATCAAACTAAAAATGGAAATAAGTCACAAAAAAGGACTATTCGAGAAATAAATCCTCATTGTGCATGCGAGAGACTCATTATGGCAGTATTATTAGAATGCTACTGT
>NC_033800.1:70276791-70308656 GCF_001876935.1 Asparagus officinalis | reverse complement strand
TGAACCGCCAAGAGTCTTTGTATTTTAAAGACTTTTTGTTGAGATGTTAAAACCCAAGATGAGGCGTTTCAACAATAAGAAGCCCGCTATTCAAAAAGATGAACTTCCAGAGGTCACTATCAACATGACCGACAAAGGAAAACGACATTCAATCAACCCTGATCTTGATTTTTCTCCAGGAGGGAAAGTTGATCAGGGCTTTTCTCAAAGAATGTCACGATTACAGTGAAGGGCCACTAGATGCAGAGATTATAGAAGAATGCATGAAGGGTTATCTTCAGATGAGGAACTCTCAGATACTTGCTCTGCGATTGCTTCTGATGATATAATGGCCAGTGTAGGACAAGCCAGAGAATCATTCACATTCACACCTGATCAGTTGGCCCAAATGTTGTAGGAACCATTAGCCAAGCAACGGGAAGGGATCAGAGCCGAAATAAAGACAGAGATGGAGTTGACAATGCAGCAGATGAGAGACTGCTGAGAGATTTGCAGGCTCAATAACATCCACCACAGCCGGAATCAAGTCAAAAGGCTGAATCTAGCAGGCGTGATGCTCTACCTATTCGGATAACTGAGGTTGATAGTGACCATGAGGTGGATGAAACTATCTTTGCTGATCCTCCTCCTAATAAAGTTGATTCTGAGAACGGTCCGGTTAAGTCATCTATCCAACCTTCTCAAATTTTCTTGAAGAAGAACATGGATGAAGACAAGAAAATGAAGGAGCTTGAAAACAAAGTCAATGCTTTAATGACGGCTCAAGAAGTGAAGAAAACGGGTATTCCGTGCCCATATCCAAGGGACTGGGATCTAATTCCTTACCTTCCGAAATTCAATCTAATTAACTTCACTCCTTTTGATGGAAAGGATTCACCCACTCAATACTTGATTTATTTTAAGTCTCATTTGGGTGTAATCTCCGGAGACAAGGCCTTGATGGTCCGATCATTCGTAGGGACCCTTCGTGAAACCGCCTTCAATTGGTACTGATACCTTAAACCTGGAAGTATCAACAACTAGGATGATATGAATGGCTTATTCCTTACCAATTTCTTCGATGACGACACTGAGGTACAATTGGTACATTGTTGGACGAGAACCAGAAAGATGGGGAATCAGTTGATGTCTTTATCAAACGGTTCTGAAACAAAGCGGTAAATTGCCGAGATCCGCTCACCGAGGAGTTTATCCTTCAGACATGCTACAATAATCTTTCTTTGGATGTCTTAGAAGTCATGGGAGTTGTGCCTTCCAAGACTTAGAAAGAATTGAAAGTACAAGGCGAGCAGGCCGAACGCTTTCTCAAGAGGAAGAAGTTGGAGAGAGGTCAGCCACCAGCTAATCCTCAAAAGCAGAATTTTAATCCTCGAGGTAGAGGAAAGGGACTCGCGGTTACTATTGATGCTCACCAAACATCACAACAACCGTAACAACAACATCCGCAACAATCATCCTTCCAGCTGGCACAACATCAGCCTCAGCAGCCTTCGAGATAGCCTAAGACCTCGGAACCCAGATTTCTGAAAGAATATTCTTTCAAGGAAGATGAAGTACCAGTTATCTTTAAATATCTTTTGGATAACAACAAGATCAAACTTCCACCGGTCACAAACCAGGAAGAAGCAAAGAAGACTAATGACCCGAAATATTATGCATATCATAGAAGAGTCCATCATCCTACCAAGGCTTGTTATGTCTTAAAAGACAAAATACAAACCTTGATCGATGTCGGTATTATGACTGTAAAGACAAAAGAGAAGAAAGTATGTGTGAATGCAGTATCTATCAACTTCAGTTTGGTTCTTTTTTCATGGTTTTAACCCGAACCTGTATCAAAAGTTAAAATGCAAATCGTCAACGATGATCCTCATGGACAACGCCAAAGAGGACTTGTGCCACATACAGCTCCAAATGGAGAAATCCTCTGGGTTCATCCCGATTTGCTTAAGGACGAACAATGGACGACATCCACATCCAAGAAGACGATGAAAAGTAATGGGAAAGAGAAGTCTTGTTATGGGGCCTCGGCAAGTCGTGAACAAAATGATGAGGAAATCTCAACTTTACCACTTTTTGAAGAGGAACAAGAATCTTTTGCTACTAGAAGTGGAAATAAATACTGCTTTAATTACCCAAGTACATCTAAACAATTAGCTGAGCAGGGGGTGGTAAAAACTGTACCTTCTAAAACTTTAGCTGAACTGGGGGTGGTTGCAACTCCTACTATATCTGCTAGGAAAACTCAACAATCGACTAAGCAGAAGGAGAAGGAACCTTAGTACAAAGAAGTTTAAGTTCCGAAGCAGTCTCGTTTCAATCGACCGAATGGAAGAGATAAACCGAAAGGTTCTAACACCCCATACCATTTTGACATCATAGCTCAGTTAGCCAATGTCTCAGCAAGGATCACGTTGTATGAGCTGTTGCGCCTTTCAAAAGATACCAGGGAAGCCTTACAAGAAGCTTTGGCTGATTCTGAGGTATTTCTCACTCAGATTAAGCTAGCCCCTGAAGAGCTAGTTCAACACTATAACCTGGCAGCCACAAAATTTTCTTACATTGCTTTTACCAAAGAGGATATGCAAGTGAAGAATTCGAAGCATGATAGGCCTTTATACTTCACCGGATATATTGGCTCAAGCATTGTCAACCAGATCCAAGTTAATCCTGGTTCTGCTATCAGTATCATGCCACTTCGGTTAATATACCATCTTAGAATTCTCGCTAACAAATTAGCCTCGAAGAGTTAGAGATGTTGGATGAAAAGCGTTTGGAAGCTCAGCAACAAATTGAGTTTTATCAAGCCAGAATTTCTCAGGCTTTTGATAAAAAAAAAGTTCGACAACAAAGCTTCAAGGAAGGAGAACTGGTTCTCGCCGTTCGAAGACCTATGATTATCAATTCCAAGAAGAAAGGAAAATTTTAACCCAAATGGGAAGGACCGTTTGTAATAGAAACAGTCTATTCAAACAGTGCATATCGCTTGATCACCCAAAATGGCAATAAACTAATGATGCCAATAAATGGAAAGTTTCTAAAAACGTACTACCCTTTGTACTTTCAAGATAACCTATTTAAATGGAAAGTTCCTAAATAATACTATATAGGGTATTTTAAGGATAACCCGAGATCAGTCATTGTTCAGATAGAAACTGATCGTTTGAATAATTCATTCTTAATTAGTATAAAATGGTTAAGAATTTCTCACTATGGTTGTCTAATTATTTCCAAAATGATTAAGAAATTACCACTATGATTTTCCAAACATCTTTTCGTTGAGACAAGATTCAACGACTACATATAGTCGATCTTTCCTCACCTAAAACCCCACTGAGTGAGCTATACAAGTCAACATTATCATCATTGTTTGTACCCGACTCCTACTTCTCGTTAGGTCAAACCTTCCGATAGTTAGGGTCAAACCCAAAATCCCCTCTTGATTCCTTTCATGAACGAGAGGTCCACTTTCAAAACTGAGATCCCCTTTTGAGAAACGAAAAGGCATCAACTCCATTTGAACAATTAAACCTATAAAAGGTAAAATTGTTTCAACCCACACTTGGTCAAACATTCCCACAGTTAGGACCAAAACTAAAATCCCTTCTTCCATGAACGAGAAGTCCACAAATTGAATAACCAAACATTTAAACAGTTAGGGTTATCTCAACCTTTTTGATTCTCAGAGTGGAGATCCCACTCTTAGTTTACCTTTCAGATTCTTGAAGTAGAATTTCCCCTTTGAGTTTCTTTTGCACCAGGAGATAGAATATAAAATTCTTCCTCTTCGATTTTAGGTTCATCTCTACCAATAAAAAAGAGACAATAAGATAGAATATAAAATTCTTTCTCTCTGATTTTAGGTTCATCTTTACCAACAAAAAGAGATCAGGAAATAAAATATAAAATTCTTCCTCTCTGATTTTGGGTTCATCTCTACCAACAAAAAAGAGACAAAGAGATAGAATATAAAATTCTTCCTCTCCGATTTTGGATTCATCTCTACCAACAAAAAGAGACAATAAGGTAGAATATAAAATTCTTCCTCCCCAGTGTCGGGTTCGTCTTTTCTCCAAAAAGATGTAACCTTTCAACATTTTCAAATCCGTGCCTTTTATGCATGGGGGACGTTATCTCGATCCCTTATTAGAGATAAGCCTACATCTAATACATGTACCCTACATATTCAATGTTGTAGAATAAAGCCTAAGAGAGTTTAATTCTTTTAGCATAACATGATATGTGAAACGGATTTATACAATTCACATACTAGCCCGACTCAAACAGTAGTTGGTAAAGGCACATCAAATCCGTTGATGGCTGAGGGTTTGCTAAAAATCCTATAAATATTATGGTTATTTATTCCAAACAAGAAGATATAATCTTGATAAATAGTCAATAAGCAAAAGAGTTCACTTGATTCATCAGAAATATTCAAAGCAAAATACAAAGAAAATGAGGATATAAAAAAATGTTCTCAAGACTACAACAGCTTATAATGATGAATTTGATCTTCAAGTTTGGAGAGTTTCGCCGTATAAGTCTGTTCAAACTCAACTATCAAGTTAACTTTAAAAGTTTCTTCATCAACACTTTGAAGATTGGCGGCCTCTTGTTCTTTTTCAGCGAGTATTTTGTCTTGAAGATCCAGTTGTTGAAACATGTTCGCCTCGACTTGAGTTACTTCCTCCAGATCGGACTCCAAAATCTCCTGAGCATCCTCAGCCTTCGCAAGTTGTTCCTCCAAACGGTCAATCTTGGATCGACCTGAATCTAAAGCCTGATGCAGGTCAATCTTGGCTTGTGTCTTTTTGGCAATGCTCACCCTGATCTGACTAATGCGAGCTTTTAGTTTTTGAAGCTCGGATTTGGCTGAGTTTTGAGAATCGTGCCATGCCTGTAACCTTGAGTTCATTTGAGAAGCAATATAAGCAGGTGCACTGCTGGTACGAAGATCTCTCAAATGCTCAACATGTCGCTTAAGGTCGACTAAGTAAGCCTCGATCGAATCGGCTAATTTATTATATCCTTCTTCTCTGATCCCTAATGTATAAAGATTGAGAGATCTCTTAAAGTTCTCAAAAGGTGATCATTTGAAAAGAATTCGATCGACCATAGCGTTCAAAAAGGAAATGAAGCCTTAAAGATCGGAGCAAATGACGGCCTTATCCAGGTCTTCATCTGCAGATAATGCTTGGATAGAATCAGACAATGATGAAGAAGGAACTGCAATGAGAACAAGTAAAATAAGCATAAAATATATACGTCAGTATATGGCAACGAACGAAAATATATCAAGTTTAATGGAATATTCCACGGCTTGGTTACCTTGGCTTGCCGATATTGATGTAGGTGCTACAACAACCATAGCTTGTTCAGGAATAATACCTATTGATAGACCCACCACATCAGACAGTTGTTCAATTGAGGCCTCTAATGGCTTCATGTCCAAGTCAACAAAACTCTCGGAAGAGGATTCTGCAAACAAAAGAATGTAAGTACTCAGAAGAATAACTGGATTAATATTCAAGACTTATGATTCAAAAGTATTGGCACGTGAAAATATACCAAGTCCAGTAGAAGATACTCCAGCTTTAGGAAGAGTTATATCAACCTGATGTTCTGTACTTGTTCCCGCTATTTTGACCTCATGAAAAGAGGGAGTTATGCCAGGTACAACAGCTGTCGATGTACCAACTTTCTCAATTGGTCTCACAGTAGTTGTGATGGGACTGAGCTGGTAGTGGCAGTAACTTCTATCATCATCGGGTCTAAAGGGTTGAAAGGCTGGGGCTCAGGAATTGACGATTGAGTATCAGCTTTGGTTCCTGCCAGCGACAAGGAACCACAGTCCTCAGGCTGATCAGACATCCCAATAGTTGTCGTTGTACCAGTTTCTACGACTGGTCCTATAATTTAAATACTCATACATTTATTTAAAGTTAATTGACAAAGAGACGGTGGAGATTATAGAATAAAATCCTTACCTTCAGACGAACCAGCTCCAGTTGAATGAACTCCAATGGTTGGTCCTGTAGTCATACCCGGATCTTTACCCAACAATAAATCGGAAATATACTGATGGTGGTCGTCTTCCGATAGATTAAGATCGAGACTATGTTCATCCAGATCCTCGACCTCAGTAGTGTGAACGGTCTCTCCTTCGGCTGGTTCACTCATGGTGACATCTATAGGATATACTGAATCATAAATAACATATATATACTTATATGAGTCCACATAGAATGGAAATTAGTTTTACCTTCAGTAACCGTAGCAGGTTTAACAACTCCACTACTTGCACCAGCTTCCTTTAGTTTCACCATAAGGAGATAAAGTGCACAGGTCATTAGAAGAGGTACGCATTCCAACTCTCTTATCTCTCGGAATTGCCCTCCGAATGGAGAAATATCCATACCTGTGCTTGGGGCTGATATATTAGCATCGGTAAGAGAAGTTGTTTGAACACCAGCAGGTTCGTCATCCATCGAAACGTGTATTTGTTGAACAAAGCTGGGTTCCTCGGTTTCCATAACATCGGGGGAAGTAATGTCAACCCGAATTTCTCCCTCTTCCTGACCCTCTACAAAAAAGAAGAAAATAAAATTTTGTGTAAGAAAATGAAGCAATGAAAGAGAAATGAGTATGAGATTCTACCTCCTTCATCAATCAAAATATCATGAGTTGACTCCTCCTCAGACATAGGTGGGAGGTCGAGTCGTCGATGAACAATTTTCTTAATCCTCTTGGAAGAACGGATATCCTTTGGAATCGCAGAGCTCTCATAACGAAATTTTGTACGTCGTTTAACTCCCTGGGAAGCTTGGAGTTGAGTTTGAGAAGAAGTAGGGGATTAGAATATTTTCCTACTAATAAGAGGAGTGGTGTCCTCCTCCTATTCTTCTTCTTCCCCCTGGATAGGATACCTAACCGTCATCCTATTGGAAGAGGATAAGGGAATAGTCTTATCTTTCATCTGTATTGGCTTTAAGGGGGCATCTAGTGATTTGGACGAAGAAATACGACGAGTCCTGTGGGCTAGAGGAGAAGGAGGAGTATCAGCTTCTGCTTCATCTTTAGTCTCATCCTCTTCGCCGGACGTTTCAAATTCATCGCTCTCATCTGAGTCAGCTATTTGTTTCCCTTTACGGGAAGATGTGGTAGACTCCTTCTTTCCATTGGAAGAGATAGTCCTCCGGACTACTTCAGTAGCCAATCGAGAAGCAGCTTCGACTTCTAATTCAAAAATCTTCTTCTTCTTAATGGACATGTTGGCGGCTAATAACCATCGACAGTATAGAAAAGTTATTTGAAGTTTGGGTTCAGCGACAGAAAAGTTAAAATGAGCCCCGGTACAGCCGACAACATTCCAAAACCAAGCCCGCACTCCATCGATGAGACCACCACAATTTGTTAGCCATCTGTTTGGGTTCCCAACGTATAACTGATCGTAACCAGATTGTCGTGCAAACCGACAAGGAAGGTAGGGCTCAATTCTGCAAACATTCTTTGATCGGAAAACCAGGTAACCCGGTCAGATATTCATAAGCCAATTAAAACTGCCCATGTTGAGAGAAGTCCTACTAGTTCCAGGCGTTTCCTCATCGGCGAGCATTTCATTATATACGCCTGAGAATCGAGGGAAACATTTATAGAATTCCTAACAATTAGCAATCCTAAATTGCCTCACCACTTTATCCTATTGTCGAGATGGGCTCAACCATTTATATCCCTCTAAGATCTGCAGCAGAGGAACCTCCGGATCAGATATGTCGGGAGCCAACATCATATCAGTTCGGTGGAGGACCAACCACATCATCAAATATACATATGGCAGCTCTATTCTTGACATGAGAATGTCACTTGAAGGCCGGGCACCCACTTGTGTGAAAATGTTGGCTAAATTACGTAAGCCACTATGGATGTCAGCAATCATAGCTGAGAGCAAAGATAATTCACCTCCAACGGCTAATTGGGCAGCAGGAAAGAGAACTTCAAGAGGGAGAGCATCTAAAAATTGGTGTGGTACTACACATTTCTTTAGATATATGGCTAAATATCTTGCAAGAAGGGTCTCTGATTTTATCTTTTTTATGGCTTGCCACAAGAAAGTCCTGAACTTCGTGCCGCTCGGGAAAGTACCTTCAGATGATCTAGTTGTGTAAGATTGAGCATTGATCTTCACGATCAGCTTATTAATCTCAGAGGGGGTCAGTGGAGGCGATTCACAAACTTCTTCACCAGTTAAACTTTCAAGATTCTGGAATAAGTAATCGGTGAATTGCTTCAAACTGATCTGAGTAGCTTTCTTGCTTTTTACCTCAATCCTTGCTATTGTCGTTTGATAATGGAAAGTCAATTCCCAAAGAATGTCGTAAACCACGGGACCCATTTTCTTCATTCTCGAAAGTTGACGGTTGGAAAGAAAGTACTCTTGGTACGGAATATTCCCCATCGGTAATCCTGATACTTTCATCATCTCGTGAAGTGGAAGTCCTAATTCTCCATACTTAGTAAAGAACGTGTTCATATCCGGGTTATAAGACTCAAATAAAGCGAGAAAATGATCCACGCTTATCGGAAGACCGTACATGCTGACTCAAATCGGGATATCCAATCCTATGTTAGCCAATTCTCAACCCCAACGTCCGAGTACGTAGCTAGTCATCCTGGTCCACCACTTGTCCGCAAGCGAATGAACCCAACCAAAATATCTAAACTTCCTAAGGGGAAATTCTCTGCTAAATCGAGTGAGTCGATTCTTCATAGTATTGGCTCTTATCATTAATTTGTTCCGAGGTGCACTATCTGATCCAAATACCCCAGGTTGGAGTCCACGAAGTGTATGCCGACCACTAGAGCCAGGATTCTTAATATCTCTACTAATAAACCCACAATGGATACGTTCATGGTCCTCTGTCAAATGCCACGACATCTTCCTCGACACGGTTAAATTCCGTAATTGTAAAAATGAGTAATGCCGGGGAAACGGAGGAAGAAATAGAAGGTCCCCATCATATTCATTCAACCAAGCTTCAGGACCACAACAAAGGGTGTCAGGATCTTCAACTGAATCCCCGAACAAATAATCAGGCTTCCTTAGTGGCTTAGTAGAATCTCGAATAGGTGTTACGGGCGATTCGATCAGTAACTGATGTAATGTACGACGACTTCCCTCGTAAATCAGCTTAGGGATACTATCAGCATAATCCTCACTAAACTGATGGGCTTCTCTAATAAAAAAATCACTATCAAAAGAGGCCTGAAGAGTACTATTTTGACCGGGATTTTCTTCATCAGAAAGAGCAACGGAAGAAAAGTGGACTGCAAACAATGTTGGAACACAATTGAATAAAGAGGAGGATAAAAGAACAAAATTTTTATTCTTAGTTACCGCGGCAGGGGAAACTGTCGCGCGTAGCCGTAGCAGTGTTCACCATCGCGATAACTAAACATCGGCTGTTGGTTTCGAAAAGCCACGAGTTTGAACAAAACTCATGCCTTTGCCGTGGTACATGCCTTGATCAAACAAGGTATGTATTCTTTTAGTGTCAATCCCCTTGAAGGAGGACGTCAACTCTTCCCGGATGACTCTCAAAGGAGACAAACGAGGATATGAATGCAAAATTATAACTTTGAATGAAGAAAAGCATGAGAAGTTTACCACCAAAAGATAGAGCAGCGGTCTTAACCTTCTCCGACGTTTGAGCCACTGATTTACCCTTGGGAATAGGAGATCTTTTGGGAGACATGGTGGAAATGACCTAAAAACAAAGAAATTAGGGTTTTCGGGTGAGATTTCAAGCACAAAACATAAAACAAACCCATATAGGTGATATGAGTTTTGTTTTACCACAGATCAAAGGGGAACCAAGCTCAAAGGTTGAAAGAACCGAAGAAAACGTTCGAATCTGAGAAGATCACCCAAAAAACCTTAACTTTCCCTCGAACAAAATCAACAAGTTTTGAAGAGATGGGGAGGAGAAGAGTCAAAGGGTGCTTTTATAGGGTATTTGAGAGAGTTTCGAACTCAGAATAGTGGGGGGGAAATGACACAAAAAGGCTCGAGGTTTTTTTTTAAACCCAACTGTACGCGGCAGTCGACGCTGACGCGCGTTAGCGCGTCAGTCTCCACTAGCACGCATGAACACGACAGTCGATGCTGACATGCAAAGGCGTCGCGTGCACACAGCAATTCCATGGGTATTTGCATACGTACATCTCCCTTTGTATTCAAAATGCATACAAAAAACTCTGATGAGTATATGAGTATAAACTACATCTCCTTGAACCTCCCAACGGGTACACGAGGTTAAATTATTTCCCGAACGCTCCGATAAGGTATATGAGTATAAACTGCTCCCCCATGTTCCAACACCTTAAGAGCTTAAACTATGTAGACTCCAGTCAATGTATGGGTATAAACAATGTTTTCATGAAGAGTGATACATCGATGATCAATTCGACATCAGTTCAGCAACAGGAGCTAAATTCACAAGTCCAATACCAACTTCAGTTCAAGATTTCGACAACTATCAACCGATAAACACAGTATCGTAGGAGTTTTAGTTACTTTACAAAGCACTGAGTAGACTAAAAGATGAAGAAGTCAAGAGTTGAAGCATCTCACGGGTCCTTCTACACGATCTCCTCAACTAATTAAGTACTGAAGAGATTGCAAATAAGACCTATATTATCCAAAGTGTCTCAGACTCTTCTATAAAAGAATGAGTCTGAGATACTTTGGAGGGTATATCTGTAGGTGTCTAAAAATACTTATAAATATCCAAATACAGCTCAAGATAAAGAGAAGACAATGAGTGTTATTTTCTAAGTCAGAGGGGATTATCCAAAGCCAAAATAAGCAAAGGAACAGATGAAATAACATGGAAGAACAACCCACACCAAGATACACTGACGCGCATAGGCGCGACATTGTAAACTGATGCACATAGGCACGGCAGTATAAGCTGACGCGCATATGAGTGGCAGTGAAAGCTAACGCGCAGGCTTTGGAGCATCTTCTTTTTTTGCTGACGGTTTTGACACCTTTGTGGGGTCTATGTGGCATCATAACAAAAGGAGAACGTGCACTGACGTGGAGGGATGGTTACACGTCGAGAAAAATGGCATTTCATGGATTTAAAGTCGTGGGAGAGCGGTTACAAACGTGGCTGAACATGGCTGAAACTGCCTCTTCAGCCGCGACAGTGGAGACTACCGCGCTAAAGGCCGCGGCAGTGACGACTGACGCGCCCAAAGAGAGTGTTGTTGGTCAGTTATTTTGATTCCATTTTAATAGTTATGGACCCCTATCCCTATAAATACTTCCTTACACACGAGGCCAAGGAAAAGGGAGCAAAATTAGAGCATAGAGGCTTGAGCGTTTGGTGATTTTAAGCAAGAGAGTGAGTCTTCATCTTTTAAAAATACTTTTAAGAAGCTTTTAGTGATTCCTAAATATCTAAGCTTAGACTTGATCTTTGGAAGAATAAACATCTTACATCGATAAGATATTCACTTAAGGTTCTTATTTTGATAAATGAAAAAGAACATTCAAAAACCTTTACGGTTCAATCAGAATCTTGTGAATTGGTGTTCCACGGACTAACGCACCCCTGACACAAGCAAAGTTCCCACAAAAGCTGGAGTTGATAAACAAATTTTGTGTTATTTTCTAGGGAATTATAATTTTCTTTTTTTTGTTATTGTGCAATTCATCATAAGTGATCGAAGTTTTAATGGATTCTATAATGAAAACAATTTCCGACAAAAACTGTAAGTTTCTGAACTTAGCTCGTGCCATTGAATTGATGTTGAACTAATCGTCTTCGTCAAGAATTCATATCTGGATCGTAATTGAACTCCCTGGAATCATCCTTTAATCCAGAATTTTTCCTTACCCTTATTTTACCAAAATTGTCCATGCGTTGACCAGCATTAACACAGTTTATACTCGTACGTTTGCTAGAGTCTACATAGTTTAAGCTTTTAAGGCATTGGAGCGTGGCGGTCCCAAATGTTAGGGCTGCAGGACCAACTATTAAAACTGATTCATCTGCATGTATAGATTTTATCCTGAAGTTGTTGGATCCTCAAGTCATGAGACCAACTAATGGAGTGGGTGCGTCAATGACTCTCCCATTTATAGGATTTTTGGCAAACCCTCAGCCATCAATAGGTTTGATGAGCCTTTACCGACTACCGTTTGAGTCGGGCTAGCATACAGATTGTTTAACTCCGTTCTGCATGTAACGTTATGCTAAGAGAGTCAACTCTCTTAGTACTACGATATTGAATATGTAGACTTTATCTTTCTCATGGGAATAGACTACCCGACAACGCGTGTTAGGCGCTGACTTATCCCTACTTAGGCTTCAGGATAAAATTCCCTAGACTTGGATTTTGGTATCTTCTTCAATCGGTAAAAGACTAAACCGGCAACGCATGTTAGGCGTTGACTTATCCCTTCTTAGGATTCGGGATAAAATTCCTCATACATGTAAGGTACGGATTATAGTGTTCTTAATAACAACCTACCACAATATCGAATATGTGAACTTTTGTCCTTTTACGGTCAAGGACTAATCAGAAATGCGTGTTAGGAGCTGAATTATCTCTACATAGACTTCAGGATAAAATTCCCCAGATTTGGATTCTCGTGTCTTCTTCACTCGGTGAAAGACTAAACCGACAACGCGTGTTAAGCGTTGACTTATCCTTACTTAGGCTTCAGGATAAAATTTCCTATACGTGTGAAGCACGGATTTTAGAGTTGAAGAATGGTGTCTTCTATTGGGGCAAAGATGAACCCGATACTGGAAAAGAAAAATTTTATATTCTATCTCTAGTTATAAAGGAAACTCAAAGTGGGATTTCCACTTCAAGAATCCGAGAAGGTGAAACTAAGAGTGGGATCTCCACTCCGAGAATCGAAAAGATTCAGATAATCCTAACTATCGGAAGGTTTGATTACCGAACTGAAGGTGAATTTCTCGTTTATCGAGAGTAAATTGTGGTTTTGACCCTAACTATAGGAAGGTTTGACCAAGTGGGAGTTTGAGACAATCCTAACTGTAGGAAGGTTTGATCACTCGATTTGAAAGTAGACCTCTCGTTCATGGAAGGAATCGAGAGAGAATTTTAGTTTTGGCCGTAACTGTAGGAAGGTTTGACCAAATAAGGGTTTGAGACGATCCTAACTGTTTAAAGGTTTGATCGTTCAATTTGTGGATCTCTCGTTCATGGAAAGAATCGAGAGGGGATTTTGGTTGTGGTCCTAACTGTAGGAAGGTTTGACTGAGTGGACAGTGGGAGTGGGAGTGCAAATCACAGGGGGAGTGTTGACTTGTACAAATAACTCAGTAAGGGTTCTTGGTGTCAAGTGATAAGGACTTAACACGAAGGAGTTTGACAATTGTCAAAGATTAGTAGACTAAAATTCTAAGCATTATATCTGGACTCTAATAGTAGCAGTGTTGAGTGCACAGACACAACAGGATTTTGAGTGGATTAAACCAGGAAGAATTTTAGTGGACCCACCGTCAATTAATTTAATCAGTAAGGGATTTTGTGGTGGAAGATTACAAATCGTCAATACCAGTGGGAGTTTTTTGTGAGGGAAGATTGATCCAACAAAGTGATCAAATCTCATCTCAGCAAAAGTGTGCTTGGAAGTTGGTGGAATTGATCCCGACAATGAGATATATTTCACCCTTGAACATTCGGAGTCCTAGTGGGAGTTTCTTATTTATTACTTCTTTATAGTGACCGAGTTATCCCTAAGAATACACCATATATCATTATTCTGAGAACTTCCCGTTACATGAATCATCCACCCCCAGCTTTCTTTGTAAAACTGGGTCTAACATTGTACTTAGTTGGATGACCGGGTTATCCTTAAGAATACCAGACATGACACTCTCCAGGAACTTCCCATGAAAGAAAGGAAACAGTTTAGACTCATATACCTGTTGGAGTATGCATGGAGCAGTTTATCCTCATGCACCTGTTGGAGGATTGAGAAGCAGTTTATACTTGTATACTCTTCGGAGTGTGCATTTGGCTTAATTTAACGTTATGATGTCAGCTTCAACCAAGGTTTGGATGCTATTTTTAAGAGCAAAGAAAGCCTTGATAAGATGAAGGATCCTCCTGTGGTACGCACAGTACTTTGGATCCATGGTATTGTCAGCTTCCTCTGGATTTGCGATAGGTGGTAGCTTGATCTTATTGTTCTCATGGAGAGATTCGAAAATGGCTGGCACGTCTTCGTCCTTGAGGGAGTACCCTTTTTGGAGTCCTGGATCCGAAGTCTTTTGCTATCTTCGAGGTTGTTGCGACGTCTGATTAACGTCAACAACTGTTATAGGTGCCTTCTCCTTACCACGGGAGATGAATCTTGAGTTCGGAGGGTTAGCTGTTGGTTGGCTTCTTTTGGCTTTCTTCCTTCTGAGGAAGCGTTCAGCCTGCTCTCCGCGTACCTTTAACTCTTTCTAGGTGTTGGACGGTGATACTCCCATAACTTCCAAAATATCAATGGATAGGTTGTTATGAAAGGTTTGGAAGATGAAGTCCTCTGTGACTGGATCTCAAAAACTCATCACCTTATTTTAGAAGCATTTGATGTGATACGAGTCACCGTACGAGCACCTTTGATCGCGGAATTATAAAATGTGGGTTGAGAAGAGGATGACAGAAACACAAGAATAATTCAGTATGTGGCGAAGGAAAATACCCTCTCTAGATTATGAGTATGAAAAAATTATAATCTCACTCTCACAATCTCACTAGAATCGAGAACAAACTCTTAATTCTCTCTAAACTCTAATCTCTCTTGATTAGAATCTCTCTTTGATTACATCTGATTGATTAGAAACCCTAAACAACCCCTTTTATAGGTGTAACAACGTGGGTGGCAAAGTGGTAAATAACCAAGCCTAAACCCCATAGGAAAACATGTAAACAGAAACCCAAACAAACCAGGAAACCCTTGATGAGTCGACTCATAAACATGCATGAGTCGACTCATGCCAAGTGAGTCGACACATGATGAGGTTAGTCGACTCATGATGAGGTGAGTCGACTCGTCAGAAACTTTTGACAAAACGGCTGGGTTTTCGTGAGTCGACTCATGACAGGCATGAATCGCTCAACCTGATGAGTCGACTTATGTACATGTATGAGTCGACTCATGGGCTAAAAACTGAATGCTTCGATTCTTTGATTCGCCATCTCGTTCCACGCTTCAACCTGTATTCCACTGTGTTATTTTACACCTCTATTCTCATGCTATCATAAAAATAATCTATCCTTAAGCTCTCATGAGTATCGCTAAGTTCCAAAGAGAAGATACACCCGTATCATGGGTCCCCCCTTTAGGAACTTGAAGTCTCATTCAAGTTAGAACTTCAGTTGAGGAAACTCGTGAGCTCCTCCATTCTTTCTGTACCACCTGGCTTTGCTAGGAACCTGATATCAACGTACAACTGGAAACGACTCCTTCGTTCCTCACCTCATCGTAGTTGTCTTCCGCTCCAACATGCAACTCCTTTTCGATGGCTCGTCATGAAGTCTAATGCACAACGAGACGAACTTCTTGCTTGCATTAACTAGCCTCTTCGCTCGCATCACTGTCGCCAAGTTTGCCTCCCTCGGAAGAGACGTCGAATGAAATATGAACTTTTCACCATCTTTGGTGAATGTGTACTTCTGAGCCCGCCTTTAATAGATCACATATCTATCCCACAAGTACGGATTGCCTAGTATAACCTGACAAACATCTAATGGAATAACGTCGCACGTGACCTCGTCAATATATGACTCGTGGAGGGCAAATCTGACAGTGCATTGTTCAACTACACTTAGTCCTGTCTCCTTCTGAATCTATCCCAATGGATAGGGTTTCGTATGCTTGACTGTCTTTAGACCCACCTTCTAAACTAAGGCCTCGGATATCAAATTCTTTTTGCTGCCTGGATCAACAATGGCATCAACTAAAGTGGTCTTTACTTGCAATTTCAGCACAAAGAGCTGCTCTCAGGGGTCTTTGTCCTCCTTCATGGCCTGTTCCCCTGCTATAAGATTGAGACTACTATTGGGCTCTATTATCCCAGGAACTTCCTTCGGACCCTGTGCTATCATGTATGCCTTTTTCTCCTCTTTCTTCTTCAACCCCTTTGGCTTCAGATAAGGATACTTCTCCCAGTATCGATCAACGATATGTCATATCTTCTCGCAGTGACTACAAATTAGTTCTGCTCTCCCTGGATCATCCTTCTTCTCCTCCTTATGTTTGGAACCACTAGACTCACCCCTCGTCTGTTTTGCATCTCTTTTTGCCTCATTGCTCTTCTTTTGCTTGCCCTCGATGGCAATAGCTTTCGTGCTTGCCTCTGCAATAGACTTGATTGAGAATAGCTTCCTCTCCTTCCGGATGTATTCGTTCAGACCCGCCATGTACTTTATGAAGATAGAGTATTCGTCCATCGCGATGTTTAGAACTATCGCCTATTGTAGGAACTCCGTTGTGTACTCTTGAACGGTCTGATTGAATCTTTGGTGCAAGCCGTACCACTTGTACCAACGTCCTTAAGGAACCCCACTGGATAGAACTGCTTTCTCAGTAGCTTCTTAAACTTGTTCCATGACACCGCCTTCTTCTCCTGCTTGTAGTAGGATTTCCACAATGTCAACGCATGCCATGAAAACTTCAAAGTCGCGAATACAATCTTCTCCTTGGATGAATATCCATAGAGAGTGAAATACATCTCCATACACTCGATCCAATCATCGAGCTTCTCGACACTCCCATCATAAATAGGAATCTCCACCTTGAATCAATTTTTAAGTTCTGGTAGTAATTCTTACCCTCTTGATGTGGAACAGTTTTGACCATCTCGGCCTCCTTATCAGAATCAGATTCCTCGCCTTCTCCATTGGACTCTATAAGTTTCTTCTTGCCTTTCGAAGAAGATTCCTCCTTTTTGTCCTTTTCTTAGAAGATATTGATGACATGTGTGAGAGTCAAACTCATTGTCTCCATCTGTTTCTCTAATGCATCTAGCCTCGCTGAACTATCTCCTTCAGTCATTTTCTTCTTCCTTAATTTCTAGACTTCTTCTAAAGAAATAAGGATCTCACCTAGCTTCTTGTATTACGATCGAGTCAGGACCATATACAGGATGCCCCTTCACAGAATCTGATCGTTCTGATACCAACTTGATACGAGTCACCGTGCAAGCACCTTTGATCACGGAATTATCAAAGGTGGGTTGAGAAGAGGATGACAGAAACATAAGAATAATTTAGTATATGGCGAAGGAAAATATCCTCTCTAGATTATGAGTATGAAAAGATTATAATTCCACTCTCACAATCTCACTAGAATCGAGAAAAAACTCTCAATTCTCTCTAAACCCTAATCTCTCTTGATTAGAATCTCTCTTTGATTATATCTGATTGATTAGAAATCCTAAATAACCCCTTTTATAGGTGTAACAACGTGGGTGGTAAAGTGGTAAATAACCAAGTCTAAACCCCATAGGAAAACATGTAAACAGAAACCCAAACAAAGCAGGAAACCCTTGATGAGTCGACTCATAAACATGCATGAGTCGACTCATGCCAAGTGAATCGACTCATGATGAGGTGAGTCGACTCGTCAGAAACTTTTGACAAAATGGCTGGGTTTCATGAGTCGACTCATGACAGGCATGAGTTGACTCAACCTGATGAGTCGACTCATGTACATGTATGAGTTGACTCACAGGTTGAAAACCGGATGGTTCAATTCTTCGATTCGCTATCTTGTTCCATGCTTAAACCTGTGTTCCACCGTGTTATTTTACACCTCTATTCTCATGCTATCATGAGAATCATCTATCCTTAAGCTCTCATGAGGATCACTAAGTTCCGAAGAGAAGATACACCTATATCATGATGAAGTCATCGACCGTCTCTTCGTCTTCCTATTTCTCCTCAAAGAGTGTCCTGATAAATACCTCAGCGTCGTCATCAAAGAAATTACCGAGGAATAAGCTTTCCATATCGTCCCAGCCATTGATGCTTCCAGGCTTAAGACGACGGTACTAATCGAAGACAGACCCATGAAGGACGTCAACGAATGACCAGACCATCAAAGGCTCATTACTAAAGATCATTCCCAAGTAGGACTTGAAATAAATCAAGTGTTGAGTGGGAGAGCCATTCTCGTCGAACGGTGTGAAGTTGATCAGGTTGAACTTTACTGGATACAGGATCAACTCCAACTCTCTTGGATAGGGACACATAATATTGGTCTTCTTCACCTCTCGAGCAGACATCAGAGCGTTGATTTTGCTCTTGAGGTCTTTCATCTCCTCGTCCTCATCTGTATCATGCTTTGGATGATTTCTAAAAGGAATAACGTGGTCACCCCCGGCATTACCATTTTCAGTGGGACCACCCTCAGTGTTGTTGTCTTTAGTAGGGCCATCCCTAGCGTTTTGGTCAGCCAGAGGGTTGTCTTCATCGAGGTGTTCATTAACATCTGAATCGCTACGTGTTTGGTTAGCAATGTTGCGACGGCTGGATTCACCAAGTTGATTGGACAGAGCCCGAATCTGTTGGTCATGCTCTTCCTTCATCCGCATCATAGCTATTTCCAATTCGAACTTGAAGTTCTCTTTTTACTTAGCCAAAGCATCCTCGATGATTTTGGACATTTGCTCGGTGTTGATCATAAGTGCGTCGTAGGATTATCTTAGGCTGAATACCGTATTATCAGAAGCGATTGCAGAGTTGGCATCTGATGCTTCATCATCCGAGGATAATCCCCTCTACATTCTCTAATAATCTCTTTGTCTAATGGTTCTCGATCGCAATCGGGTTAGACGATGTGATATGAGCGAGTCAGAACTAGAAGGTCGAGTTGACTTTCCTCTATCAGCCATGTTAATTGTGACTTTTGGAAGTTCGTCATCTGTAACGGCTGATCGTTTCTTGTGAAAATGTCTTGGCTTATTATTCGATGCTTCAGAGGAAAGCCTTTGGAATACTAAGACCCTTTGTGGAGCGGTCTTGGGGCAGTTACACACTGATAATACTACCTTGATAAGCTTGACGCATGAACGGTGAGAGTTCGTTTCTCGGGTATTTCTCTTTCGAGACTTGTTCGTACCCCCAGCCCGATTGGACAACTTATCGCCATGATGACCAGAACAATCTATCGTGTGTTGGCATGACTTTTTAGGTATAACATTATCGTCTGACGAATACATTTCCTTCTGAGGACTTGCTGCCTTGATGGCGTTCTCAAGAGTCACACGTTTGGAGCTACGCTTTCATAAGCACGGGACCTCAATGGGCTGTTGGACAATGACTCGTAGTCCGAGGTGGTTAGTTATAGGAGTTTTCTCTTTACGAGAAAGCTCAGACTTGTTATGAGGGTGAGTGCAACCCCCAGCCCGATGAGTTTCTTGGGTTCAGTCATCGGACCCAAGCGCTCTTTAATCGAAACTTTATCTCGATCCTTATGCAAAGGACCCAGACGATCCGCCATTTCTTTCTTGCCTCTGGATGAGTTCATACTACTGTGTGGCTTCACTGGATGTGCAGGATAAATTGGAATAGGAACGGACATCGACAGATGTGGGAAAACAGGCGCAGAACAACTCCTGTCTCGTCCCTGGTGTGGGATATGTCCTGGTGACCCGCCCTTGGCTGGGTCACCACATGGTGACCCGCGAGCGGCTGGGTCATGACTTGGTGACCCACTGATGGCCGGGTCACTGAGGGGTGAACCGTCGATGACCGGGTCATGGGTCATGACTTGGTGACCCACTGATGGCCGGGTCACTGAGGGGTGAACCGTCGATGACCGGGTCACCGTGCGGTGACCTACCGGTGGCCAGGTCACCATGTTGTGACTCATATTGTTTTGTCTTTTTGACCGCCGTTTTGAACTTTGGCCTCCATACTTTGTGCAATCTTATTGGTTCGTTGGCCTTGTCCTCCTTCTGCATCTTCTGTGCCTTTTGCATAAGAATTTGCGGGTGCACAAGCAGTGTGTGGCGCTTTTGGATGTGCTCCTCAAGGGTCAAACGGGTCCTTTTGACTTGGATCCATTCGTTCGTTGCTGGTTTGGAGGAGGGGTCATTTGCTCGCTATTGGGGCGCTTGGTATTTCCTGAATTTTAGATCCGCCCTATAACGGATCCCGTCCACTGGCTCCAAAGCCTTAGCGAGTTGGTGCGTGAGGCGTTGACGTTGCCTTTGACGTGCCCTCTTCGATAGGATTGGCGCGCCTTTAGTATTCAATCGCTTGATTGAAGAGGAGTTCAGATCTATAACTCCAACTTCATTGGAGGCCGGAGGGGCATTGTGAGGTGTAGCTACCACAGCAACGGGGGCGTTGATCTTTCTGCACTTGCGAGGGGAAGAAGATCTGGAGGAGGACGATGATGAATACTCCTCGAGCTTAGCCTGGTCAAACACATACTTGACTTCTACGTCAACCGGGATCCGGATCCGGGGTTGCAACACATCAGCCTTCGCAGAAAGGCTATTGACTCCCACTGTGATATCCAACGTGTTTGGTTTAGAAATTATTTTCTTTTTTGTGATTAAATCTATTACAACTTCAGGCATTAGAATAAACTCAACAAAAAATTAGTTTTTTTATAAGACTTTTACACAATGGAAATAACTAATTACAATCTCTTTTAAACAACACACAGATCCTATTTATTAGTCTTTGTTTGCGTGAGATCTTTATCTGTGCTAGGGATGTTGATATCTGTGGAACATCTACGGATCAGATTCGATTGATAGAATGATTAATCAGAGCTCCTACTTCACCAAGAAAGTATTTGCTAAAGTACTGATATCGACCAAGTGAAATCAGTACTCTTCTCCAGATTAAGACCAAGCCTAATCTCAAGGAATGGGGGGACGAGGCTTCAGATCTCTCGAACTCTCCCTCTTTATGCTGAAGAACTTCACCGAGATTTTTAGCCTCCTCTAAAATTCATGCTCCCTTGCTCTCTAACTCGGAAGCACCTCCCCGTCTTGATAATAATTCCTCCCCCTCCCGTGCAAGAAGACCATAGGTTTGTATTTATAGGACTTCGGATGCAGGGTATTTGGATAAGAACAAAGGATTTGGCCATATCTTTAGTTGACAATGGTCTAACCATGTTTGTGGGTGATATCCAATCAGTTGCAAAGCTCTGGAATGAAGAAATCCTAAAAGAATCATCAAAATACGTGTTTTAGACGTTATGGGTAGTTCTGGAGTGGGACAGACCACGGTGACCCGCGCGGCCGTGGGTCACCAAGTGGTGACCCGCTCGGACACATGTCAGGAGTTACTGTAGCGCAGGTTACTAATTGGTGACTTGGAGTTACTATAGCACGGGTTGCCAATTGGTGACATGGAGTTACTGTAGCGTGTGCCATGAGTTACTGTAGCGTGGGTTACTAATTGGTGACCTAGAGTTATTGTAGTGGCCTTAACTCACTTATCTGACTTCAGAACGAGGTGATTCAAGAAGCGTTAGAAGGCTGACAAAGAGACCTTCAAGTTTTATCTTTTGAATTTTTCCAGATTTGGATTGTATCATGGTAAAAATATCAATTCTTTTTGTGGGTTACTTTGAGATGTTTGACACTTTCTGACTTCTCCGGGCTTGTATTATGCATTTTGTCATTTTGTTGACTTCTACACTCCATTGACTCACTTTGTGCATTCGTTAGCTTCCACGAGGCTGGATAATCCTTTCATAATTTGAATGATGATGCTTATCGTCTGCGTTTCACCTTGAGCTGCATGTGGACACCTATAGGCATTTTTAGACGCCTACAATTACCATCACATTTAATGAATGATCAAAGTCAACATTTCTCCAACTATAAAAGTTTTTATGACTCATCAGACTTCATCAGCGCTGTGCATATTCTATCACCTTCACATTAAATGCATGGGTGACTCATTTTACTTTGTAGCTGACACCAATAAAGTGGATGATGAATGAGATGCCTACTTGGACTCGGACAAAACTACTCATCTACAATTTCAATCTACTATAAAGAGTAACTGAAAGTCTGGTGCCTAGGGTAAGAAATCCTCTGGCTAAAAAACTAAACACTTAACTCTTTTGTTTCTCCACTCAAGTTCTCTACTGACTTGATCGTCGAAGGAACCACCGGAGATCCCAACTCTGACCTTTTATGTATTTTTCATGTGCAAGACATGCCTCTTGGCTCAAGAATCAGTTATATAAAGAAGATTGAGGACCCTAACATTCTTAATAATCCATATATAAACCCCTGTTAGATAACTGACATCAACAGTTTGACGCTCACCTTAGGGCCTTTCCTTCTTCTTTGCATAAATGGCTGGTTCTGATCACCCGGGGTGTTCCTCTAAACCTTTCAATGATGACCGCTACTTAGGCTATGTCACTCAAGCCCAGTTATATGAATTCACTCAAAGGATTTCTCAATCTCTCTAATAGTAGTTTGCTTCCTTCACGAACGAGCTCCTCAATCGGATTCCACCTCAGCAGCCCTCTCCATCATTTGCTCTTTCTCCTCTCTCTCTCTCTCTCTCCTATGAGTTAGGCCAAGCAGCGACCGCATGAAGACTACATTGAGCACAACTCTCCTCCACCTTGCTAGCAGCTTGCTTCTCCGCTCTGCCTTGACAGCCCCAACCGTACGCTGAGGCAATAGGGGAGAGCCCCAGCTTCAGCCATGACGTCCATGAGTGAACAGTGTGGATGCCTTCATGCAGCCCCAGATACTCCTATGCTACTTCGGGTCCTTTCACTACCAATCTAGTGTCTAGTTATGACCCGATGTTCAACACTGTTGCCAAGACCATCTGAGAAAACACTCCGTTCACCGACTGGATAATGAATGCCTCCTGTGCCAAATTCAAGATGTCTCACATTGAGAAGTATAAATGCAAGGGAGATCTAGCAGAGCATGTACATAATTTCTATGACTTGATGAACATGCAGCAAGTGTTGGAGCTGATTATTTAGAGAGCTTTCCCCATCACCATGACAGAAAGTGTCAAGATGTGGTGGAACTCATTGGAAAAGAAGTTCATTAATAGCTTCAAGAAACTTAGCTAAAAGTTTATACATCACTTTTTGGCTAATTCCAAGCAGAAGAAGCCCTCCCACGTCTTGCTACAGATGAGACAAGAGCCTGGGAAAAACCTCAAAGACTACTTCAAGAGGTTCTAAGACAAGAGGCTGGAAGTCGACGACCCCGACAACATGTTTGTCATGGCCGCAATCTTAGCAGGTTCGTAAAACAACAAGTTGGCTGACTCACTCATTATAGACTAAGTCACCAATTATGAGCAGTTGATGGTCAGATCCCAAGAACTCATGGACGCAGAAGAAGCCCAAGCCCATAAGAAGGAGGCTACAGAAGCAGAAGCAACATCAACAATAGCGGTAGCACCTACTGTGGGGACCGAGTCCTCTCTTAAGGAGAAGATTGAGAAGAATCCCCCCAAAACTGAATCTAGACCAAGCAAGGCTGATGAGAAAGACCAGAGGAGAGAAGCTGCCAAGAAGTTGGTCCTCACTGCCCTCAACACTTCTCTTCCACAAGCCTTTTACAGTGTCCAGAAAGAAAGGTATCTCAATTCCACTCCTCCCTGCATGAAGTCGGACCCTCAATCTCAAGACACTAGGAAATTTTGTGGGTAACATCGAGGTCACAATCATCATACTAGTGTTAATAAGTCCTCCAGAGAGATATTAAAGACTTAATACAAAAGTAATTCTTGAAGAGAATTAACTCTCAACTAGATAGGAGAGAACCCGCTCCAAGGAAGTTTGTCAGGAGGTCTCAATCTAGGTCACCCCATCCCTAGCATCAGCAAGTCAAGCAACCTATAGAAACTGGTAGTTAGGGTTTCATCAACACCATCAGCGGTGGCCCGACATTGGGAGGAATGTACAAAAATGCTCGGAAGAGGTATGCCAGACAAGCGTTGAACGTTAACTTATATGAAAAGAATCCAAGGATAGATCAACCTATCTCCTTTAGGAATACTGATTTGAAAGGCATCAAGATGCCTCATGATGACCCTCTCATCATATTAGCAGAGATCAACAGCTTTCAAGTAAATAGGATCTTAGTCGAGACAGAGAGCTCCACTGATATCGTGTTCATCGATGCCTTTAATTAGATTGACATTGATAAGTCCACGCTACAGCCTTGTTGAGGTCCCCTCATTGGATTCATAGGACACTTGCTCCTACCAGAAGGGATGATCACTTTCACCCTAATGGTTGGCGAGTACCCTCCCCAATCCACTATCAGACGAAGTCCTTAGTGATGAACATCAAGTCCAACTACAACATTATTCTTGGAAGAACTTCCTAAATAGCCTACAAGGTGGTCCCATCTACTTACCACTAGATAGTGAAATTTTTGACCCTAGAAGGAGTTGGGATCATTAGGAGAAACTAGTGAGAGGCTAGATTCTGCTATCTGCTCTCGATAAAAGGGAAAGGAGTGTTAGAGACCCTACCGATTGAGAAGACACGCCTTCAGTTAGAGAAAGTGCTAGAACAGAAGTGGACTACTCCTGTAAAAGAGCTCCAAGAAGTGCTGATCGATCTAGATGGGTTAAAGAAGGTCAAGAGTAGGTCAAGCCTTGTTGAGCCTCAATGAGGAGCTGTGATCATGTTCCTACACGAGAATGCAGATGTATTTGCTTGGGGCCCAAAGATATGCCTGGAATTCCCCCTGAGGTTGTGAGCTATGAGCTCTCGGTCGACTGACACAGCAAACTGATTCGACATAATAAGAGGCATCTCCGCTTCAAGAGCATAAGAAAGCTACGGATGAAGTCGACTGACTTCTCAAAGCCAGCTTCATTAGAGAAGTGCGCTATCTAGATTGGCTATCCAATGTGATGCTGGTTAAGAAGTCTCTTAGCAAATGGAGGATGTGTATAGACTTTACTAACTTGAACAAAGCTTGTCCAAAGGACAACTACCCCCTCCTAAGAATCAAACAATTAGTAGACGAGAGCGCAGGCCATAAACTACTTAGTTTCATGGACACCTTCTCTGGATACAACCAGATCCTAATGGCGGAGCATGATCAAGAGAAGACTTCATTCATCACAGATCAAGAAACCTACTGCTACAAAGTGACACTCTTTGATCTAAAGAATGTAGAGGCCACCTACTAGAAGTTGGTCTATAATATTTTCAAGCACCAAACCGGCCATAATGTGGAAGGATACGGGGACAACATCCTTGTGAAGTCAAAGCAGGCATCATCCCACGTGTTGGATCTCGAAGAGACCTTCTCTGTCCTCCAATACTATCGCATGAAGCTCAACCTAGCCAAATGTGCTTTTAGGGTGCAATCAGGAAAGTTTATTGGGTTCATGATTACCCAGCGGGGCATTGAGATTAACCCTGAGAAGATAGCCGCCATAGAGCAGCTACCTGAATCCCGCATCTTAAGGGTCATCCAGAAGCTGGATGACAAGATAGCGGCTTTAGGATGTTTCCTTTCAAAATCTGCTGAGAGAAGTCTCCCTTTCTTTAAAACTTTAAGAGGAAGCAAAGAGCGAAAGGAAGACACTGGGTAGACAACCGAGTGGAGTGAGGCCTTTAATAACCTCAAGAGATACTTTAGGACCAAGCCACTACTAAGCCGACCTAGAGAAGGAGAGACGTTATATTTCTACTTAGCCAGCTCCAGAGAAGTAGTAAGCTCTGTCCTAATTCAAGAATACAATGCCCAGATGCTGATATACTATGTCAGCCGAATCCTAAAGGTGGCCATACTTAACTATACTCTTATCGAGAAGGCCTCCTTCACTCTCATAATTATAGCTATGCGGCTTCATCCCTACTTCCAAGCACATATTGTGGTAGTGCGGACTAATCTGCCACTAAAAAGGCACTTGGCTGTCCTATCACTTCAGGGAGGATGATCTACTAGTCACTCGAGCTCAAAGAATATGATGTGCAATTTGAGCTCAGGATGACCATAAAAGCCCAAGCGTTGGCCAATTTCTTAATAGAGTCGTCCGCAGTTGATGACAAGCCATCTCTGCCATGCTAGCTCCCCCCACCTAAGTCAACTTCTAAGACAACTAAGGTTCCCCTTCTCGGAAGTGTTGCATTCTCATGCATGATTTGCTCGAGTTCTCCTTATGGTAATTATTAAAGATGGTTCAAGAGATGGAGGGGATGGAGCTGGAGTAGTCATGCGTAGCCCCGACGGGTCCACATACAATCACTTCATTATTTTTGAATTCTCTACCTCAAACAATGAGGCTGAGTATGAAGCACTGTTGGCGGGACTTTGAGACGCCTTAGCAATCAAGTCTGAGCTCATCTACATCTTGTCCAACTCCTAACTTATTGTCTACCAAGTAAGGGAAGACTATGTGCCCAAAGATTTGAGAATGATTTTGTACCTGAAAGTGACCAAAGAGCTCTTGAACAAGTTGAAAGACTTCAGAATTGCCCAAGTCCCCTACACCTTCGATGCTCAGGTGGACGTCTTATCCAAGTTTGGGTCATCTATCTCAGATAATAGTTTAGGATCTATGCACACAGACACCCTCAAAAACCCTAGCATCATGGAAGCTTTAGCAGACTTAGTCATGCAGACCAAACCTTCTATGAAACCTTATTGGATGGATCCACTCATCTAGTACCTAACAATGGGGACTTCACCAAAGAATGCTACTGAAACAAAGTGTTCACAAAGGAATGCTCGAAGATATCTAATACTCGATAACCCAGCTTCATCGAATATCATACTCTAGCAGTAGTGTGGGACCTTATCTCTGATGTCTTTGGCCGGCAAAAGCTAGTTATATTGCAAAAAAAATCCATGAAGGTACTTGCGAAAATCATCCAGGAGCTAGAACTCTTGCCTAGAAGGTGATCCGCCAAGGCTACTACTGACTTACCATCCTAACTGAATCCAAAAGACTCGTCTCCAAATGTAAAACTTGTCAATTCTTCTCAAATGTGCCACGAGCTCCAACCACTAAACTCACCCCTATTATAAGTCTAATTCTATGTGCTCAATAGGGATTGGATTGGGGTCTCTCCCAATAGCTTCTAGACAATGAAAGTTTTTGATTGTTGCCATTGACTATTCACAAAATGGATAAAAGCTGAGTCGTTGGCCAAAATTAACGAGAGCAATATCACCAATTTTGTGTGGAAATCAATTATCTGTTGATTTAGAGTTCCCATCTTGTTCATCATTGGCAACGACATTCAATTCGACAACAAAGACTTCTAAAGTTTTTGTGACGAATGGAAGATTCAACTCAGGTTCACCTCAGTAGCACACCCAAAATGCAATGGTCTTGTAGAAACTGTCAACAAATGTATGCTTCAACTTTTGAAGAAGAAGGTGGATAAGGCTATTGGAAGCTGGGTTAAAAAGTTACTTGGAATTCTGTGGTCTTAGCGTACCACTCACAAAAGTTTCACGGGAGAGACTCCCTTCAGGCTAGCATATGGAGCATAGGCAGTCATCCTAATAGAGGTCAGCATTCTAATTATCAGACTGCAACACTTTGATGAAGATTTAAATTCCACTATGCTTTGAGTTGGACTCGACCTCATTGGTGAACTTTGAGAGAAATCTCTCTGATCACATGTCACTAGTCGGCAATACATTGCCCAACATTACAATAGCAAGCTCCGGCTCTGAAGATTCAATATTGGCAATCACGTCCTTCGAAGAGCCATTTTCTATAGAAACACCAAGCACGGTAAACTGGTTGCTAATTAGGATGGACCATATATGGTCATTAAGGAAGTGTGTCCCGGCACTTGTCGACTGAGAAGCTTCGATAGAAGAATATTGTAGCATGTTTGGAATATAGAGTATCTCAAGAAATACTTTCAATAATTTTTACTATAAGACTCTCATGTGATATAAAATTTTTTTGATTGTTAACAATTTTATTGTGCTATACTTCTATAGTACTCATAAGACCTCGCAGATACTTGAGGTATGACTCGAAAGACCTGGGTACCCTTTCGAGATGAAACAAGGCACGTCATCAACTCGGTCGACTCTGACTCAAAAGACCTTGGTCCTCATTCGGGATAAAATTAAGACACATCATCAGCTCGGTCGACTCTAAATCGAAAGACCTTCATACCCATTCGGGATAAAACCAAGCAACGCCATCAACATGATAGACTTTGACTTAAAGACCTTGGTACTCATTCGGGATAAAACCAAGGCACGCTATGGGCTCTAAGACATTAGCTTCATTCTCTTGAATAAGCCCAAGGCACATACCTAAATGCCTTGGTGTTGTTTTTGAGTAAACCCAAGGTATAAAGCCGACTCATCTCAATTATAAATCTTAAAATGAGGTAAATTACAGATGAACACGATAAGTAAGAAAGGTGCACAGATCAAGTAGACAAAAGTAATCATTTTATTCATATATCAAAATATGTACAACAATAGTTACATCAAAAGAATGTAAAAAAGCAAAAGAAATACAAAGAGCTCTCAAGGGACTCAACTCAGAGTAGGAGTGAGACCTAGAAGCACAGCACTAGACCCAGGAGCTAAAGTCGGTCGAGAAAAAGCCACGGTAGTAGGAGTCGACTGACAAGTCGACTGGGGATCATACCCACCTCTTCATCTCGGTCATCCCCGGGCTGGTTAGCCTAACTGTCTTGAGTAGAACCTACTCCGGATGCCTAACCTTCCTCATCCTTATTGTTGATGTCCAATACCAGCCAAACCTCCCTTCCTCTCTATCTCCTTGTGGGTGTCAAAGTAATTAGCGACATGAGAGGGGTAGTAGAAGCAATCAGGATCGAGCTTGAGCTGATGAGGGATCTATGCTACGATGAAATCAAAGCTAACTTTGCAACCCAAAGCCATCTCCACCTTGCCTAGAGTGCTGCAATATTTCTCACAACCTCCACTCAGTAGGCCTCAGATTTGAGATTGCTAAGGCAACCCTGAAGTACTCGCACCTCAGCAAGAGATGACTCTTGTTGTCTCTCAGCCTCCAGTGCCACTTAGCCTGCTTCCTTCTTCAGATTCTTATAGGCTTCCACCTCCTCCTTTAGCTAATCTTGGAGACTCTTAGCATGATAGTGAGCTAGTTGAGCTTGCTTGAAAGTGAGTCACCTTTCAACCATCATCTCATCCTTCAAGTACTTCACTCCGTTATCCCGCTCATGAATCTCATGCTAGAGATGATCGATGTCTTCCTTGAGTCTTTTGATCATGGCCGACTTCTTGTTGTTATGCACCTTGAGCTTCTTGAGAATCTCTTCCCGAATCTCCACCTCTTAGCACCAATTTCCATTGCTCCTCCTCTAGGCCACTAACTCAGCCTCCTTAGTAGTAACGCTCTTCTTGGTCTCTTCCCGAGCTGCCCTCTCAACCTCCAAGACCTCTTGAAATTTGAATTAGATGTCTCACACGTACTCGAGCCAGGAGAATAACTCCCATTTGACTAGAGACCTCCACAACATATAACCTTTGAGGGCCAGGTAAAGATCGATATGAGGCATACCCGAGAGGATTTCATCATCTCGGAGAAGATAGAATTGCTTCAGAGTCTAAGACTGGGTGATCCGAGACTCCAAAACTGAGCCTCTCTTGTCAAGATACTATCTAGGAGTGAATCTAAATTTCTCAGATGGGTCTCTGCCATACTGAGGGCCTTCTTTGGATGACCCCATCATCATCATCCTCAGCTCCCTACATGTGTTTAGCTCGAGATCATCATTATGATAGGGGAAGGGCCACCTAATGCGACTCTCAGGAGCTAGAGGTGCCTCATCCACTACCGACTCCTTAGCCGACTCCTTGCCCTACCGATGGGTCGACTCAGTTGGAGGAGATAGGGAATCTCCTCCTCGACCCATGCCTCAGACTCAATAGTCTTGTGCGCCCCCATTTCTCCCTCAGCAAGCTAAGCACGAGAATCCGCATCAAGGACCATGACAATCTCGAATGGCTCTGCTGGAGGATGTCTAGAGCAAGAGTAGGAAAATGTTGACTAACTTTTAGGACTAGAACGGAAGTGGCCACCTCTGTTGTACCCCCTCCCCAGCCCGAATCGGCTCAGCACTCCCAAAAGGATCTCGACCGTTCACTTTCTGCAGTTGTTTCCTCTTCTTCTCAGAACTTTCGACTTGAGTAGTAGTAGCGCTCGACTCAGCCAACAGAGCCACGATCTCAACAGCTTTCGTTGCCACCTCCTCAACCTCCGCTGGGGCCAACTCAGACCTCAGTCATTTTTAGGGCCTGATCAAAGATCTCAGCTGAGTCTCGTCTGACTCTTTCAGCGATAGAACCAAGACTACTACTCGGATTTTGTCCTCTTCTATTGGTAGGACTCTAGAGATGCTCACAGAGTTACCGGGTTGAATAGATTCTTGATCCTTCAAGACCCAAAATAGGCTCAAATCTTCTCGAGCCTTTGCTTCTCCTTGACCATGAGGAAAGTCAGCTTCAGAACATCTTTCTTGATCTCAAGCCAAGCTGAACAAGACAAGACGAAGTCGGATCTAAAGACCATATAAACTTCTCCTTCTAGTTTTTATTCAACTCGGGATCATTCGAGATGACTTTGAAGCCATTGAGGTTCTAAAAGTAATAGTGCCCTTCCTTCTTCCTACCTTAACACTGAGAAGGTGGCCGAGCATGTGGAGAGATGGGTCAACTCCGACTTGGTGGTAGATCACTATAAACCCTTCTAATGTGGCGATGGAGTTCAGCTTGATTTAGTAAGGTGAGACTCCCAAAGCTTCAAAGACACGATAGAGGAAGGGGTGGAGTGGTAGACAGAGTCAATACTCTAAGTGCTTGAGGTAGATCGGAGCGGCAACACCGCTATGGTCATATATAGCTCGAGCCTTCTTCCGCATCGACATTGTGAATGCTCGGGGAAGGTCATAGTGGGTGGAGTAGGCCTCGAGCTTTGGTTCATAAGATAAGAGTTTAGAAAATTCATAAACAGAACCCCTCTGCGGAACTAGTATATGTAGGCCTAAAGGTGGACACAAGTCAAGATCAGAGCGATTGACTACATTATAGACAGATGGCTGAGATCAACCTCAAAAGGCGAAATAACTACTCAGGAACTGAAGCACTATCCTTTAGTTGACACGCCATCTGCACTCAGGAAACGAGGCGACACCGACGCATGATCTCCAGTGATGTTAGAGTATCGCATCAACAATGACCTACTTCTTTCCTCATAAATGCGCCTCGGATATTGCCAACCATTGGCTATTCAACTTTCACTCAGACTTGGCTCCTCGAGTGTGAATGAAAGGGGCCAGTGCTATATCCTACAAATAACCTAAGTGTTCATCCTCTTTATAGAGTCAACATGTGTCCCCATGTTTGCCCTAGCTAGGATAGTTCTAGCAGCATGGGCATAACTTCTCCCAAGAAGGGCCAAGTTAAGAAGCATTCTCACACACTCTCCGTTTGAACCAACATCTTCAAGTTTGGGTCGGCAACGTACTAGGCTGACTAAAAAGATGATACTTATTAGCTTGTACTATTCGATTCGACCACATTGCTCTTCATTCCACTAGTTCTGGTTGACAACTTACAAGGCTGACTAAAAAGGCAAGACTTATCGGCCCACTCGCAGGATCGATATGAGAGGCATCACTTGTCGCCCCTCTCATGAAGCCGAGTTGGAAGGTAGTGTGTCCTCAGCCCCCATGCCAACAGTTGATTGCTATCATATTTAATGAATGATCAGAGTCATCATTTCACCAATCCTGAAAGTCTTTATGACTCATCGGACCTCGTCAGCACTAAGCACATTCTGCCACCTTCACATTAAACGCTTAGGTGACTCAC
>NC_033800.1:70264625-70276781 GCF_001876935.1 Asparagus officinalis | reverse complement strand
AAAGTGGATGACGATTGAGTTGCCTTCTTGGACTCAGCCAAAATTACTCATCTACCTATTGGATCTGTTATAAAGAGTGGTTGATGTATGTTGCCTAGGGTAAGAAGAGTAGCTGATGTCTGTTGCCTAGGGTAAGCAATCCTCTGGCTGAAAAACTAAACACTTAACTCTTTTGCTTCTCCACTCAATTTCTCTACCCCTTGATTATCAGAGGAACCACCGGAGATCCTAACTCCGACTCTTATTTATTCTTCATGTGTAGGACAAGACTCTCGGCTCATGAACCAACTATCTAAAGAAGATTGAGGACCCTAACACCCTTAATAATCCACATATAAACCTCTGTTAGATAACTCAAAATATGTATTTGTACTCCTGTCTTATTAATGTGCGGCAGTCCTCATTGACGACATTGACTCGTTGATGAGCTCCATAACCCATCGATGAGCAAAATATCTCTATAATTTTTTTCCTTCATCGATGGTGAGTTGGAATGCTATTGGCTCATCAACGAGTGATATTGCTCATCGATGACTTCACCATCAGGCTTATCAATGAGTGTTATTGCTCATCAATGACCAAAATGTTTATGTAAATTCCTCTCATCATTGAAAATTTAATTGATGAACTCAGAGCCTTGCTCATCAATGAGCAATGTTACTCGTCGATGAGTGGCTATATATGCTGAAATAATTGTTGAGTTGAATTTTGCTCCATCCTTCCTTGAATTTAATTCTAACTTGTTGAAACTTATGCAAATCATTTCAAAAAACAAATTAAATCCAACAAAATATTTATTATTATTCAAATAAAAAATTTTACGGATATGGTACTAGCAATGCGTAATTAATTTTTAAAGCTTGTAAGAGCATCTCCAACAGCTTCCCCAAAAATTTCTCCAAAATGGAGAAACAAAAGTCATATTCTCCAAATTATTTTTGCTCCAACTCCAACAGCTTCCCTATTTTAAAAAATCGCATTTATTACAATAATAAAGCTCTCTCCAAAAATTTAGAGAATGCTGCAGATTTGGGGAAGGTTCCTTATTTTTTCTCCTCCTTCCCTATTTTGGGGAATGGGATGGGGAATCTGTTGGACCAAAAAAAACCTCTATATTCCCCAAAATTGAGTATTTCAAGAAGATGGGGAAGCTGTTGGAGATGCTCTAAATGATGACCTTTTCTTATGCATTACTTAAAGAACCATTCTCATATTTACGTTTTTTTCCCTCATATTCTTCAATTTACTTTTAAATTTACTAGTATACTATATGTGTTTTGCACGAGAGCCTACCTATTTTGCTTTATGTTTTTTAAATTTTTTTTGTTTGCCACAAAATACTGAAATGACTTGTATAGCAATATAAATTCTGAACAATTATAATTTTTTTAAATGAATAAATTATATGATAAAATTGTGTATAAAGAACTGTACGATTAATTATTATAGTTTGGATAATTGTCATAATTTATTCATAATTTATTAAAATAATTATAATATGTTAAATAATGTATTCTCTTTTAAATATAATAATATTATACATAGCATACTTATAATACTATTAGTAACTATATTTTAATTTCATAATTATTTTATTACACTATTAGTAAATAATATTTTATTACACTAATAGTAAATAATTTACTAAATTGTATGATTATTAAATTACAAGGTAATATATAAGTTAAAAAAATACTATTAACATTATTATACTATTAATAATATTATAATTACAATAAATACAAATTATTTTCCATATTATTATCATATATTTTAAAGTCTAATAAGATAAAATATAACAAGTAGTCCTCTATAAAATATGAAACCGAAAAGTATAAGGCATAGGCCTAATAAATTTTTATTATTTTTAATTTTTCTAGAATTTTAAATATTATGTAAAGATAAATAAGGGATAAATTTTAAATATTTTATTAAATAGCATAATTAAATAATAAAATAATAGTGTGAACAATTGCACACACATATTAATATCAATGAGGTCAGAAGGAGTTATGTTAAACGAGAGAAAAGAGGATATATCTGAGCTACATCGAACATTTGAGATTAAAACTCAAAATCTGTATTTGTACTCCAGTCTTACCAATGTGCAGGAGGCCTCATTGATGACATTGACTCATTGATAAGCTCCATGACTCATCGATGATCAAAATGTCTCTATAATTTTTTCCTTCATCGATGGTGAGTTACAACGCCATCAGGCTTCTCAATGAGTGTTATTGCCCATCAATGACCAAAAAGTTTATGTAATTTTGCTCTCATCATTGGAAAGCTAGAATCGATGAACCTAGAGCCTTGCTCATGAATGAGCAATGTTAGTCATCGATGAGTGGCTATGCTGAAACAATCATTGAGTTGAATTTTGCTCCTTCCTTCCTCGACTTTAATTCTAACTTGTCGAAACTTGCACAAATCATTTCAAAAACATAAATTAAATCTAACAAAATATTTATTATTATTCAAATAAAAAAAATTAAATGAATTCGGTACTAGTAAAGCGTAATTAAATTGTAAAGCTTGTAAATAATGACCTTTTCTTATGCATTATATAAAAGAATCATCCTCATATTTAGGTTTTTACGCTCATATTCTTCAATTTACTTTTATATTTACTAGTTTAGTGAACATACTTTACAGGAGAGCATTTTTGTTTTATGTTTTTCAAATGTTTTTTGTTGCCTGTAAAATACTAAAATTACTTGTATAGAAATATAAATTCTCAACAATTATAATTTTTTTAAATAAATAAATTGTACAATAATTTTTTTTATAAAGAATTTTACAATTAACTATTATAGTTGGGATAATTGTTATAATTTATTCATAATTAATTAAAATAATTATAATATATTAAATAATGTATTCTCTTTTAGATATAATAATATTATACATAGCATAATTATAATACCATTATTAACTATATTTTAGTTTCATAATTAATTTATTACATTATTAGTAAATAATTTACTAAATTGTAAATTGTATAATTATTAAATTACAAGGTAATATTTAATTAAAAAATACTACTAAAATTATTATACTATTAATACTATTCTAATTACAATAAATACAAATTATTTTTCATACTATTATCATACTTTTAAAAGGCTAATAAGATAAAATATAACAGGTAGTCCTCCATAAAATGTGAAGCCCAAAGGCATAAGACATAAGCCTAATGAATTTTTATTATTTTTATTTTTTCTAGAATTGTAAATATTATGTGAAAATAAAGTAGGGATAAATTTCAAATATTTTTTTGAACAACATAATTAAATAACAAAGTAATAGTGTGACCAAAGGTTTTGAAAAGTGAGAAAATGCATAATTAATATGAGGCTATATAATTAGTGAATGTATAACTAATGACATATTTTAGAATTATCAAATTTAAAAGGGAAAAAAATAGAAATCAAAAGTTTTATCAAGGCAATCCTCTTTTATATGTAGTATTAGATATAGGGTAAATACTAGAACGCCCTTTACCTTTGCACAATTATCAGATTACCCCCGTATTTCTTTTAACTTTAAGATTGTATCGAGAAACCACTCTAAACAATGTAAATCGTAATTTTCACATGGGTGGGTAAAATTACACAATGAGATTTTTTTAGAGTGAAAATTATAGTTCACGTTGTTAGGGAGGTTTTCTAAAAAGAGGGGGGATCTTAAAATTTAAAGGGGCTTTCTAGTAGCCCCTAAACTTAACTGTTAATTTCACATAACCCTCTAGTTTGGACATAACTCCCATAAACTTTATTTATCTCATATAACCTCCTAAACTTTGGGATAAAAACCCTTAAACTTTGATTTTTTTTTTCTCACTGGACGCCTCCATATATAATTTGCAAGAAACTAAAATTTTATTGAGAGTAGAAAATCTAAAATTTAAGAGAGGGGTATATTGCCTATCAACCGACACAGCTTAGAATTTTTTGGCTCTAAGAAAACATTAGTTATTTGCAAATTACATGTAGAGGGGTCATTGAGAAAAATTTTAAATTCAGGGGGTTTTGTGTGGCAACCCAAAGTTCAGGAGCGTTAAATGAGATGAAAAAAGTTTAATAGGGTTATGTGCAACAGCCTCCAACATTCAAGGGGTTAAGTGAAATTCCTGAGTTTAAGGAGCTCCGATATTTTGAAATTATGGGGACTATCTGTTAATCATCCAAAGTTAAGGGGGGTTTTCTGATATGTGACCTTATTTATTCATAGATAGTAGAATATGCTAGCATGATCCATTTTTACCTTTTTTCACCTCCAAAGTGCTGCTACGACACGAACAAGCGCGTATGACAGTTTCTGTCTTTTGTTTTTGTTTTTAGAAAGAAAAAACTTTATTTATATATCTAGTTATTTATATATTTTGTATAGTCAATATTTTTCTTCGGATAGAGAACTTAATTATTTGGAAAAATAAACATATAGTCCTACAAAATCATTCTAAACTTGGTAAGGGTCAAGGTCCCAAATTGAAGCAACTTTCTACCACCTAAGAGCATCTCCAACCCAACTCCAAAAACCCAAAATGAAGCAAAAACTACACCAAATCTTCCTCCAACCGGACTTCAAATTCAGCACCATTTTGAAGATGTGCTACAGTGTTGCGCCAGATTTGGCGCAGCACTGTAGCTATGGAGATTTTGGGTTTTCCCAAGTTTGCCCTTATTGTTTGTTATAACAAATCAAATATTCCAACTATATCCCATTTTATAGTTTGTAAATAAAATAAATATTCTTTTTTGTGTAAAATTTGGTGTAATGGTTGGAGATGAAATAGTGATTTGGTGTAAAAACTACACCAACTTGGTGTAAAAACTACACCATTTTGGGTTTTTGGGTTGGAGATGCTCTAAGATATAGCTTGAAATGACATTAAACGAATTAGTTAGATAAAAGGAATAAATAATTCCATATGAAATGGATGGTATATATAAATAGTGTATACTTACTGAATACAGCACAAAAAAAAGGTTGATTAAAGAACTTATTTATTGCTATAAAAAATGTTTATGATAAAGATTGAACATAGGTTAAAGATCCATCTCCAAATTGTGAGAGGAGCTTAATTCCCAGTGACTTGTTCACATAGAGATGCATAAGCCTGCAATTTGACTTTATACAAGACTACAAACAAACATAGGACAAATTTTCAAAACCAACCTATTTACAAATTTAATCACAGAAAACAACCCACTTCAGATTTAATTGCAAAAACCGACCTGGTTTCAGCCTTGGCGCTGAAACCAGGTCGGTTTTTGTGAAAAAACTTTCGAAACTTCACGGGAGTTGAACTCCCGTGAAGTTTCCCAGTACAAAAAAAAAAATTTTGAACTACGAAACTTCACGGGAGTTCAACTCCCGTGAAGTTTCGGATAAAAATTTTCAAAAACCGACCTGGTTTCAGCTCCAGGGCTGAAACCAGGTCGGTTTTTGCAATTAAATCTGAAATAGGTTGTTTTCTGCTATTAAATTTGTAAATAGGTTGGTTTTGAAAATTTGTCCAACAAACATAATATAATAAAGCTCTTTGTAATGTACGATAGAAATTGACATTGACCATAATTAGTAGGATATTTTCTTCAGTGATGGATAATTTGGGAATTTTTTGGCAGTAACATTATGTAAATGGAAAAAGCTTTATAATACCTTAAAAATTAAAAAGCTTATAGAAGATATTTAGTCCTAAAGTATATGCATTTAGTCCTAAAATCCAAAACTTTTGGACTACTCGTGTACCTTGGCATTGCCTATGCGGCTATGCTGTTATATACTTATATGTCATGAATGCACAGTCACTGAGAGAGAAAAGACATACTTTGAAGTTCATCACGAAGTTGCATATAGACCATTTTCAAGTAAATATATTATTGTACTTGAAACATAGAAATAAATAGAAATATTATGAGTAATCTGCAGCAGCATTTCACTTAACATTAATTCAACAAGATAAGTGTGTAGAGCATCATACTTTAGCATCACTTGTTCATTTTTATATTTATTTTTGCGAGATGAAATTGGTCCTTTCATTATGTACTTATATGTTGGTGCATGCATCATACTACATGAGCATTAATGGCTTCATCTCTCAAGTCCACCAGTTTCCTCTTTTCCATCATGGCACTAAACTTTCCACGTCTGCTTAATTGTTTGAATTTGACGGTAACAAAATAATATAGAAGTTACTAGACCTAGTAAACTGTTGGGATTTTTAGATCTCGCAAAAACCCTAAAAATCACCAAACACAGCAAATAGAATTACACGAGATTTAACGTGGAAATATCTCAACAGGAAAAAACCACGGGATCAAAATCAATCCACTTTCACCTCCAAACTATAATCTTTTGCACAGACAAAAACTGACAAACCCTCTCTCTCACAATACCCTTGAACTCGTTTATACCATCTAAAATCTTGATTACAAGAATATTGTCTCTCTCTTTCTCCTTACTCTGAAACCCTAGAATATGATGCCTAATTTAAAGACATCCCTGACTTGCCCACCAAGTTAATTTGGCCTCTAAGAAAACTACTAGGATTGGGTCTAGCCTTCAAACCCGCATCCAACTTGAAGTTTGAGTTGGTACCCAACATATCCTCCTTCAACGAAAATCTCCAAGTGTCTCAATGGCTTCAGAAAATCTCAGTCTCTTCTTCTTGTTCTTCACCTCTCCCTTGTGAATAAGAGTCTGGGAAGAGTCATCTACACCATTAACAGATCGACCATCTAAATAGCAAATATGGTTGTTATTCTTTCTCCCTCGTAAAATTAAATCACCATCTTTATACACTTTGCACCACTCTCCTTCACTCATATACTTGTACCCACGCGATGCCATCTCACCCAACAAAATAAAATTAGCACCACATGACAATACATATCTTACATGATGAAGAATTCCGACCTTCCCAGTATGAAGCTTGAGGCGAACACTTCCAACACCTTCAACCTTCATCTTCTCATTGTTTCCAACAATCACGCTGTCAAATTCTTTATATGTCTTCAATGTGTTAAAATAATTTATGTTATTGCAAACATGCATAGATGCTACAGTATCTAACACCCAAGTGTTACTCGCATCAGTACATATACTTTGCATCAACAACACCACATCTTCATCACATACAACCACCGAAGAGTCCGCCTTCTTCCCATTTACTTGAAGATTCATATGTCTAATACTTTTCAAATCATCTCGCATCTGGGAACATCTAAACTAAATGTGGCCATTCTCTCTATAATAATAGCACTCCCTTTCGCTATCGTCTCGGGCCTAAGATTTTGACCTTCCTCTATAAATGTCATATCTCCCCTTACTCCTCCTTCGATTAGAACCTTCAAAAGCTAGTGCACTCTCACCACCATTATATACGCTCTCATTTCCCATCATTCTTTCATTCTCATGAATCAATGCTGTCATATCGCCGAACTTCAAAGTATGCTTCCCTACAACTATCGTCTGAACTGATGACTTGTATGACTTCTGCAAGGAAGACAATAGGAGTAGCGTCGACTCTTCTTCTTTAATCTCCTCATCAATATTCATAACTTGAAAAACTAGCTAATTAAAGACATTGATATGGTCTTAAATTGTAGTACCTTCTTCCATCTATAACGAATAAAACTTCATCCTCAAACACAATTGGTTGGTCATCGACTTTGACACATAAATCCCCTCGAGCCTTTCCCAAAGCCCCCTTGGTGTGGTCTCTTGCATAACATTGTACTTGATCTCGAAGGCGAGTGCCAAACAAATTGTGCTAACCGCCCTCTTTTGCATGGAACTCCATTCAGTATCCTTTAATCCTTTAGGTTTATTCTCCTCCAAAGGTTGATCAACACCCTGCTGCAAAAGAATATCTTAAACCATGTATTGCCATACTACAAAATTTATCTTGCAGTTGAATAGCGGAATATTAAACTTCAGACCCGAAGAAGTCATCATCCTCTAACCATAATCACAATTAAAATCAGTCACTGTAGAGATTAAAATTGATAAAACTGATGTTAAAAACAAACTCAACACGTCGTAAAAACGTAGGAAGCACTACTGGATCACCAAGATCCACTTCAAAATCATCGATCAAAAGATAAATCAATCTGCACCGTCGGATCTGATTTAAAAGTTTATAAGCAAACCCTCACCCATGTGAACAGTGTTTTCATCACCGCTACAATATTCCCTGCTACAGTACCTTTTTTTATTCCCCCAATGTCGATCAACGCGCTTCCACCGATGACGCCTTCACCAATCGTACACTAGTCCAACCTCCACGAACCGTCAAACCCCGTTCTGATACCACTTGTTGGGATTTTTAGATCTCGCAAAAACCCCGAAAACCACCAAACGCAGCAAATAAAATTACAAAAGATTTAACATGGAAAACCCTCAATAGGGAAAAACAATAGGATCAAAATCAATCCACTATCATCTCCAAATTATAATCATTTGTACCGACAAAGACTACCAAACCCTCTCTCTCACAATACCCTTGAACCCGGTTACACCCTCGAAAATCTTGATTACAAGAATATTGTCTCTCTCCTTCTCTCTACTCTAAAACCCTAGAATATAATGCATTATTTAAAGACACCTCTAACTTGCCTGCCAAGTTAACTTGACCTCAAAGAAAACTACTAGGATTAGGTCTAGCCTTCAAACCCGCATCTGACTTGGAGTTTGAGTTGGTACCGAACGTAAACAATGATTAGGAGAAAATAGGACTATATACTTGTTCAAGTATCAATTTTAAATCAATATAATTACTTAAAACGTTTTTTCTAACCATTACTCTAAGGACAATTAATGATTCAAAAAGAGAGATCAGGAGAGTTGTTGGATTTGAGATGCAGGGTTTTTTTTGGGGGGGTGCATTTTTGCTAAAAAACAGAATATACAGTGGAATAAACAAAATAAAAGTGAACAATGATAATTGACCACAAATAACAACCTACTAAGGACATGCAAGATTTATAGCGGTTCGAATAACAATCCTACATCACGAAAGAGCTTCCTCTCTTTACCAAAAGTTCTATTGAATCACAATCCGATTTAGTCGTCTTACAAATATCGCACCCTAAAATCTACCCGAAACCAGTTGTTTAACGTAACTCTCCAAAATGAGTAATACTGAGCCCTAGCTAATACCAACCCTCAATCAACACTGGGTTGAATATACTGTAAAAACAAGTTTGAAACAAACCACTAAACACAGTTTAAGCACACAAAATAAAAAAGATCTTACAACCCTTTTCGATTAACAAATAGTCTTTCAATGAATCAAAGTGAATCTTAATGAAGAATAGGATAGATGATGAAATCAAGGAAACTCTCCTCACTGAGATGATCCAAAGATGATGAGCGTTATGAGAAAGAATTCGTTGAGGCTCCAGGGTCAAAACATCAATTCAATCTTCTTCAAACAAACCCTAGAATTTCTCTCTTCAATATCTCTTTAAAACCCTAGAATCCTCCTTTCTAATTTGTCACTTTCAATGTAACTTTTTAAGAATTAGGGAATCTAATAACAATTTTAGTGTTTTGAGGGACAAATTTATAATTAACTTAAGAATTATAGAATTTAATAACAATTTTCGTGATTTGAGGGATTAATTTCAAAACACGAAAGACTTAAAGGACTAATAAAATAAATAGAAATGATATTAAGTCAACTAATTCTCACACTCTTTTTTAATTATTCTTTCTAGTTGTTGCTTTTACTTTTTATTAAAGGGAATAATTTCAAAATAACTTCTTAAGAATTAAAGAACCTAACAATAAATTTAATGATATTGAGGGATTTATTGTAATTAACTTAAGAAGTGTAGGAATAACAATGTTCATGAAATGAGGGACAAAATATTAAAGATTTAAATGACTCATATTGAAAAGGAATTTTTTAAGTAAAAGTAAAAAAGTTAATGAAAAAGGTTGAGGGAATCGAAACTGCTACCTAAGATTCTTTACAAGAGGGTTGAACCAAATAAGCTATTTAGCATTAACAGGTAAATAGATAGCAGCTGGGGTAAGGCATGATGATGGGGAGAGAGGGGAAAAAACCCATGTGTGTGTGTGTGTGTGTGTGTGTGTGTGTGTGTGTGTGTGTGTGTGTGTGTGTGTGTGTGTGTGTGTGTGTGTGTGTGTGCTAAGGGGTATATATATATATATGTGTGTGTGTGTGTGTGTGTGTGTGTGTGTGTGTGTGTGTGTGTGTGGATAGAAAGTTTGATGGACAAAATCATCTTGTCCACTTAAGTTGACATAAGTTCACATATATATGTGAACTTTGTTAGACCATAATGCCACTAGGAAAGAACCCTAAGGGGGGTGAATAGGGTTTATGCTAATTTAATCCGATTTTATACTAATTAAAACTAATTAACAAATATATCCTAGCAAATATGATATGCTACAAGATATGTGCAAGGATATATAATATAAATAAGGGTAAACAATATGATCATGCAACAATGGTGGTATAACAATATGCAAGAATAAATGCGTCAATGCCAAACCCAAACACAAGGAAATAATCACGGAGTTCGGACCTTCCGTCCTACGTCTCCGCTCCCCACTCCCGGGGAGAATCCACTACACAACCCAATTTGGAAGCCAGAACTTCTCTACACACTCAGTTTTCTAGCTAACCGAAAACTCTACACACTCGGTTATCAAGTCAACCGACAACTCTCACAAATCCTCACAAAGTACATACACAAGCTACAACCTCAAGTGTTAGTCCTCACGTATCGGCTCCCTCAAGTGCTCGGAATTATCACCTCTCACTAGGCCACCGACGCCACTCCTCTCTGTATCGACTCCGTCCTCACCATACACTCCTCTCGGTGTACAAGTGTATTACAAAGTGAACTTCACAATAATAGCTCACAAATCAAATGATTGTTCTCTAAACAAGGTGAGAACTCAATTAAGCACAACTTAAAGTTACAAACTCTCACAACCCCAATTATACTATGTATGAAATACTATAAGCTCAAGTGGGTGTGTGTAACAATGAGATTTGATAAAAACAAACTAAACTCAATTTAAATCTAGCATATGAAAATTATGAATAAAACAATAAATAGCTAGAAATAAAGTTTAAGAAAACTTCTCTATGATAACAAGAGAGAGGGAGAAGAGTTGAATGCCCAAACACCAATAGATGATCTCCACTTGCTCTTATGAAATTATCTTCACAAACTAAAACTCTCAAATGCTTAAAAGCTTTTTAAACAAACACTAAATAAAACTTAAACCCTTGTTAAAACTTTGTTAAAACATTCTCTTAGTTAATTGAAGAGCTGAAGACAATAGGGTATTTATAATAACCGAAGACATCAGCCAAAACCCAACTGAAAAGACAAAAAAGCCCCTAGAAAACACTGCTGGAAACTAGCCGTTACTGTGCAACGACTCTTTCATAAGTCGACTTATAAGTGGACTTATAAGTTGACTTATATGAGTCGACTCAGCATAAGAAAAATCATAACTACACTGCACTTCGTGTGTCGACTTATGAGTCCACTCATGAGTCGACTTATGAGTCGACTAAACGTGCACAAACACTGTTCATGCTGAAAATCTGATTTTAAAAGTACCTTTAAAAATAGCAAAAAAATTCAAAAAAATATAAAACTTTGGAAAATGATTGTAGACATAATAATACACATGCTATAAAAATTGGTTTTCAAAAAAGACTTCCCAAATGTAAAATATAATTATTTTGCAAAAAGGTCCAAGACATGAAAATGTAAACATGTGTATTTTGACATTTTGGTTAAACCATATTTTGAAACTTTACACAATGATTGTATAGACTTAATAAAAGATGTATATGAATATTGTTAATTCCATAAACCAAGAAAATAATATTTTTCACAAAATTGCATATTCTATGCAATATATATTTAAACAAAATAGAGTATGAAGCATATGATTATATATATGAAATGTATATTTATTTCATATCTATTTAACTAAACCAAAACACAATAATAAATATGAAATATGTGATTTTATATTTATGAACATGAAAAACTCAAAACTATTTATGTATATATATAACTATATATATACATGGAAATCAAACATATATGTATATATGAAACTATATATACATGGAAACCAATATAA
>NC_033800.1:70230953-70263873 GCF_001876935.1 Asparagus officinalis | reverse complement strand
CTATCTAATTTAGTTATGAAAAAAATTTCTTTGGTTGTAGACCTAGTAACTTTACTATATATATAAATATGGAAAAATTGCTTCAAAGTCCCAAAAATCAAAAAGTCATGTGCCCCAGTCCCCTATACTTTTTTTATTGTGGATTAGCCCCAAAAATGAAAATTCTTCGTGATTCACCCCTTATTACAATTTCTAAGAAAATAAATTTAAAAAAACCCAAATACCCCTCTTCTTCTCCAATCTTCTCCTTCTTCCTTCTCTCTCTCAAATCTCTCTCACTCTTACTCTCATTTCCAGTACAACAAAATGATGGGCCCCTTCGACCCATCACCCCCAAACAACAGCGAAACAATGGAAACTCTAACCTTAACTGATCTCCTCTCCTCCTCCTACGCCGTCGTCGCCGCCACAACCGTCGCGGTATGGAATCGATCGATTTAGTTTGGCCTTTGACTTTGTTGCTCGATCTGTTTTCCTCATTAAATTTGATGAATTTTGGTCGTTTTTTGGGTGTTTTGGGGTGTTTTTTTTTTGAGTAAAACGTTTGGATCTATGCTGGAGCTGTTGTTTTGAGGGAATGAAGTCCTTAAACTTGATCATTTTAATGCGATTTGGGGTTGTTTTGAACTGATATGGCTCTTTTATCCATTTATTTGGATGTTTAATTCCATTTATTTTGATGGAGGAATTTGGATGTTTAATTCTCTGATTTCAAAATCAATCTAAGGTTTGGCTAATACCAATTTCAAGATTATTAATTGATTTTGTGTGTTAACACAAATCCATCATTGTCTTGATTAATTTCATGTATTGTTGGATTCATTGTGTAAATGGCTGCAATGGTTGCTAGAGGAAGCAGATGATGACAACTAGGATCGACAAGTCTAAAATCACGATGCTACTATTTTTTGTTAATACTTTTGGAAAAATTTTGTCTGCAGTTGCTTGGAGATATGCTATACTATTAAAGCTTGAATTCATCAAAAGAAGCATCTCAAATTACTATAGTTGATTGATTGTTAATGTTTACATGTTCTATGTTAAATATAGTTGAGAAATTGTTAATTTTAAATTATGAGATCGTAGTGTACCAAAAGAAGAGATCGGGATAACATATTCTCTTTTGCAATTTATTTGGTAAATGTCATTGAAAACATATTAACTTTATCAGTTCGCTTGTACGAGACAAAGACAACCAAGGATAATATGTCCTAAAACGCAGTGACGACGCCGTACGAGACAAAGAACAAGCCAATTCCAAGCTCACTGATTCAACCAAGGATAATATGTGATAGCTGTATTTATGAACTGAAATACTCTTGTATATATGTGAACTATAACCAGAATGTGATATAAAAATGATGTACAAATAAGCAGGAGCAGTATTTATCATGCTAACTAATTAATTTTAACGGTGCCACTTAAGAGAATAGTTAACATGTTATCCATAGCACGCAATTTGTTAACGATAATAGTTAACACGTTAACTATTAAAGTTAACATGTTAACTGTTGTAACCAACATGTTAACTATTATAGTTAACATGATAACTATTATATATAAACTGATAACTATCACAACTTACATGTTAACTATAATATGAACGCATGTTAAATGTAAAAACCAATATTATCAGGATAAAAGTGTTAGTTAACAGATTAAAAATAATAGTTAACATATAATGGATTATAGTTAACAAATTACTAAATATAGTTATCAACTTACCATCCAAAGTTAACATGTTATCAGTGTAACTTAAAAAGCAAACTGTGAAAGTTAATATGTTATTAGTGAAACTTAACAAGCGAACTGCGAAAGTTAACATGTTAGCGATGTAACTTAACAAGTGAACAAAAAAGTTAACATGTTATCAGTGTAACTTAACAAGCGAACAAATAAAGTTAATATGTTTCTGATAACATAACAGATAATATATCTTCTTTATATACTTGTACAATGATGAATGATCCAATCAGTACAAATACTAAACATACATTGAGAAAATCTACACTTTGCACGTTCATAAATATTTCATATAGTCTAGAGGATGAGAAACTAATAAACTCTTCACTCTTAATTTCTTAATTTTTTTCTAATAAAACTTATTTATATATTAGTAATAAACACAATTTCCACCGACACATCACTACGCGCCTAGCACTTCAACGCTCTCTTTGGTCAGCAATCGTGAACCCAACCTGAAATTAACCTTCGTCGACGTCGCTGAGAACGGCGGCGGAGTCGTCGATAATGTCGTCGGCCATGGAATTAAGAGGAGAGTTTTTTCTTTTCCTTTAGCCAACTGACCATGGTTTTCTTCTTCCTTCAACCGAGAAAGAAGACAGAGAAAACAATCCAAATCAAACCCAAAAAGGGGAAAAAAAGAAAAGGTAACGATATAGTTAATAACCAGTCACTCTTCTTTCCTTTTTGATTTCTACCTTTATTTTGTTTCTCGTCATAGTTAACATTTTATCAATAACAGTTAACATGATAATGGTGTTAGTTAATAGGATAATGGTATTAGTTAATAGGATAATGATGTTAGTTAACATATTACAAATAATAGTTAACATATAATGGATTATAGCTAACAATTTACTGAATATAGTTATCAATTTACCATCCAAAGTTAACATGATATCAGTGTAACTTAACAAGCAAACTGTGAAAGTTAACATGTTATCAGTGTAACTAAACAAGCGAACAAAGAAAGTTAACAGCCCAATATGTTATCAGTGTAACTTTTACAAATAATAGCATCCCAACCCCTTTTTCCTCCTAAAATATCTACACATTCTAACTATTTATATACAAATCATAACCATTCAAAACTATAAAATTAGCCAAATATTATAACACTCAAGAACACTGATGAAATGTTCCTCCTAAAGCTAACACAGAGAATAAGAACTATGCATGTAATGATTTCAGCCTATCATAACTAACATTATGATCGATATTAATACTTGGATAACAATAATGAAAGCTTCACCTCAATCAATATAAAACCACCACATGAGAATCAATAAATAAAGCTTCACCCACAATCAACATAAAACCATCACATGTAAGCATCCAGAACTATAGGAAAACAAAAATCTCACAAACTCATTCCCCTACAGGATCAAAGTTGCAAACACAATAAGTACATTACCAATCCAAAAAATACATGGCTAAAGTTCCTTGACAATCTGACAAAAAAGAAATTTTTAATCAAGAATGAAGAAACCACTCAAATTTCAAGCATCAAACAATCTCAAGTTATGCAAAATTCATCCTCGATACTTCTTCAGGATTGTAGTTCTTCTCAGAGTAATAAAAGGGCTTACCGTTCTCCAGAGGAAATCACCCACCTCCTAAACACCGGCGACGCCACCACCCCGCCAGCACTGTCCTTCTTCGGGGACCGCGCACGCGTCCGCGGCCACGTGGTCACGGAGACGACGGCTCCTTACGATCACCGCTTTCATATAGCTTGCATTGATATGTGGTTTGGGTCTCACAATTCATGCCTGCTGTATCGATCAGCTGTCAAGGTCGACGAATCGACGGAATCGCCGACGGCGGCGAGGGGACAGAGATGTGATCCCTCGACAGGGTCTTTGTCGGAGAATCTAGAGGTTAGGATTGATATTGAGAGGGGAGAGGAGGAGGTATGGTTAGGGTTAGGGTTTGGTCGGATATTGGGATCAAGAAGTTTGTGTTTGGGGATTTGAGAATGACTAGGGGAGAATGGGATATTGAAAGAGGAGAGACGGTTGGCGGAGCTCTGACGACGATGGTGGCGTCGGTGGTGTAGAGAGAGGATGAAGAAGAGATGTGATTTTGGGGGAGATGACAACGTTTTTATGGAGGGATAAAATTGGGTTTTTGGGAAAAATGAGTTGGGGTCATGATGGAGGGGCTTGGGCAAATTTTTTTCAAAATTTTAGGGTTGCAACACATTACAAATAATGTGAGAAACTGGGGCACATGACTTTTTGATTTTTAGGGCCTTGAAATAATTTTTCCTAAAAATATTGGTACAAACAATATATTGTAATTATTCATTTTTAAAATTAGCATATAGACCCGTATAAAATTCGCCTTACTTTATACACTTCGTCATTGGGCCCTATATCTGATCCCCCCCCCCCCCCCCCGCCGAATTTATCTATCTAAAGTCTAATCTAGCGAGTCTATGGAAATATAAATATGAAAATTTGAAATAGCCTCACAAATTTGTACGTATATAGTCTCCATACCACTAATGTGGTCAGGAATTTTGTGGGTAGCAATCCGTACATGATACCGGTTGGTGTATCATGAGGTCAAGTTTTTTTAGCAACTTTCATGGATCCCATTTTCAAACTAATTTTGCTCATAATGGAGAATGAAAATATATAGCGGGACTATAGAAAGAAGGGCTTTTTTTAATTTAACCCAAAGTTTACTCATATTTATTTAAAAGCTCACTTAATTACTTACATAAATTAACATCTATACACCTAAAGTTCTTCGGCCACTTATTTTGAAATCCAAACTGGACAATACCCTCTAAAAAAGTATAAAACTCCAAAATTTCCCTTTCCTCTCATCTCCCATATGTTGAGCATGATCCAAACCCATTGCATTAATAGCCATAGTGAGAATTTTTTTGGCGCACTGCTCTCGTCACTCCCCAAATCCTAAGTTGGTATATTCATCTTCCTCATTTGATCTCCCTTTCTTCTCCTTCATTAAATTTGCTTCCCTTTCTTAAAGTTCTATCTCTCCTCCATTAGTGTTCTCATAGAAGACATTTATTCTTTGATGATTGCGATCTCCCTTGTTCTTGTATTAATTTGTTGTCAGGCAGGTTCTTGGACTTTCTAAATGCACATTTCGCACTCTTAATTTCTTCTGTGTAGTGCTAGAACCCATAAAGAGCTTTAACTTGTCCATAAAGAGCAATAACTTGTCCATAAAGAGTTATACTTTGTATATAAAGAAGTTATATTTTACTGATGAGGAGCTACAACTTAGAATAAAGAGATACATTATGCTCACCCAAAATTTAAGAGTTATTAATTTTTGTATGCATGTTAATAAGCTCTATCTATAGATATAATCCTCTTCTAATAACAGACAATAACTTTCTTGAATGCATATTACACATGTTTATATATGTATATATAAGCTGCCAAAAAAACTTAATTTATAGGATAAAAGGATCATGTTATTTAAATTTTTATCGTTTTCAGTTTACTTTAACTTTTAAAAGGAAAGTTTGTTACTAACTTAATTTGCTATATTATTTTGATATGTTGAGGCGCCAAAGAACCCTATAAATTTAGAACGATTGATCATAAGCTGTATCAAAACTTTATCTTAAGAATAAATAATAATTTGCTCCCAACTTTTCTTTCTAACTTACGTTGGAACAATATATGTCAAGATAAATATATTTTTAATTAACTTATTCTAGAATTGAACCCAATACTTTGATAATTATGTTGGAACTTCTCAACTGTCTAGATCACCCGTGGTGGATTGCCATGGTATATACTTGTCAAATATATTTCCTTTTATTTATGTTAGTTATCTAACATGAGTTTATGTACGTGGATTATTAAGGGTGTTAGGGTTCTCAATCTCCTTCAGACGACTGGTTCTTGAACCGAAAATCTTATCCTGCACATGAAGAATATGTAAGAGATTGGGGTTGAGATCTCCGGTGGTTCCTTTGATGATCAAATCAGTATAGAGCTTGAGTAGGTAAGAAGGAGAGTTTTAAGTGTTTCAGAAATTTATTAGGTAGAAGTTGCTTATCCTAAGCAAATTCCTTTTATAGCACATCTGAGGGGTAGATAGGTAACTTCGGCTGAGTCAAGTTGGCAGCTCAGCCGTCATCTGCTTTATATGTGTTAGCTGCAAAGAAGGATGAGTCATCCAGGCGTTTAATGTGAGGGTGACAGAGCATACGTGGTGTTGATGAGGTCCGATGAGTCTTAAAGACTTTTGGGGCTGGAGAAATGATGACTTTGAATATCATTCATTTAATTTGATGGCAATTGACTATCGGCGGGGGACCGGGGACACACCGCCTTTCAACTTGTCTCACTGGAGGTCGACAAGTACTGTCTTTTTAATCGGCCTCAAAAGTTGTTGACCTGGAAGGGTCGAGTGCTAAAGGGAAGTGGAGGCGCCTTGAATGGTCGGCCGAGTGAGGACACGTATTGTCTCGGTATTGTGAATAGGCCAATAAGTACCACCTTTTTAGTCAGCCTCGAAAGTTGTTGACCCAAAAGGTGTGCTGAAGCCGCTCAAGTCATCCCTTCAAAGGTATGGCAGATTAAGTATTTGGTTAAAATGGGACACGTGTAGGCTTTAGGATGAGGATTAACACTTAGGTTATTTGTAGGATATAACATTGGCCATTTTCATTCAAACTCGGTGGGCTGAGTCCAAGTGAAATTGAATAGTCAATGTTTTGATATTTGAGGCACATTTATGAGGAAAACAATGGGTCAATGTTGATGTGATGCTCTAACATCACTGGAGATCGTGCGCCACCATCACCTCATTTTCGAGCGCAGATGGTGTGTTAACCGAAGGACAACACTTTGATTTCCGAGTGATCATTTTAACTTTCGAGGTCGATCTCAGCCATTCATCTACAATTGAGTCGATCACTCTGATCTCGACATGTGCCCACCTCTGGGCCTACATATATCAATTTTGTTAGAGGGGCTTCTTTTATGAATCATCTGAAGTCTAATCTTTGAACCCTAGACTTCTTCATCAAGCGATTTTCAGTCATTTTTTGATGATCTCTGATGGCTTTTTTTTGCTCCTGCCATGATCCGCAATAAGATGACGATCAATCTCGTAAGGAAGTTTCACAGAGCTTGAGGCCTACTATGATCCGCTATGTGCCACAGAGCTCGAGGTCTACTATGATCGTTATGACATCCCTCGTGCCTTCACATTGTCGGTGCTAGAGAGGGCTCAGGCTGTGTATGACCACAACAACATCATCGCTTTCGTGTATCTCCGTCATCTAGAGTACTGCCTCCATCTTTTGCTCCACCCTTTCCTTTTCCATGTCTATAAAGCTTTGGGGTCTCGCCTTCCTAAATCAAGCCAAATTCCATCTCCAAGCTAATAAGACTCGTAGTAATCTACCATCGGGTTGGAGTTGACCTGACCCTCTGCATGCTCGGCCACCTTCTTAGTGTTAAGGTAGGGAAGAAGGAACGACACTATTACTTCCAGAACCTAGGCATCTTGAAAGTTGTCTCAAATGCTCTCGAGTTGAATACAGACTAGAATGAGAAGATCATGTGGGTCTTTGGAGCCGACTCCATCCTCTTTTGCTTGGCTTGGACAGAGATCAAGAAGGATATCCTAAAATTAGGCTTCCTAACGGCCAAGGAGAAACAAGGCTCGAGAAGATTTGGGTCTATTTGGTATCTCATAGGATCAAAAACTTGGTTGACCCAACAGCTCTGTGGACTACTGGCATCTCCAAAGTACCGCCAACTAAAGAGGACAAGATCTAAGCAGCGGTCTTGTCTTTGCTACTGAAGGAGTCAGATGAGGCTTAGGTGGGGTCTTCAGTCAGGCCCTAAAAGTAACTAAGGTCCGAGTTGGCCCCAGCGGAGGCTGAAGAGGTGGCAACGAATGCTGCCGAGATCATAGCTTGGCTACCAGAGTTGAGTGCTACTATTTCTTAGGCCAAGTGGTCTGAGAAGAAGAGGAGGCGGGTGCAGAAAGTAAGCGGTCGTGATCCCTCCTGAAGCACCAAGCTAACCCGAGCTAAGGAGGGGAGAGTAGAGAAGATGTTCACTCCTGTCCTGCTCAAGAAGCTAAAGGCAAAATCTCACCCCTCTTTCTCTAGACGTCCTTCTAATCGAGCTGGATGAGGTTATCATGGTCATCGACAAGGAACTGCTGCTCATATTGAAGGGGGTGAGATAGGGGCGCATGAGCCTGTTAAGGCCGAGGCTCGGGTCAAGGAGGAGTCGGCCCATTAGTAGGGCAAGGAGCCAGCTGAGGAGTTAGCACTGGCCAAGGCATTTCCTACTCCTGAGGGTTGCATAGGGTGAACTATCCCCCGCCAAATCGATGAGCTCTAGCAGACGTGTAGGGGTAGCTGAGGATGATGATGATGGGATCATCCAGGGAAGGCCCTCATTATGAAAGAGAGCCATTGGAGGAGTTCAGATTCATTCTTAGATGGCATCACGACAGAAGAGGGCTGGTCTTGGAATCTCAAATTATTCAGTATCAGGCTTTGGAGCAGTTCTATCTCCCTTGAGATAATGAAATTCTCTCGAGTTTGCCTAACGTTGGCCTTCACTAGGCCCTCAAAAGGTTGTGGGGGGGCTCTAGTCGAGTAGGAGCTACTCTCCTGACTCGAGCACATGCGAGACCTCCATCTCAAATTCCAGGAGGTCTTGGAGGTTGAGAGGGCGGCTCAAGAAAGGCTGAGAATAATGCTACTACCAAGGAGGCCGAGTTAGTAGCCTTAAGGTGAAACGATAACAAGTGGTGCCGAGAGGTGGAGATACGAGAGGAAATGCTCAAGGGCCTCAAGGCACATAGCAAAAAAAAAGTTGACCATGATCTAAAAACTCAAGGAGGAGATCAGTAATCTTGAGGATGAGATTCATGAGCTGGATGACTGGATGAAGTACTTAGAGGAAGAGATCATGGTCAAAAGGCGAGAGAGCGAGGTTGCTTTAGAGTTGGCTCTGCTAGCTTGCTAATATGTAAAGAACCTCTAGGATCAGTTGAAGGAGGAGGTGGAGGCCCATGAGAATTTGAGGAAGGAGACGACCCGAGTGGTATTGGATACTGAGAGACAACAAGATTCATCTCTTGCTGAAGTGCAGGCGCTGCATGGTCACCTTAGACATCTTGAATCTGAGGCCTACGAAGTGGAAGTTGTAGAGAAATACTACAACAGCACTCTTGGCAAGGTGGAGGTAGTTCTTGCTTTCAAAGTTGGCTTCGATTTCCTCCTGGCGCAGATCCCTCATAAGCTCAAACTCGATTCTGACCACTTCCACTATCCCTTTCACATTGCCAATTGCCTTGACGCCATTCAGTAGATAAAGAGGAAGGGAGGTGGGTTGGTATTGGATGTCGACAACGAGGATGAAGAAGGTGATGAGTTAGGAGCGGGCTTCACTCAAGATAGATAGGCTAACCAGCTTGGGGATGACCAAGATGAAGAGGTTGGGTGTGAGCCCTAGTCGACTCCTCAGCCAACTCTTGCTACCACTGCTCCTCCACATCTAAATTCAGCTCTTGGGTCCAGTGCTACACTTCCTCTAAGTCCCACTCCTGCTCTGAGTCGGGCCCCTTAAAAGCTCTATGTATCTCTTTTGTTATTTTTGGCATCTTTTCGATGTAAACTATTGTAAATATCTTGATTTATGAATAAAATGATATACTTTTGTCTACTCCGTCAGTATCTTTCTTGCTTGTTTTTTTATGTTCATCTACAATTAACCTTGTTTTGAGAGTTATAACTGAGATAAGTTGGCTTCATGCCTTGGTTTTATTCGAGAGGATACTAAGGTCTTATAAGTTAAAGTCGACTTCATGCCTTGGGTTTACTCGAAATGACACCAAGGTCTTTACGTACGTGCTATAGGCTTATTCATAAGAATGATGCCAAGGTATTGGAGTCGATGGTGTGCCTTGGTTTTACTCCAAAAGGATACTAAGTTCTTTTGAGTTGGAGTCAACCGCGTTAGGAAAGACTCAGCTTCATGCCTTGGGTTTACTCAAAAGGACACCAAGGTATTTAGGTATGTTCCTTGGGTTTATTCATAAGAAGTATGCCAAGGTCTTAGAGTCGATGGCATGCCGTGGTTTTACTCTAAAAAGATACTAAGGCCTTTCGAGTTGGAGTCGACCGCCTTAGGGAAGACTCAAATTCATGCCTTGGTTTACTTGAAATGACACCAAGGTCTTAGGATAAGTGACTTGGGCTTATTCATGAGAATGATACCAAGGGCTTGGAGTTGATATCATGCATTGATTTTACTCTGAAAGGATGCCAACGTCTTTCGAGTTGGATTCGATCGCATTAGGGAAGACTCGGCTTCATGCCTTGAGTTTACACGAAATAACACTAAGGTCTTTAGGTATGTTCCTTGAACTTATTCATGAGAACGATGTGAAAGGCTTATAGTTGATGGCGTGCCTTGGTTTTACTCCGAAAGGATATCAAGGTCATTTGAGTTAGAGTCAACCATGTTGGGGGCGACTCAACCCCTTGCCTTAGGTTTACTCGAAATGACACCAATGTCTTAAGGTACGTACATTAGGCTTATTCATGAGAATGACCTAAAGGTATTTGGTCTCTATTATCGAGTTGATGAAGATCGAGTGGTGAAGACTGCATACGATTGAGTACATGGCACAAAAATATCTCTTATTTATGAAAGTATCTTAATTTGACTATATTTTGGGAGGTATCCTCCAAAATGTTTTGTACTTTATGACAAACCTGCTGTCTTAGCCTTACTTTTCATTCCACCTTGGGTGGAATTCCTTGACTATCGTAGCATTCAAAAGGCAATGACAGATTCTGTTTTTGAGGTTTGGATACAGGGGGTCATCCACTTCTTCAAGAAGAGATTAAGAGGCCCCATAACGAGTGCCAAACTATTGATGTTAGTTATCTAACATGAGTTTATGTATGATTTATTAAGGGTGTTAGGGTCCTCAATCCCCTTCAGATGGCTAGTTCTTGGACCGAAAATCATGTCCTGCACATAAAGAATATGTAAGAGGCCAAAGTTAGTATCTCCAGTGGTTCCTCCGACGATCAAGTTGAAATTACCCTAGAGTGAGTGAGGGGGGGTGAATAGGGTAATCAAACAATTAATGTGTAATTAATGAAATTCAATGCAACTCAAGATACAATATAGCAATATGGTAATAAATGAGAGAGAGAGAGAGAGAGAGAGAGAGAGAGAGAGAGAGAGAGAGAGAGAGAAATTACCCTAGAGTGAGTGAGGGGGGGTGAATAGGGTAATCAAACAATTAATGTGTAATTAATGAAATTCAATGCAACTCAAGATACAATATAGCAATATGGTAATAAATGAGAGAGAGAGAGAGAGAGAGAGAGAGAGAGAGAGAGAGAGAGAGAGTTAGAAATAATTAGCCAAATGAGACGTCGATATGTTCACGAGGTTTGGTCCTCTTGACCTACGTCCCTGACCACCTCTCCCAATGGTAATTCACTACACAACCTGGTTTAGAAGTTAGAACTTCTTCACAACGATCTCCTTGAGATCTAACTCGCCAAACAATGATCTGCTCGAGATCAAGCTCACCATAAAATACAAAATAAATGAAGGATCTCTCTTATAAAAATCCTATAGCAAGGACAAAGAGAGAAACAATTGAAGCTCAGGGATTTGTGGGTTATAAAAGTGAAAACCAAAAACAATCGAAACAATTAAGAACTTGAATAAGAATGAAAGTGTAGGCTTAGAAGTTCTCAAGAAACAAAAACACTTCTTTTTCTTTGCTTGCTTAGTTATTGAACAAATGAGGGCTATGGGATATATATAGGAGCTCAAAACAATAGAGTAAATCCAAAACAAATAAGCAAATCCTGTAAAATAAGCAAAACTAGAAATAGCTGTTATAGTGTCATCGGTCGACTGATACACTGATCAGTCGACTGATGAGCTGACCGTTGGCTGATTCTGGAACATTATCGGTCGACTGATGCAAACCATCGGTCGACTGAAAACACTGTCAGTCGACTAATGAATGTCGGTCAACTGAGCAGAAACTTTTCAGCAATTGCAGAGCAGTTTATCAGTCGACTAATGCATATTGTCGGTCGGCTGAAAAACATGTACAACTCAGTTTTGAACAGTAAATCTAATTTTTAAATGTATTTTAAAAATAGTAAATAAATTCTAAAAATTATGAAACTTGGAGAAATAATTATTCTGATGAAAATAAACATGTTAGAAAAAGAATTTCTTAAATATTATTTTGTGAAAATTTATCATTTTACAAAACGGTCAAAAATACGGTTTTAGAAGTGTGTCTATGTGATCCCCAAAAGCTTCAAAAGTAATCTACTTTATTTTTTGCCTACATTATGATCTAGAGAGAAAATAAAAATGCAAATACCGCTCACAAATATATACAGATCTTGAGACTCGATATTTGCTAATATGTTGATGAAGCTCTTCTTATATATATCATACTTGAAAGCTCTTCTTATCAACTTGCCTCCACCTCCATGAATATGATCATTGAAGCTTAAATTCATCCATCCTCCTATATATATAGATGATACTATATTGCTTGATAAAATACATCCTGTACAATATCACTTGACAAGCAATTAGCACCAATAATGGAGTTTGTAAATCATCATCAAAACACGAGACCTAACACAACTTAGTATAGAGTTCGAGTGGGAAAGAAGGAGAGTCTAAGCGTTTAAGAATTTTATTAGGCAGAAGTTGCTTACTTTAGGCAATAAATAGTAGTTTTTTTTATAGCAGATCTGAGAGGCAGATATGTAACTTCGGCTGAGTCAATCTGGCAACTCAGTCGTCATCTGCTTTATAGGTGTCGGTTCTAGAGGAGGATGAGTCACCCAGGTATTTAATGTGAGGGTGACACCGTCTTTTGACTCGTCTCACTGGAGGTCGACAAGTACTACCTTTTTAGTCAGCCTCGAAGGTTGTTGACCTAGAAGGGTTGAGTGCTTAAGGGAAGTGGAGTTGACTTGAATGGTAGGCCGAGTGAGAAGGTCTCTCATCTCGGTCTTGCGAGTAGGTCGAAAAGTATTGCCTTTTTAGTCAGCCTTGAAAGTTGTGACCCAGAAGGAGTGTTGAAGCCACTCAAGTCGTCCCTTCAAAGGTATGGCAGATTAGGTATCTGGTTAAAATGGGACATGTGTTGACACTTATGTTATTTGTAAGATATAACCCCTTTATTTTGTTTTTTGGGTTATCTTGTATCCTATGCTTGTTTGGATTGAGAAAATGAAAATGATTCTGACACTTAAGTCTTAGATTGGATACCATTGGTTTACAAAAATAATATAGGAATATAGTCAATCATAAGGTAGATGAGTTGAGCCGCATTGAGGCATATCTTTTGTAAAAAAACAGTGTCGCATCTGAGATGCAAGTGTAGAGGGGGTTGAATAAAATTGCTATCATTTTTGTCTTTGAGCTGATTTTCAGGTCATTTTATCTCATACACTTCTTATACTTGTATTTATCTGTATTCTATCATCATAAATAAATATTAGTATCAAATAAGAGCTTGTTATTATTTAGACAAGAGATATTATACGGACTACGTACGTCCTAACAAAGAGTTGGGTACGTAAATGAGAAATCATACCTAAATAAATTTTTAACTAAATAATATCTTCACCTTGTCTATGATTTATTTTGACTTTTTTTCCTTCTACTTGTCACTGAATTTTTTATAAATAGTTATATATAATAATCATATTAACAATTTGACAATAGGTAGACTTTGATAAATAATACCCGCAACAACCCAGGGTTCTAGCTAATACTAGTATTGTTGAAGGGTAGCGTGCATATTATTTGTAGTGGGGTTGGTGGAGTCCAAACTTCATCATGCATGCACCACCACCAACCCACCTAATTTGGACACGTGTACTTCAATCGCTTCTCCTCACTTACCACTCAATTATATCCTTCATTTTAGTCTACTGTTTTAATAGTGAGAAGAAAATACACGGTAAGTCTAAAGATATTAATGTCGGTCCCATTCTCACAACTAAATGCTGTCGTAGTATCTAGCGGTATCACATAATATTACTCAATTGATTATTTTTTTTATTTGTATTTACTGCATGGACATTACTAGAATTAGAACAAAACATCACCATGCAAGCTATATGAAGATACCATTACGATAGAATTCTGAATCCGCGTTGTTGAGAAGAATTATGAAAATCCGTGATGTTGAGAAGAATCGCGAAAGTACCAAAAACAACCCCCCAACCCCAAAAAATAAAAATAAAAAATACAAGTAATCCTTAAGCAATGCAATCTACTCTTGTATTTTGTTATGTAATTAATTCTTTACGAGTCCTCATGATGATGTGTGAGGGAGTAGACCAAGACGAAGAAATTTATCCCAAAGTTTGAGATAGGCCTTACTGACCGACTCATTTATGGTCATATTTGACTGTCCAAGTAGCCTGTGAAGCTTCACAACAAGCTTCAAGCAATTTCATCATGTGAAAGTAGATTCGTAGAGTCTGAACCCCTGAAACTGGGCCCAAGTAACCCAAACAAAGAGCAAGGCTAGTCTTTACAAGTAAACCATGGTGAACCCTGAAGCTGGACCCAAAAAGCCGACCCAATCAAGTCTTTAGTAAACCTTGGTGAACCCTGAAGCAGCTGGACCCAACAACCGACCCAAACAAAGAGAAAGACCAGTCTTTGGTAAACCTTTGTCACCAACATCACCCACCAAAGATGACCCCGACGTACTCGTTTCACGTACGGGACCCACACAAATACAAATAGTTTTAGATATTTATGAGTTATCCTTCTTGACCCCATTTCGACACACCAACCCGGTGTTATGGGCTTTTCGTTACTTTAAAAAAAAAAAGAAAAAGCTTCAAAATGCGAGTATTTTACAAGACTTATTATAAAGAAATTTAATCCAAGGTGATACTATATATATAAACTGCATCTTTATGCAAAACAAAGTTTGTAAGGGTTTGTGAATGAATAAGTTCACTGTTTCTGAGAGCATACAAAAAGTTAGATTGTTAAACATATGTATGCACTAGTAGAAACGGTATAATAAAACATTAAGATTTATATACACGTATATAAAGAGCTTGGATATTTAAGACCTACTAGTAAGATAGTTACTCTAGATACATTTAACACAAACATCTGAATAAATAAATATAAATATTCTGAGGCAAAGAACCAAAACAAAAATAAAGTACCCACAAATAGTCTTCGTCAAACAAAAATTAGGCCCCTCGCTACCATCACCAACCCCTTCGATATGCTGACGTGTCCCGTCTCCTCTCTCCCACCAACCCCCTCCCTCCTCTCTTTTTTCACAACTAACAAAAAAAGCCCCGCGTCCTCTGCTCACGCGTCTCTCGTTGCTCCACACCTAGCCCTCCACGTGTCCCTCAATCCAACCCTCCGAACCCCCCACCCAAATCCAACGGCCCATCAGGGAGCCACCTCGACGAAGTGAAGAAGATGGTGAAGGACTACAGAGAGGGTCCTGTGAGGATTGAAGGGGCAACACTGAAGGTGGCTCACGTGGCGGCGGTGGCGGCCGGAGAGGCAACGGCGAGGGTGGAGCTTGATGAGTCAGCACGGGCCCGGGTGAAGGCGAGCAGTGATTGGGTGATGGAGAGCATGGGCAAGGGGACTGATAGCTACGGGGTGACCACTGGTTTTGGTGCCACTTCTCATCGGAGGACGAAGGAAGGGGGTGCTCTTCAGAAGGAGCTCATTAGGTGAGGGAGTTAATTTAATTTGATTATGTTTTATTGTCGGTAACTTGGTTTGTTAATTAGTTTTAATTTACATGGGTTGGATGTGGGCTTGGTTTTATGATTTGTTTGTTAGAGTGGTAAGTTTTAAGTACATTAATTAGGTGGAGCGAGGGCAATTAAATTCAAGATCTTAGATCATCCGCTCTCCAGTAGTGCACTGTTTATCTAAGGTTTTTCGTCCTAATTAAATTTTTAGAGTGTGAGAATATAACAATACGAGAACCCTTAGACCGACTTGTTATATGAAAGTTTTTTTTTTTGGTTCTGTCTAGTATATACGTAAAAGTACTAAACATGTATTTTAGAATAAGATTACAACTGATATGTTTTTTGCACTTTTGGCCAGTTTTATTTTTATTTTGGGTATTTTTTAGCCTAGTTCAAACAATTCTTCTCATTTTATAAAGATTTTTTTTTCACAAATCTCCATTCTAAAATATAGGGATTATATAGGAGTAATATCCAGATTTTAAACAGATTTTAAAATAAAGAAAAAAAATGTAAATTATATGATTTAATACAATATTATTATAGGAAAGAGAAGAAAATGAAATAAAGTTGCCATGTGATTGGTCAGCTTCATCCAATGTTATGATATATAAAATGCCACAAATATGCTCCACTAGTTGTTCCTACCTACTGCATGCGCCCAATAAGAGGTGGAAATTTATCAAAAATGCATTCCTAGCACACAAGATTGGCATAAAAAAGCAAGTCTCACAATGAGATTCTAACCATCATATCAAGTAAACCAAAGGTTTTAAACGCATAGATTATTGCTATAAATGGACTTTTTTACTATACATGCCTCGTCATTATTTGATAAGTTGTTGTCATTATTATTATTATTATATCTACCATTTTTTTCATCAACAACAAGATCTGATTTCAATTGGTACTTAAGCACCACATGATCCAAAAATTAAAAAGCCAAGAAATCTCAACACACATGCATGTTTATAATTGATGGTCAAGTTGATATATATAAGAGATCCAAGAATTTTTAATGACATCAAGGATAACGATTGGGGTCACATTAAGATGTGGCCATGTAAGGACGCATATGAGCTAATAAATGTAAGGGGACAAATTATGTGAGTACATGTGAATGGTCCATCCATCAACTTTGGAATCAGAGGTCAGCTGTATTTCTCATGTCACATTTATATTCCGTGCCGGCCTCATTATATCTAATTTTTACAAAATTTTGCTTCATTTCAATCCACTCATCTATGTTTTCCCCCTTACCACAATAACCACATTTGTTGGCCAACATTGATTTCGGTAGCATAACATGTCGTGCATGATTCAATTTATGACAAGGCCTTAAAAGTATTTAGGAATTAATTATTCTTTTCTATATGCGACATTAATAGATTAGATAGTGATAATTTGATAATTAATTTTTTTGATGGAAACCCCTTAGCATGGCTTATGTTTGTAGCTTCATTTTTTCGCAGATTAACTCTTTTGTTTAAATTGTTTACGACTCCCTCGATGAAATTTTGGCTGACATGGTCCTGTTTTGAGTTATGATTTTCACTTGGATTTCTGACACGGGTCCTACATTACGTGGCTGACGGAATATTCCTTTATGCAGATTCCTCAATGCTGGAATCTTCGGCTCCGGCCCGGAATCCGGCAACACATTGCCGGCTCCGGCAACAAGGGCGGCGATGCTGGTCCGGATAAACACCCTCCTCCAGGGCTACTCGGGCATCCGGTTCGAGATCCTCGAGGCGATAACTCGCCTCCTCAACAGCAACATCACTCCCGTCCTACCTCTCCGGGGAACCATCTCCTCGTCCGGCGATCTCGTTCCTCTCTCCTACATCGCCGGCATGCTCACTGGCCGCCCCAATTCAAAGGCCGTCGCCCCTGACGGGCGCACCGTCGATGCCACCGAAGCCTTCAAGCTCGCCGGAATTGACGGCGGATTCTTCGAATTGCAACCAAAAGAAGGTCTAGCTCTCGTCAACGGGACTGCGGTCGGGTCTGGTCTCGCTTCGACTGTCCTCTTCGATGCGAATGTGCTACTGGTCCTATCGGAGGTCCTCTCGGCGATGTTCTGCGAGGTTATGCAAGGGAAGCCGGAGTACACCGACCACTTGACTCACAAACTAAAACACCATCCAGGCCAGATCGAGGCCGCCGCGATCATGGAGCACATTCTCGACGGAAGTTCATACATGAAGATGGCGAAAAAGTTGCACGAACAAGACCCGTTACAGAAGCCGAAACAAGACCGTTACGCTCTTCGAACCTCGCCACAATGGCTCGGTCCTCTGACTGAAGTTATTCGAGCGGCAACGAAGTCGATCGAGCGGGAGATCAACTCGGTCAATGACAACCCACTGATCGACGTGTCGAGGAACAAGGCGCTGCATGGCGGGAACTTTCAGGGGACGCCAATCGCCGCCATAAAAGCTGATGTTCGCTCAGTTCTCAGAGCTCGTCAACGACTTCTACAACAACGGGCTCCCGTCGAACTTATCGGGCGGGCGAAACCCTAGCTTGGACTACGGGTTCAAGGGCGCTGAGATCGCCATGGCATCGTACTGTTCAGAGCTCCAATTCCTCGCAAATCCGGTGACGAACCATGTCGAGAGCGCCGAGCAACATAATCAGGATGTGAACTCGTTGGGATTGATCTCTTCACGGAAAACCGCAGAGGCTGTGCAGATACTGAAGCTCATGTCGTCGACGTTCTTGGTCGGGCTTTGTCAAGCCATCGATCTCCGACATTTGGAGGAGAACTTGAGGAGCACGGTGAAGAACACGGTGAGCCAAGTCGTAAAACGGATTCTAACAGTAGGAGTCAACGGGGAGCTCCACCCGTCAAGGTTCTGCGAGCTGGACCTAATCAAGGTGGTCGAGCGCGAGCCCGTCTTCGCCTACATCGACGACCCATGCAGCGCGACATATCCACTGATGCAGAAGCTGAGGCAGGTTTTGGTCGAGCACGCTCTTACCAACGGGGATAAAGAAAAGCAGGTAAACACCTCGATTTTCCACAGGATCGAGGAGTTTGAAGATGAGCTGAAAGCATTGCTGCCGAAGGAAGTCGAAGGGGTGAGGATGGCCTTCGAGAATGGGAGGTTGTCCATACCAAATAGGATCAAGGAGTGCCGGTCATATCCTTTGTATCGGCTCGTGAGGGAGGAGCTCGGGGCTGAGTATCTAACTGGAGAGAGGGTGAGGTCGCCGGGAGAGGAGTTCGACAAGGTGTTCAATGCGATTTGCGGCGGAAAATTGATCGACCCATTGCTTGAGTGTTTGTCGGAGTGGAACGGGGCTCCGATTCCTATCTGTTAGATTTGAATTTATTTGATCCGACTAAGATTTGTTGTTGTTGATGTCGTTGAGGTTTATGAGGGTGTAATGTTAGATAAGTATTTGATTCTTCTTTGCTCTCCAACTTGTTGAGCATTATGTTGATTGATGTAGTTGCAAAATGTAGGACATATGCTGGATTAGTATGAATGATTATGAAATTGTTCATCTTGATGAGTGAAGATCTCTTAATCCTCCAGTCTTATATTTCTTGGATATATACCTTTTAAATGCTGGAGTTAAGTTTGGAAATAATAATCCATTCTACCAAAATAGGACCCTCCACTTCACAAAATAAAGGAGTACGTATGAACTCAAAAAGTTTTGATCATCATGGTCACCACCTGAAGAATAAGGATTTGAATTTTAAGGTGCAAATCTTTTGTAAATTAAGTAGAATGAAAATCTTTTGAATTTTTAAGGTGCAAATCTTTTGTAAATCATGGTCACCACCATGTCTCACGTTAATGGCAGGTTGGGGGAGGGCATTTTTTGTGCATTAATTTTGGGATTAAGATTTGATATACAGAGGGGACCCGGGGAGGGGGGGGGGGTGGGGGCGTAGGGCTAACAGGTAGTATATAGCTTGAGATGAGCTGGGGTGATAGTTACGTTGGTATGATGTATAACTGTAAAGTTTGATGAGGCCATGTTTAGTCCATATTGAGATAGAGTTGATTACTAGAATTGGATTCTCGTATTTATAAAATATTAAATGCTAGAGAGGGCTCATGCTGTGTATGATCACAATGGTGTCATCGCTCTCATGTATCTCCATCATCTAGAGTACCGCCTCCATCTTTTGCTCCACCCTTTCCTTTTCCATGTCTACAAAGCTTTGGGGGTATCGCCTTCCCAAATCAATCCAAACTCCATCTCCAAGCTAATAGGACTCGTGGTAATCTACCACCGGGTTGGAGTCGACTTGGCCCTCTGCATGCTTGACCACATTCTCAGTGTTAAGGTGGGGAAGAAGGAAGGGCACATTACTTCCAGAACCAAGGCAGCTTGAAAGTTGTCTCAAATGCTCCCGAGTTGAATACAGACTAGAATGAGAAGTTCATGTGGGTCTTTGGAGCCGACTCCATCCTCTCTTGCTTGGCTTAGACAGATATCAAAAAGGATATCCTGAAATCAGGCTTCCTAATGGCCAAGGAGAAACAAGGCTCGAGAAGATTTGGGCCTATTTGGGTCTCATAGGATCGAAAATTTGGTTGACCCAACAGCTCTGTGGGCTACTGGCATCTCCAAGGTACCGCCAACTAAAGAGGACAATATCTAAGCAGCAGTCTTGTCTTTGCCAATAAAGGAGTTAGACGAGGCTTAGGTGGGGTCTTCAGTCATGCCCCAAAAATGACTAAGGTCCAAGTTGTCCCCAGCGGAGGCTGAGGAGGTGGCAACGAATGCTGTCGAGATCATAGCTTGGCTAGCTGAGTCGAGCGCTACTATTGCTTAGGACAAGTGGTCTAAGAAGAAGAGGAGGTAGCTACAGAAAGTAAGCGGCCATGATCCCTCCTAAAGTGCCAAGCTAACCCGAGCTAAGGAGGGGAGAGTAGCGGAGATGGTCACTCCTGCCCTGCTCAAGAAGCTAAAGGCAAAAAGCTCATCGCTCTTTCTCTAGACGTCCTTCTAACCGAGGTGGTCGAGGTCATCATGGTCATCGACGAGGAACTGCTGCTCATATTGAAGGGGGTGAGATGGGGGCACATGAGCCTGTTGAGGCTGAGGCTTGGGTCATGGAGGAGTCGGCCCATCGGCAAGGGGAAGGAGCCATCTGAGGAGTCAGCGGTGGCCAATGCGTCTCTTACTCCTGAGGGTTGCATAGGGTGAACCATCCCCCACCAAATAGATGAGCTCCAACGGACGTGTAGGGGTAGCTGAGGATGATGATGATGGGATCATCTAGGGAAGGCCCTCAGTATGAAAGAGAGCCATTGGAGGAGTTCAGATTCATTCTTAGATGGCATCTCGACAGAAGAGGGCTGGTCCTGGAATCTTAAATTTTTTAGTATCGGGCTTTGGAGTAGTTCTATCTCCCTCGAGATAATAAAATCCTCTCAGGTTTGCCTAACGTTGGCCTTCACTAGGCCCTCAAAGGTTGTGGGGGGCTCTAGTCGAGTAGGAGCTACTCTCCTGACTCGAGCACATGCGAGACCTCCATCTCAAATTCCAGGAGGTCTTGGAGGTTTAGAGGGCGGCTCAAGAAAGGCTAAGAAGAATGCTACTGCCAAGGAGGCTGAGTTAGTGGCCTTGAGGTGGAACGACAAAAAGTGGCGCCAAGAAGTGGAGTTACGGGAGGAGATGCTCAAGGGCCTCAAGGCACATAGCAAAAAAAAAAGTTAACAATGATCTAAAAACTCAATGAGGACATCGGTAATCTCGAGGATGAGATTCATGAGTAGGATGACTGGATGAAGTACTTAGAGGAAGAGATCATGGTCAAAAGACGAGAGAGCGAGGTTGCTTTCGAGTTGGCTCTGCTAGCTTGCCAAAATGCAAAGAACCTCTAGGATCAACTGAAGGAGGAGGTGGAGGCCTATAAGAATTTGAGGAAGGAGGCGGCCCGAGTGGTATTAGAGGCTGAGAGACAACAAGAGTTGTCTGTCGCTGAAGTGCAGGTGCTGCAGAGTCACCTTAGTCATCTTGAATCTAAGGCTTACAAAGTGGAAGTTGTAGAGAAATACTATAGCAGCACTCTTGGAAGGGTGGAGGCGGTTCTTGCTTTCAAAGTTGGCTTCGATTTCCTCCTGGCGCAGATCCCTCATAAGCTCAAACTCGATTCTGACCACTTCCACTACCCCTCTCACATTGACAATTTCCTTGACGCCATTCAGTAGATAAAGAGGAAGGGATGTGGGTTGGTATTGGATGTTGACAACGGCGATGAAGAAGGTGATGTGTTAGGAGCGGGCTTCACTCGAGATAGATAGGTTAACCAGCCTAGGGATGACCAAGATGAAGAGGTTGGGTGTGAGCCCTAGTCGACTCCTCAGACGACTCTTGCTACCACTGCTCCTCCACGTCTGACTTCAGCTTCTGGGTCCAGTGCTTCACTTCCTCTAAGTCCCACTCTTGCTCTGAGTTGGGCCCCTTAAGATCTCTATGTATCTTTTTTGTTGTTTTTTGACATCTTTTTGATGTAAACTGTTGTAAATAGCTTGATTTATGAATAAAATGATATACTTTTGTCTAATCGGTCAGTATCTTTCTTGCTTGTTTTTTTATGTTCATCTGCAATTAACCTTGTTTTGAGAGTTATAATTGAGATGAGTCGGCTTCATGCCTTGGTTTTATTCGAGAGGATACTAAGGTCTTATAAGTTAAAGTCGATTGCATCAATGGCGTGCCTTGGTTTTACTCCGAATAGGTGGCAAGGTCTTTTGAGTTGAAGTTGACCGTGTCAGTGATGTTCCTTGGTTTTATCCCCAATATATACTAAGGTTTTTTGAGTCAAAGTCAACTTTGGTGATAGCATGCCTTGGTTTTATTCCGAATGGGTACCAAAGTCTTTCAAGTTAGAGTCACCATATCGGTGACGTGTCTTAGTTTTAATCCGAATGGGTACCAAGGACTTTTGAGTTGGAGTCGACTGCGTTAGGGAAGATTCAATTTCATACCTTGGGTTTGCTCGAAATGGCACTAAGGTCACGTGCATTGGGCTTATTCATGAGAATGATGCCAAGGGCTTAGATTCAATGGAATGCCTTGGTTTTACTCCAAAAGGATACAAATGTCTTTAGAGTCGGAGTCAATCGAGTTAGGGAAGACTCGGTTTCATGCCTTGGGTCTACTTGAAATGACACCAGGGTCTTTAGGTACATACCTTGGGCTTATTTATGAGAATAATGCTAATGACTTAGAATTGATGGCGTGCCTTGGTTTTACTCTGAAAGGATACCAAGGTCTTTCGAATTATAATCAAACGCATTAGGGAAGACTCAGCTTCATGCCTTGGGTTTACTCGAAATGACACTAAGGTCTTTGGGTACGTGCCTTAGGCTTATTTATGAGAATGATGCCAAGGTATTGGAGTCGATGGCATGCCTTGGTTTTACTCCAGAAGGACACCAAGTTCTTTTGAGTTGGAGTCAACCGCGTTAGGAAAGACTTAGCTTCATGCCTTGGGTTTACTCAAAAGGACACCAAGGTATTTAGGTACGTGCCTTGGGATTATTCATAAGATGGATGCCAAGGTCTTAGAGTCAATGGCATGCCTTGGTTTTACTCTAAAAAGATACTAAGGCCTTTTGAGTTGGAGTCGACCGCGTTAGGGAAGACTCAAATTCATGCCTTGGTTTACTTGAAATGACACCAAGGTCTTAGGATAAGTGACTTGGGCTTATTCATGAGAATGATACCAAGGGCTTGGAGTTGATATCATGCATTGATTTTACTCTGAAAGGATGCCAACGTCTTTCGAGTTGGATTCGATCGCATTAGGGAAGACTCGGCTTCATGCCTTGAGTTTACACGAAATAACACTAAGGTCTTTAGGTATGTTCCTTGAACTTATTCATGAGAACGATGTGAAAGGCTTATAGTTGATGGCGTGCCTTGGTTTTACTCCGAAAGGATATCAAGGTCATTTGAGTTAGAGTCAACCGTGTTGGGGGCGACTCAACCCCTTGCCTTAGGTTTACTCGAAATGACACCAATGTCTTAAGGTACGTACATTAGGCTTATTCATGAGAATGACCTAAAGGTATTTGGTCTCTATTATCGAGTTGATGAAGATCGAGTGGTGAAGACTGCATATGATTGAGTACATGGCACAAAAATATCTCTTATTTATGAAAGTATCTTAATTTGACTATATTTTGGGAGGTATCCTCCAAAATGTTTTGTACTTTATGACAAACCTGCTGTCTTAGCCTTACTTTTCATTCCACCTTGGGTGGAATTCCTTGACTATCGTAGCATTCAAAAAGCAATGGCATATTCTATTTTTGAGGTCTGGATACAGGGGATCGTCCACTTCTTCAAGAAGAGATTAAAAGGCCCCACAGCGAGTGCCAAACTGTTGATGTCAGTTATCTAACGTGAGTTTATGTGTGATTTATTAAGGGTGTTAGGGTCCTCAATCTCCTTCAGATGGCTGGTTCTTGGACCGAGAGTCATGTCTTGGACATAAAGATGCGTAAGAGGCCAAAGTTAGGATCTCTAGTGGTTCCTCCGATGATCAAGTTGAAATTACCCTAGAGTGGGGGGAGGGTGAATAGGGTAATCAAACAATTAATGTGCAATTAATTAAATTCAATGCAACTCAAGACACAATATAATAATATGGCAATAAATGTGTGTGTGTGTGTGTGTGTGTGTGTGTGTGTGTGAGAGAGAGAGAGAGAGAGAGAGAGAGAGAGAGAGAGAGAGAGATAGTTAGCCAAATGAGATGCCGATATGTTCACGAGGTTCGGTCCTCTTGACCTACATCCCGACCACCTCTCCCGATGGTAATTCACAACACAACCCAGTTTAGAAGTCAGAACTTCTTCACAATGATCTCCTCGAGATCTAACTCGCTACACAGTGATCTCCTCGAGATCAAGCTCACCACAAAATACAAAATAAATAAAGGATCTCTCTTACAACAATCCTATAGCAAGGATAAAGAGAGAAACAATTGAAGCTCAGAGATTTGTTGGTTATGAAAGTGAAAACCGAAAACAATCGAAACAATTAAGAACTTGAATAAGAATGAAAGTGTAGGCTTAGAAGTTTTCAAGAAACAAAAACACTTGTTTTTCTTTGCTTGCTTAGTTACTGAACAAATGAGGGCTATGAGATATATATATAGGAGTTCAAAATAATAGCCTAAATCCAAAACAAATAAGCAAATACCGTAAAATCAGCAAAACTGGAAATAGCCGTTACAGTGCCATCGGTCGACTGATATACTGATCAGTCGACTGATGAGCTGACCGTTGGCTGATTCTGGAAAACTATCGGTTGACTGGTGCAAACTATCGGTCGATTGAAAACACTATCAGTCGATTGATGAAGGTCGGTCGACTGAGCAGAAACTTTTTAGCAATTGTAGAGCAGTTTATCAGTCGACTAATGCATAATGTCGGTCGACTGAAAAACATGCACAACCCAGTTTTGAACAGTAAATCTGATTTTCAAAGGTATTTTAAAAATAGTAAATAAATTTTAAAAATTGTGAAACTTGGGAAAATAATTATTTTGATGAAAATAAATATGTTAGAAAAAGAATTTCTTAAATATTATTTTATGAAAACTTATTATTTTACAAAACGGTCAAAAATACGATTTTAGAAGTGTGTGTATTTGATCCCCAAATACTTCAAATTAATCTACTTCATTTTTTGCCTACATTATGATCTAGAGAGAAAATAAAAATGCAAATACCGCTCACAAATATATACAAATCTTGAGACTCGATATTTGCTAATATGTTGATGAAGCTCTTCTTATATATATCATTCTTGAAAGCTCTTCATCAACTTGTCTCCACCTCCATGAATATGATTATTGAAGCTTAAATCCATCCATCCTCCTATAGATGACACTATATTGCTTGATAAAATACATCCTGTACAATATCACTTGACAAGCAATTAGCACCAATAATGAGGTTTGTAAATCATCATCAAAACACGAGACCTAACACAACTTAGTATAGAGTTTGAGTGGGAAAGAAGGAGAGTCTAAGCGTTTAAGAATTTTATTAATTAGGCAGAAGTTGCTTACTTTAGGTAATAGATAGCAATTTTCTTTTATAGCAGATCTGAGAGGTAGATATGTAACTTCGGCTGAGTCAATCTGGTAACTCAATCGTCATCTGCTTTATAGGTATCTGTTCCTGAGGGGGATGAGTCACCCCGGCATTTAATGTGAGGGTGACACATCGCCTTTTGACTCGTCTCGCTGGAGGTCGACACGTATTGCCTTTTTAGTCAGCCTCGAAGGTTGTTGAACTGGAAGGGTTAAGTGCTTAAGGGGAGTGGAGTTGACTTAAATGGTAGGCCGAGTGAGAACGCCTCTCATCTCTGTCTTGCGAGTATGCCGATAAGTACTGCCTTTTTAGTCAGCCTCGAAAGTTGTCACCCAGAAGGAGTATTGAAGCTACTCAAGTCGTCCCTTCAAAGGTATAGCAGATTAGGTATCTGGTTAAAATGGGACATGTGTTGACACTTACGTTATTTGTAAGATATAACACCTTTATTTTGTTTTTTCGGTTATATATCTTGTATCCTATGCTTGTTTGGATTGAGAAAATGAAAATGTTTCTGACAATTAAGTCTTAAAGTCTTAGATTGGATACCATTGGTTTACAAAAATAATATAGGAATATAGTCAATCATAAGGTAGATGAGTTGAGCCGCGTTGACCTCAACAAAGGCATATCTTTTGTAAAAAACAGTGTCGCATCTAAGATGCAAGTGTAGAGGCGGTTGAGTAGAATTGCTATCATTTTTGTCTTTGAGCTGATTTTCAGGTTATTTTATCTCACACACTTCTTATATTTGTATTTATTTGTACTATATCATCATAAATAAATATTAGTATCAAATGAGAGCTTGTTATTATTTAGACAAGAGATATTATACGGACTACGTCCTAACAAAGAGTTGGGTACGTAAATGGGGAATCATATCTGGCCTGAATAAATTTTTAAATAAATAATATCTTCACCTTGTCTATGATTTATTTTGACTTTTTTGCTTCTAATTGTCAATGAAATTTTTATAAATAGTTATATATAAAAATCATATTAATAATTTGACAATAGATACACTTTGATAAATAATACCCGCAACAACCACGGGTCTAATACTAGTATTGTTGAAGGGTAGCGTGCATATTATTTGTAGTGGGGTTGGTGGAGTCCAAACTTCATCATGCATGCACCATCACCAACCCACCAAATTTGGACACGTGTACTTCAATCGCTTCTCCTCACTTACCACTCAATTATATCCTTCATTTTAGTCTACTGTTTTAATGGTGAGAAGAAAATACACGGTAAGTCTAAAGATATTAATGTCGGTCCCATTCTCACAACTCATAAATGCCGTCGTAGTATCTAGTGGTATCACATAATATTACTCAATTGTTTATTTTTTATTTGTATTTACTGCATGGACATTACTAAGTTATATGAAGATACCATTAAGATAGAATTCTGAATCAGCGTTGTTGAGAAGAAGTATGACAATCCGTGATGTTGAGAAGAATCGTGAAAGTACCAAAAACAACCCCCCACCCCAAAAAAATAAAATAAAAAAAATACAAGTAATCCTTATGCAATGCAATCTACTCTTGTATTTTGTTATGTAATTAATTAATTCTTTATGAGTCCTCATGATGTGTGAGGGAGTAGACCAAGACGAAGAAATTTATCCCAAAGTTTGAGATAGGCCTTACTGACCGACTCATTTATGGTCATATTTGACTGTCCAAGTAGCCTGTGAAGCTTCACAACAAGCTTCAAGCAATTTCATCATGTGAAAGTAGATTCGTAGAGTCTGAACCCTGAAACTGGACCCAAGTAACCCAAACAAAGAGCAAGGCTAGTCTTTAGTGAACCATGGTGAACCCTGAAGCTGGACCCAAAAACCGACCCAAACAAAGAGAAAGACTAGTCTTTGGTAAACCCTTGTCACCAACATCACCCACCAAAGGTGACCCCGACGTACTCGTTTCACGGGACCCACACAAATACAAATAGTTTTAGATATTTAGACTTATCCTTCTTCACCCCATTTCGACACACCAACCCAGTATTATGGTCTTCTCGTTACTTTATAACAAAAAAGCTTCAAAATGTGAGTATTTTACAAGACTTATTATAAAGAAATTTAATCCAAGGTGATACTATATGTTGGAAAAATTATAAAAACAAAGGTTATAGCATGTAATTAAATTAAATCCGAATAAAAATAAATAATTAAATCTGTCCTGATTGGGAGCAGTCGTGTAATCACTGTCCTAGAAGATTGAGGACCCGCCTAACGTTCTGACGCAGATGCTCCCCTCTTTCCTAGCGGTAAAAACCCCCGGAATCGTCCGGCCTCTGTACTCGGAAGAGAGTATAGAGCTTCTGCTCAGATGAAGAAAGTTGCCCAAAAATAAAACCAATACTATGAAGAAACAATATGAAGAGGAGAGAAGAGACTTGTTGTTTTCCTTATCAAAACCGAGCTCAACATACGACTATATATATTGTGTTGGAAAGAGACGTTACAAAACCCGCAATTAATACGGCAACGTTCGTCATAAATTTTGTAACGTTTCTCATAATTATATAGCCGTTACACATATTTTTAATTGCTAATTAAAACATGTTTTAATTACAAAATTTTATTAGTATTCATGAAGGCAAAATTGTCTTTTCTTAACAAAATATCAACCCCCCCCCCCCCCCCCCAAGGCAATATTGATTGAAAACTCAAAACTAAAACAAATATAGGTTGGGCAACCTTTCGTATCATGAATTCGGGAGAAGTAGCTTTCGGCTTTGAACATTTTCTTAGTGAGTTTATCGTCACCTGAGGGACATAATGGACTAGGCCTTGAATTAGGCCCCTTGAACCAGGTATTGATAAAAACACACACAATATGCCTTTATCTATTGAGCAAAGCGGGTTGAGCGTTAAAGGCCATGCTCACAATAACCGACTCATGAGAGTTTCTAGAGGTTAGCCCAGCCCCCCAACCGCGGCCATCACAGTTTCTCTCACGTAGGTAAGTCTTCAAAGGCTACTACAGCTGTTTATTTAATACCCCCATAATACACACGTTGGACTTATTAAGAGTAAAACTTAGCCTAACCAGCTGTATCATAAGAGCATCATTACCATAGAGAAGGGGTAGTAGCTGATTCTACATAATGATATATAAATATATCTAGGTCGATGCTCCACACGAGTGTCACTAGTCCAGCTTGTTTCTACCACATTGAACCAATATTGAAACTACGTCTCTAAATAATGGTTGGATTGCCGCTGTCAGTGACCTCATCTATGGGCTTAACCCCGTCTCCCTCGATGAATCCAGAACCATACTTCTAGATAATCCCTTAGTCAAAGGGTCAACAAGATTTTTTTTAGACTTTACAAAGTCTAGAATCATAACTTTGCCTAGTAGGCGTTGTATGTATTTATCAAGTTATTTTATAATTAGTCCTTTATTTGACATTAGGTCCCCTTCTTGTTTAAGTCATTTTTCAAATCAATCTTTCCAGGAAAGAGTACAGGAAGCAAGAGGGATTGGTTTGAAACAACTTATAAGGATAAAGGGACCTAATAGAAATCTTAATTATTTGATGGACTAATTTCAATATAACTTCAGTGATTTTGAACTTTTATTTATCATATAGATAGAAGATAGAAGATATACCACTTGATTTAATTTTTTAGGACATTGATTCATTACATCTCCTGTAACTAGGCATATTAGTTGATAGAACATATTTATATCAACTCTAATCATTTCCTGAAATATCAAGAGAAAGCATTATACATGTAGTCAAATAAAGAGCTATAAAATAATTCTTTTAGTCACTATCAAAACATGTTAGCAAAGTTATTGATGTCTATTATCAATAAACAATGGATTATAATAATTAGACATTTTCATTTTATATGTCTAAACAAATTTGATATGTGCTTATGTCAAGTAGAAATTATAATGATCAAATATTATCAAGGAAGGAATAGAAAACAAAAGCACAAAGGTTTTGTCATTACTTCCGGGTTCTTTGGGAACATAATATGTTGTACATTTAAAGAACTAAATCCTAACATTTCTAATAGAACTTTTTGTGCTAAAAAGATAGACGAATCAATTTAGCAACAAGAAAATTAAACAGCATTTTGGAATGCAACATGTAAGCATAAAAGGTCATGGTCTATGAGCATAAAAAGATCGTATTCTATGTCTGAAAATATAACTACATATATAGGGTTTGTGTATATTAGAAATTGCCCCATAAAGTGGAACTAAAAAACTTTAGTTATATCTTCACATGCATGCATATGCACATATAAGAATGACATTACTAATAGATACATGCAAAGCATTAAAGAGAACCTTATAATAGGATTTCATATCTTGAAATATATATGCATAATTTTTTTTCTATTATAAGAGGTTGCAAATTGGTTGCCTTCAAAGGGACCATCCAAATTTAAATTGGTTGCCTACAAAAGAGACCTTCCAAATTTAAATTGGTTGTGTACAAAGGAGACCATTCAAATTTACATGGCTATTTTCTAGTACCACCTCTTAAACATATCATTTTGATATTTTAATATATATATATATTACACATGTGCTTTAAAATTTTACAAGTGCATTCTTGCATAAAACTTGTAATTAATCATGTAACAAATGCAAGGGGTCTAATATGACATATGAATATCCATCATAATGCAATAAAAGATATAATCTTTACATTTGAAGATTTAAACTATAATTCACCATATAAAATAGAATTAAAAGATGCATTGCTTGCAAGATGATATTTGAGATCTAGCTGTCCATGTTTTCCTATAACTGAAGTTATATTATATGAAGATCTTTCCAGGTAACTGATTGTTTCTTTCAGTTATTCATACATTCGAAAGCTAAACAATGCCTTATAATCAATTAATGCATGTAAGAATAGCACTGTGGCTGTCAGAAGTATTACAATGCAAGGCTTGCTGGTTATTTGTCATGCTCATTATGAGTTCCAGCATACCACATGAAAAACCTTGACAATGATAATAATACACTTGTATCAGATACATAATCATGACATGGTGGTGTTAGACCCTAGAAGGGGGTTGATTAGGGTCTTATGCTAATCTAATCCGATTTTATGCCAATTAAAACTAATTAACAAATATATTCTTGCAAGATAGATATACAAAGAGTTATGTGCAAGAATATGCAATATACACAATGTGATATATCCTAGCAAAGAGGTATACTATATGATATATGCAAGGATATGCAAACACAAGGGTAACATAAACAAATGATATAGTGGATGAAATAAACAATGAGAGCAAGGCTATAAAGATGAACAAATATAAGTGTGCTAAGCCAAACTCAAACAAGCAATATGATCACGGAGTTCGGACCTTCCGTCCTACGTCTCCGTTCCCCACTCCCGGGGAGAAAACTACTATCACAATCCGATTTGGAAGCCGAAACATCTACACACTCGGTTTACAAGCTTACCGAAAACTCTCACACAACAAACACTATGCAATCACACTCTACACCCTCACAAGTGTTGGACCTAGCCGTGTCTCCCTCAAGTGCTCGGTTACAACCTCTCCCTAGGTTCGTCAACCGACGCCACTCCTCTTGGGACGATCCCCGACTCTCACCACATACTCCTCTCGGTGTACAAGTGTATTACAAAGTATATCCTCACAATTAGGCTTAATATAATAAATGTTTGTTCTCTACTATGGATGAGAACACAATGAAAGCTCACACTCAATTGTTATAATTCTCACCAACCCAAATATACTATGTATGAAAATACAATAAGCTCAATATGGGTGTGTGTAACAATGAGATAATATAATCAAATCTAAACTCAATATAAAAACTAGCTTTAAAGAAAGATAATCAAATAACTAAGCAAATGTAAAGCTAGATAAGAGTTTAGAAAACTTCTCAATAGATCAAGAGGTGGAGGGAGAATAGTTGGAAGCTCAAACTTCAATAGATGATCTCCTCAAGCTCTTGTGGAATTTTCTTCACAAACAAACTCTTGAAACAAACTTAAAAACCCTTCAACAAACTTGTAAAACTCTTTTTAAAACTCTCTTAAACATCCATAAGAAACAATGAAAGTTGAGGGCTTTTTATAGCCTCTTAAACCGCACAAACCCCAAAAACCGAAAATATCAAAAACTAGCCGTTACTAGCCGTTATAGGCTGAAAGACCAAAATACCCAAAATCCAGCCATTCTGGAAATTTGCGTATCTGACTTTGTAAAATCAATTAAAAATAGTAAATAAGCTCCAAAAAATATAAATTTTGAGGGAATGTTCTATACATGTAGAATAACATGTCAGAGAAAGAATTTATGAAAAATCTTTTCCCCGTTGAGATAAATAAATGTTTGAACACAAAAATACAGTTTCTGAAAATCTGCTGTGATACACGATTTTGTAAAATCAATTAGGCACAGTAAATCAACTCCAAAAATAGTAAAATTTTGAGGAAAGTTTGTAAACATGTAGATAAACATGTCAAAGAAAGAATTTCTTGAATATCACTTTCCATTTATAAAAACTCATCTGTTTTGTAAAACATGCACGAACATGTGCACGAACGAAAACGTGAATTTGTAAATTCCTTTAAACATAACAAATCAATTCCAAACTTGATGAAACTTTGAGAAATGTTTGCAAATGATATTTTGAACATGTTACAAAAAGAATTTTCCAATTTGCATTTCCCAATTGTGAAATCTCATTATTTTGCAAGTGTGTCCAAAGCATGAAAACTCAAAACCATGCATGTATATATATAACTATATATATACATAGAAACCAAATACGTGTGTGTATATGATATTGAGCTTAAGGTACTTAACACACATAATATAAAATCTAAATTAGATTACCCAAGCTTGATTTTGATCTTCATTGTAGCTCAACTTGGTACACATGCGGATGAAGCTTGAACTTGATCTTTAACTTTGAATTGCAAGGCTTCAACCCGACATTCCACCAACCTCCATTTGATATGATCGTTATGGCGTAATCCATCCATCCTCCAACTCGTTGTTTGCCTAGAATAAATACGAAAACACAAACACTAGACAAACAACATTAGTGGTAAATTATTTGTTAAACATCATCAAAACAAGAAGGCCAACAACATCACCCTCCACCTGCTGTGATATCCAAACGACCTGATCAACACTCTCCACCTACCGAGAGTCAAAAGTGACATACCTGCTCAGAACAAAATCAGAAGCTCCCAAACGATAATCAACTGAGCCTCCGAACCCCAAACTCGCAATCGGATCTAATCTCACATCCACGATGTGACCAAATGCTGGG
>NC_033800.1:70134605-70230943 GCF_001876935.1 Asparagus officinalis | reverse complement strand
ATAAAAACAAACATAGAATAGGGAATAGCTCCCCCTATCAAAATCCCATATAAAATATATGCAATAAAGGATCATGGCAAACATGTGCGCAAGCATACATGAATATGCTAAATATCACTCACATACAAAAAGATAACGAGAACACATATAAATATCTCAATATGAAAATAGTGTCTCATTAACAAAAACATAAAGATCAAAAATAGATTTATGAAATCAAAGGAAAAGGAACATGAAAATCATGTAAAAGGTTTTCAAATAAAGACATATCAACCAATGAAATCATAAATCAAAGTTTAAATCCAAAAACGATGTTTGATCAATCAAGAAAATTTTCTTTGTGGGATTTGATCAACCCACATATGGAATACATTATAAGGCACGAATAGATGATCCATAAGCACAAACACATAAATATCATCATATAAGTGAAATATAATGAATTCAAAGCAATAATTCAAAACAAAATCTTTGATAAAAGAATTTCAAGAGAGGCAACAATATATCAAGCTCTTAAACTTGTTCCAACCCATATAATCATTCTAGCATCCGGTAAACATGATTTAGGAATAAACACCCAATAAATCCGGAGGGTTATACAAATCTCTCATCAAAATCAAAACTAGGAATTATAAAAACAAAAGAATTTGACCAATAAAAGGAATTGTTTTCATAAAAGTTTAAAATACATTTTTCAAAACCAAGAAAAAAGGAAAATAAAAACTTCTAAAATTCTTGGTTTTTGTTTTGGTACCCAAGAACTCTTGGTACCAAAAGATTTAGGGACATGACCCCTATCATTCAAGCTCAAAGCCCTAGGGTTATGAACCCATTTGGGCACATTTAGTGCACGGGTCCGGTCATAGCAATAATTATGTAAATGACCCATTCGATTGCAATAAGTGCAATGAAGAGGATGCATTTGGTTATGTTGACCATGTGGATGTGCACGAGGAACATTTGCAAGTAAAGATTTTCTTTTGAGATTATTTTGCAAATATGAAACATTATCAAAACAAAACTTTCCTAAGTGGTCATATCTACGACAAACATCACATTTAAACTTTTGTGGCTTAATAAAATCATTTGGCAAAGGAGATTTCTTTTTCAAATCATAGCAAAATTTTGCCAAATGGCCAAAACGTCCACAAAGATCACATCTATACACATGCGCATGCTTATGATGAACAATGGGTTCATGTGTGTGTACATATGATGAAGAAGCTACATGAGATGCACAAGGAGCATTGACATTTTTTTGTTTGTATGCATCATAGCAAAATTTAGCTAGATGGCCTTTACGGCCGCAAATAGAACACTTGTAAACTTTGCTATATATGTGTGCATGATGAGTAGATGATGACTTAGACTTGGCACACATATCCATAAGCTTCTTATGGTTGTCAAAGCATATTTTCAAAGTTGAATCTAAAGATGAAATGCATTTTTTCATAAGATTCAAGTCTTCAATTTTAGGCACATATGCACTTTTAGAAGTAGAACATAAATAGTTATTTATAAAAGAAGCAGTATCATTTTGTATGTTCTTTACTTCTAACATGGCATTATCTTTTTCATGAATTAACTTGGCAAAGTTTGAAAGCAAAGAATCATGATCCGATTTTAATTTTTCATTATTTTCTTTAAGGATCATATTTTCATTAGAAATAATATCAAACTTAGAAGTTAAAGACTCATGATCGGATTTCAAATTTTCATGCTTGCTATTTAAATTAATAAAATCATTTTGCAATTTCTTGTAGGCATGTAATAATTTATTACTAGCACAAGCAAGTTCATCATTAGGTAAATCATTAATAGTTTCGAACTCGCAAACCTCACTAGGGCTATCGCCTAGTGGCCGTGTACATGATGCTCCATATGAACTTGAAGCCGGATCCTCCAAAGCTTGGCGGATCGCCTCCAAGTCCCCTTGATGCGCTTCTATGAATATCCATAATGTATAAGCGCTATCAAAAGAATCAAGCTTGTTAGACATAAATGAATCAAATGCATTTAATAAAAATTCTAACATAAGCTTGTTCATAATAAACATCTTTTTATCATGTTTGCTCCACTTGGATTTCTCCAACGTGGGCACAATATAAGCACAATCAATGATTTCTCATAAATCGATATTTTTAGATTGAACAAATATTTTGAATCTAAAACACCATTGAGCATAAGGGAAAGCATTGAATTTAGGAGCAATACTAGAATCATAGCCTAAACAAGATGCATCATTCATATCCATAATTTGTAAAAATATGCAAGCAAGATACAAATATAATCAAAACAAGATTAGCACAAAGAGATAACTTGGATCTTTAACTCAAGGCGATTAGACCTTAAATCAAAGAGCACCAAGCTCTGATACCAATTGTTAGACCCTAGAGGGGGGGTGATTAGGGTCTTATGCTAATCTAATCCGATTAAATGCCAATTAAAACAAATTAACAAGTTATCCTAGCAAGAATGAAATACCACAATGTAAATGAGCTAGGATAAGCAATGTAAACAGCAATGAGACATATCCTATATGATGAATATATATATATTAAAGATGAACAAATATAAGTGTGCTAAGCCAAACTCAAACAAGCAATATGATCACGGAGTTCGGACCTTCCGTCCTACGTCTCCGCTCCCCACTCCCGGGGAGAAAACTACTATCACAATCCGATTTGGAAGCCGGAACTTCTACACACTCGGTTTACAAGCTTACCGAAAACTCTCACACAACAAACACTATACAATCACACTCTACACCCTCACAAGTGTTGGACCTAGCCGTGTCTCCCTCAAGTGCTCGGTTACAACCTCTCCCTAGGTTCGTCAACCGACGCCACTCCTCTTGGGACGATCCCCGACTCTCACCACACACTCCTCTCGGTGTACAAGTGTATTACAAAGTATATCCTCACAATTAGGCTTAATATAATAAATGTTTGTTCTCTACTATGGATGAGAACACAATGAAAGCTCATACTCAATTGTTATAATTCTCACCAACCTAAATATACTATGTATGAAAATACAATAAGCTCAATATGGGTGTGTGTAACAATGAGATAATATAATCAAATCTAAACTCAATATAAAAACTAGCTTTAAAGAAAGATAATCAAATAACTAAGCAAATGTAAGGCTAGATAAGAGTTTAGAAAACTTCTCAATAGATTAAGAGGTGGAGGGAGAATAGTTAAAAGCTCAAACTTTAATAGATGATCTCCTCAAGCTCTTGTGGAATTTTCTTCACAAACAAACTCTTGAAACAAACTTAAAAACCCTTCAACAAACTTGTAAAACTCTTTTTAAAACTCTCTTAAATATCCATAAGAAACAATAAAAGTTGAGGGCTTTTTATAGCCTCTTAAACCAGCCACAAACCCCCAAAAACCGAAAATATCAAAAACTAGCCGTTACTAGCCGTTATAGGCTGAAAAGACCAAAATACCCCAAAATCCAGCATTCTGGAAATTTGCGTATCTGACTTTGTAAAATCAATTAAAAATAGTAAATAAGCTCCAAAAAATATGAAATTTTGTGGGAAGGTTTTATACATGTAGAATGAAATGTTAGAAAAGAATTTTTGAAAAAACATTTCCCAGTTGAGATAAATAAATGTTTGAACACAGATTTACAGTTTCTGAAAAACTGCAGACATACACGATTTTGTAAAATCAATTGGGCACAGTAAATCAACTCCAAAAATAGTAAAATTTTGAGAGCAATTTCTAAACATGTAGATAAACATGTCAAAGAAAGAATTTCTTGAATACCACTTCCCATTTATGAAAACGCATCTGTTTTGTAAAACATGTACGAACATGTGCACGAACAAAAACATGATTTTGTAAATTCCATTAAACATAACAAATCAATTCCAAACTTGATGAAACTTTGCAAAATGTTTTTAAACATGAAAACAAATATGTTAGAAAAAGAATTTCTCAAATTAAATTTCCATTTGTGAAAGCTCATGTATTTTGTAAGTGTGTCCAAAGCATGAAAACTCAAAACCATGCATGTATATATATAACTATATATATACATAGAAACCAAATACGTGTGTGTATATGATATTGAGCTTAAGGTACTTAACACACATAATATAAAATCTAAATTAGATTACCCAAGCTTGATTTTGATCTTCATTGTAGCTCAACTTGGTACACATGCGGATGAAGCCGACATTCCACCAACCTCCATTTGATATGATCGTTATGGCGCAATCAATCCATCCTCCAACTCGTTGTTTGCCTAGAATAAATACGAAAACACAAACACTAGACAAACAACATTAGTGGTAAATTGTTTGTTAAACATCATCAAAACAAGAAGGCTAACAGGTGGACATTTATATCTTTCAAAGTAATTAGCCAAGGTGTGTCTGCTATTTGGTGTCAATTGACATATTAATTTATAAACCTCTCTTTCAAAGTAATTAGCCAAGGTGTGTCTGCTATTTGGTGTCAATTGACATATTAATTTATAAACCTCATGTATAGGACACATGCGTTGCATAACAAGCTAGATTAATTACTAGTCAAAAATAATTAATAGCAATTAATCAATTACGTTAACTAATTAATTTTAACAATTAATTATTATAATTGTCCGATAAACAGTAATGAATACTAACAGGCATCCCGAATTAATTTTAAGTGAACCGTAATTCATATTTTTTAAGATAAACAGTAAATTTCAGATTAATTGCAGCAATTAAACAAATGTTGTAACTAAAATAATCACTATAATTAACAGAAATTCGGATGAACATGGATTTTTTTCTCGTAACGAACAGTAACTTCCGAATGAACATTGACTTTTTTATTTTTATTTAATTATTTTATTTTATTCTAACTTTTGGATTTAAAATAATAGCTATAAATTAACCAATCTTCTAGATTGTTGGAAAAATTATAAAAACAAAGGTTATAGCATGTAAATTAAATCCGAATAAAAATAAATAATTAAATTTGGCCTGATTGAGAGCAGTCGTGCAATTACTGCTCTATAAGATTAAGTACCCGCCTATCGCCCTGGCGCAGATGATCCCCTCTCCCCTAGCGGTAAAACCCCCCGGAATCGGCCGGTCTCTGTACTCGTGCGAGAGTACAGAGCTTCTGCTTAGATGAAGAAAGTTGCCCAAAAATAAAACAAATACTATGAAGAAACAATATGATGAGGAGAGAAGAGACTTGTTGTTTTCCTTATCAAAACCGAGCTCAACATACGACTATATATATATTGTGTTGGAAAGAGACGTTACAAAACCCACAATTAATACGGCAATGTTCGTCATAAATTTTATAACGTTTCTCATAATTATATAACCGTTACACATATTTTTAATTGCTAATTAAAACATGTTTTAATTACAAAAATTTATTACTATTCATGAAGGCAAAATTGTCTTTTCTTAACAAAATATCTAGCACTATATAAACTGCATCTTTATGCAAAACAAAGTTTGTAATGGTTTGTGAATGAATAAGTTCACTGTTTCTGAGAGCATACAAAAAGTTAGATTGTTAAACATATATATGTACTAGTAGAAACGGTATAATAAAACATTAAGATTTATATACACATACAGAGCTTGGATATTTAAGACCTACTAGTAAGATTATTACTCTAGATACATTTAACACAAACATCTGAATAAATAAATATAAATATTCCGAGGCAAAGAACCAAAACAAAAATAAAGTACCCACAAATAGTCTTCGTCAAACAAAAATTAGGCCCCTCGCTACCATCACCAACCCCTTCGATATGCTGACGTGTCACGTCTCCTCTCTCCCACCAACCCCCTCCCTCCCTATATATATCCCCCCCCTCAACCTTCAACATGACTCAAACTTAACTAACAGGAGCTCCCCCTACAACAGCTCCCATATCTCTCTCTCTTCAGTTATCTCATCCCCTTCAATCAAAATACCATGTCTCACGTTAATGGCAACGGCGTCTGCGTCGCAGCGGACCCCCTAAACTGGGGAGCAGCGGCGCAGTCGTTATCAGGGAGCCACCTCGACGAAGTGAAGAAGATGGTGAAGGACTACAGAGAGGGTCCGGTGAGGATTGAAGGGGCAACACTGAAGGTGGCTCACGTGGCGGCGGTGGCGGCCGGAGAGGCAACGGCGAGGGTGGAGCTAGATGAGTCAGCACGGGCCCGGGTGAAGGCGAGCAGCGATTGGGTGATGGAGAGCATGGGGAAGGGGACTGATAGCTACGGGGTGACCACTGGTTTTGGTGCCACTTCTCATAGGAGGACGAAGGAAGGGGGTGCTCTTCAGAAGGAGCTCATTAGGTAACTTAATTGGTTTGTTAATTAGTTTTAATTTACATGGGTTGGATGTGGGCTTGGTTTTATGATTTGTTTGTTAGAGTGGTAAGTTTTAATTTACATGGAAACCCCTTGGCATAGCTTATGTTTGTAGTTTCATTTTTTGCAGATTAACTCTTTTGTTTAAATTGTTTATGACTCTCTCGATGAAATTTTGGCTGACATGGTCCTGTTTTGAGTTATGATTTTCACTTGGATTTCTTACACGGGTCCTACATTACGTGGCTGACGGAATATTCCTTTATGCAGATTCCTCAATGCTGGAATCTTCGGCTCCGGCCCGGAATCCGGCAACACATTGCCGGCTCCGGCAACAAGGGCGGCGATGCTGGTCCGGATAAACACCCTCCTCCAGGGCTACTCGGGCATCCGGTTCGAGATCCTCGAGGCGATAACTCGCCTCCTCAACAGCAACATCACTCCCGTCCTACCTCTCCGGGGAACCATCTCCTCGTCCGGCGATCTCGTTCCTCTCTCCTACATCGCCGGCATGCTCACTGGCCGCCCCAATTCAAAGGCCGTCGCCCCTGACGGGCGCACCGTCGATGCCACCGAAGCCTTCAAGCTCGCCGGAATTGACGGCGGATTCTTCGAATTGCAACCAAAAGAAGGTCTAGCTCTCGTCAACGGGACTGCGGTCGGGTCTGGTCTCGCTTCGACTGTCCTCTTCGATGCGAATGTGCTACTGGTCCTATCGGAGGTCCTATCGGCGATGTTCTGCGAGGTTATGCAAGGGAAGCCGGAGTACACCGACCACTTGACTCACAAACTAAAACACCATCCAGGACAGATCGAGGCCGCCGCGATCATGGAGCACATTCTCGACGGAAGTTCATACATGAAGATGGCGAAAAAGTTGCACGAACAAGACCCGTTGCAGAAGCCGAAACAAGACCGTTACGCTCTTCGAACCTCGCCACAATGGCTCGGTCCTCTGACTGAAGTTATTCGAGCGGCAACGAAGTCGATCGAGCGGGAGATCAACTCGGTCAATGACAACCCACTGATCGACGTGTCGAGGAACAAGGCGCTGCATGGCGGGAACTTTCAGGGGACGCCAATTGGAGTGTCGATGGACAACACGAGACTGGCGATCGCCGCCATAGGAAAGCTGATGTTCGCTCAGTTCTCAGAGCTCGTCAACGACTTCTACAACAACGGGCTCCCGTCGAACTTATCGGGCGGGCGAAACCCTAGCTTGGACTACGGGTTCAAGGGCGCTGAGATCGCCATGGCATCGTACTGTTCAGAGCTCCAATTCCTCGCAAATCCGGTGACGAACCATGTCGAGAGCGCCGAGCAACATAATCAGGATGTGAACTCGTTGGGATTGATCTCTTCACGGAAAACCGCAGAGGCTGTGCAGATACTGAAGCTCATGTCGTCGACGTTCTTGGTCGGGCTTTGTCAAGCCATCAATCTCCGACATTTGGAGGAGAACTTGAGGAGCACGGTGAAGAACACGGTGAGCCAAGTCGCAAAACGGATTCTAACAGTAGGAGTCAACGGGGAGCTCCACCCGTCAAGGTTCTGCGAGCTGGACCTAATCAAGGTGGTCGAGCGCGAGCCCGTCTTCGCCTACATCGACGACCCATGCAGCGCGACATATCCACTGATGCAGAAGCTGAGGCAGGTTTTGGTCGACGCCTACATCGACGACCCATGCAGCGCGACATATCCACTGATGCAGAAGCTGAGGCAGGTTTTGGTCGAACACGCTCTTACCAACGGGGATAAAGAAAAGCCGGTAAACACCTCGATTTTCCACAGGATCGAGGAGTTTGAAGATGAGCTGAAAGCATTGCTGCCGAAGGAAGTCGAAGGGGTGAGGATGGCCTTCGAGAATGGGAGGTTGTCCATACCAAATAGGATCAAGGAGTGCCGGTCATATCCTTTGTATCGGCTCGTGAGGGAGGAGCTCGGGGCTGAGTATCTAACTGGAGAGAGGGTGAGGTCGCCGGGAGAGGAGTTCGACAAGGTGTTCAATGCGATTTGCGGCGGAAAATTGATCGACCCATTGCTTGAGTGTTTGTCGGAGTGGAACGGGGCTCCGATTCCTATCTGTTAGATTTGAATTTATTTGATCCGACTAAGATTTGTTGTTGTTGATGTTGTTGAGGTTTATGAGGGTGTAATGTTAGATAAGTATTTGATTCTTCTTTGCTCTCCAACTTGTTGAGCATTATGTTGATTGATGTAGTTGCAAAATGTAGGTCATATGCAGTATGAATGATTATGAAATTGTTCATCTTGATGAGTGGAAGATCTCTTAATCCAGTCTTATATTTCTTGGATACCTTGTAAATACTGGGCTTAAGTTTGGAAATAATAATCCATTCTACCAAAATAGGACCCTCCACAAAACTAAAGGAGTACGTATGAACTTAAAAAGTTTTGATCATCATGGTCACCACCTGAAGAATTAAGGATTTGAATTTTAAGGTGCAAATCTTTTGTAAATTAAGTAGAATGAAAATCTCTAGCATAGCTACATCTAAGGAATATCTAAATGCATTTGGAGGAATGTGATATTGGCCATTGATACACTTGGCTCTGAAGAAGAAGAGAATATTCAAAAGATTAGTAGTTCTATGACCTAGGATTATGGGTAAATACATTATCATATAAGTGACAAGATGCACCTCTTCTACAATTTATGCATCATTTTGCAATGATTTCCTGCTAGGAAACTCCCAAACTCAATTGTTCAGAAGACATAATAATGGAGATTCTTCAGCCCATTGATTGTTAGTGAGCCCACGAAGCCCATTTAACTTTGTGCCTATTATATTTTTAATGGACCCTGGCCTAGCTTACGGGAAATAAACGGAGTTTGTATAAATTTTACAGTATGTGAAAAGGCAGTTAAGAGGGGTTTTGTGCAGAGAGGGGGTCCACAATATTTGAATTAAGCTTACTGAGGTCCTCATTATTCAAACCATACCTCTTACCGCGATTAAAAAAAAAGACATTATACCTCTTACCTTATACATAATGTTGAAAGAGAGTAGGAAGAGAGGAATCTAATATTTTCCTTTTTCTGTTTTAACGACACCAAAACTTAATTAGTAATCATAGTGAAAGTTGGGATTACAATTTTAAAGTCACATTTCGATTTGAACTTGGATTTTCTATGATACCAAAGTTGTAATGATGATTGTCTAACCTTTGGAAAATGTGCTATTTTCCTTCACTTCACAAGATCAACTAACACAGGGAAGTCGTCATGTGAAAACCCTTGGTATGGCAATCAAAACTCAAAACTTCTTGCTAATAAGAGTAATATCTTGATCATTTCACCAAAATATTTTGGGTGTGAACCTAATATAGAACCCAACATGCAATGTACAAAGATTCATGATCGGAGTAATCTGTTTGTAATCCGTCACACAATAAGGAGTGGAATTGGAATCGTGCGAAACTAGAGCATAAGAATTTGAAGAAAAAAAAAAGAAAAACAAAAAGGGAACTTCGAAGAATTCAAACGTTGATCAGAATCTTCACTCAAGTTAGTGAAGCTAGAATACTACAATCTTCATAATATACAATACACAAATGTTAACCAATTCCTCATTGCAGAACTTAACACTCATCAAATTACAATCGTACCATCAACGCCCTATTTTTACACCAACAGCAGGGATAATACACGACATCACTATTTAACTTCCGTGGGTCTACCAAGACGTATTGTATGAATTGATTTATTCCATCTTTATATCGACTATCCCTCCATCTACCAATACGAGAAATATCGATCCATAATTTGTCGGGAACTATCCTCATCTGTATGATATTAAGCAAATATTATTCATTAATGAAATTAAGCATAATTAGGTAATGTGAATTTTTATTAGTAACGCAACAAGTTAACAGTTGCGTGATATTAACTTTTTTCACAACATCAAGGAAATTCAAATTATAATAATCTCGAAGGAAAAATTGCTAGAACATAAATTATGTAGGAGTAAAATCTAACGCTCATATTTTTAATAAGATAATTTAACGGCTGTCATAGGAAATGGACCTATCCCATTAGGAATTTAGTAGTGTCCACAACTACTTTTATATACTTTATGCATTTTTATTTCTTAAAAATTTCGACAGCATCTACCCGCTGTTCTCCGAGTACACTGTGCGGATGTTATAATGCATATCAATCATCGATAATAGATCAATTATAGATCGATACGCAAAACAACATACACTTATTGTACATGGAGAACAATACGGTACGTGTTGTCGAAATTTTTAAGGAATACAAATGCATAAAGTATACAAAGATAGACGATACACTACTATATTCCTAACCTGTACGAGAAGATGACTCCTCCCCGGACAGATCTAATAATTATTGCATGTAAATCATGCTCCTAACATAAATCACGTTATTTTCTTTAGATGTAAAAAGTATTTTCACATCCAATATTGACGGGAAACTAGGGGTAACGACTTTCGATTCATAAAATCATGATATTTAACACAATACAATCTCGATATATCTAACTAAATTAAATGCATCAATTACTAATGAACATAAATACAAATGAAGCGTTTTTATTCCATAAATACAAATGAACATACTAATTATAAATGCATATAATTAATATGAACTTTAAAATAACTTGGAAATTAATGGTTTCTTTCAATAGCAGCTACTTGTTTGCAAAATTTGAGTCAACAGAAGCAAATGAAACAATATGTTAATTGTTGCGATCGTGTCTAGTCGTAGAAAGTAGTAGTACAACCCTTGTGATATATTTATCATTATTCATTAAACAGACATGTAGCTTAATTAATCTATAAAGAATATGTCTTTTCTATCAACACCCAAGAAAATTTTATAATTGCATATGAAGCTCTGAAATCTTAATATTTTCACCAACGCATTAATACCTTACTTTGGCGGAAATCAGCTCCATGTTAAATTTCATATTTTACCTATATTTATATGTTAGACAGGGAATATTTTCTCTATTATTTTAAGAACTTAATTAACTCATGAGGAATAACTTCAGCGTATTCCTCAAATCAATAATAGAATTAGGAATTAAAAAGCTTAATTTGAAATAAACTTATGAGAACTAGAGGATCTAATAAAAATTTACATGATCATTTGAGGAACCGGTTTTCCTCTAATTGCTACTTTACTATTGATTGAAGGGGCTAATTCAAAATAACTTAAGAATTGAAGATTTAATAGTAATTTTAATGATTTGAGAAACTAATTTCAAATACCTTACGGATTGAGGGACCTAATAGAAATTTTAATGATCTAAGTGACAAATAATACCTTGAGTGACCGTTGGACGCGGCGATGGACATGATGGCGACGGCGGTGGCCAAAGGGTGAGAAGCGACTGCTGGAGACAGCGGCGGCGACGTCAGCGACGACGAACTCAGGCGGCGACGACGAACTAAATAAAACGACTGGCTCTGTGTGGTAAAAAAATCTAGGCTGTAAAAATTAATATATATCCAACATCGCTGACGGGCTTCCCGTCAGCGATGTGCATTTCCCGTCAGCGATGTTTTATCCCTGACGGTATCGAAAACATCGCTGACGGCAACATCTCTGACGGTTTTTCCCGTCAGAGATATAAACATCGGTGACGGCTATTTCCCGTCAGCGATATAAACATTGGTGACGGTTATTTCCCGTCAGCGATGTTGCCGTCAGCAATACCTATTTTTCCACTAGTGTTTGTCTAGTGTTTGTGTTTTCTTATCTATTGTAGACAAATAATATGTTGGCGGTTAGATGGAATTGCGCTTCAACGATCATATCCAATAGAGGTTGACGGAATAGTGGATTAAAGCTTTGCAAGTCTAGTTGAAGATCCAAGTTCAAGCTTCGTCCATATTACCAAGATAGAGCTTCATGAAGATCGTTGCTTGGTAAATTAGTTTAGGCTTTATATTATGTTTGTTTAGTACTTTAAGCTCAATATCATATACACACATATTTTTATTGGTTTCTATATATATATATAGTTATATATATACACAAGTTTTGGTTTTTGGTTTTCAAGTTTATATATAAAACAAATGAATATAATTGGAAAATACATTTTTGTTTCATGTTTGTACATGCTTATATATGATTTCATAAATATTAAGTTTATTTAGTCAATGAAATCATGTTTATTGCAAAATATGTAAAACATTGTGTTTTTAGTTTATACACTTAACAACAATAGTTTATATCTTTTATCAAGTCAATAAAATTATTTTATAAAGTTTTAAAAGTTTGTTTAAATCAATATGTCAAAAACATGTATGTTTAGTTTTCATGTTTTTGGACATTTTTACAAAATGACGATATTTTACAAATGGGAGGTGCTTTTTAAAAATCAGTTTTTGTAACATGTTCATTTGCATGTTTACAAGTATTCCCCAAAGTTTTACATGTTTTTGATTTTATTTGTTATTTTTAAAAGATGTTTGAAAATCAGTTTTACTGTTTCAATCAGGCTGATACAGTGTTATCAGTCGACTGAAGAAAACGCCTGGAATAAGCAAAAGTTTATGTTTTATTCTGGTCGACTGACTAGTCGACTGATGAGGTCATCAGTCGACTAATCCTGTTCTTCAGTCGACCGATGAGCTGCCAGTTTTCTATAATGGTCAGCTCATCAGTCGACTGATTAGTCGACCGACGGCATCATAACGACTAGTTTTTCAGAATTTTTAGTTTTCGTTATTTTGTCTTTTTGTGATGTTTTTTCTTGGTTTTTGGGGTTGTTTCATGAGCTATATATACCCCATGCCCTCATACTTCTGAGGTTAATGAAGAAAAGTTTTAAAGGGTGTTTAAGTTTTGTTCAAGTTGGTTTCAAGAGTTTGTTTGTGAAGATATTTTCACAAGAGGAAGTGGAGATCAATTCTTGGTGTTTGAGCTTCAATTCATCTCTCCTACTCTTGTCATTTTAGAGAAGTTTTTCTAAACTCAATTTCTAGCTCAATTCATCTCTCCTACTCTTGTCATTTTAGAGAAGTTTTTCTAAACTCAATTTCTAGCTTTATATTTATATTGTTTATTGATTATCATCTCTATAAGCTAGATTTTTATAATTGAGTTTAGTTTGTTTTGATTATACTCTTTGTTCACACACATCCTATTGAGCTTATTGTATTTGCATACATCGTATAATTTGGGTTGTGGGTTTGTGACTTAGAGAGTGAGCCTACATTGTTTTCTCATCCATTATAGAGAACAATTTATTTGTATTAAGAGCTTAATTGTGAGGATTCACTTTGTATTGTACAAATACACCAAGAGGAGTGTAGAGGTGAGAGACGTGGTCGGTCCCAAGAGGAGTAGGGTTGGTGATAATGCCTAGAGGATAGGTCGTAATTCTGAGCACTTGAGGGAGACACGTGAGAGGCTAACACTTGAGGTGAGATTTGTGTAGTTATATTGTGATATTATGAACATTGATCCGTGAGCTTTGAAAACCGATATTGTGTGGTGTAAACGTTTTCGGGTGATCGTTAAAAACCCGGTGTGATAGTGGATTTCTCTCCGGGAGTGGGGAGCGAAGACGTAGAATGGAAGGTTCGAACTCCTTTGATTATTTGATTGTGTTTAAGTTTACTTTGGCATTCATTTATATTTATGCTCATTGATCATATCGCTATTGTCTTATTATTTAGTTTGTCCACTATATTGTTTATATTTGTTTATTTTACCCTTTGTTTATATTGATTATCCTTGCATATAATTGTTCCACTATATTGTTTATATTTGTTTATTTTACCCTTTGTTTATATTGATTATCCTTGCATATAATTGTTGCATATCTTATTTGCTAGTTGATTATCCTTGCATATAATTGTTGCATATCTTATTTGCTAGGATAATTTGTTAATTAGTTTTAATTAACATAAAATCAGATTAGATTAGCATAAACCCTATTCGCCCCCCTCTAGGGTTCTTTCTTAGTGGCTCTAGGGTTTTTTCAAGTGTGCCTTTTGTAAAGAGGATGGATATTGGAAAGCCGAATGCCCAAAGTTAAGAGATCAAGCCAGGAAGAATAAGGGGAAAGCTATTTAAGCTTCAGAGGTGAATATTATCAAGGCTAGTGGCAACAATTCAGATTCTGATTCTTCGGGCTACTCATTAGCACTACCGTCAGTTTGTGTTGTCGACTCTACAGAGTGGATGTTGGATTGTGGTACTTCTTACCATATTTGCCCTAGAAGGGATTGGTTCTCCAGCTTTCAGGAGTTGAAAAGAGGGGATGTCGTGCTCATGGGTAATGATCATGAATGTTCTATTGGTGGTATTGGTACCGTTCGTATTAGGATGTGTGACGGAGTGATTCGGGAGTTGGATGATGTGAGATTCATTCCTCAGTTGAAGAAGAACATCAATTTACTTGGAATTTTAGAGGCAGCAGGCTATCGGGTGATGTTAGAGGAAGCATCTTTGAAGGTCACATTTGGGTCTATGATTATGATGAAGAGCATCAGGAGGAAGAATTTATACTATTTGATTAGGAGCACAGTGATTGGTAGAGAACTGATAACTTCTGTGGATTTGGCTAGACTGTGGCATTTGTTGAGGCTGAGATATTTGATTGGTTATGCCGTGCATGGATTGTTGATGAGTGCTTTGACCTGCAGATTGAAGTCCTATGAGCACATTGGTATGAGCAAGAAGACCTAGGTAAAGTTTGGCACTTCTATCCATCGATCGAGGGGTCTTTTAGGTGGTGTTTATTCAGGCATTTGGGGGCATTCTAAAGAGGCATCATTGGGAGGTAATCGATATTTAGTTTTCGTAATTGGAGACTATTCTAGACATTGGTGGATTGCAACCAAGTCCCTTTAGTGTGAAGTCCTAGAAGTCAACAACAGATGGAGAAAGTATATTGGCAGAAAGATAACCTGTCGTTCTGTTTTTGGTAGGGGTTCTTTCTTATATTTGTGCCGATGTCACAGCAGTTTGAGACACTTCATTGGAGAGAAAACATTGGGGCGACGAGATGAGATGACAGTTTTGATGGGTCATTCCTTGCTGGAGGAGGATCAGTGTTGGTTGTCGAGCATTGGATTGCAGAGGAGTTTTGGAGCTTCGACATATTTGGGTTATCTTAGTCATAGGTTACCAACTGCTATATTTGGAGATTTTAGATCTGGTGGAGCTGCTTCAGATTTTAGGATGCTTCGGATGTTTGGTTACCCAGCATATGGTCACATCGAGGATGTGAGATTTGATCCGAGTGCACATTTGGGATTTAGAGGTTCGTTTAGTTATCATGTGAGGGAATCTAATTTTGTTCTGATCAGGTATGTCACATTTAGCTCTAGGTAGGTGAAGAGTGTTGATCAGATTATTGGGATATCGTAGCAGGTGGAGAGTGATGCTACTCCATGTTGGGTAGAGATTACTCCACATACTCCAGATCATACTGCATCGTTTGGGATTCCAGCTGAGGTGACACAATTTGGGGATCATATTGATGTGGATGCAGATGATGAGTTGGTTGATTTGAGTGTAACTGATGGACATAGTTTGAATTTGGATATGACCGTTGGTTCACCTCAGGCAGAGGTGTTTGGTTTGTTTCACTTTAGGGCCATTAGGAGAGCTATCAGCCACAGATTTGTTGGTGAAGAGTTGAGAACTCTTCTATTGGATTGAGGGCCTTTGGAGACCATTGAGTGAACTACGTGAAGTCTTGATTCCTTGGGCAAGAGGATACATAGGCAGTTATTTATGATGTAGCCGATTTGGTGAGTTGATACCAACGTTTGGAGAGTGATCACATTCTTATTTGGGTCTCGACTTGTTGTGAATTGAGTCCGTTATCGTGAATTTGTTTTCACTTCGTACTGGACGCAACAAGTGGACATTTGGTTCGGTTGGTGTCGGCTCAGTTTTGGGAAAACTTCACCGAGGTGGAGAATGGTAGAAACGGCGAAAACATTAGAGAAGAACAGGTTTTTTAGAGTTGACAGACACTTGGATGCTCTCCGGTCGATCGCGAGCTTTGGCGTGGTCGACCGGCAATGTGCACGATTTGGTACAGATTCTGGATCTTTGGCCGGTCGACCGTGACGATTTCGGTGGTCGACCGCCAAACCCTGTAATGGTTTTTTGGATTTTGTCGTTCTGTCCGGTCCACCGCGAGCGTTGGCGTGGTCGACCACGAGTCAGGTTCGGGTTTGTTTTGATTTCCTGTTCTGTTTGGGATTTGTATTTGGTATAAATACCAACACACGTTTTAGGGTTTCTTTGGTGCAGTATTAGGGTTGAAGTGGGATATTGGAGCACAGAAAAAAGGTATTTACTGAGCTATTTGTTAGGGGTTTGTTTGGAGATAATTAATTAGAGATTTGTTGGTGAGATTAATTGGTGAGTTCGAGTGATTTGTAATCTCAGTTTGTACTCCTTTTCTCTATTGGTGAAAACTTCATCCCCTTCTTGCCCCGTGGACGTAGGCAACTTGTCGAACCACGTAAAAATTAGTTGTTTGTGTTTGTGGCATTACTTTGGTTTGTTTAGCCTTCTCTCGGTGCTTGGTTTGGTTCCTCGAAGCACATCGATTTTGGCTTCCACGCGCAACATGGCTCCCAAGCAGTTGTCGCCCGTAAAAGGATGACATCACATTCATGTAAAAGGATGTGGCGGAGAGCAATCTTGAGATTAGAATACAAAAGATTTATTTTGGGTCAAATATATCATTCAACCATATCAATTCACATTTGTAAAATTCAACTGTAATAGACGGCTAAGCATTCCAACTCAGCTATCCCTTTTTCTTTTTCTTTCTTTTTTTTTTGGGGGGGCTAATATCAGATAATCCCCCTTGACTTTGCACAATTACCGAAAAAACCCCATAACCTTTCCAAATATCACCCCCAAAAAAAGTATTGGGATTATCACAAATCACACTCTTAACTTTTAGATATTATTAGAAAACTCTTTTTAACTTTGAGATTTTATAAGAAAATTTTAATTTAATGGATTTTCTGATAAAATCTCAAAGTTAAAAGAATATTTTGATATTTTTTAAAAGTTAAGAGGGCTTTTTCGATAATCATCCAAAGTTAAGGGAAGTTTTATAATATTTAGGCTTTTTTCGGATCCTTCTAACTAGGGCTGAGCATGGTTCGGTTCAAACCGAAAAAACCGACCGAACCGACCCGAACCGACCCGAAAAAAACGGTTTTAAAAGTAAGACGGTTCGGGTCGGGTTGACAACTTTTCAAACCGAACCGACCCGAACCGACCGAATATATTCCCAAAACTTTCAAACTCGTTTGTGTTTACCCGACCCGTCCCAAACCCTCAACCCTAACTTCATTTCCTCTCATTCCCAAATCACAGCCGCCGCTACTCATTCCCAATTTCCCATTTCCCTCGGCCTCAATCCCTCTCTCCCGCTCTCTCTCTTCTTCCAAGACCCCTTACTCTCACCTCCTCTTCCCGAAATGCCCATCTCCCCCTCCCCCTCCCGCAAGCGTGGCGGCCCCTTCGGCGACGAGCGTTAGGAGTTCTCCTTCAACTCCATCAAGAAGTCCAAGTCCTCCGACGACTCGGAGGTTTGCATTTGGGCGCATATGAAAACAAATATATACAAATTATCTCTTGGGACAAGTAATATTTGTGCCTTTGATTGTTATACTTGATGAAAGTTAGAACCGAACAAACCGAACCGAACCGCACCGAACCGATTTGCAACGGTTCGGTTCGGTTTTGAATTATAAGTGGTTCGGTTCGGTTCTTCAAATTTTGGTAAAAACCGACCCGAACCGAACCGTGCTCACCCCTAATATTCTCGATACCACTAAAGCTCTTCTGATATCAGCATCTGTACCTCAATATCTCTAGGCAGACCCCCTCCTGCAAGCGTGGCGGCCCCTTCGGCGACGAGCGTTAGGAGTTCTCCTTCAACTCCATCAAGAAGTCCAAGTCTTCCGACGACTCGGAGGTTTGCATTTGGGCGCATATGAAAACAAATATATACAAATTATCTCTTGGGACAAGCAATATTTGTGCCTTTGATTGTTATACTTGATGAAAGTTAGAACCGAACAAACCGAACCGAACCGCACCGAACCGATTTGCAATGGTTCGGTTCGGTTTTGAATTATAAGTGGTTCGGTTCGGTTGTTCAAATTTTGGTAAAAACCGACCCGAACCGAACCGTGCTCACCCCTACTTCTAACAGCAATCTTACGTTTTGTCATACAAATCACGTCCCACTTGTCCACCAGCATCCGCAGAGAAAGTGGAAACCGCATGGGGTGCCAATAAACATACTCTTTATACTTTCTTGTTCATTAATTATTCTTTTTTTAATCAATCAAATATCCTCATGTTGATACAAATTTAATCATCTAAAGCCAAGTTCATGCATTTTATGGTGCGAATACAACAATATCCATGCAAATGTATCATTGATATATAAAGTTGCGTTTCCGCGTGCTGGCGTGCACACACAAAAGGAAATGGTGTTAAATAACTTATGACAAATTTAAGAAAAATTTCCTATTGTTTATTATATTATTTGGAGAATTTGTTGATAGATTTAATTTAAAAAAAAAGACTTTCGATGAGATTTAGTCTCTTATTGAAAGGAGAGTAAATTAGGCATATTTTAATATGCTTAGACCCATTATCATTCCATATCAAAATGTAGACAACAATAGTTAATTACATTTTGTGCTCTTAGCTTTGCTGTTGTATTTTTTTTCCTTACTTTATACCAATTGCTTAGAGAAAAATGGATTATCTTACCATATGATAGCAATGACTGATCCAGAAAAACTATCTTACGAGCGGATGATAAATATCTATGTACCAAATATAATCTTACTAGTGTGATACTCGTGCTAATGTTGCGAGAAAATTTTTTTTTCCATGTGTCATTCATTAACCTAATAAAATGAAATCTAAATATACCTATCTATTTAAAAAAGCCAGCAACAACTTTTTTGTTTTGATTTTTATCTAACTAAAGTTTTTTATTTTAGCCGGTGGTAATTGAGTTATGTTTAAATTTACTAAACATATTATATACACAATATAGGTCTTCTTAGCCTAGTCCCCTCGATGAAATAATGCAACACGCCAGCATTATGATTAGGGTGTCCAAAAAGCCCGGAGCCCGGGCCCGGCCGGTGTCCGGCCCGGGGCCCGGAAACCCGGGCAAACACGCCGGTTCCGGGCCGGGCCCGGGTCGCCGTTGGCCGAGCCACGTCCGGGCCCGGGCCGGCGCGCGGAAGTGCCGAAAAAAGGCACTGTGGCTTCGAATGGCCGGGCCGGGCCGGCCCGGTCATAACGGTCCACAAACGTGACCGTTGACCCCAGTCCGGGCCGGGCGCGAACGGTCACAAAGGTGACCGTTGCCCAGCCCGGCCCGGGCCAAATCTGGCCTAACGGCCAGATTTGGTCTTTTGACCGTTTTGCCCCTTAAAACGGTCAAAAAACGGCTATTTTTCGAGGGTTTTTTGGTCATTTACCTAGGGGGCTGCTTCTATAAATAGAGGGGGGGTTTCAATTCATTTTCTCACAACAAAACTCATCTATTTCTCTCTCTACTACTCTCTTATACAATCTTATACTATCTCATACTAATATACTATCCTATAATCTTTTGTATTTTCTAATACTTCCAACAAATGGCTTCTGGGTCTGATTATGAAGAGCAACATGCAACTCCTACCGATCCAGAGATGAGTCCTCCTACAACAACTCCTCATCCTACCGGTGTTAATCCTGAATCTGGTGGCGACGAATCTACGGCACCAAGAGCTCCAAAAAGGCCGAGGTCTGATGTATGGAATTTTTTTGAGAAGATAGACGTCACCAAGGATGAACACGGTAGGATCATCTCTCAGAATGCGAAATGTGCGTTGTGCGGCCAGATATTCAAAGCTCATCATAAGAGCGGCACCAACCATCTCAAACGGCATATTGAAAAACACAACAAAGGCCAAAATCTACAAGGTGATATCCGGCAGTCTATGCTTTCCCAATCATCCTCTTCAGGTACCCTCGGCAGTTGGAATTATGACGCTGCCCGAGCCCGGAAATGCGTAATCAGGTTTATTGTTCTTAAAAACCTTCCTTTTAAATTAGTAGAAGATGATGAATTTGAAGATTTATTTAGAGATGGTTTTTATCCTGCATTTACAAAATTTTCTCGTCAAACCTGTCAACGTGATATTTTAAAATATTATGTTGAGGAACAGGGAAAAATAATTTCTTATTTTAAAAATTTAAACTGCAAATTTTCTTTAACTTCTGATATTTGGTCATCTAGAGTGCAAACTGGTTATTTATGTATAACAGCACACTGGATTGATGAAAGTTGGAAAATGTTTAAAAGAGTTGTTTCTTTTATTGCAATTGAAGAGTCACACACTGGTATTAATGTTGCAAATTTAATTGTTGAAGAACTTATGAAACTAGAAATTGATCAAAGAATATTTACTCTTTCACTAGATAATGCAAGTAATAATAATGTAGCTGTTGATTTTCTGAAAATAACTTTGTCATTGCCATGTCATGGTGAGCTTTTTCATGTTAGATGTATCTGTCATATTTTAAATTTAATTGTTCAAAGTGCATTTTCTGAAATTAAACCCATGATAGAAAAAGTTAGAACAGTTACTAATATGCATAATGCTTCTGAAATGAGAATTAAAAGATGGAAACAATGTTGTAAAAGAAAAAATTATAAGCCTAGACTAATTCCAAAAGATGTTGACCATAGGTGGAATTCCACCTATGCAATGTTATCTGTAGCAATAGAATATAAAGAAATTATAAATGATTTTATAAATTTTTATGCTTCTAGTTCTAGCTCTGGTAGTGCTTATGGAATAACTGAAGATGAATGGACAGTTATATGTAAATTAAATGAGATGTTACAAGTTTTTTATGATGCTACTATGTTATTATCTGGTTGTTATTATCCAACTATTACTTTAGCTGCTTTACAAATTTTAAATATTCAAAATTTTTTTACAAAATATCGTATGGATGATATTTTTGGAAGTATAATTTTTGAAATGGAGAGTAAATTTAATAAGTATTTTAGGCCTATTCCTCATATTTTTGGTATTGGTGTTCTTATTGATCCATGCTTGAAGGAAATTGGCCTTCGAAGTTTGTTACAATCATTGTATGGTGGACAGATTATAGACTTAGATGATGGATCCACCCTTACTGCTACTACTCATTATTTAGCTATTAGAAATTATTTTCAAACCTTATATGATGAGTATGCAGCTAGATATGGTGTAGCTACACAACAGTCTTCAGCTTCGGCACCTTCAGCTTCGAGCACAGGTCGAGGTAAAAGTGTAAGTTTTGATAGGTATGCAATGGTAGCTGAACTAACTGGTGGATCTGGAACTTCATCAGGATTAGATGTTTCTGAAATAGATGAATATTTTTCTGCTTCTTTAGTTAGATGTCAAGGAAATGCTTTAGATATTTTGCAATGGTGAAAAGTATATGGATCAGTTTCATATCCTATACTTTCCACCATGGTTCGTGACTTACTATCAGTGCAGGTTTCGACTGTAGCCTCGGAATCCGCTTTCAGCACAGCAGGACGTTTGATCGACGACCACAGGACATGCTTAGATCCGTATACTGTACAAGCGGTGATGTGCTTACAGGATTGGTGGAGATACGAGAAGCGAACACAAGGCATCGAACGGATTGCTATGATTGAAGATAAATTTGAAGAGTTAGGACTAGCAGATAGATATAATGATTAGATAATATTCATAAAATTGTAATTTTGTTTTCTTAGCTTTAAATTTGAATTAAATTATTTCGGAAAAAGTTGCAAATGATAGTGATATGGGTGAGTAGGTGCCAACCTAGTTGGGATGTACTCATCTATTGTGATGCGACGAATTTCGAAATAAATTTATACTTGTAAAGGATTTGTAAAGGATTTACCGATTATTAATAAAGAAGTTATTTTTATCATTTTTTGTACTTGTAATTTATGTCATTTCATTTTAAGCTATTAATTAAATTTATGACATTTTTTATAATAATTTATGGTTTATGGTTTTGTTAAAATTTAAAAAAAAAACAAAAAAAAATTCTAAAAAAAATCAAACCGGGCCGGCCCGGTGTCCGGCCCACTCAGGCCCGGGCCCGGGCCGGCCCGGATGGACAGCCCTACCCACAATCCCATTTAGGACTTATCAGAATCTCATTGTACATACAGACATCATGATAAGCTCAATCCACCTGTTATGGAATCCCAACATGTGCATCATAGCTTAATTTGAGGAAATTCTACTCAATGCAGTCATATGTTTTTCTCGTATCCAATTTTAATGCAAAAGTCCCATTTCTACGGGATCTCCGTTTCTTCATAGAACGTAACTGCTCATGTGCCACAATAATGTTATCTTTGTTTAACAAACGAACACTTTACAATTGTGAAATCACATCAGGTAAAATACATTTCATTCAGTTAGAGAGCACTTTGGATACTTTTTTTATACTACATTGCTTAATTAAGCTTATAGGATGAAAATGCTACTGATTTCTTCACTTTTAGAATAAGCACAATATTGGTTGAATTTAGCTCATCAAGTGATGTCTCATTATTCAAGCAATTTAAAACTGATAAGGTCACCTCGTCACTAATAAGATGCCAAAATTTTTGATAAAATAGTGCCAATAATCCATCTGGACCTGGAGCTTTAGAAGGGTGCATCTAAAAGAGTGCTTTTGTTGTGCTTAGCGGAAATTTCGGCAACACATCGGCGCAACAAGAGAGTAAGATCACAATAGGAATTCTCGTTTCACTAAGAAAACAAGAACCAAAAGAAAAATATTTCAACAAAGTGGGATATCAGCTCTTCCTCTCATTAGCTCTAGGACTAACCTGTCGAGGGAACCTAAATAAGCTATTACAAATCAAGCAAATAGCGAGACAAACGAATTTTACGTGATTCGACAAATTGCCTACATCCATAAGGTAAGAAGGGGAAAATCTACTATTAGAGAGAGAAATACAAATAGGGCTTATAATCACATAACTTAAACCCTCAAACAAGCTCTCAAATCTCACACAAGAATCTCCCTCAAAAGGATGCTCAAACTCTAAAACAGCTGCCAAGCCTCCGCTGTTTTCTCCTGTTGCACGCAGCACAAAGAGACAGCTGTGTTTTTTTCACGAAGCCCCTTCGTACAACCGCCTTTCTCTCTGCAATTTTCTCCTTGTACACAGAACGAAAAACCTAGGAATAGGTATTTATAGCCTAGTGATGCGGTTATGCGAAACTGGGCCTTATGATTTGTCCGTTGGACTCGTGCTCACATGTGTGGGTGTGGCCTCTCAAAAGATCTATTGGACTCATCTTTTGTCCGCTGGATCTTGTGGCCTCACAAGCGTGGGTGTGGCCCCCATGGTGGAGTAACTCCACCATTCACAATTCTACACCTCGGCGAAGTTTTCCCAAAACTGAGCTGATACCAAAGCAACTAAATGTTCCACTTGTTGTGTCTAGTACGCCGTGAAGTTAATTCACGACAACGGACTCAATCCACAACAAGTCGGGAACCAGAATGATAGTCCAAACAATCTCACCCCCATTAAAATCAATTAATCCAAACCGGCTACATCGTAAAGACTGCCTACGTATCCTCTTGCCCAAGGAATCAAGCCTCACGTAGTTCACCGTAATGGCCGTCAAGGGCCTTAATAATCACGAATGTGCAAAAGTCTTTACAATGATCAAACTTATTGCTCGGAACTACTTTTGTGAGCATATCTACTAGATTATCCATCGTGTGAACCTTCACAATCTCCACATCGCCATCTTCAAGAACATCACAAACAAAATGATAACGAACGTCAATGTATTTCATCCTCGCATGAAAAACCTGATTCTTCATCAAATAGATAGCACTCATGCTATCACAATGAATAGTGATGGACCTCTGCGATATACCAAGTTCCTCCAAAAGTCCCCGAAGCCAAATAACCTCCTTCACAGCCTCCGTAATCGCCATATACTTTGCCTTCATCGTAGACAAAGCCACCATTGACTGTAAGGTGCATCTCCAACACACCAGCGTACGAGTCAAAGTGAACAAATACCCTGTTGTGGACCGACACTTATCCAAATCCCCGGCATAATCTGAATCCACATAGCCAATACACAATTGCCCACCTGTAGTGTCCCGCTCATAAACCAAACCAACATTGAGAGTACCTCGAATGTACCTGAAAATCCATCTCACGACGTCCTAATAACACACTCCTAGATCGTACATGTATCTCGAAATCATGCTCACCACCTATGATAAATCTGGTCTCGTACATACGATCGTGTACATCAAGCTCCCAACCGCGCTTGCAAATAGAGTCTTCGATATCAACTCTTAATCTTCAACTGTCTTTAGTGAAAGATCAGCTGAAAGCTTCAAAAGGGCTCCCAATGGTACACTAACTGACTTCATATACATGCTAACATGAAATCGCTGTAGAACCTTCTTCAAATAAGAGACCCGTGTCAAACAAATTTTGTCCTTCTTCTTGTCTCTGTCGATCTCCATTCCTAAAATGCGCTTCATCTCACCCAAATCCTTCATCTCAAACTCCTTTGAAAGCTGTTCCTTAAACTCATCTATAGCATATATGGAAATAGAGGCAACCAGCAAATTATCTACATAAAGTAATAAATAGATGTACGCACTCCTTTCAGCTTGCAAAAATATACGTAAGGATCAAACTAGCTCCGAGTATACGAATGACTAAACATAAATCTATCGAATCGCCTATACCACTGTCGAGGAGACTGCTTCAAAACGTATAGCGATTTCTTCAATCTGTAAACCAATTTTTTCTTTCCTGTATTTTGGAATCCCAATGGCTGAGTCATATATATTTTTTCATCAAGATCACCATAAAGAAATATCGTCTTCACATCCAACTGATCTAACTCCAATCTATACTGTGCCACCAAAGCTAGCAAAATCCGAATCGAAGAATGCTTCACCACCAGAGAGAAAACCTTATTATAATCAATACATTCCTCCTGTACATAGCTCTTCGCAACCAACCTAGCCTTGAACCTCAATGGAGTGCCCTCAATGCCCTCCTTCTTTGTGTATACCCACTTACAACCAATTGCCTTCCGTCCCTTTAGAAGCTCAACAAACACATATGTATCGTTCTTGTGAAGAGAGTCCATCTCCTCCTGCATAGCCACCTGCCACGAATCAGCCTCCGAACTCTACTCGGCCTCTCTGAATGTAGTAGGCACCAACTCATTGATACTCTCCACCGAAAGTGCATATGAAACTACTGTGTCGGTGTATCGTGCTGGCATTTGTATGTCTCTTCTCTGTCTCCGAACCATAATAGAATCCTGAACCTGAGCCGTCGGTCCCTGATCCAGCATAACTGTACCTGTATCCTCCTTGTCGTCGCCATGCTCGCCTTGTTAGACCCTAATGCCACTAGGAAAGAACCCTAGAGGGGGGTGAATAGGGTTTATGCTAATCTAATCTAATTTTATGCCAATTAAAACTAATTAACAATTTTTTCTTGCAAGATAGATATACAATGTGATATGGGCAAGAATAAGCAATATAACTAAGGTGATATATCCTAGCAATGAGATATACTATATGGTATATGCAAGGATATATTTAAACTATCACAATGATGAAACAAACTAGTGGATAATATAAACAAGATGCAATAGGCTATAAGATGAACAGTTATAAGTGCGCCAATGCAAACCAAACACGCTATATGTTCACGAGGTTCGGACCTTTCGTCCTACATCCCCGCTCCCCAATCTCGAGGAGAATCCACTATACAACCCGGTTTGGAAGCCGGAACTTATCTACACACTCGGTTTTCTAGTTAACCGAAAACTCTACACACTCGGTTATCAAGTCAACCGACAACTCTCACAAATCCTCACAAAGTACATACACAAGCTACAACCTCAAGTATTGGTCCTCACGTATCGACTACCTCAAGTGCTCGGAATTATCACCTCTCACTAGGCCACCGACTCCACTTCTCTCGGTATCGACTCCATCCTCACCACACACTCCTCTCGGTGTACAAGTGTATTACAAAGTGATCTTCACAAATTAAGCACAACAAATGATTGTTCTCTAAACAAGGTGAGAACTCAATTAGGCACAACTCAATGTTAGTATCTCTCACAACCCCAAATATATTATGAATGCAAATACAATAAGCTCAAGTGGGTGTGTGTAACAATGAGATTAATCAAATCTAAACTCAATATAAAACTAGCTTTAATAAGATGAAACTCAAACAAATAAATATAAAGCTAGAAAAGAGTTTAGAAAACTTCTCAATAGATGACAAGAGATGGAGGAAGAACAGTTGATTGCTCAAACTCCAATAGATGATCTCCTCAAGCTCTTATGGAATTGAATTCACAAACTCAAACCCTAAATTGCTTAAAAGCTTCTAAATAAACATTAAACAAACTTAAACCCTTGTTTAAAACTCTTTTAAACTAGTTTAAAATATTTCATTAATTAGATGTGAAGGATGAGAGCAAGGGGGTATATATAGCCACCCAAAACCTCAGCCAAAACCCAACTGAAAAGACAAAAAAAAACCCCAGAAAATATTGTTTGAAACTAGCCGTTACTGTGCAACGACTCTTACATAAGTCGACCTATGAGTCGATTTATGAGTCGACTTATATGAGTCGACTCAGCAGAAGAAAAATCATAACTATGCTGTACTTCGTGAGTCGACTCATGAGTCGACTAATGAGTCGACTAAACATGCACAGACCTGAAGTGCACAGAAAAACTCAACTTTTAACTGGGTTTAAAAATATTAAATAAATTCCAAAAAATATAAAGCTTTGAAGAATGATTGTAAACATGATAATAAACATGTTACAAAAACTGGTTTTCAAAAATAACTTCCCAAATGTAAAATATCATCATTTTGTAAAATAGTCCAAAACATAAAAATGTGAACATAATCATTTTGACATTTTGGCTAAACCATGTTTTAAAACTTTACAAAATGATTTTGTGGACTTAATAAATGATTGTCAAGTCCATAAACCATGAAAACAATATTTTCTCAAAATTGCATATTCTATGCAATATATTCTCAAACAAAATAGAGTATGAAACATATGATTATATATATGAATGTAAATTTGTTTCATATCAATATAATGTATGTGTATATAATGATTGAGCTTAAAGTACTAACACACATAATATAAAGCTAAACTAATGTTACCCAAGCTTGATCTTGATCTTCATTGTAGCTCAACTTGGTAAACTTGGATGAGGCTTCAACCACTATTTTTCCAACCTCCATTTGATAAAATCATTATGGCGTAATCTATCTATCCTCCAACATGTTGTTTGTCTATAATTGATACAAAAAACACAAACACTAGACAAACAACATTAGAGATAAATTATTTATAAATCATTATCAAAACAAGAAGGCCAACACGCCTGTCGTCACCTCAGTCGGCACTCTAATGGATACTGTACCATCTGAATAATGTGGAGCTGCATCGATCTCCACTAATAAAGAACGATTCAACCTCTCCACTACCCTATTCTGCTACGGTGTATGACTAACCGTGAAGTATTTCTCTATACCCTCGTTTCGACATAGTTGCTGAAAGGGGTCTGAAGTATGCTCGTCGCCGTTGTCGGATCGCAACGTCTTGATCTTTCTCCCAGTCTGTAGTTCAAATCTCTTCTTTCACTCCACAAAAAAATCTAGGACTTCATTCTTATGCTTCATAGTGCACACCTAACAATACCAAGAATAGTCATCTATGAACGTGACGAACCAATGTCGACCACCAAGTGATGTAGTCTGTGTGGGACCCCAAACGTCTTTGTGCACGTAGTCTAGGATGCCCCTCGTCCTATGAATGGCTGTCCCAAACTTCACCTTTTTCTTTTTGCCAAGTACACAGTGCTCAAAAAACTCCACATTACCACTCTTAACTCCCTTCAATAGCCCCTACTTGCATAACGCCTGTAGTGACTTTTCACCTGTGTGCCCTAACCTGTAATGCCAAAGCCTACTCATGTCCGCCTCTGAAATAGCTGAAGAAACATAGCCAATCTCGGTGCTCCCCTTCAGATAGTATAAATTTTGACTGCGGACTCCCTTCATCACCACCAAAGATCCCATAGTAACCTTCGCTACTGCATTTTCAAAGGTCACATTGAATCCCTTTGCCTCCAAAGCTCCAACTGAGATACGATTCTTCTTCAGCTGAGGAACAAATCTCACCTCCTTTAATTCACGAACTACTCCATCGTGCATCCGGATCCGCACAGTACCTATCCTACAAATACAACAGGACTGATCATTTCCTATGACTACAACTCCCCCATCAAGCTTCTCAAAAGTTATAAACCAATCTCGCCTAGGGGTCACATGATAGGTAGCACCGAAATTAAGTATCTAATCTGATGCATCCAAGTGGTTCACCTCCGGAGTAATCAGCAGAAAAAAGCTCGAATCATCGGAATCACCGCCTTTCGTAATATTCACCTCATTGGCCTTCGGTCCCTTTTTCTTGCCATTCTCCTTCTCCTTGAGCTTCGGACTGTCTCTCTTCCAGTGTTCATGCTCCTTGCAGAATACACATTGATTCTTTGCTAATTGGTGGCGGCTTTTTGACTTTGACCTCCCTTTATTACCACCTTTCGGATATGGGCTTCTACCTCTCGTCGACAAGGCCTCGCCTAAAGTACTAGCACGGGAAGTCTCCTTGTCTTTCCTCCTCAAATCATAATTCGTTAATACATTAGTAACTTCACGATAACTGATAGAAGATTTCCTGTTCAACAAAATGAGCACAAATGTGTCATACTCCTCATCCGGTAAGGAGCCCAATAGGATAATAGCCTTGTACTCATCCGAAATCTTCTCATCAATAGTCGCCAAGTCCGACAATAACTTCAAATAGTTGTTCACATGAGCCGCAAGCGAGGTGCCTCTGGACATCTGAAATCTGAATAACCTACGCAAAAGGTGCAACCGGTTCTCAATACTCTTCGTAAGATACTTATTGTTAAGAATTTCCCACATCTTAATTGTAGACATCACCCCAATCACATCATACTTCAGCTCTTGTTCCAAACAGGACCTGATCACCCCATAAGCTTTCCTATTCATCTTTTACCATATTGCCTCTTCGTATTTTGGTGGTCTCTCATGGACCATGATGGTCTCCTCCAAGTTCTGAGCATTGACCGCATCCTGTACGTCACTCATCCACAAACCAAAGTTGATTTTACCATCATACTTCACCATACTAATTTTGGTGTTCTGAAAACCAACTTGAACTGTACTCGCCATCATCTTGCTGCTTTCACCTTCTTCTCTCATTGCAAACTAACTCCAAATTGTAAAGAAAGATTCAAACTTTAAAAGGAATAAGAAATTACCCAACTGAACCCTAGATTGGATTCCAAATAGAACTCTTAACCACACGAGGAAAGCGAGATCTCCAATGGTAACTTTAAATTCTATCTCCACTGAAGCCTAGAACTCCAAGAACCAAACTTCCACGACGAATCTTTCTCCACCTAATGCCAAAACCCTAGATCTAAAATCTGAGCTCTAATACCAATTGTTGTGCTTAGTGGAAATTTCGACAGCACCTCGGCGCAACAAGAGAGTAAGATCACAATAGGAATTCTCGTTTCACTAAGAAAACAAGAACCAAAAATAAAATATCTCAATAAAGTGGGATATCAGCTCTTCCTCTCATCAGTTCTAGGACTGACCTGTCGAGGGAACCTAAATAAGCTATTACAAATCACACAAACAGCGAGACAAACGAATTTTATGTGGTTCAGCAAATTGCCTACGTCCACGGGACAAGGAGGGGGAGAAATCTACTATTAGAGAGAGAAAGAGAGGGAGAATACAAATAGGGCTTACAATCACACAACTTAAATCCTCAAACAAGCTCTCAAATCTCACACGAAAATCTGCCTCAAAAGGATGCTCAAACTCTAAAACAGCTGCCAAGGCTCCGCTGTTTTCTCCTGTTGCACGCAACCCAAAGAGACAACCTCGTTTTTTTTCACGAAGCCCCTTTGCACAGCCGCCTTTCTCTCTGCAATTTTCTCCTTGGACACAGAACGAAAAACCTAGGAATAGGTATTTATAGCCTAGTGATGCGGTTACGCGAAACTGGGCCTTGTGATTTGTCCGCTGTACTCGTGCTCACATGTGTGGGTGTGGCCTCTCAAAAGATCCGCTGGACTCATCTTTTGTCCACTGGATCTTGTGGCCTCACAAGCGTGGGTGTGGCCCCCACGGTGGAGTGACTCCACCGTTCACAGCGCTGATGATAGTCTTATTTTTTGTCATGCTACGAGGGAGAATATTGATGAAATCAAGAATTTTTTGGGTGGAGTATGAACATTTAAAAGGGCAGAGAATAAATTTAGAGAAATCAGCCATATGGTTTTCACATAATATTCCTCAAGCTAATAAAGATGAATGCTTACATGTCCTCGGAGCAAATGTTGTGACTACTCACGAGCGACAATTCGGACTCCCTACAGTTATTGGGCGAAATAAGAATCACTCTTTTCAATATATCATTGAGCAAGTATGGAATAAACTCCAAGGATGAAAGGAGACACTTTTATCCAAGGCCAAGAAAGAAGTTCTCATCAAGGCGGTTGTCCATGCAATTTCCTCCTATTCGATGAGCATGTTTTAGATAACTCAATCTTTGTGTAATACATTAAATTGCTACGATGGTGAGATTTTTGTGGGCTAGTACAGTTGGTAACCGAAAGATGCATTTGTGTACATCGGATAAACTTAATTTGTCCATAAAAGCAATTGACAGACTCGACTTTCGAAACATACAACTACTTAAATCTTGCTCTTCTCGCAAAATAGTTCTGGCGAATCATGATGAACCAATCATCCGTATGTTATTTGGTGTTAAAAAATAAATACTTTTGATAAGAGAGCTTCATGGAGGCTAGGAAGAGGGGTTAATTCTCACTATCATTTGTTTGGTAAAGCTTGCTAGTGTATAGAAATTTATTAAGCAAAGGGTAACAAAACCGTATAGACGATGGACAATCAACAAAATTTTGGGACGATCCTTGGATACCCATCCCATATTCATTAAAGTCTATCATGCATCAATACGAACAAAATTCTCCAAAGTTGGTTAGTGACCCTTATCGCTCCGGCAACTCGATCATGGAAGATACGTATACTCAACAGTCCTTACCTCGTGAGGCAAAGGACATTATGGGAATTCCTTTGTATGTAAGAAGCAAACCCAACAAGCTAACGTGGCACTGTGATCCTAGAGGAAATTTTACAGTGAAAAGTGCGTATAGGTTGGCGGTGTTATTGGAAGAGCGATATGGAGTACAATCCAATGGGAGAGGTTTCTTAGGCTTTATGAAAATGATTTGGTGGTTAAAAATACCAAATTGTATGAAGAATTTTTTATGACGAGCTACAAATGATTTTCTACTTATCAAAATAAATTTAATCAAACATGTTGTGCTGGGGATTTTATGAAAATTAATCTGCGGAATTAAACACTAAACGAATAACTGCACCAATGAAAATACCACAAGCAAGCACTAGTAGAAAACAAGGCATTGGCGACGGGGAAATCCGTCACCAATGCCCCAAAATCCGTCACCAATACATATTGGTGACGTAAATGGATCCGTCGCCAATAAATCCGTCGCCAATGCCTATTGGCGACAGATTTACCCGTCGCCAATACTTATTAGCGACGGACGACTATTGGCGACGGATTTCATGGTTCGGCAAATCATGCCTACGTCCACGGAGCAATTCAGAGAGAAATATTTTACTATGAATCAATAGTACAACCCCTCCAAGTTACACCTAAACTTAAGGATTAAATCACAAGAAAAAGATACAGTATTACCTCTAGGGTACCAAAACCCTAAAACCCATCTTATCAAAAATCTCCAACTCCCACGGAGAAATCAAAACCCTTTCCTTGACGGCATCGTCGTTCAGAAGACAACGGTTTTTGAATCACTGCAATCGGACAACCGAGTGATCCGGAATCTGAACTTCTCTCTCTCTCCCCCTCTTGGGGTTACTGTAGCGTCGGGTTACTGTTCATCCAAAAAACAAAAAACAGGTTTTTTTATATATAGAGTTCTCCAAATTTATTTCTATTTTAAATAGATCATCTAAATCCTCTTCTAGATAGAGTTCTAATAAATGTGGACTTTATGTGGGGCCTTATCTTAGGCTGGACCCACAACGATCTCCCCCTCCAACCCAACGAGAGGGTATGCCCATCTTTAACTCCTCAACGATAGTTCATGCCGACCAATCTCCGACAAACCTCGGTGTTTTCTCTGAAAACAGTATTTGTTAAAAAATCTGCTAGATTTTTATCTGTGTGAATCTTCAGTAGCTTCAACTCCTCTTTGTCAGCAGCTTCTCTAAGCCAATGATATCTCACATCAATGTGTTTCGTCCTGGAGTGGAATGTAGAATTCTTGCTCAAATCAAAAGCATTTTGACTATCAATGAAGATTTGATAATTGTCCTGCTGCAAGCCTAACTCCTGCAAAAATCTTCTCAATCAAATCATCTCTTTACCGGCTTCTGCAGCTGTAATATATTCTGTCTCTATTGTAGATAAAGCAACACACTTATGCAACCTGGACTACCAAGATACCGTTCCCCCTGAAAAAGTGAACAACCAACCTGAGGTAGATTCCTGTGATCGAGATCACCTATCATATCCGCATCTGCAAAACCATATATATTGCCTTCGAACCTCCAAAACTCAAACACAATCTGGAACTGCCTTTCAAATATTTTAAGATCCACTTTACTCCTTCCCAATGAACTTTCCCTAGATTAGAAAGAAACCTACTCACAATGTCAACTGCATGAGCTATTGATGTAGAACACACGACAGACATGTTTATGTCAAAATGGAATAGTCACAAGCTCAAACGCGGGCCCAGTCGAGGAAAATAACTTGCTACGAAGAAACTGCTATAACTTTAAACCGTACGTCAGAATTAGATGAATTATATATAAAAATCGACTATCTCAACGAGACGGAGCCAACCAAACCAACTCCTAAGGGTTCAGTTTGCTTCCGCCGTTTTACCAAATTCATTATGGTTTGAAAGATATCATCATTTTTGTCTATTTTTTACTATTTTTAGTAATGTTTTAGGAGTCTGTATTGATTAGGAAACAAATCCAATTTGATCTCAGATTTGACCAGGGGAATTTTCTAGTCATAAGGAGTCTGTTTTGGAGTTTTAATGTTTTAGAATTTCTTTTACTATATTTGGTAACGTTTGAGTCCTTGTAGGAGTTTGAGTCATTGTAGAAGTTTTGTTTCTTTTTCTATTTAAGTAGAGTTTTGTAAGCCCTAGAGGCATAACTTTTAATTAATACATTTTTTCTTCAATATTTACTTCGTGGATTCGAAGCTCTTCGTGGATTTGAAGATTGTCCTTGGTGGATTTCGAGGCTACTACTTCCGTGCTGCGTTAGCTATATCTAGCCGAGTGCAAACCATGACATACATCAAAGTCCCTACAGGTGAAGAGTAAGGAATATTTTTTTATCTCACTCTTTTCCTCATATGTAGTCAGACAAAACTTTTTGCTAAGCTTTAAATGACCTACAAGAGGAGTACTGACTGATTTGACATCTTTCATGTTGAATCTATCAAGTAGTCGTTTAACATATTTCTCCTGTAATAACCATAACTTCCTGGCTTTCCTATCACGAGCAATATTCATACCAAGAATCCACTGTGCTGAGCCTAAATCCTTCATATCAAAAGATTTAAATAACTCTTTCTTTAGCCCACCGATTATCTGACTATCCTGACCAACAATCAACATGTCGTCCACATAAAGCAAAAGGATAATGAAGCTAGAATCTTAAATTCTCCTGAAATATACACACGAATCTGTAACTGTCCTCTGGTATCCATGACTCAACATGAAAGAATAAAATTTCTTGTACCACTGCCCAGGTGTCTGCTTCAAATCATAGAGTCTCTTCTTCAACCTGCAAACCATTTGCTCTTTTCCCTTCACTTCAAAACCCTCTGGCTACTCCATGTAGATCTCTTCCTTCAAATCACCATGAAGGAATGCAATCTTCACATCAAGCTGCTCAATCTCGAGGTCTAAACTAGCTACTAACCCTAAGATTACTCTAATGGATATCATCTTCACAACCGATGAAAACATCTCATCAAAATCAATGCCCTTTTTCTGACTAAAGCCTTTCACTACTAATCTGGTTTTGTATTTCTGAATCTCTTTATAGCCATCCTTCTTTAACTTGAACACTCACTTGATCTTCAAAGCTTTTCTGTCCTTCGGCAAATCCACTAACTCATAAGTATCGTTCTTCTTAAGAGACTTCATCTCTTCCTTTATAGCCTGGAACCATATGTTCTTGTCTTTATGAGTATGTGCCTCCTGAAAGCTCTCTGGCTCCCCCTCTTCTGTCAGCAAAGAATACTCTGAAAGAGGATATCTCGTGGATGATCGATGCTCTCTAGCTGATCTCCTAAGTTGCGGATCTGCAAGCTCCTGCTGTTGGTGATGCTCCCTTTGCTGAGGAGCCTCCTACTCATGATCCTGATCACCATCTCCTTACTCGGGTATATGACTGTCATCATCAATATTATCATCATGCACCTGCTCTATATCTGTAGGATGCAACTGTACTGGAGACGAAATGGTTGTTGTATCTGGAATCTCACTAGCAACACTCTCTGAATGTTTTGCTCTCCCGAGATCTGTAATAGTCTGATCGTCCTACAAAATAACATCTGCTCGTCTGGTAATTCATCTCTTTTATGGATTCCATAGTTTGTAGCCGAACTCATCTTCTCCATAACTAAGGAAGATGCAAGGAACTGCTCTATCATCAAGCTTCTATCTCTTCTCCTTTGAAATGTATGCAAACACCTTGCAACGAAACACCTTTAGATGAGAATAGAAAATATCTTTTTTGGACCAAATTCTCTCTGGAATATCAAAACCCAAAGGAACAGAAGGAGACCTATTGATTATATAGCATGTAGTACGAACAGCTTCAGCCCAAAAGCTCTTAGATAACTTCACCATCTTCAACATGCATCCGACTTTCTCCATAATGGTCCTGTTGTACCTCTCAATAACTCCATTATGCTGTGGTGTGCCAGGCTCTGTCATCTGATGTCGAATATCATGCTTGGAGCAATAATCTTTAAACTAAATGGAAGTGTATTCTCCTCCATTATCGGTGCATAAACACTTTAACTTTTTTTATGTCTGCCTCTCCACCATGACATGAAACTGCTAGAAGACTGAAAACACCTAATCCTTTGTCCTCAACAAGAAGACTCACATCTTCTACAATGCATCATCAATAAATGTGAAGGTCTCGATTGGAGGTAGCATGACATGTAGCTCCTGTATCCACTATCCACTCGGAATTTTGACTTGTAATATGTATACAGTCTTCTTCCCTACAAATGAGAATACTATCGGTCTCAAACAAAGTAGCTATAGTGTCACTGTCAGCTTTCTTCTTCTCATCTTTCTTTTTATTTTTGTTCCCAGCTTGCTCTTTCTTTAATGCCCAATAATTACTTTTGATATGACCTAGCTTCTCACAATAAAAACAACATTTTCCTTTAGACTTTGATCTGCTCTTAGATGTGCCACAACCTCTGGACTGGTCTATGTACCTGCTCCTACCCATGTTCTCCGTGACAAGTGCATGTAAGTTATCTATTCTGGTAGACTTCCTCTGAGTCTCTTAATTGAATAAATTACTAGTAACCATACTCATCGATAACACACCATCTGGAGCTGCTTTGCTGACTGTCATAACTAGTATCTCCTAACTGTCTGTCAAAGATCCCAATAGTAATAAAACTTATAGCTCATCATCGATAGTCATCTTCATGGTAGCTAACTGATTAATCAAACTCCTGAACTCATTCAAGTTCCCTGCTATGTTGCTTTCTTCTTTGAATTTCAAGTTCACTAACTGCCTCATAATAAACGCATTGTTTCCCGCGGTCTTCTGCTTGTAAAGATCCTCAAGCTTCTTCCAAAGAGACTTCGCATTAGTCTCACCCGATACATGATGAAACACACTAAGATCCTCAAGCTTCTTCCAAAGAGACTTCGCATTAGTCTCACCCGATACATGATGAAACACACTAACATCGATCCACATCCGAATATGAGACTTCGCATTAGTCTCACCCGATACATGATGAAACACACTAACATCGATCCACATCCGAATATAACTGATTGCCTTCCTGTGTTGTTTCTTCCATTTTTTATCAGTCATCTTTTCTAGCTTAGTTTTATCTCCCTCAATAGGGTCATATAAATCTTTACAATATAGAATATCTTCCATCTTGGACTTCCATACTTACCAATTGGAACCATCCAATTTCATCATTGTACACAAACTCTCTATCTTTTCCATCTCAAAGCACACCTCGAACCATGGCTCTGATACCACTTGTTGGGAATTTTATGGAGATTAATATGTAGAATTAAACACTAAACGAATAACAGAACCAATGAAAATATCACAAGCAAGTAAACACCAAGATTTAACGTGGTTCGGCAAATCGTGCCTACGTCCACATGGCAATCCAGAGAGAAATATTTCACTATGAATCAAGAGTGCAACCCCTCCAATTACACCTGAACTTGAGAATTAAATCATAAGAGAAAGATACAGTGTTATCTCTAAGGTATCAAAACCTTAAAACTCATCTCACCAAAAATCTCCAATTTCCACGGAGAAAGTAACACTGTACCCGCAATGGCGTCGTTATTCTAAAGACAACAACTTTTAAATCAGTGTAATCGGACAACCGGGCGATCCAGAATTTGAACTTTTCTCTCTCTCTCCTCGGATTACTGTAGCGTCGGGTTATTGTTCATCCAAAAAAATAGGTTTTTTATATATAGAGTTCTCCACACCTATTACTATTTCAAATAGATCATCAAAATCCTCTTCTAGATAGAGTTCTAATTCATGTGGATTTCATGTGGGCCTTATCTTGGGCTGGACCCACAACATGTTGTTCTGAAAAATGTCAATTGTGAAGCTTGTGATAAGGAAGGCGAGGACCAACATCATGCTCTACTTGATTATCCATATGCATGATGATTTTGGGAGACTTTTAATTTGGAGTGGATTACAAAATTATGGAAAGGAGGTTCTACTAAAGTTTGGCTAGCTGATATGATTGTTTTGAGAAGAGAGAGGATCGTAAAAGAGGTTTATTGTCTTATATGCTTTGGTTGCTGTGGAAGGAGCATAATAATTTTACACACGGGAGGAATAGGAGGGAACCAAATATTGCAAAATTAAGATGATATTGAGCATAGAATGTATGAGTACAATAACATTGTGGAGTCCAATAATCCACAACGGGAAGTCAAGACATGGACACCCCTAAGTAATAGTAGCTACAAACTAAATGTGGATGTTGCAATATTTTATGATCAAGACCGTTATGGAGCGGGTGCAATTGTGAGAAATGTGTGAGATGAGTCAACGGTTGGCCTTTCAAAGAAGCTAAATTGCGTTGATGATGTGTCTTTATGTGAAGCTTTTGTTGCTCTTGAGGTCGTGACATTTGTATATGAGAAGTATGATTTCAAAATATCGAGCTAGATCTGGACACTGCTACAATGGTTGCTGCTATCCACAATGCTAGTGACCATAATTCTAATCTCGATCTTGTTTGCATGATATCAAAGAGTTGGCAACAAAATTTGATTCATTTTATTGTCATGCGGCACTTAGAACATGTAACGGGGTAGCACATGCACAAGCTAGGATGACATGTAGTGTGGATGATTGCTTTGTATAGCTGGAAGATGCTCCGTCTGCAATTAGACCTATTTTAGCTTCTATTGTAGCCAACACTCTTTTTAATATAATTTTTTTCCATCAAAAAAGAAAGAAAAGAACAAAGAGTGAGTGTATATCCACATAAGTTTATAGCATTGAAAAAATCAGAGAAATTGCATCATTCATCAATATCCACACAAAGAATAGTAAAATTGTACACTTCAAAGGGCAAATATTTTCCATATTGCACCATGATCTTCTCTGCCAAAAAATGTATATATAAACAAATTTATAAATTACATTAACAAATTATATAAATAAATATATTATGAATCATATTTTGCTATAATTTTAATAATAGTCTTTATCTTTACTATAAAATTTATACTATAAATTCGAAATATTATTAAATAATAATTATAAAATTAATAAGCCAATATGATATTATTTTTAAAAATTGATATCTTGGATAAGATATAATGAAATCACTTTGGGTAGGCGCAGTTAATCGGCAATCGGGCATGAGATAAGAGTTTTTTTTTAAGAAACAAATATCTTTATTAGCATGAAAAATTAGGTGTTTTCAACAGATTTCTTAAAGATAGAATGCACAGTAAAATGTAATGATGTTGTAAATGGGCAATGAATATTGTTAGAGATGCCTCAAATACACACGATCGAGATGGCATCTCGATCGGTTCCGTCATGCTTTGGCCGAGAGAATGCTATTTTGATTTGGTGATAAATTGGTTTATGAAAGGTCCTAATTGCAAAAGGACATGGACACCTAATTAACTCGGAAATAATCTTGATCAATTAAATATACCAATTGATTAGGAACCCCGAATCCCACATATACTAGAATTCAATTTGCTAATATAATCAATCATATGGAAATATTATTCCCACTGTGATTCTATTTCCTTGAGAAGCAAGCAATTGTAATTTTGGTATGTATATATAGGGTCATTCGAGATTAAATTATCATCAATCTGCATAGCATCAATCAAGAAGAGAGAGTTCTTTTGTGAAGCCTGTTTAATATTTTTCTCTTTTGTTCCTTTATTTGAGATAGATTGTATTAGGTTTTGGGGGTGTATTAGGGATTGGGTGATTGAGAGATCTCCACATTGTATTCCTCACAAATTGTTGGTAAAGCTATTATCCTCATTCGCTCGTGGACGTAGGCTACACGTCTAACCATGTATATCTGTGTGCTTTTGTGTTCTTGCTATTTTTGCGCTTTCGTGTGATTGATATTAGTTTATCCTAAAAATTTGTCATAACAAATATCATTAAAACATTAAAAAATATTAGTTAATAAAAAAACATAGAAAAAAAGGAAATAAATATCTTTAAAAAAATTAACTGTTACATGCTTAATAGCTTAAATTGGTTCCATGCTACCTCCGTTTGTTTTTATTGTTAACAAATGCCCAGTAAATGAATCTAGAAAGGAAAAAAATCAAATATAAACCAATAAATTGTTATAAAATCAAAATTATTGGTGAAATAATCTACATACATTGTCTTTGAAGTAGTGTCCAGAAAATAAAAAATAATAAAAATTTAGCGGAAAATTAGAAGACAATCCAGGAAGCAATTAGAATCAAACTTAACTATAGATATCGCCTTAGAAGGAATAGTTCCACTCATGAATATTGTATGCTGCCATAAAGAAAGGGTTCATGCAATTTGGATAAATATTAAAATCAGAATATGTAGAGAAGAGAGATACATATTTTGACAGTTGGTAGATAGAGAAGAAAGAAGGTGAGGAATTTGAAAGAACTCAATCGAAATTAAGTGTAGATTAAAATCGGATTTTTGGGAGTCATTTGTAATTGTATTTTTAGGGAGTTATTTATGTAAATATGCAAGTAAACTCTTAGTTATTATCATATATACACTAGTAGAAAATCACGTATTCTAGACGGAATATTCTAGACGGAATTTTTTCCGTCTAGAATGTATTAAACTAGACGGAAATTTTCCGTCTAGAATATTCCGTCTAGAATAAAACATTCTAGACGGAAAATTCCGTCTAAAATAGTATCCTAGACGGTTCCTTTATTTTTTTATTATTTTTAAAAATAACCAGGTATTCTAGACGGAAATTTCCGTCTAGGATAGGAAATTTCCGTCTAGGATACTAAATTTCCGTCTAGAATAGTATCCTAGACGGAAATTTCTGTCTCGAATACATAGAGCAATTTTTTTTTAAAATTCACCCAATAAACCCGCGAATGCCCTCCTTTCCCCCCTAAAACGAATAATTCACCCCCAAATTTGTTTTCATTTCAGGAACCCCCCTCCTACTCCTCCCTCTCCCTCTCCCTCTCCCTCCTTAACCTCACCCCTACCCCTCTCTCCCCCTCTACTCCCTCTCCATCCATGGCCTCCACCACCTCTCCCTTCTCCACCTCTCCTACCTCCTCTTATTGGGAAGTGACGTCATCGTCGAAGGAGGAGATTGGGATCAGGACCGACCCTGAGGGTGTGCGAAAGGATCGACTGCACAGGGCCCCCGATTTCGGGGGGCCCCAAAATTCAGGCCGAGGTCCCGTGATGGTGAAGACGGTGGCGGGGACCGTCGTCATCGTCATCAGCTCAAGTGTCTACAGCATGGTCAGGATCAAGTCCCGATCCGAGGAGATCAGTGGGGCCCTCACCCCCACGGCCCCACCGATCAGGTGCTCTTCAGCCGGAACATGCTCGAGGCCTCTCTCATGGGTAACCCTCTTTCGTCTTGATTTGATCGGGGTTTTCTTTAGTTTGTTTTAATTTGTGGAAATTGGGATGAATTGAGTTGGTTGAGTAGTGGCATTGATGGGGTTTGATTAATTAGATGCTAACTTGGGAGTTGGGATTGTGGTTGAGTTTATTTTAGGCGGTCTTTGATGTTTGATGATTTGGATCTTGAGTTAGCTAGGCGTAATTAGAAAAACGTGAATAGTAATTAGAGCCTAATTCGAGGAGATCGGTGGTGCTCTCACCTCCACTGAACTATTGTGGGTAGTTTGGTTCATTGATTAAGACAAAAAATTAAATTTTTTTCCATGATTAAGACAGATAAAATTGTTTGAGGAGTGAAATTGATGATTCTAATAGCTTTGATGCTTTGGAACTATGGTTGAGTTTATTGTAGGAAATTCATGCTTGAGGCCTTCCTAGTTGGTAATCTCTCTCACTCTCTTCTTGATTGATCCCGCGATATTTTATCATGGTTTATTGATTTCCTTGTTAATTTATTGTGATTTGGATAAAATAAATGTTTGAGGAGTGACATTGATGGGTTTAACTAATAGATGCTAAACTGGAACTATGATTGGGTTTATTGGAGATGATCCTTTGATGTTTCTATGATTGGACTGGGGTTGATATAGGGGAAGTTCTCGATGAAACAGAGTGCCATATTTCACATTTTATTTATAAAAAGAAAGAAAGAAAGAGGTCAATAATGATACATGTCTTTTGGGCTTGACATTTTGCTTTGATAAGTTGGGTTTCTCTTTTTCTGGGATGCTGGCAGTAATTTTTTACCTTTTACTAAAACTAATCTATAGATTGTTACGATGTTGATGTGGTAATTTTTACCCTTTTTCATACTAATTAATACTCTGATCTTGGACTTAACATTGTCCAAGATCGGGAGGCATGCGTCTGAGGCGAAGGGGATGATTGATACTCTGCCATTGCTTAGGCAGAGATTTGAGAGGAGAGCTAGGGGCATGAAGGTAATTAATTATTTATTATTTAGTTTTTTTGTAGTAGTTTGTGAAATTTTTAGCGGGTTATTTGCACTTCAATACCCCAAAGTTTCATCATTTTTTAACTTTGATACCATATGAAGTTCAATTTTGAGAACTTGATACCCCAAAGTGCAAAGAAGTTACTTTTTTGTTCAAGAATATCAACACATAGAAAAGTAAATGATAAACAAATTTCCTTAACGTTTCCTTTTTTTAACTACAGTATGGGGAGATTGAAGAACATAGTAAAGGTTTTGGGGGTATCACATTGTTAAACTTACGTCAATTGTCAAAATACAGCATATCAAAAATAAATTAATGGCTGAAATTTTGGGGTAGTGAGGTGCAAATAAGTTAACTTTTAGGATTGTCGATTGTGAGTTGCTAAAGTCAGATGCTTTCTGTGTAGATGGCTACTTTGGCTACTTATTTTGGACTTGGACAGCAAAGGCACAGGTGACACTCTCTAGCTCTTCCTATATTTTGTGTTCCTTTTAAGAATTTTAGGTATGATTTTTGATATGGAAATCGATTGTTTACAGGAGCTTAAATTTCAGTTCCTGCTTACGCTCAGAATGATGAGGAATAAGGTGAAGAAGGAGAAGAAGAGGGCCTGAGTAAATATATAGGGAAGGAGTTGAAGAAGCTTCTGCAATTTCATAGCCATTGTAAATAATTTATGTAAAAGTTTGTAAACAATTTATGTATCTCTCTACTATTTTGGTGATGTAAAAGTTTGTAAACAATTTATGTATCTCTCTACTATTTTGGTGAATGTATTATTTGAATATAATGAAATTTGATATTGGAATATAATTAATGTATCTCTCTACTATTTTGGTGAATGTATTATTTGAATATAATGAAATTTGATATTGGAATATAATTAAATTGTGTTGGATATGAATATAATTTATTGTTCAATATTGTGTACGTGCACTCAAAGTAGATTCTGCAACAAAAAAACTACTGTAGCATAGCATCCTAGACGAAAATTCCGTCTAGGATGCTCAAATTCCGTCTAGGATAGCTTATTTTTTAAAAAAAAAATTTAAAAAATATCCTTCCATCTAGGATGAGTATCTTAGATGAAAATTTCCATCTAGAATACTCATCCTAGACGGAAATTTTTTCCGGCTAGGATGAAATATTCTAGACGGAATTTCCGTCTAGAATATTTCGTCTAGGATGTATTCTAGACGGTTTTAAATTCCGTCTAGAATATTTCGTCTAGGATGCATTCTAGACGGAATTTCCGTCTAGAATACTATATCATAGATGGAAACTTCCTAGACGTGTATTCTAGACGGAATTCCGTCTAGAATACACATCCTAGACGGAATTCTGAGTATCCTAGATGGAATTTTCCGTCTAGGATACCTTATTTTTTACTTGTGATAATAAATTTATTAGCTTTGTAGAGCATACATCTTTCAATCTTTTACTTACACTCAAAACTAATCTAATACAAATATTAAACTCATCTTGTCAATATGTTTCCCAAACACCTTTTGACTCAAAGGTTTAGTCAATATGTTTAGCACATTATCGATAGAAGCAACTTTGGTAATGTCTATGTCTCTTGACAATTTCCCTTACCAAGTAATACTTTCTTTCAACGTGTTTTGATCTATAATGAGAATCTCTAGCTTATGCAATTGCTCCACTATTATCACAATGCAAAGTGATGGGAGATTCAATTGTAGAACAACACCTAAATCTTACATGAATTTTTTCAGTACGGCCTACTTCTTTTGGTGCTTCACAAGTTACAATATATTCTGTTGTAGTTGCAAAATCAGTTATAGTTTCTTGCTTACAACTACTTCAACTAATAGCTCTATTATTTAATAGAAAGACAAATCCTAATGTAGATTTTCTATTGTTAGGATCCGACTAAAACTTAGAATCAGTGCGTCCTTCAACTTTTAAAGAATCACCAAACACCAAACCATAATATTTTTTTTAGTTAAGATATTTAAAAATATGCTTAGTTGTTCAATGTTATTTTCCAAGATTGGACTAATATCTACCAACTCTACTTACTTATTGAGTAATATCTAGCATAATACACAACACTGCATGCATAAGACTACCCGTAGCAGAAGCATATGAGCATTGCTTCATTCTTTCCAACTCCTTATTTACATGAAGTGACATTTTCTAATAAAAACCGACTCCATTCCAAAAGAAATAAGCCTCTTCTTCGAGTCTTGCAAAGTAAAATTGGCCACTACCTCATCAATATAAGTAGATTGGGATAATGATATTAACATGTTAGCCATATCTCTATAAAGTTAAATTCTCAAATTATATGATGCTTCACATGAATCTTTCAAAGAGAATTTGTTAGACAACCATAATTCAATAGTTGATAACAATTTGACATCATTCAAATTGTTTAGTAGCATTTGATAAAAGTCAATTTTTTAGTTAGAAGTATTTGATTATATCATTCATAAAGAATTTGTTAGATAATCATATGATTTGTATTCTTTTAAAGACTTTTGGAGCTTATTTGTAAATTTTGAATATTTAGCAGTAGTTTCATATTGTTAAAAATGCTAATCGAAGATTTTAGGTTTTCAATATGTTTATATATAGTATATTATATCATAATAAAATATATATATATATATATTATATATAATATAAGAGAGAAGAGAGAGAGAGAGGAGAAGAGAGAAATATGGAACCTTGGTACCAAGTTCCTTTCATTGAACTAGTAGTAGTGACAACAATCTAGCCCGCTACATCATGCCTCGGAGATGGAGCTCTTTTTTAAAAATAGGTGAATTGTAATTGAGGCTTCCTCTCCGAGGGATGATGTAATGTCTTGATTTAGCCACCTCAACACAAGTTCAATGCTGGAGAAACTTGGGCTACGCAAGAAGGTTCTCCATATCTCATATATTAATATATATATATATATATAATATATATATATAATATATTATATATAATATATATATATAATATATATAGTATAGTATATATTTATAGTATATGAGAAATATGGAGAAACTGGGCATCCAAGTTTCTCCGGATTAAATCTTGGTAGTGAGGGGCCAACATCGCCCAGCCCTACATTCACACCTTGACAGAAGAGCGCTCAATCACTATCATCCTAACTGTTAAAATAAGAGCTCCATTTTCAAGGTGTGATGTAGGGGGGTGATTGGCCAACCTCAAGCAAGTCAATGCAAGAAGTTGGTATCAAGTTTCTCGCATATTTCTCTCTCTCTCTCTCTCTAAATATATATATATATATATATATAATATATAATATATATATAATATATATATAATATATATATATATATATATAGTATAATATAATATAATATATATATAATATATAATTATAATTATTATATATATAGTAATATAGTATAGTGATATATATAATAGGTTAAAGAGTATATGATAGTATATTAATGAAGAAAAATGGGTATGCGTGCTACCAAGCAAAAAAAAGTTTTTGCTGTTGTGAGGTGGCATTATCCCCTCCACTCATATTAAAAATGTTACATATCCCGATGCACTCGCTCACCCATATGATTGTGCATCCCTATATTGCAATGAGTAGGAGGGGATTGTGCCACCTCATACCAAGCATAATTTGCTGCTTGGTACCAAGCAGACTCATATTATCCTCTCTCTCTCTCTCTCTCTCTCTTCCTCTCTTCTCTCACATCTCTCTCTCTCTCTATTATATATATACGTATATATATAATATATATATATATATATATATATATATAACGATATAATATGCTTTTTTTAGGTTGATAGACGACAACGAAAACTTTAGATTTTTAACTATCTATAAATTTTTAATTTTTGGAGTGTTTTATGTAATTACATATTGTTCATGGAACTGTTCGAAAATTTCTGATTTTTTAAGTTGTATTTTCATAATTCGAATATGTTTTTTTTATCTTTTTTAGCTTAACAAGAGGGGCTCGTAATTTTTCAACTTTCAGGGTATTATTTATTTTCAAGTTGTTTAAGGGATTTTTCAAAATTTTCATGTTTTGGTGTATTTTTCGTAATTTCGGAATTTTAGGTGAGGAGGTTGTTAGTAATTTTTAAATTTTAGGGTTATTCTTGTAATTTCATATTGTTCAGGAGGATGTCCAAAAACTTCATATTTTTAGGTTTTTTAACTTTCAAATTTTTAACTTTTATGTTTTCAAAGGAGGTTCTGATATTTGTAATTTTGAGAATTTTCAAATGATGATTTTTAGGATTGTTTGTAATTTTTTAAGTTTTAAGAATTTTTTTGAAAATTTTCATCTCTAAAGGGTTGTTTGTAATTTTCTAATTTACGGGTGCATTGTATGATTTTTATACTTTTAAGAATATTTTTTATAACTTTTATATTTTTGTGAGCTTGTTAAAGATATGCTATTTAGGATAAGATTACAAGTAATGTGTTATAGATCTATTTAAAAGATTCTAATAATTTGGATAGGATCATAATATGATATTTAAAATGGTCAAGGACAATATTATCCAGGAAAAGTTTTTCCTAAACTCTCACCTTTAAAGGAAGTATGATCAGATAGATAAAATAACATTATTGACAAATGTGCTACATTCCCAACTTAAATGAGCTAAAATTCAAATGAGGTGCCGATATTTTTAAATTATGGGAGGTAAATTGTAAATCTAGGAGGTTTGGAATGTAATTTTTGATAAACTTAGGGTTGCAATTGCCTCCCTAAGATTACATGTGTGCGAGTAGACAATAATATGCTCAATCTCATTTCTAAAGAATAGAGTGCTACTACATGGACCTCAATATAGGGGACCCCGCATGGGATAGGTGAGGTGTCACTTCCTTGTCCCGTGATGCACTGTTCATGAACACTGCATCACGAAACAGGAAGACGACACCTCACATGTCCCACTCAAGGTCTCCTATTTTGGGGTCCCTAAGACATTTTTGTAAAGAATAAGAGGAGAGGAGATCTCTGTTTTAATATCAGAGGTTTTATTCCGAGGACATGTGGGATATGGGCCCACCACGCTTCCACTACGCCATTCTAATTCTATTTTTACTATCAGAGCCAAGACAACCAGTGGCTTAGGGCATCTCCAACCCAGAACCAAAATGGTGCAAACAGTGCCTTTTTTGGCACTGTTCCTTCTCCAACACTGCCCCATTTCCAGCGTCATTTTGGTGCATTTGAACAATGCTGCATCAAATATAGAGTCGCACTGTTCATCGCTTCATTACTGTTCATGCTTTATTTAAATTTATAAAACAATCCCAATAATATTTAAATTTTATAATTTTACTCCAATTGTATAATTTGGACAAAATAAATTATTTTTTAATTATAAAAATAATGTTAAAATTTAAAAGACATTATTATTAATTATAATATTAAAATCTAGACATTATAATTAAAAGTAGATAAAAAGGAATATGTGAAAAAAATAAAATTTGATATGTGAGGTTAATTTTTGAAATAGTTAAAAATATAGAGAATAAAAAATAATAATATAAAAGTAGATAAAAAGGAATATACTGAGAATATTCTTTTTTGGTGTAAAAAATGATGCAGTGGGTTGGATATGAATTACTGTTAGATAAGATTTTTACACCACTTTGGTGCAAACTTTACACTATTTTGGTGCAATGGGTTGGAGATGGTCTTACAGGCTCACCACACTTCAATTTAACCATTTTGATTTTGTTATTAATAGTTTGGACCATGAGTAAGTTATTCTGTTTTTACTATCGGAACGCGGCCAACCAGTAGATTATGGGCCCACCACGCTCCCGTTGAACCATTCTGATTTTACTATTAATAGTTTGGACCACGAGAAAGTTTTTTGAAGGAAAAAAAAAGTATTAGAAGCTTTCCTCTTTGCGTTAAAATATCAGAGCCGAGCTTCGATCATGGGGCCCATAGGTTTTGGGCCCACCACACTTCTGTCGCGCCATTTTGATTTGAGAACTTCACAGCTACCTTGAATCTGAACTAAAGTTTGCTGAAGGCGATCAATGGCAGTTGCGGTGAACATTGGGCGGAAAATGAAAAAAAAAGGGGGCGGAAAACACAAAAAAATATAAAAAATGTGGTTAAAGGAAGCTTGCTCTCCATTCAACTATCAGAGCCAAGTTTCGATCATAGAACCTGTGGGTTATAGGCCCACCACGCTTCCAATGCACCACTCTAGTTTGGTGCTTTACAACAAATTTGTGCGTCGCACTTTGTTCAACGGAATCACTTTGAACCACAAATTGAATCTCTCGTTGTCGGACTTCACACTTGTCGTTGAACCAGATTTCAGTAAGTACATTATATTTGTATGAGATTATTAAAACACACGGCAAAGCAACATCTTAATCCACGGTTAAGCCTTTGATTCAGTGATAAAAAATTAAATTATGAAAATTTTTGTAAGTTAACAAATTTCCCCACCTTTATCATCACCGTCTTAACTTAATTAGTCAAGCTAAAAGGTTACTTTTTCGCTTTAGGCTCCAAGAAATTCAAAGTATTATTCTAATTAGTCATTGTTATATGACTATTTTATACATCATACGTGCTTAAGCTTTTTAGCAATGTCGTATCGTGTCTAATTATGTGACTAATTAATATATTTATAACTCAGTTTGCTATCGGTCGTATACCGAGTATCGTGTCTAATTATGTGACTAATTAATATATTTATAACTGAGTTTGCTATCGGTCATATACCGAGTCAGAGCGCCGGCGTCTTTAGCCCAAGGTTTACTCTCTTATAATATTGATAATTAGGATGAGAAAAATCTAGTGACTTGACAATGTTTGAATCCAATTTTATTTTCCTGTGATTTGGTAAGGAAACTTTATTATTTTATTCATATTACTAAAGAGTAAAAGTTTATTATGAATTGATAATTGCTCATAGTGCTATTAATAACTTGAGGGCCACGACAAGCTATAAGCGGTCAAATTTGAATAAGTTCGTGGCCTTATATTTTTGTTATTTTAAAATGCGAAGCACATAGAAATTTTTTTATCACGTGAGTTCATCTGCTGCACGTGCTCATACAGGGGACCAAATGTCAAACGGAGAACTAGGTGTTGCGCGCAGCGGAAATTTCGGCAGCACTTCGGCAGCACAACAAGAGAGTCAGATCGCAATAAGAATTCCCGTCTCACAAAGGAAACAAGAATCTGAAGCGAATATCTCAACAAAGTGAGATATCGGCTCTTCCTCTCATCAGTTCTAGGACTGCCTGTCGAGGGATCCTAAAAAGCTATTACAAATCACACAAAAGCAGTACAACCAATTTTTACGTGGTTCGGTAATTTGCCTACGTCCACGGGGCAAGGAGGAGGGAGATCTACTAATAGAGGGAGAGAATACAACTAGAGTTTACAATCACTCAATCTAAACCCTCACACAATCTCTCAAATCCCTCACACAATTATCTCTCACAAAAGGATGCAAAAACCTAACTTTTCCTCTGTCTTTGCACTCCTACAGACGCCACAAAACTCCGTGCTCACCCTCAACTTCGCACGCCACCTGCAGCTTTTTCTTTTGCTTCTGTTTCGCAGCCACACAAAAAACCAAGTTCCTTTGCCTTTTTCCCAGCCGCAAAACACACTAGCAAATCAACCTCCTGCTCATGAAAACCTAATAAACAATTGTTTATATAGGCAGCAGTTGCGGTTCGTGGGCTCCGTTTCTTTTTTTTTCACGCGGAAATCGGTTCACGCGGTTTTCACCTCAGTCACAATTTGCTCACGTGTGGTCCCCACTGGTCCCCACACATTCACGTTCACAATTCTCCATCTCGGTAAAGTTTTCTCAAAACTGAGCCGACACCAAAGCAACCAAATGTCCCACTTGTTGTGATCAGTATGAACTCAATCCACAACAAGTCGAGAACCCGAATGAGAGTCCAAACAATCTCACCCCATCAACTAATCCAAACCGACTGCATCTGAAAGACTGCCTACGTATCCTCTTGCCCAAGGAATCAAGCCGCCCGTAGTTCATCCAAATGGCCGTCAACGGCCTCAACAATCATGAATATGCAATAAGTTTCTACAATGATCAAACTTGTTGCTCGGAACCACCTTAGTGAGCATATCCGCCGGATTATCCTTTGTGTGGACTTTCACAATTTTCACATCGCCATCTTCAAGAACATCTCGAACGAAGTGATAGCGAACGTCAATGTGCTTCGTCCTCGCATGAAAAACCTAATTCTTCGCCAAATAGATAGCACTCATGCTATCACAATGAATAGTGACGGACTTCTGCGATATACCAAGTTCCTCCAAAAGTCCTCGAAGCCAAATAGCCTCCTTTACAGCCTCCGTAATTGCCATATACTCTGCCTCCGTCGTAGACAAAGCCACAGTCGACTGTAAGGTGCATCTCCAACACACCGGCGCACGGGTCAAAGTAAACACATACCCCGTCATAGACCGGCACTTATCTAAATCCCCGGCATAATCCGAATCAACATATCCAATGCATAGCTGCTCACCTGAAGTGTCCCGCTCATAAACTAAACAAACATTGAGCGTACCTCGAATGTACCTCAAAATCCATTTCACGGCGTCCCAATGACCCACTCCTGGATCATGCATGTATCTCGAAACCATGCTTACCGCCTGTGACAAATCTGGTCTCGTACATACCATTGCATACATCAAGCTCCCAACCGCGCTCGCATATGGAGTCTTCGACATTAACTCACGATCTTCAACTGACTTCGGTGAAAGACCAGCTGAAAGCTTCAAATGGGCTCCCAATGGTACACTAACTGGCTTCGTATCCATGCTAACATGGAATCGCTGTAGAACCTTCTTCAAATAAGCCACCTGTGTCAAACAAATTCTGCCCTTCTTCTTGTCTCTGCCGATCTCCATCCCTAGAATGCGCTTCGCCTCACCCAAGTCCTTCATCTCAAACTCATTTGAAAGCTGAACTTTCAACTCATCTATAGCCGACCTGGAAATAGAGGCAACCAACATGTCATCGACATAGAGCAACAAATAAATGTACGCACCTCCTTTCAACTTGCGAAAATATACGCAAGGATCAAACTGGCTCCGAGTGTACGAATGAACAATCATAAAACCATCGAATCGCCTATACCACTGTCGAGGAGACTGTTTCAAACCGTATAGCGATTTCTTCAATCTGCAAACTAATTTTTCCTTCCCTGCAGCTCGGAATCCCAATGGCTGAGTCATATATATTTCTTCATCAAGATCACCATGAAGAAATGCTGTCTTCACATCCAACTGATCTAACTCCAATCCATACTGTGCCACCAAAGCTAGCAAAATCCGAATCGAAGAATGCTTCACCACCGGAGAGAAAACCTCATTATAGTCAATACCTTCCTCCTGTGCATAGCCCTTCGCAACCAACCTAGCCTTGAATCTCAACGGAGTGCCTTCAATGCCCTCCTTCTTCGTGTATACCCACTTGCAACCAATTGCCTTCCGCCCCTTTGGAAGCTCAACAAGCTCCCATGTATCGTTCTTATGAAGAGATTCCATCTCCTCCTGCATAGCCACCTGCCACGAATCAGCCTCCGAACTCTGCTCGGCCTCTCTGAATGTAGTAGGCACTAACTCATCGATACTCTCCACCGGAAGTGCATACGCAACTGTGTCGGCATACCGTGCTGGCATCTGTATGTTTCTCCTCTGTCTCCGAACCGCAATAGGATCTTGAACCTGAGCCGTCGGTTCCTGATCCTGCACATTTGTACTCGTATCCTCCGTGTCACCGTCATGCTCGCCTGGCGTCACCTCAGTCGGCACCTGCATGGATACTGTACCATCTGGACAATGTGGAGCTGCATCGATCTCCACCACCTGCAATATCTCCTCTGTCGGGTTGCTCTCCACCTGATGAGAGCTGGGAAGCTTCAAGATAGAAGCCTCATCGAATGTGACATCCCTACTCAGCACAATCTTCTTATCCACTGGATCCCAAAGCTTGTATCCCTTGACACCACGCTTGAATCCTACAAATATGGCCTTCCTAGCTCGAGGTTCCAACTTATCAGTTCTAACATGATAATATGCAGGGCACCCGAATACCTTGAGCTGGTCATAGTCATGTGCTGGCTTTCTCGACCACATCTCCATAGGGGTTTTCCCCTCAATCGCAGATGAATGCAGCCTATTAATGAGGTGGCTCGCATATGTAAGTGCCTCAGCCCAAAAGATCTTATCTAAATCACTCTGCGACAATAAGCATTAGATCTTCTCCAGTAAAGACCGATTTAATCTCTCTGCCACCCCATTCTGCTGCGGTGTATGACTAACCGTGAAGTACCGCTCTATGCCCTCGTCTCGACATAGCTGCTGAAAGGGGTCAGAAGTATACTCACCACCGTTGTCGGATCGTAACGTCTTGATCTTTCTCCCAGTTTGTAGTTCTAATTTCTTTTTCCACTTCACAAACAAATCTAGGACTTCACTCTTCTTCGTCATGGTGTACACCCAACAACGCCTAGAATAGTCATCTACAAAAGTAACGAACCAATGTCTACCACCAAGTGATGCAGTCTTGGTGGGACCCCAAACGTTTGTGTGCATGTAGTCCAGGATGCCCCTCGTCTGATGAATGGCAGTCCCGAACTTCACCTTCGTCTTCTTACCAAGAACACAGTGCTCACAGAACTCAATCTTCCCACTCTTGGCTCCCTTCAATAGCCCCTGCTTGCACAATGCCTGCAGTGACTTTTTACCTGTGTGCCCCAATCTATAGTGCCAAAGTCTGCTCATGTCCGCTTCTGAAATAGCCGAAGCAACCTGGCTAATCTCGGTGCTTCCCTTCAGATAATACAAATTCCGACTGCGGACTCCCTTTATCACCACCAATGATCCCTTAGTAACCTTCGCTACATCGTTTTCGAAAGTCACCTTAAATCCCTTTGCCGCCAAAGCTCCAACTGAGATAAGATTTTTCTTCAGTTAAGGAACAAATCTCACCTCCTTCAACTCACAGACTACTCCATCGTGCATCCTAATCCGTATGGTACCTATCCCACAAACGCCACATGATTGATCATTTCCTATGACAACAACGCCCCCGTCGACTTTCTCAAAAGATGCAAACCAGTCTCGCCTAGGGGTCACATAAAAAGTAGCACCGGAATCAAGCTTCCAATCTGATGCATCCACATGGTTTACCTCCGAAGTAATCAGTAGAGAAAAGCACGAATCATCGGAATCATCACCTTTCGTAATATTCACCTCATTGGTCTTCGGGCCCTTTTTCTTGCCATTCTCTTTCTCCTTGAGTTTCGGGCAGTCTCTCTTCCAATGTCCCTACTCCTTGCAAAATGCACATTGGTTCTTTGCTAATTGGTGGCGGCTTCTTGACTTTGACCTTCCTCTATTACCACCTTTCGGATATGGGCTTCTACCTCTCGTCGACAAGGCCTCGCCTGAAGTGCTAGCATGGGAAGTCTCCTTGTCCTTCCTCCTCAAATCGTAATTGGTCAATGCGTTAGTCACTTCACTATAGCTGATAGAAGATCTCCCGTTCAACAAAGTGAGCACGAAGGTATCATACTCCTCATCCGGTAAGGAGCCCAACAAAATAATCGCCTTGTACTCATCCGATATCTTCTCATCAACATTCGCCAAGTCGCCTCATCATATTTAGGTGGCCTCTCGTGGACCATGATGGTCTCTTCCAAATTCTGAGCATTGAGCGCATCCTGTACGTCGTTCATCCACAAACCAAAGTTGATTTTGCCGTCATATTTCACCACACTAATCTTAGTGTTCTGAAAACCAACTTGTATTGTACTCGCCATCGATTTGCTGCTTTCACCTACTTCTCTCATTGCAAACTAACTCCAAATTGCAAAGAAAGATTCAAACTTTGAAAGGAATAAGAAATTACCCAACTGAACCAAGGATTGGATTCCAAATAGAACTCCTAACCACACGAGGAAAGCAAGATCTCCAACGGTAACTTCAAATCCTATCTCCACCGAAGCCTAGAACTCCAAGAACCAAGCTTCCAACTGAATCTTCCTCCACCAAAACACCCTAGATCTGAAATTTGGGCTCTGATACCACTTGTTGTGCGCAACAGAAATTTCGGCAGCACTTCGGCAGTACAACAAGAGAGTCAGATCGCAATAAGAATTCCCATCTCACAAAGGAAATAAGAATCTGAAGCGAATATCTCAACAAAGTGAGATATCGGCTCTTCCTCTCATCAGTTCTAGGACTGACCTGTCGAGGGATCCTAAAAAGCTATTATAAATCATACAAAAGCAGTACAACCAATTTTTACGTGGTTCGGCAATTTGCCTACGTCCACGGGGCAAGGAGGGGGGAGATCTACTAATAGAGGGAGAGAATACAACTAGGGTTTACAATCACTCAATCTAAACCCTCACACAATCTCTCAAATCCCTCACACAATTATCTCTCACAAAAGGATGCAAAAACCCAACTTTTCCTCTGTCTTTGCACTCCTACAGCCGCCACAAAACTCCGTGCTCACCCTCAACTTCGCACGCCGCTTGTAGCTTTTTCTTTTGCTTCTGTTCCGTAGCCACACAAAAAACCAAGTTCCTTTGCCTTTTTCCTAGCCGCAAAACACACCAGCAAATCAACCTCCTGCTCACGAAAACCTAATAAACAATTGTTTATATAGGCAGCAGTTGCGGTTCGTGGGCTCCGTTTCTTTTCTTTTTTTTTTCCACGTGGAAATCGGTTCACGCGGTTTTCACCTCAGTCACAATTTGCTCACGTGTGGTCCCCACTGGTCCCCACACATTCACGTTCACACTAGGCATATAAGCAACTGAGATTTCCACGCGCCTTCTATGTTTCTTAAATTTTGAAGTTGACATTTCGTCCAAATGAGACCAAAAACTCTGCTCAGTGTGCAAATAAAATGCTCTCAAGTCATTAGAAACTCCATTTGATATATAAATAAAATGTTACAACTAATTTGCTCAAATTCTGTGGTATGCCATTAACGACCGAATATTCCCTCACTAAACCTTTTACGACTCGCCTGTAAATTGCACTCCCTTTGACTTTGAATCCGGCCTGCTCAAGCTGAGATTCAGTGCGGTAAATCTAAATATTTTCTATTGTCAATTACGTACAATGATGCAGAACGTGTGCGGATGTGTTAATGGAGAAGTTTAACCGGCAGAAGTGTTGTGAGCAGCGGAACTTAAATCACACGAACAAGAACGGGGTAGATCACAACTAAACACAAGCACAAATCACAATCACAGTAAGAAAACGAATTTTACGTGGTTCGGCAAGTTACCTACGTCCACGGGGCAGGGGGATTCTTACTATTAGAGATGAAGAGAATACAAAATAGGATTACAAAAACACTCAAAACTCTAAAACAAAGCTCTCTAAATCTCTCATCAATGTCTTATAATTGGATACAACAATCCTCTCTCAAAGACTGCTCAAAACGTTCTTGTTTAACCCTAATTAGTTAGGATTAGGAATATATACCAACTCAAAATGAAACGGGGCAGAAAACAGATTCTGGCCCAAACCCGCTACGCGGTCGACCTCCGAGCCCATCTCGCGGTCGATCGCCAAAAGTCCAGAGACCAAATCACCTATAGGATTTAGGCATTGTCGACCGCAGAACCCATCGCGGCCCCCCGCCAAAAGTCCAGAGACTTTTGCCTATTGCGTGAATGTTTGCGGACGACCGCCGCGTCACCCGTGGTCGATCGCCAGTCACCCAAATCCTATTCTTCGTCTTTTCCTGTGGTCTTCGTCATTGTGTTCACCATTTCTACAACTCTCCACCTCGGTGAAGTTTCTTCCAAAAACTGAGTCGACATCAACTCATCCAAATGCCCCACTTGTTGCGTTCAGGACGAAGTGGAAACAACCCATGACAACATACTCAATCCACAATAAGTCGGGAACCCAAAAGAGAGCTCAAACAATCTCCCCTATCGAAATCAACAAATCCAACTGGCTACATCGAAAAGACTGCCTATGTCTTGCCCAAGGAATCAAGCCAAATGTAGTTCACCCATATGGCCTACAAAGGCCCTCAACATTGAGGAATGTTCAATAGCGTCAAACAATGACCAAATTTCACTCCTAAAACAACTTTGGTCAACATATCTACAGGGTTGTCCTTCGTATGGATCTTCTCCAATAAGACGTCTCCGTCATCCAAAACATCATGAACAAAATAGAATCTGACATTAATATGCTTCGTGCATGCATGATAAACCTGTTTCTTCGCCAAATAGATAGTCGACATGCTATCAAAATATACCCAAAGTGTCTCCTGTGCAATTCCCAAGTCCTCCAACAATCCATGCAATCACAAAGCCTCCTTAAATCAACGTCATATACTTCGTATCTGTAGTAGAGAGAGCCACTATAGACTGAAGTGTATATCTCCAACATACTAGTGCTCCTGCCAATATAAACACATAATCTGATATAGACTGGCGCTTGTCAAGATCCCCACATAATCTGAATTCACGTAGCCAATACAATCATGTTCATTCTTCTTATCTTTCTGAAAAATCAAACCAACATCCACGGTGCCTTTACCATATTGTAAAATCCACTTCACGGCCTCTCAATAACCTTCAGGGGGTCGTGCATGTACCTCGATATCATGCTCACTACTTATGACAAATCTGTCCTCGTACACACCATCGCATACATCAAGCTACCCACCGTACTAACATATGGAACGTTCGACATGTAATCTCTGTGCTCAACTAAAATAGGTGATATCAAAGCTAAAAGCTTGAAGTGGGGAGCCAATGGAATGCAAACTGTTTTTACATTGCCATCAAAGCTGAATTTTTTCAACATCTTTTGCAAGTAGCTTTTTTGTGTAAGCTTCAATCTACCCTTCACCTTATCTCTTTCGATCTCCATACCCAATATCTTCTTAGATTCTTCAAGATCATTCATCTCAAACTCGGATGACAGCTCCTCTTTCAACTTTTGAATAGCCGAAGAATTCCTGGAAGCAATAAGCATATCATCAATATATAATAGCAAATATATGTACTCACCATCGTGTAGCTTATGCATGTAAACATATGGGTCATATAGGCTCCTTGTGTACCCCTGGCCAATCATGAAGCTGTCGAATCTCTTGTACCATTATCGTAGTGATTGCTTCAAACCATAAAAAACTTCTTCAGCTTGCACATAAAATTTTCCTTTTCTGCAACCTTGAATCCTAAGGATTGTGTCATGTAGATCTCTTCATTTAAATCTCCGTGTAGAAAGGCTATCTTAATATCCATCTAGACCAAATCCAAATCCACCTGTGTCACCAATGCCAATAAAATCTGAATCGACGAATGCTTCACAACGGGTGAAAATACCTCGTTGTAGTCAACGCCCTCAAGTTGTACATATCCCTTGGCAACCAATCTGGCTTTGTACCTAATGTCCCTAATAGAAGATCCCTCTTTCTTCGCATATACCCACTTGCAACCAACAGCTCTCTTACCCTTAGGTAGTTTTATAAGTTTCCAAGTGTCCTTCTTCTGAAGAGACCGCATCTCCTCCTCCATAGCTTCCCTCCACCTGATCGAATCAGAGCTAGACTCTACCTCCCTGAATGTAGAAAGAACCATATCATCAACGACCTTCGCTGATAATGCATATGCAATCATGACATCATTATATCTAGCTGGCCGACGAATCACCCTTCTAGGTCTATTTGCTGTAATGGATTCCTGAACATGACCCTCCTCATGAGTCTCACCATCCATTATATCCTCTATATGCCCAGCTGTCATCCCATCTCCTCCCAGTGTCACTTCTGTAGGAGCCTCAATGGATATAATGCTATCTGGAGTGGCTAGTATCACATCATCCTCCACTTGCTATGATATCTCTTGAATCTGGTCTTCCTCCACCTGCTGAGGAACTTGAGGCCTCATCATGTACGCTTCATCAAATATGAAATCTCTGCTAATGACTATCTTCTTGTCCTGTGGATCCTATAACTTGAAGCCTTTGACACCTTCTCTAAATGCCACAAAGACTGCTTTCCTCGTTCTCGGATTTAATTTACCATCATTGATATGATAATAAGCAGGACACCCAAATATCCAAAGTGACTCATAGTTACTAACCACTAAACCAGACCAACGCTACATAGGAGTCTTCCCCTGTATCGTAGCGTACGACAACTTGTTCATGAGATGGCTCGCATAAACAAACACCTCGGCTCAAAAGGATCTAGGTAATCCATTCTGTATCATCATACATCGTACCTTCTCTAGCAAGATACGGTTCAATCTCTCAGCCATCCCGTTCTATTATGGTGTCTCTCGAACTGTGAAGTGTCGCCTAATGCCATGATCCAAGAAAATCTACATAAATGGATCACTCTTGTACTCTGCACTATTATTTGAACGAAGAATCTTTACCTTTCTACCTGTCTGCAGCTCCATTTTTTTCTTCCACTCCACAAAAATATCCAAGACCTTATATTTATACTTCAGAGGGTATACTTAATTCCTCCTGGAATTGTTATCAATGAAAGTGATAAAATAGTTGGCCCTACCAATTTATGTGTTCTTAGAAGGGCCCCAAACATCTGTGTGAATACAATCCAATATACATTAGGTGTTGTGAATAGCGGTGCCGAACTTCACTCTAATCTTCTTCCCAAGTACACAATGCTCATACAGCTCTATCTTGCAGGGCTTAGCACCTTTCAATAGCCCATATTTTGCCAATGACTACAGAGACTTATCACCTGTGTGTTCAAGTTTTATGTGTCATAAGGTGGTAGTGTCCTCCTCTATAGTGATAGAAGCTGTCAGATCCCATGTAACTGTCTTGCCCTTCAGGTTGTGTAGGAAGTTTTCCCTGACTCCTCGCATCACCACTATCGAACCCTTCGTGACCCTCACAGTAGCATCCTCTAAGGTCACCCGATAACCTGCTGCCTCCAAAGTGCCAAGAAAAATGATGTTCTTTGTCAACTGCGGCATGCACCTCACTTCTTTCAACTCCCTAACCACACTGTCATGCCTCCTGATCCAGACTGAACCAATAGTACCAATAGGATATACGTGATCATTGCCCATAAGCACGACATCCTCTCTTTTAAGCTCCTCAAAACTGGAGAACCAATCCCTCCTCGGGCAAATATGATATGGGGCTTCTGAATCCAACATTCACTCCATGGAGTCGACATAGCAAACTGACGGTAGTGCAGGGCACAAATAGCCTAAAAATTTTGAATGTTTACCAACAGCTTTTGCATCATTCACTTCTGAAGCTTGTACAGTTTTCTTCGTATTCTTCCCGGTTTTATCTTTCACCTTTGGGCAGTCAATCTTCCAATGTCCATCTTCTTCACAAAAACGATATTGATTTCTACCAACACTCTTATAGCCATCTTTATTCTTCGATTTTGAGCGATTGACTTGGCGACAGTTTGGACTACGGCCTCGAACTACTAATACATCTCCCGATGTCTTCTCGGATGGTTCACCATCACTCTTCCTCAACTCATAATTTACCAACGCTAAGGTCACCTCCTTGTAGCTAACAGTAGTTCTTCCATTGATTATAGTGAGAACGAACGTATCATAATCATCCTCCGGTAATGAACACAAAAGTAACATCGTCTTATCTTCATCCTCAACCATGATATTCACATTAGCCATATCTGAAAGTAACTTTATGAAGTTGTTGAAATGCTCCCTAATGAAAACTCCCCTCTTTATTTTGAACTAGTAAAACATCTTCTTCAAGTGAAGCCGATTTTTAATGCTCTTCGTAAGTTACTTCTCATTGAGCATTTCGCATAATCTCTTCGCTGACGTTTTATTTATCACGTCATAAATAAGATCCGGCGTCAAGTATGACCGAATAACTCCATAAGCCTTACTATTCATCTTTTTCTAAACTTTATCCTCCATATCAGTTGGTTTCTCTTGTAACTCAAGAGACTTCTCCAAATTATGTGCATCCAATGTATCCATCACTTGGCACCTCCACAAACCGAAATTGATCTAGCCATCGAACTTTGGAACATTAATCTTCGTATTATTGATGCTCAGACTCTGTATCGCCTTTGTAAGAGACGAATCTGATATGCTTGCATCTCCTATATTATCGATCTAACTCTTCAAATAGGAATCCTTTAGTGAATCCTTCGAACAAGCTCCAAACCAAATCTGTAGCTCTGATACCACTTGTTGTAAGCAGCGGAACTTGAATCATACGAATAAGAACGAGGTAGATCACAACTAAACACAAGCACAAATCACAATCACAGTGAGACAATGAATTTTACGTGGTTTGACAAGTTGCCTACGTCCACGGGGTAAGGAGGCATGAGTTCTTACTATTAGAGATGAAGAGAATACAAAATAGGGTTACAAAATCACTCAAAACCCTAAAACAAAGCTCTCTAAATCTCTCACAAATCACTCACAATTGGATGCAACAATCCTCTTTCAAAGACTGCTCAAAACGTTCTTGCTTAACCCTAATTAATTAGGATTAGGAATATATATCAACTCAAAACAAAATAGAGGCAAAAAACAGATTTTGGCCCAAACATGCTATGTGATCGACCACCGAGTCCATCTCGCGGTCGACCGCCAAAAGTCCAGAGACCAAATCACCTATAAGGTTTAGGCGCGGTCGGCCACAGAACCCATTGCGGTTGATTGCCAAAAATCCAAATACTTTTCCCTGTTACGTGCACGTTTGCGGTCGACCACCGCGTCACCCACGGTCGACCGTCAGTCACCCAAATCCTATTCTTCGTCTTTTCTTACGGTCTTCATCGCTGTGTTCGCCATTTCTACAAGAAGAACAAACGGAGACTCGACAAAGAGTTTTGACTTGCAACAAAGAACGAGTCGTAATTTCCAATCTGTACATCAAAATTAGACAATATATAGAAATCACAAATTCTTTTGCGACGGAATCCAACAAAGTTTTATTTTATCATCGTCTTGTTTTGCAAAATTCCCTTCAGACCGAGAGATATTAGACTTTATGTTAGCTTTTTGCCATTTTTGATATTGATGATGAGTCAATTTTGATTAAGTAAGGAATTGAGTTTAATCTCAAATTTGATTGATTAATTTCCTCAATTATAGCAAGTCTTTTTAGAATAGTTTTGATGCTTTCTACTTCTAGTAATTTTAAGAATGTAAGTCTTAGAGGCATACTTTTTTATTAATAATATTTTTTTATAATATAAGTTCATGGATTCAAAGGTTGTTCTTTTGTCGATTTATAGAACACCTGCGGTGGATTCTAAAAAATTTACTTCCACATTGCGTCATACAAATACATAAACTTTTACGATTTGAACATAAATTACTAAGAATGGAAATAGTGCTAAGAATGGAAAAAATATGAAAACAAACATCCAAGGCTAGAAAATACATTAAAAGTATCCAACAGTATTGGATCACTTCATGAATAGCAAAGCAAATGAATAGCAAAAAACCAATATGATTATATCTTTGAAGACAGTAAACCAATTATTATTATAATTGAAGGCAACCATTTAACTAACTTACTAATAAGGAAAATATTTTTGGATATTTTGAATAGGGTTGCCTATTTTTATTTCAAATAACAAAAGAAAGGGAAATTGTTTTTGGATCAAAATTATAACTGATGGCTATGAAACATGAATCCTTAAGCCTTCATTAAAAGAAAATCAATAATATGTCACATAATTAAGCGTCATAATAAAGTGATAAGATTGTTTCCCAAATACGCACACGTGCACATTAGGTTTTATGCACGTACGATGCACATTGTTAAATGTCATGATTAAGTATCTTTTGTTTATTTCTTTACTAAAATTTGTTCATTGGTTTCACTTTGATGGATTTTGCTCACTTATATCTCTAACCTTTAGCATTATGATTATTTATTTTCTTTGATATTCGTTTAAGTGAGCTACACTCAATTTAAATTTTATATTGATAATTGAAATAACATGACACAAATATAATCCGATGCCAATTTGAATTATCATGTTACTGTCCAGAGATTGATGAGATACTTGAAAGCAACTACATGTCTGGGTCTATTCTATATTGGATATCCGGCTGTAATCGAAGGCTATTCAGATGCGAGCTGGTGCTCAGAACCAGATGAGTGCAGGTCCACTGGAGGTTTTGTCTTCACCATGGGTAGAGCTGCTATCTCGTGGAAGTCCAAGAAGCAGACTATGATTGCATAGTCATCGATAGAATCTGAATTCTTCGTACTCTGTGCTGCAGGAGATGAAGCTGAGTGGCTCAATTGTTTTCTCGGAGACCTTCCATTGACAGAATTGCAAGGCACAATTACTATCTATTGTGATAATCAGGCGGCTAGTGTTGTGGCAGCAAACTCGATGTTCAATGAAAAGAAACAGACCATTCGTCTGAAGCATGACTATTTGAGAGAGCTCATTTGTCAAGGAGTCATCTCTGTGATTGACATTCGGTCTTCAAAGAATGTGGCTGATCCTTTGACTAAGGGTCTGAAAAAGGACATAGTTGAAAGGACGTCTGCTAGAATAGGTCTCAAAGTTTTGTAAGTCTTACAAATACTTATCATGTTTATCAAGTTATTATTTTAAAGGTTATGCTTCTAATGATAAGATAATTAGTTCAAAAGTCAAGTAAGATTTGCAAAGTTTGGCGAGTCTTACAAATACTTACCTTTTACATTAAGTTATTAGTTCAAAACTTATGCTACTAATGACAAGATGATTTGTTCAAAAGTCAAGTAAGATTTACAAGTAAAATCCTACCATTGTAAAGAGGATGGCTGTTAAGCCTTAATGAATCTAAAGTATTTTGGATGCGGGCTGTTGGATAGCTAACATGCCTAAAGGATTCACCGATGATCCTATCATGTAAAGGGGATGACTGTTACGCCTTAATGAGTCCAAAGCATTTCGGATGCAGGGTGTTAGATAGGAAACACACCTAAATGACTCACCTAGATTCCTATCATGAGAGAGGATGACTCTTAAGCCATAATGAGTTCAAAGCATTTCGGATGAAGGATGTTTGATAGGAAACATTCCCAAAGAACTCACCTATGCATGGGTGGAGATTTGGTCATCTCCTATGGTGTCTTGTGGAAAGATACCTAGAGCCCTAGCAGAATCCAGGACATGCTTAGGGCCATGAATGTGCAAGACTAAGGCAAAGGCAAAGGCAAGTGTGGTTCAAAGTAAAAACTACCACAGATGAGTTTGATCTTGTGTGATCGCTGGATTTTTATACATGTATTGGTTCAAGTCTTTGCGACATCATGCATTTATCTTTTATTCAGTTGGTCTAAAGGGGATTCAAGTCATTGCGACATCTTCCCTATGCACAACGATTGAAACGGCGACACCGTTACACGACACTAGTTTAAAAAAAACTGTGGGGGATTGTTAGATAATTTTTTTTAAAAAGCTAGTGGGTCCCAAAAAATTTGTTAGCCTAACTTGTTAAAAAATGAAACAAAACATGGTGTTAACACTTACATTGACCACTTGAGTGCTTAGGGTTTTACAACACTCGTATTTCTAATTCTCAACTCTGTTAAATTTTTTTTTGGCAGTCATTTTGGTCTTGTCTTCTGGGGAGCAATTTCTCGGAGCTTTCAGGGGTTAAAAAGAAGACAAATGGCTGAACCTGGTGATAGTAACGAAGATATTCATGGTGATAGTAACAACAACAATGATTTCATGCCTTTTCCAACAACGATGCCTGTTTCAAGGTACCTCATTAATATCATGAATTTCCCTGACATGAAATATGTTGTTTGAAATAGTAACATTGAGTAACATTATATATTGACCCCCAATTATCTTTATTTTAAAAATGCAAATTGGTGAAAAACTGTGTTTAGGAATGAAGTTTAGTAGTCATAAAGAGGCCTACAACTATTATAACTCGTATGCTTTGATGATGGGATTTGGAATCAGAAAAAGCTCAGTGAATTACTCCCAAAAAGATAAACAAGTGTTGAATAGAAAATTTGTTTGTGACAAAGAAGGTTATAGATCTAATAAATACAAGAGAGATATAGGGAAAAATATCAATCATCGGCGAGAGACCAGAGTTGGCTGTAAAGCAATGATGAGAATAAAATTATTGGAGGATAAAACATGGATAGTTGTAGGTTTTATTGAAGATCATACAAACCACATGCTCAGTAGTCCAGATAAAGCAAAGATGCACAGGTCACAACAACAATTTCATAGAAGTAAAAGGTGTAAAAAAATGATTGAATGTTTGCAAGAAGAATGTATTACTCCTTCCACTATTTCTCGTGTTATTAACGCGACAAGTGGAAGAGAAGATGAATCAGTGACACCACAACAATGCATTGACTATATGAAAACTCAAAGGCTTGGGGTCTATGCCGACTTCAAACAGTCCCTCCTGGATCGCATGGTCGATCTCAGGCGGTTGGGTGAACCTCGTCTTGCCGCCCGTTGCATGCCGCGGCTTCTCTATCTGGAATCGCGTCTGACACACCTGGAGACTTTGCTGCAAGGATGTCCCGCAGCTGACGTGGAGTGATTCTTTTCTCAAGTTCGGCGTCGGGAGGCATGGGAATAGGAAGTTCGCTCGAGGGAAATAGCGGATTTGGAGTCCCATGTCGCCTTCCTGGTAGACCAGCACCGCTCATTGAGGGAGGGGATAGGTACTTTTGCTTCCACTATCTCCCGTCTGAGGGCTGAGTTGGAGCTTGCGGAGACGACTCTAGGGGGGCTTCGATCTGAGAGCCAGAAAGTTAACAAGGCTGTCGAAGAGGCAACCCAAAATCTTCAGACGCTGTGACAGGAAGATTATGTTGCCAACTCCACCTTCGAGGGTCGGACCCAAAAGGAAGCTGAGGATAAAGCCCAGGAAGACCACGCGAAGAGGGTGGCCGTAGTTAAAACGGAGCTTACGTCCTTCAGCCTCCTGGACTAGACTCTTCAGGGCCAAATAGTGTTAAGACATTTGATGTTAATGACTCGTTCGATTGTAAAATCATAACTTTGTTCAAATGCACTGTCTTAAAACTGGATGAATGATATGCTCTTTTGATTTTTGAAATGTGTTTGTGCATGTTTTCCTGGCTGTCATCGTTGCCTTTTATCCAGCTTTTATTTCTCGTGGGCAAATTCGAGTTATAGTCAGATTCCGACCACTGGCGAGTTGTGGGCGAGCTCTAGTCATAGGCGAATCAATCCGAAGGTGAGATGAATGCTGATTTGGGAGTGACCACGTGTCTAGTCATGGTCCTACGTGCTTGCTAGCTGGGTTGACGTTAGCACGTTACTTCGCATTAAAGGCAGTGTAATGGGGGGCTCTTCGTTCCACGCCCAATCTAGACCGTTGAACGAGAGACGCACTCGGGAGATTTTAAAAAAATCATAAATTAATGTTAAATATAGTACATTTTTATGTGATAAAAACATCCACATAAGCATATAAAAGTACTAAAAATTTTCATGAAAATCCCTTCTAAGGATTCCTAATTTACTTACGAAAATAAACTATTCTATAAAATATTAAAAAATAGTGTCTTTCATTCCCTGCAACTTTGAAATTTTGAGGGTTTATAATTAGTAAAATTTTGAATTGTTTTTTATAAAATTCAAATTTTTAGTGATCTGCTGATAATTTCTAGATTTGATATATACTAGTTATAGGTTTTGAAATTTTATAGTTTGTTATGATTTTTAACTTTTGGAAAAGTTTTTATGTAATTTTTATAATAATGAGGTTATTTCTTATAAATTTTAAATTTCTAGGTAGCTGATAGTAATCTATGGAATTCATCTTTGTTATTAGCAAGTTTTGAAATTTTAAATTTTCAGAGTGATTTTTATTATTTAAACTTTTGAGGGTATTACTACAATTTTAAAACGTTGAGGTGCTAATTGCTAATTGCTAATTGCTAATTTTAAATTCTTCCTAGGCTCATGTTAATTTTTAGATTTCATGTTTGTTATTTTAAGTTTTGAAACAGCAAAATGGCCAGATTGGTATATTTTTTTGAGGCTTGGTGACATGTTGGTATATTTTCTTTTAGTTTTGTCAGATTGGTATATTTTTTTAACTCCGACGTTATATAGGCTTTAAATTTGGTCAGAGTTACTATTCCGACCAAATTTAGTTATTGTTCCAGCCAAATTTAGTTACTATTCCGGCCAAAAATCCCATCAGTCCTGGTCGGAACAGTAACTCCGATAAAATTTAAGGTCTATATGACGCCGAAGTTGAAAAAAATATACCAATGTGACAAAACTAAACGAAAATATACCAACATGTCACCAAGCCTCGAAAAAATATGTCAATCTGGCCATTTTGCTATTTTGAAACTGTTGGGTGTTGACACGCCCACCTCGCCGGTGAAGCAAATCACCTTAAGAGAAAGCTCTACTTTCGTTTTCACAAAACACAAACCAATCTCGATGTTCTTGTTTCGTAATGAAAACAAAAACAGAAGTAATATATTTCAGCAATGTGATATATATACACTCTTTTTAATATCATATCTAGGTCTTAATATCGAGGAAACCAACAAGCAATAGCCAACACACAGAAAAATAATAAAGACACGAGATTTAAATCTAGTGTGAAGCCTTGGGTGTGAAACCTAGGCCTCGGGTGTGAAACCCTAGGTCGTTCCCTGTGTCCTCTTCCTCCAGTCGCCAAGCATTCTCTCGTCTTCCCCACGTCAACAATCAGTCAAACCCTCCTCTTCCTTGCAACCACCAGATCTACACTCAGCTCGCCCCTGATCTCCACCTCCGCACCACCAGCGCCATCATCTCCTCCCAAGCAGCCGCCCTACTCCCACCGTCACCGAGCCTCCTTTCCCAGCAACTGTCGTCTTCATGTACACCAACTGTTTGGCATAATTCCCCACCAGAGCAATACTACCACTGCCACTGCCGCTTACCACAAATCATCACATCGCTATCATCCTATCGTCCTTACAGACGCCATCACTTTGGTTGCTGCTCAGAATCGCCGCCACCTTCGTCGTTCAGATTCGTCGCCACGTCGTTATCAGTTCAACATGGTCGCACTCGTCGTCATCATATCTCCGCCTCGTCATTGTCGTTCAGTTCACCGTTATCGTCGCCCCACCTCCAGAGGTCTCTAAGTCGAGTCTGTTCAGACCGACGATGGTTTCGCTCTATTTATTTTTCTGTTTATCTCATCTGGTTAGTTAATTGCACGAGTATTTTATCTCTAAAGTATTATCATATATTCACTGCTTAGATTAGTTTTTGTGAGTTGAGAGTAACTGAACATGTGACTGTTAAAAAATTGATATTGATTGTGAAACTGATACAATGATAATGAATACTGCGATTATATTGATCGAGATTGGAATTGTTCATGACTATTGAGGCAAATCTTGTTTAAATTCATCTATCACGTTAACTGTTTAAATTAATTTCCTACCGAAGATCATGAATTTTGGTGAAACGGTGCGTTGTTTAAATTAAATCGCTGATCCTGATAGAGCACATGTTTCGTTTCGCATCATTTTGGTATCAGAGCATGGTTCTAGGGTAGGAAATTTTTATTTTTATTTTTAGATTAGTTGAGTCTTTTATTTGATATTAAAAAAAATCTCATTCATCTCATTTAGCTGTTTGTGCACACCATTCATCTCATCTAGTTGTTAGTGCATGCCCACTCGCACAGGTCTACCCTATTAATTTAGGAGAGTCAAGTGAGTCAACTAGTGAGTCAAGCATGTCAAGCAGTACAAATCTCGAATTCTCCGAACTACTTAAGCAAATCGCTGAGTTAAAAGGACAAATAAGTAACTTAACACATGAGAGCAGAGCTATCCGCGAGATCCTGAATAACACCAACGAGAGACCTGCTAGGTTAGAAGAAACGCAAGTTACAACCCCGCCACGAGGTCAAGGCTATGGATACCTACCGCAAGGTCATGGGTACATCATTCATCAACTCCCACCTCAACTTGTGTCTGATCCACCAACCTTTGATGGTAAGCTCGACCCACAAACTTTCTTTGACTGGCTGAAGAGCATGGATCGCTACTTGGATTGGTATGTCCTGACGGAATCCCAGAAAATCAAGTTTGCCACAATGAAGCTCACTGGCCTTGCCTGCCAATATTGGTCCAACTTCGAAATGATAAGACATATTAGAGGTGAGTTACCAATTTTTACTTGGCGAGAAATGGTCGACGAACTGAAACAGAAATATCTCCCGTCATCGTTTATTTATAGATTGCTAGATAAGTGGCATTGTCTTACTCAAGGAACCAAATCTGCAAAAGAGTACGTTGCTCAATTTGATGAATTGTTTACTCGATGAAGCATCATTGAGCAAGAGGCACCAATGAAAGTCTTATCAAAGTTTAGAGCCGGATTGAGAAGTGACCTCCAAACCGAACTCTTTGCTCGAGGAGTAGACACCCTTGTCAAAGTTTAGAGCCGGATTGAGAAGTGACCTCCAAACCGAACTCTTTGCTCGAGGAGTAGACACCCTTGAGAGAGCTTACGCCTTAGTTCAAGATCAACCTCCAAACCGAACTCTTTGCTCGAGGAGTAGACACCCTTGAGAGAGCTTACGCCTTAGTTCAAGATCAAGATGAAGCCAAATTCTACCAATCTCATAGGAGTCAGGATTTTTGAACTCATTCCTCCCAGTCTTCTCGTGTCACTACCTCTAGTCAGCCTCCGAGTCAATTTAACCCTAGTTATTCGCAGTCTAGAGTTGATCCCAAGGGCCAGAAATTAGAGAGAGATCTCTCCAAACTTAGCCCAATAATTCAGTGTTACAATTGCTAAGGATATGGACATGTTTCTACTGTCTGTACAACTCCGTTCAGAGTTAGAATTAATAAGCCGCCTATAACGGAATCAAAATCCATTATTGAAGAAACCGTTAATCAGGCCGTAGATTTGACAGAATCTAACTCTGACAAGAAAATTCAGGATAGTATAATCGAAGAATCATGCACTTCCGTTCATTCTAAAACTACCCCTGTAATTATGGAGTTAACTAAAGTTTCATACAATGACAACACTCCGACTATTCCCCAAGTTACCCCTTTGATCACAGAGTCCACTGATGTTATCCCTAAAGTTGTTCTTGAAATTGAAACCCCAACTCCTCCTGAACCAACCCCCGTGACTGAAAATATTGTTGGTATTCCCCACGAAGTCCTCCCGGACAAACATGACACCCAACACGTTCCTGATTTGGTTCTTGAAGCAATTCACTCAGATATTTGTATGGGAGTTGAAACTCAAACTAAGCAAAGTGAATTAACTATCATATCATATGTCAAACCCCTATGCATTGTCCCGACAGTCACTCACACATACACTGATCCATTTTGGGGATATATAGTGATTAGGGATACAAATTTGAGCTTGAGTGTTTTTACTTCCTTTTTCTATCATGTTAAACGTACAAAAACACTCCTCTCTCATACACTTATTTGCATGTTCCTCACTATTACTGCTAGAACACGAAATCTGTTATTCATATTAACGAAGAAACATCTGATTATTCTATTTGATAGAGGACGTCATGCATGTTAAACACTTCGTTGAGTTACATCTGTCATTGATCGTCTTGTTCGAGTCTGCATTTCATACATAGTCATTTGAGTTAATTTGCATCATTTTGTTTTGATTCACATTGATCATATATTGGGGAATCAGCGATCTAACTTGAATAACTACATTGTTAACTGAAATGAATGATATGAAGTCAGGACATAATTTAAAACTGTTAATGTTGATATTTTAGATGGTTTGGACTTGTCCAAAACAGTTTCTTTATAGCTGTTTAAGATTTAACATGATATTTATGGGCTTTTCCAACTCTTGAAATAATTAATAGCAACATTATATTATCAATTTGGTCATAGTTCTATTCTCAATATTGAGTGATTAAACAGTTCACAATGTTATTGGCAGTCCACTGATATAAGCCTGACCCTAGCCTATTATTCTGAGAGTTCTTTTATCTTACCCCCATTTCTATATATTCACCCAAGTTGCAGTGAATTTTGATAATATTTTAGATGGTGAATTTATAATGCAATCTAACTAATGATTTGAGATGCAGAAAGTATCTGATGGCAGATTAAGATGCAGACATAGTATATTAAAGATGACAGGTTTCTGCAGCTAACTCGACGGAGTCGAGTTTTCTCCCACCCGAGGAGAATGATGAGGACAAGAAATGACAATTTCCATATTTGATTAGTTGACTTTCTTTTGTTTTTTATTTTTGAAATTTGAATTTTCAAATTTGTAATTTCAAATTTGAAATTTGAAATTTCAATTTTGAATTTTGAATTTTGAATTTTGAAATTAGTTGAGTGATTTGAGGGATTGTTGTTTGTTTCTTTTTTTATTGCACGTTGTGTGCACGTAGTTTTTCTTTATAAATAAGGTTGTATGAGACTATTGGAAGGCAAGGAATTATTGAATAAAAAATTGCATTAGATAAAATCTGGTGTGAAGCCTTGGGTGTAAAACCTAGGCCTCGGGTGTGAAACCCTAGGTCGTTCCCTATGTCCTCTTCCTCCAGTCGCCAAGCATTCTCTCGTCTTCCCCACGTCAACAATCAGTCAAACCCTCCTCTTCCTTGCAACCACCAGATCCACACTCAGCTCACCCCTGATCTCCACCTTCGCACCACCAGCGCCATCATCTCCTCCTAAGCAGCCGCCCTACTCTCACCGTCACCGAGCCTCCTTTCATAGCAACTATCGTCTTCATGTACACCAACTATTTGGAAAAATTCCCCACCAGAGCAATACTACCACTACCACAGCCACTTACCACAAATCATCACATCGCTATCGTCCTATCGTCCTTACAGACGCCATCACTTTGGTTGCTGCTCAGAATCGCCGCCACCTTCGTCGTTCAGATTCATCGCTACGTCGTTATCAGTTCAACATCGTCGCACTCGTCGTCGTCAGATCTCCACCTCATCATCATCGTTCAGTTCACCATTATCGTTACCCCACCTCCAGAGGTCTCTAAGTCGAGTCTGTTCAGACCGACGAAGGTTTTGCTCTATTTATTTTTCTGTTTATCTCATCTGGTTAGTTAATTGCACGAGTATTTTATCTCTAAAGTATTATCATATATTCACTGCTTAGATTAGTTTTTGTGAGTTGAGAGTAACTGAACACGTGACTGTTAAAAAATTGATATTGATTGTGAAATTGATACAAAGATAATGAATATTGCGATTATATTGATCGAGATTGGAATTGTTCATGACTATTGAGGCAAATCTTGTTTAAATCCATCTGTCATGTTAACTGTTTAAATTAATTTCCTACCGAAGATCATGAATTTTGGTGAAACGGTGCGTTGTTTAAATTAAATCGCTGATTCTGATAGACCACATGTTTTGTTTCGCATCATTTACCCTCCTCTTTCTCATGCCAGCGAATGTTAACTCTTACGGTCAACATGTTAACTTTTATGGTTAACATATTAACTCTTACGGATAACATGTTAACTCTTACATATAACATATTAATTATTAATAGTTAACATGTTAACCGTAAGAGTTAACATGTTAACCGTAAGAGTTAACATGTTAACATGATAACCATGATCGCTGCCGGCCACTCGAAGTTCCTCGGGACGACACCGGCGGAGGAGCGGGGGAGGGCGCAGAGGGGGACCGGAGAAGGAGGATGAGGAAGGTGTAGGGGGGGTGTAGAAGGGAAGGGAGACCGAGCGGGGGAGGGAGCGGCGGTGCTTAGGAAGATGCTAGTGACGGAGCGGGGGAGGGAGCGGGGGCGGGACAAAGGGGAACGAAAGAGGAGGAGGGGTGTAGGGGAGGGGTAAAATCATGATTTTTGAAGAGGTTGCATTAGAACTTAGGGAGAGGGGCCTGGACATAATTTTTTCAAAAAAAAGGGGTTGTGACACATTGTTGAAAGTTGGGGGAGCTGGAGCACATTGAAAGTTAGATTTTGGGGTCCTAGAAGCAATTTTCCCTAAATATGTATATAACATAGAAAATAACCATAAATGCATGTATAACAATCTGAAACCTATAAAAACTTGTAATATTATGAACTGTTACACTCCTTTATACGAGATTTTATCTGCATACAAAGTTTCTAAATTAGCTATGAGCATCTATACAAGACCGATATAACTTTTGCAAGTGGTATCCTTAAAGGCATCTCTAGACCTTCATGCAATTTGAGGTTTGACAAGATCTTCACCACTCGACTAGGTAGCACGACCATGGTGTGATGTGCTCTCCCCTCTCTCTTGGAGCACCTGACGCATAAAATAGATGATAACACAGAGATCAATAATATTATGAAAGAGAACTAGTATCATAAAGATGTCTAATTTGTCCAATTTGTTGGTAGTTTAGAAGCATGAATAGTAAGCATGAATTTTTATTTTTTTTCTCCATACCAAGTGGCTATATTGGAGCCTAAAGGCATTGTTTCAGATGAACAAATTTTTTGAGCAAAGAATGACAGAACCAGAAAAAGAAATAAACATGAAACAATAATGCTAATTACCATATGATTAAAGTAAAAGAAATAAATGTGAAACAAGAATTTTAATTAACATATGATTGAAGTAAAATGTATTATATAGAAAAAAACTAACACTTTTTACAAGATAGCAGCCGTAGAGGACAAAACCTACAACTACTGCAGGGCATGGTAGACCAGTAATAAGATGACAGACAAAGCCAACATCATGTCAAATAAATCAGCCATATGTATATGGGAATTATGGCTGTGGGCTCAGAACTTTTTTAATATCATCATTGTTAGCCATCTAGTGCAATATCAACAGATATTGCAGGTTGCTAATCTCAGATAAATTGAAAAGCATCATAGTCTAATTTGAACACCCGTAAACAATATCAAAATAATCAAATCCAGCCAAACACAACCTGGCTCATAACATAACAAGATTGTGCATGAAAATCACATGTGTTGTTAAAAGGTACACATATAGTAAGGACATAACAGAACAAACATGATTATGAATGTAGATATATATGCCTGAACACAAACAACCCAGAATAAGTGTCTGCACACAAATCTCATGAACCAGCCAACAACACCACCAGCCAACAACAACATCAAGTACTAACCAGGAAATAACACCACCAACCAACAACAACATCAAGTACCAACCAACCAACAACATCAAGAAACAAGCAGGCTCACAACCAATCGACAACATCAATAGGAAACAACAACATCAAGTACCCACCAAGCAACAACACCACCAGCCAACAACAACACCAACCAGCCAACAACTTCAAGTACCAGGTAACAACACCACCAGCCAATAACAACATCAAGTACCAAGCAACACCACCACCAGCCAACAACAACATCAAGTACCAACCAGCCAACAACATCAAGAAACAAACAGGCTCACAACCAGCCAACAACACCAACAAGCAACAACAACATCAAGTACCCACCAGGTAATAACACCACCAGCCAACAACAACTTCAAGTATCAGGCAACAACACCACCAGCCAACAACAATATTTAAAGGCAATATATGCCAAAAAACAAAGCACAAAATATACAGAAACCTAGCATATGCACACTAAACTGAACACAAACAGAAGATATGCTCACAAAGCTAACCGAAAATAGCATATGCACACAACAACATCAAGTACCAATGAACAACATCAAGTAAACAGCAGGTGGCTACTGATTTTTGCCGAGGGCTCAGAATTTGCTTAATATCATCATTGTTAGCCATCCAATATAATATTAATAGATATTACAGGTTGCTAATCTTAGATATTATGACAATCATCATAGCCTAAAATTCTAAAAGTCGCCAATGTAAACTCGTTTCATGAAAACTTACTTCACAAAATACCCAGAGCAATAGCCATCCAGTATAATATGTGCACATTGTAGGTTGCTTGCGTCTGAGTAAATTGTATGGTAACTTATAAATATCCTGCAGTCACAAGTTTAATTTAAAGGTTAGTACACCACAATATTCACACTACGAAAGGAATATTACAAAATGTAAGCAAATAACTATTTACTACAATATAAATATAATATTAGCTATTGCCATATTGTTCGACAACCACAAAAATTAACATAATCTCATAAAAGTAGTGTCTCTAAACCAAACAATATTAGTCTTCAACCATAATTAAAAAAGTTTTCAAACATAAATGTACTTAAGTGATAATCATAAAATACCACGAACACTTATAAGGTATAGGCCTTCAATCCTCTTTGTTGAGAAATGACTCAATCATCTCCTTCTGACCAACCAAAAATATGTCCATAAATAGTCTTGATTCATGCTTATTCATAAAGAGGTGACGATAGTATCTATCTAACTTGGCAATGTCAAAGTCATGTGAATGAGCATATAACACCGTAGATAACTTCTCGGTCGAATGTATATTTATACACTTTATGTTGGTGCTAATACATCTATCTTATCCATCATTTTTAGCATGATCTCACTATCTAGGCTAGTCTTACAAGCCTTTACCTTAGCGGAGGATGACTTAACCTTAGAACTTGATGTGTTGAGTGCTTTCTTAGGAGAAGTGTCCTCATCATCTAAAATGTGTACTTAAGTAGATTGGGGAGAATGCGTTGGTGAGTTCGCCTCATCTCCAAGATTTATGGTCTCACTACGCTAAATTTTTTTCAAGCATCACTAGCAAATTATTCTGTATCTTGATCATCCCCGATGATAAGGGCGAGATCATCATTATGCCTCACGGGTTTATTGACATATTATCTAAGCTTAGCATTCTTAAAGCTCTTGTCCTGAAAAAAGTATATTTTAATTAATTCAATAATAAAACAAAAGAAATGAAAAATAAATCTAATTTTTAACCATAGTTTATTTACCTCAATCCATCTATCCAAACATTCAGGATCCATGATGACAATCTTCGTATATCATCCCATCCGGCACCACTAAGATTACGACAAGTTTCCATATCACGAAATCTTGTTCGTGGAGTTTTTATGCGGTGCATGACATTATCCCACTTAAAAACTGTGTTAAACATCTCATTAATGGGTTAAGAAGCCATATGAAAAGCGGTTCTCTTAAAGCTTTTGTCGGGTTTGTAACACTTTCTTACTAAGTCGGCAAGAAAAGGAATGAGCTCATCATCATAATGGGAATCCCAGAATAAATGTTTGGTCCCTTGAGAACCACCAGCTTTAGCATTATTTTTGGGTGTGGTGTTTGTCCTCTTCTTCTTTGGATTTGGTGATGTTTCTATCCCTTCTTCTACGAGGTCCTGTTTGGAACCTGAATCGGGAGTTGAACCATTACTACTAGTGGGAGAAATCTGCACCCCACTAAGATTAGGACTGTAAAATTATGGAGGCAAAGTTGGATTATTCAGCATGTTCGTATATGACCCAAGATGATGGTGCATTAGAAAGTAGCTGCTATCATGGAATTGCATATTCGGGTATGCTTGAGGTGGTTGTACAAAGTACGACTGCTGTAATGGAAAATACCCACCATCGCCGTGATGCACAAACTGAGGGGGTTAAGGTGATTGGGAGGGTGATGGAACTACCCCCTTACCTTTTTGATTATCTCTCCCGCTCAATGATGTATTATCAGCCATTACTAATTAAATAGATAAAGTCAGTTAACTGAAAGAATAGCGACATGAATTCATGAATTTAAAGCAGAACGTAAATACTGCAAATAGAGTTATTGAGTACATATATGAGCATAAATAGAACAAAAATAAAAATCAAGTCTCTGTGGTTACACCATGATTATACTTATCACAGTAGTCCACCCAAATCGCCCAAGCAATGTGATAAGTATAATCATGGTGTAACCACAGAGACTTGATTTTTATTTTTGTTCTATTTATGCTCATATATGTACTCAATAACTCTATTTACAGTATTTACGTTCTGCTTTAAATTCATGAATTCATGTCGCTGTGGTTCCACTCATTTCTTGATTCAGTTTGTTCTCTTTGGGTTCGATTTTGAGTAAAATCAACTAAATTAGTATCATTGTCGAAGGCCACCTCACCATCAATGTCTTCATTAAATTGATCATCGTTGAGTAGTTCATCACTTGGATCCACAGTTGGAATGAAATTATGGAGTACCGTGCATGCCAATACGATATCTACTTATATAGAAAAAGGATAATGCAGCTTAGCATATAAAATCTTAAAACGATTCTTCAATGTGCCAAACGCAGATTCAATCTTAGACCTTAATGAAGAATATCTTAGATTGAATAATTCCCTTCTATTCTTTGGTATTTTACCCAAATGTTCTTTTAAATGATATCGAACACTTGGTATGGAGAGATAAAACCTGGCATGGTTGGGTACCCAACATAACACGGATAGTATTTGCCTACAATTTTATTAAGAAAATTGTTAAGTCAAGTTTGAATATTAAACTTATAAAATTTTAAGTTAAGTCTTTATTTAATTAATATCATAGTCTCTCAATCCATGTGGTTGTGGTTTAGACAATGCATCTTGAAGAATCCTATAATCATTTGCAGACCCCTCCCAACCTGCTAGAACATATGTGAACAACTTGTTTGGGGTGCAAGCTGCAAGTACATTCTGTGTAACACCTTTGCGGCCTCGAAATCGTGTAACAAGATTAATGAGAAGCATTGCATCAACATGAGTCCATCTATCATTCAAATGCAATCCTATAATACATGTATCACGCATCTAAATTAAAATTTACTTACATTGATTATATATTTAAATATGCTTAAAGTGTAGATATACCTTGAAATAAGGGTAGTATAGCGGGTTGTTATCGATCTCTTGGAAAATATCATTGGGAGCTTGTCTCATGTATCGTCCACGCAGGCAAATAATTGCTTGTAATCCCTTGTTATCTCTACTAATTGTCTCCCCTGATCTTATAAAATGAGATCTGACAATGCGATTTTTAGATTTATGACGCAGAATTTTCAGTGTCATGATAAGTTATTCTTCCACCGTTACATTCCTTGAGTCTTTTAGCAGGCTATTGTTCCTCATTATACTTGCTAGTTTAATAAAAACATCAATCCATATTCTAATATAATTTACGCAACTATCACTAAAACTATTATAAATTCGCTCTATGTACTCAATTCTAGCTCTCTCTTGTCTTTTTTTTCTTACTTGGACCACTACGAATTGATTTTCGTCTAGCTTGTATTCTCCTTATGACAATAATTATTATAAATAAAATGGATAGAGTAGTACCTTGTACCATATTAACGACACTTTGTTCATCAAAACAATCACCATCATTATCCATCTACGATGCAAAAAATTATTATCTAGTTAGAAACTAAGTCGAATTCTAACAAATGCAGAACGAAATATAAATTATAAAATACTAACATGGATTACTATAATATCTAAACAACAAATATTATAGTGACATAACTAGCATTTAAAAATCTCAAATATATAAACTTTTAGGACCTAAATTGAAAAAACTAATTAACAACATGCTACAGTAACATTTTCATACTATCTAATAATCATATAATTAAAAAACAAAAAAAATTGATCTTTTTGTCCTCAGGTGAAAGTTCCATGCAAAAATTTAGTTTCTTAGCTATAAAATCCACTTTTTCATTCTAAGTTTCTCACTTCTGTCAATATGGTATCTCATTTTTTCAAGATTTGTATAGAACATCAAGTTTCTTGATGAATATTCTATCCTGAAGCTTTGATAATTTGTTAAATGGTACCAGCGTAGTTAATTTTCCATGATTGTGATTACTATACAAGAGCTATAGTTGAAAAAATAGATTAAAGGATGAATGACAAAGGTAGCAGATTAAAAAAATTCATTAGTATGTGTTAATGTTTAGAGACACTTTATAAGAAGTTAGAACTATCAGCATGTACAATAGTTATGTTTAGAGAAACATTATAATTTAATCCAAAACTCATATTGGGAATTAGCATAAACTAATTTTAAAAACTAATTCTAAATTAACAAACGTTAAATTTGTAACCATTATTGGGACAATTAACAAACGTTAAATTTGTAACCATTATTGGGACAAAACTTATTCTAAAATTACAAGTTTATAGGAAATTTCAGTCATCCATTATTGGGACAAAACTTATTCTAAAATTACAAGTTTATAGGAAATTTCAGTCATAAATAATCAAAGTGAACCATTACTCATATTTTAAAAAAAACATCAATCATAACTTCTTTCAAAGTAATGCTTCAACCCACAAGCAGTAAAATTATAATATTTATCAGCCATAAAAGGTGAATTTCACAAATAAATAATTAAATAAGAACTACAAATATTTCACACCAAACCAAGGTGGAAAATAAACTAATTTTCAACCCCTCTAATTTTGTGTGTGAAAAAACCGACAACCATAAAAGAATTTTTCTCAAAATCCTAAATATTACTCTGGGTGAAAACAATATTTTAGCAGATCTCAAAATTGGCATAAACTAATTTTCTCTAACATGTTCAGATCTGCTAAATCAATTTTCACACAAAACCAACTTTTTTAAGAACAAGTGTATGTTGGAAAAAAAATTACAATAAAGAGAATGAAAGAAACTTGACTTGTATTTCTTCGATCCTGGTTACAATTTAATTACAAAAGAGAGGAGAACGAATTTGGTTCTCCCCTTTGTTTAAAAGTGGGTTCTTCTTGGTAGCGATGGAGTGCCTCCTTCGATTGTTCGCGTCGAATTTGCTCTCCGTTGACGATCCGACCGTCTTATCTCGTGGGAACGATGAACTTCTGTGGAAAGTTTGATGGGTAACTCTTAACGAGTTTAAGAACTCTGAACGAGTTAGAACTCTGTGACGAGAGTTGTTAGAACCGAAAATTCGGTTAATGACCAAGCAGATCTTCTGTTGTTAAAGAATACTCTTAGATTTGATCTTCTGAATTTGATTCAAATCTTCTATCTCCAAGGAATTCACCTCTCCTGCCTCTCTGTGCGGTTAAGATCCTGAAGAATCCTCTCTGTTGCTACCTCTCCGTTCCAAAAAGCCAGCCTTTAACTCAGTTGAGTTTGTTGAGATTTTATAGGTGGATCAGAGGTTGTAACTACCCTCTAAATCCGCTTCTAAGTGGGCATGATTTCCTTAGATCGTGGGAAAAACAGTTCTGAAACCATTCGACTCATGTTTGAACGAGTCAAACGCCGAATCTAGCGTTCAGGACCCTAACTTCGTGTCTTAGAATTGAGACGTGAGGTTGGGTGTTGACTGAACATCCAGAACGCGAGGGTCGCTCGCGTTTTGCTTGTTGCAGCTTGGAAACGTGGGGGTCGCCTGCATTTCCAGAATTGTAATGCGGGGATGACTTCCGCATTTTAGAAGGGGTTAGTTGATCTGTAACCTCTTCTACAGAACGTTGCAAGGACCGTTGTTCAGTAATCCTAGCTTTAGCTGTTGTAGAGTGTGAAAATCGTCAGATTGTAACTTTCACCGTAGATTGTGAAGATTGCTGAATAGAGTTTTCATCAGTTGTCGGAAGTGTCGTTGAATTGTAACTCTTCTCGATCTATGTGAAAAGTCCTCCATTTGCAGCTTTCGTTTGTTGACATGAAAGCTATCTGATTGTAGCTTTCATTGTTGGAACTTGATGGGGATCAATTATCCATTGTGATTTTTAGACGAATATTTGCCCACAGCTCTCTACCAAGCAACTCATCAACTAAGTCCAACCTTTTATTTCTGAAATCATTATACTTCTCATCAGCATCTCTAATAGTTGCTAATATAATATTAGTCATGTTGTTGTCGCAGCCATCAAGATCAATCATCTCAAATAGGAGGCCGTGTTTGTTGCGATTGTAGAGTTACGGATGCAGTGATTAGAAAGTTGTATGATTGTAACTTCCATTGTTGGGGCTTGATAGGGATCAGCTATCCATTGTGATTTTTAGACAGCCTACAGAACCCCCTCCAAAGTTTTCGAAAGTTCGTGATTGACTGGGATGAATTTTTGGAATACTTTGGATCCCAAAATTTAGTGGATTGATTGTTCACTCCGTCTGATCGAGCCAGATGATTTCAATGTTGTTGATTGTAATCTATCTGTACTCCTCCAATAGAATCCCCAGCGGAGTCGTTTGTTTCTTCTCGGCTCTGGTCACCTTGATGATCGCTGTTAGCTCTTCTTTTATTTATCTGGGGCTGTGTCGTAGCCTTGGTAGTCGAGGAGCTGCTATTATAATGGTCCAAATGCATAGATAACTTCTGCATTTGAGGATTGGAACGCGTGGATGAGCCCTGCGTTTAAGAATTTGAACGCGTGGTTGAGCCTCGCGTTTGGAATCTTAACCAACTCGATCGCTGAGATCGAGTTCGGACGGGATTTTGGCCTAGAATCTCGTTCCGATTTGACAGCTCATAGCGGTCTATAAATAGACCGCTGGGGGTCAAATCAGAGTCATTCGACTCTTCTTGAAACTTTAACGAAAATTTCCGTTTTCATTTCCAGCGAGAACTGCTCATCTTCTCTTTCAACTGAGATCCATGGCACCCAAGAAGCCTGTTCCTCGTCCCTCCAAGTCCGACGTCGCCGCAGCTCAGGGGTCGGCGTTGTCTGCGTCGGCTGATGGCGCTACTGCTCAGGCAAACGTAGCGCCCCAACTTCCTTTGATCGGCGGTGAGTACGGCCTCCGTGGTGCTACTGCTCAGGCAAACGTAGCGCCCCAACTTCCTTTGATCGGCGGTGAGTACGGCCTCCGTGGTCATTAAACTTGCTTTGGCAAGTTCTGATCTTTGGATCAATGAGGAAACTCATTTCAATAATGCGGGGCTGGACTCCGTCGTTTAGTATTTTTGACGAGGGGTTCGACCTCCGCGAGGTTCGACCTACGCGTCTGAACTTTTTGACGCGAGGTTCGACCTACGCGTCTGAGATTTTTTTTTTTGACGCGAGGTTCGATCTACGCGTCTGAGATTTTCATCGCGAGGTTCGACCTCCGTGTCTAAAATTTGCCTTTGCGTTGTCTAACTTTTTCTTTATTTTGCAGTGCATCATACCAGCGAGCCTCTCCCTTTTCGCCACTATTTTGGGCATGAAGGTGGTGTAGATCTGAATATGACCTTCAACCTGCGCCAAGAACTCCTAGTTTTCTAAATTAAGGAGAAGAGTCGCGTAGAACTAATCACCCAAGCTTCTCCTGAGACCCTTAGGATATTGGTTACGGACGATCGACTTGTAAACCTGAGCCGTAAGCCAATAGTCAAACCTGGATTCCTCTTCGGGGATTTTGTTGACTTTGAGGCAGGCGCTGCTTATGATGGGGACTACAAGTGGCTACGGAAAGTTGGGGACCATAACCTTTTCTTGCCTAATATGGAGAGGATGTTCCCCATATCCTCCTTTCAGTGCGCTTCCATCCCAAGGCATATGGATTGGCCCCTGATTAAAGATCAGGATGGAGTTGTTCTCGAAACCCTGACTTTTCAAGGGGTCCGCACAGTTGGTTACAACAGACTGGTGACAGCTTTACGGCCAGGCTTGTTTGCTAAAGAATATCCTATCGGTGAAGTGGCCAGTCCGGTGAATACCTTTGTCAAGAAGTTTATGGCAAAGAAAGGAGAGTTTCCCGCGTAAGGATTTAGAACTCCTGGCTGGGTTCATTCTCCAGTGACAGGGTGGTGGACCCGGATGACTAAGTTTGTTTTGGAGGAGTTGGAAGTACCTCTTGCTCGAGTTGGCTTGCAGATTCCTGTACGGGCTACTAAGTTCGGGATTATCCAGAGCTATTTTTATTTCTTCTCCATATTAGAGAAGTATAATCCTGAGACTTGTACTTTCTTCACCCCTGTGGGGGAGTTAGGCTTCGCTCTTCACGAGATGCATGAAGTCTCGGGTCTTCTTCTTGGGGATTTACCGTACGAAGAATTTGTTCCGGGATCAGCGGAACTTAAAATTTTAAAGAAGACCAGCCCCGAAATTTATTCCACCCTTTGGGAAGTCATGTGTCACTTCCACATTTGTATGCAGCAGATGGGGGCTCGAGTAAGCGGCATTAAACAAGTGTCTTAGGTGGAATATTTATTCCAGAACTTGACCAATAAGGGAGCCTCAGTGACCAGATTATCTGCAAGCACTTTGGAGGAGGTCCAGACCCGAATCGACGATGCTACCTCCCACTACACCAACGAGGCCAAGGAAGATGTTTTCCCGGCTCATACAGAATTTGAAAGCTTCCACTACCAAGCTTTGATTCCTATTTCTGACACGGCGCTGTTGGCTGGATTCTTAGTACTGTGGCTCAAGCGGTGCGTCGTTCCTACCAGGCTGATTGATGCTCTTGCTGTTGAGGTGATCTACCCTGCTATTCTCTTGGCGCATGGGAGGCCTGTGAGCCTCCTTACTGCTATGGTGAGTTGCTTGCATAATGGGCTACGTGAGTTGGCTCTAGATTTCACTGATGTTACAGAGGTTAAGTCTGGGGGTAACAAGGCTTTCAAAACTCCTAACCCTAGGGTGACATTGCCTTATACCTATTTAATGGCTTGATATGTATGATATGTACTTCACTGCCCTCCCCTAATGAGTGCAGTCTCTCCCCCAGGAGACTCATTTACCCCGTTTGTGCAACGACTAGAATTTGCAAAATGGGAGGGAGGTTATATGGTTAGGATTCGCCAAATCTTGTCGCGACACACTCATTACCATATCTTCCGTTGTTTCCCTGATTTTAAAGGCGGCGTCTATGGAGTAGAGTATCAGGACGTGGTGGGTCCTAACGGATTCACCCAGCTGAGTGGGGGTGTTTTCCATTAGCTTCTCTCTATCAGGCCAGGCTATCTGATCTTCAAGCAGGGTGATAAATGTTTCCTCGAACCTTACTAACCCTATAGGTTTGCCCACCAATTTAGGTATGATCAGTTGTACGTTGGGAACCCTCGACCTCAGCTCTCAGTTGTGAGCAACTTATATGAAGGGGCTAGGGCTTGGTACTATTCTATGGCAGGTTGTACCAGAGCAATCTTCAGGCTTCCCCACAAAACACCCAACTCCTACACTTCCATGAGCTTCTGCAACTGGTATTTTGCCGCTTCCCGGACTCCTAATTACAACTTGAATACGTCTTGCCTAAAAGACATCAGGCATATGTATGCTTCGAGAAGGGGGTCAAAGACATCCTGCCTGAGAGGGATCGATGAATTTCTATCCATTGAGGACCCTTCTGCCGAACCAGGAGAAGAACAAGCAGCCGAACCTGCTCCAGCAGAGGAACCCCGGGTGGTAGATTCTTCCCCAACAAGGGTAGCTGGGAAGAGAAAACTTTCAGCGGATGAAACTGGTCAATATGATAAGCAGACTCGATGGAAACTGATAGTTGGGTCTCCTCCTCCTAAAGGCCAATAGAAACCAAAATTGATGGCTGACACTATCAGAGCTACTAAAGATGAAGAACAACATGAATCTTCAGTTGCAATCCTGCCACATAGAACCGGGCTCCGTTCTCATGGCCCGACCTTATCAAGTGAAGCTTGTTCTCACCATCCCTCCGATGATGAAGAGAATGAATTGATGGCCACAGATGTAGAATCTGCTCTGGCAACAGACTCTCCTAGGGCTCCAGTGTTAGAATCCCAGGGCCATGAAGAGAATCCATCCCCTCCTCCTTCAGCACTAATGTCACAAGCTGGCGGTTTAAGTCCTAGTCCGACGACGGGACTTATGACTAAACCAGCTGTTGGCACAAATCTTCCTGAACCTTCAGCTACCCGGGATGATGAGGAGCGAATTGATTATGAAGGCTCCTTGATTGGTGATGCAGCTGATGAAGATAGAGGTGATGAGGATGCTGAAATTAGCAATGTGCCAGGTGACGGTGAAGATGATGATGGACATGATTCCATGGATGACATCACTACATTCGATGATGCTCCCAAGGCTCCATCTTATAAAGCATCTGGTTATACTCCTTTTTATCTCATCGGTAAGCCGGGTTTTTTTTCAAATTCTTCCACATGCTTTTTCCGCATTCCGACCTTTTTTTTCGTACAGGTTCACCTCCTCCAGGGACTACTACTGCTCCTCCTTCTTCAGAACAACAGGTCGCGCAGGTGCCAACTCCTTTACAAGAGCAACACTTACCAGGCTCACCTGTGGCAACTGCTTCAACTGCAGCATTACCTGGGGCTATTACCGTGACTTCTCCTCCGAAACAACAGCTCGTGCAGGTGTCAGCTCCTGCGCAAGAGCAGCCTCTGCCTGCCTCATCCACTGTAGCTACTTCGCCTACCGCATTGCTGAAGATCTCGCTTACTCCAATAGAGGCACGGCCAAGAACATCTCAGGCGAGGGCAATGATGGCTTTGACCTCAAGCCCATCACAATTGAATATTTCTACTGCTTCTGCAGCTTCGGCGCCCGGATCCCCTGTACCAATTTCAATGGCTAGGGGAGTATCCCCGAGTGTCACTTCGAGTCTTGCGGGCGCACGTGAGTTCCTTCAAATTTCCTTAGTGTATTTGAATAGCCTTGCGAAGAAGGTGATTGAATATGTGGTGAGTGGTCAGGGAACTTTTAATTCCTTCCGACCTCTTCTGGAGGCAGGCTTAAACGGAGTCAGAAGTGTGGGGAATACTCCGTGGTTCGAGCGATGTTCAGAGATTATCCTTCGTTTGGAAGAACAATTACAGCATTTTGAAGCCTTGGGTCACAGAGAGCTTCAGCCACAAATTATGTTCACTTTAGCTGGTCTTCAAGTTGTAGAAGTAGCTCGCAGGGAGGCGATAGAGCGGGACTTAGCTACAAGAGAGCGTCAAATCACGGAGCTTCGCGAGCATAATATTCGGAAGCGAGAAGAGTTAGAACGCTCGACTACTTCTATGAATTCGCTTCGTGATAGACTTGTTGAAGCTGAGGCTGAAGTCCTGCGATTAAAGGCTGAACTCTCCCGTGAAGAAAATGTTGTTAATATCCTTAGCACCCAAAATGCTACTGGCGCTTTGGAATATCACACGCAGGATCAAGCCTTGGAACAAGCCAGGAATGAAGCAGCGGCTATCATCATACCCAATGAAGAAGAACTCTGGGCAAAGGCTGAAGCCATGGTGCGAGCCACTCACGAGGAGGAGCTAACTGAAGTTAGGACCCAACTTATTTCTTTTGATTTGATGCGCGAGTGAATTTTGCACTTGTAATGTTCTTTTGATAAGAACAAGTTTGTCTTGTATCACTTTCTTTTGGCTCTTGAATAAAAAGTGATATTGGTCCCACACTGTTTCTTGCATTTGTCATGTTCTGATTTTAAGTAACAAATAACGAGAAACGCCTGAGGTGTATCCTACAATAGCTCTGACTTAGAAAATTCTCTTTACTATCGTCTAGGATAATTTTAGAAAATTCCAAACTTTTGGGGATAAATGTTTGATTATTCTCCCAGAACAGAGCTAAAGAGTAGAATTATTCTTGTGTTATTTTGGCTTTAAACACTGAAAGAAATCTATGAGCGCCAGAGGTGTAATTTTAACTTAGCGTGAAAAATATTGCGATCATGACAATTTTGAGGGCCTATCGTTCCATTGGGAGAATCGATAAGTTGATTTTGTCAGAGGTGTAATTTTAGCGTGACAGGAGAGAGATATTGTGATCGGAGCAATTTTGAGGACTTATCGTTCCATTGGGAGAATCGATAAGTTGATTTTGTCAGAGATGTAATTTTAACGTGACAGGAGAGAGATATTACGATCGAAGCAATTTTGAGGACTTATCGTTCCATTGGGAGAATCGATAAGTTGATTTTGTCAGAGGTGTGATTTTTAACGTGATAGGAGAGAGATATTGCGATCGGAGCAATTTTGAGGACTTATCGTTCCATTGGAAGTATCGATAAGTTGATTTTGTCAGAGGTGTGATTTTTAACGTGACAGGAGAGAGATATTGCGATCGGAGCAATTTTGAGGACTTATCGTTCCATTGGGAGAATCGATAAGTTGATTTTGTCAGAGGTGTGATTTTAAAGTGACATCTGTGGGGAAAGAATATTGTTGCGTCTCACTGGGGAGAACTGCTAAGTGTTTTATCATCAGGACGATGAATTATATCCCTTGTGATTTGAACAAGATTCGGGGAATTTTATCATTCCACTGAAAAGAATTAGGTCAATTGGTTGTTTGATATTCTGCTGAAGAGAATCGACCAATTAACCGGGATTTGGATGATTTTGGAGATTTATCGATCTATTGATGAGAATCGATAAATGGACCTTAACAAAGGAATTGTAGTCATATTGGTCATGATGATAACTAAATTCAATCTCTGTGGGGTGATGATCATCTGAGGTGTAGTACTAACCCGATAAGTATTTAGATTATGTCAAGGAAATACCGAGTTTTAAAAGCACTCTGTTGAAAGAATCCATGAATTTAGGGGATAAGTATCAAGGGTAGATTCTTCATATGGAAAAATTGCAACGCTAAGGTGACTCTTGTGTTTGAGGTACTTAAACGTGAGGTTAAGAACCTTCATAACGCTGGTCTGAGCCTAGCGTTTGAACGCGGGTGTGAACTTCGCGTTGAGATTAAAGTCTTAACTGACTTTATCTAAAAACGCGAAAGATTGCGTTTTAAAAGATAAAATGATTAGGATTCTCCTAGAATCTCGTGCCATCTTAACAGCTTGACGGCTGTTATAAATAGACCTGAGTGGTCATGTCAAGAGTCATTTGACTCTTTCCATTTTTGGCTATTTCTAAGAACGAGAACTCTCATTTGATTTTGACGAGATCTCCGACGAACTCCGTCTCCTTTGAACAACGACGCTTCCTCCGACCGATTATGTCGATGGCGCCGCGAAGAGTTGGTTCTAGCTCTAAGAAAGTCGCTGGAGCGACTTTTGAAACATCGTCGGTTGAGGACGCCGGCGGTGTTCTTGTTCCTATGGGAACATCGTCGTCACCGTCGTCATCACGGGGGCCTCCCTGTCGTGGTAAGTGATGACCAAAACAACTTGCCTTGGCAAGTTCTTTGAAACCCTATATGATTTCTTGATAACGAGGAAGATGATTCGTTTCTGTTTAATGAAAACGCGGAGTTGGGACTCCATATGGGTCTTGACTCTCGCGATTAAGTTTTTCAACATGAGGTTGACTCTCGCGTTTGAGTTTTTCAACAAGAGGTTCGACTCTCGCGTTTGAGTTTTCTGACATGATGTTGGCCTTTTGTGTTTCGGATTCTGTATTTATGTCAACAACTTAGCTGCTAATTTCTGCTTTTGATTGTGCAGTGCTTCTTCCAAATGTGCCGTTTTCACAAGAGCATCATTTTGGGTATATCGGCGGACCTGACGTGAATGAAATCTTCAGTCTCCAGAACAGAATTCCGCTGTGTACTTTCTCTGACTCGGAGAGGACAGACATGATTAAGTTCCCGCGATGTTCTACTCTCAGGATTCTAATCACTGACTTAGACATGGAGACCCCTACCGGTCATGCCCAGTTCCCCAAATCAGCGTTCATATTCGGAGATCGTATACCGTTCGACGATCACCTAATACATGCAGAAGATTCAAAGCTGCTGTGGAGAGTTGATAATCGCTTCTTCTTCCTCCTAAACATGAAGAGGATGTATCCGCTTTCCTACTTCTTGAATGTGAGCTGTCGCCGGGGTTTGACTTTTGACATAGTCAAGGAGAAAGAGAATGTGTCACTTGGATTTGGTCGACGATCTCGTACACAAATCGGGAGACAACTCAAGGGGTTGAGACCCGGCTTATTTGAGAAGAAGGATCTCGTTCCAGAGGTGCCGCGTCCAGCGAATATCTTCATTCGCCAATTCATTGCAGCTCATGGTGAATTTTCTACCCAGACGCTCAGATCTCCAGGATGGGTTTGTTCTGGGGAAGGAGGTTGGTGGACCCATATGGTTGACTTTGTTCTTAAGGAGCTTAAGGAACCACGAGCTCAATCGGGTCTCGCAGTTCCCGTGTTAGCTACTCACCGGGGGGTTGTGCAGAATTATCACAATTTCTTCGCTATGTTGGAGAAATATAACCCGAACAGCTGTACATTCTTCACACCTATAGGGGAGTTAGGTTTTTCTCTCCATGAGATGCAAGCAGTCTCGGGGCTGCCATTTGGTAAAATGCCCTACGAAGAATTCATCCCTACCACAGAGGAGCTTTGCATGTTAAGGGCGGCGCATCCAGAAGTTCATGCTACTTTCTGGGAGTTAATGTGTCACTTCCATATATGTGCTTAAGTCTTTGGGATGCGTGGAGGGGGCATTATGCATACCACGTGGGCGGAATACCTCTTCCAGAACTTAAACCGGAAGGACGTAGCCGTATCTCGCATGGCAGCCATTTCTCCTAAAGGCGCCAAAACTCGAATTAGGGCTTCCAATGCTACCTTCAAGACAGAACATGTAGAGGATGATTTTGAGGCTGGTGTTGAATTCGAAAGTTTCCACCACCAAGCCACAGTTCCTATTTCTGACACGACTCTTCTCGCGGGCTTTTTCATGATTTGGCTGAAGCGGTGCGTAGTACCGTCGAAACCAGTTGAGGCAATACTAGCTGAGGTTGTGTATCCAGCTGTTTTACTAGCACATGGGAGACCTGTGAGTCTCCTCACTTCTATGGTAGGTTGCATACAAAACGGCCTAAGGATGTTAACCTCAGAACTTCTCGACGCTTCAGGAATTAAAGCTACTAAGAAGAAAGCTGGGAAAGCTCCTTAACCACGTATACCAATGCCGTATACGTATTTAGTGGCCTGGTTCGTGTTGCATTGCCCTTCGTTGATGACGGGGGTATATGAGGGTGATGACGCTTATATTCCCTTTGTACAGAGATTGGAGTTGGCCACGTGGACTAATTCCTACATAGTTAGGGCTCGACAGCTTCTGTCTTGGGAAAGCAATTACCGGATTTTCTGTTGTGCTCCTAATTTTGACGGAGCTGACGTGGAGAATGCTCGCTTCATGGACTTGCTTTTTGAGGGATCATCTTCTTTGGAAGAGGGCACATTTAGATGGCTTCTTATGATCAGGTTGGGCTATCTGGTCTATCGCTTGCGGGAGAAGTGCATCATCGAGCCTTACACGCCTTCTAGATTTGCTAGACAGTTTGGATATGACCAGCTTTACGTTGGCAATCCCAACCTGGTGTTGGCTCAAATTGGGAATTTATATGAGGGGGCCCGCGCATGGTTTTTCTTCTCCGCTGGGGGGACCCACGCGCACTTTACTTTACCCAATTCACCGCCTGGCTGCTCCACTGTTGTCGATTTTCGCAACTGGTATGATGAAGCTTCTCAAATCCCTGGATATGATATTTACACTTCTTGTATAAATAAGATTCGAGAATTGTATCGTTTGAAGAGCAGTTCTACAAAAACTCGTCTACCAGGGATAGAAGAATATTTATCTTGTGAATAGGAAGCGACCGGAGTCGTTGAAGCCCCTAGGGATTCACCCACCATAGAACCTTCTGAGGAAGAGGTCCCTATAGGGATTGAAGAGGGAACACCAATTGCTGATTCCCCCAAAGACAAGGTGACTGAAGAGATTCCTGCAGAAGTGTCTGTTCCTGAACCTCGTTCTTTAAGATTAGGTAAGAAGGCACTTTCTGCTGCTGAGGAAAGCGAGTACGACAGGAGAATTCGTAAACGAATACCTGTCATGGCCAAAAATTCCAAAAGGGCCAAGTTAATGGAGGATGCCATAAGGTCGGCGCGTGCTGCCTCTCCTGAGAACAGAGGGGATACTATGCTTCAAGCTGCTCCTCCCGGTCTTGAGATGACAACAGGCGGCCAGGGGTCGGCCACCCTAGGCTCATTGTCAAATATGTCCGAAAAATTATCTTCTGAAGCTGATCATCGCCCCACTCGCACTGATTATGCGAATTGCTTTATTTATCCGACTGCTCCACCCCCAAGCTCGGAAACTTTGAGGAAGTTTATCGAACAATTAGAGCATTGGATGCAAATGACTATCGACGTCGTTAGCCTCGGGGACGTGAGTTTCAAGGTTTTTGAACCCCATCTGCTAGAGTGTCTCGCCAAGATTAGGAACCAGGGGAATGCATTATGGATTGACAATTGTCGTTAGAGCATTGTTATTCTGGAATATGAATTGGAACTCCTTTTAATGCTATAACGCGATGACATAGAACCAAAAGTGGATCGGGCTCTTTCTCAGGCCAGAGCTTTGAAAGCACAACACCAAGAGGCTCTTCAGAAGGGTCTGTCTAAAACAGAATCTCGTATTGCCCGCCTGCGTGGGGAGCATCTCCAAGTACAAGTGGACCTGGGCAGTTTTGCTACAGGTATCCGAGATACTGCAGCAGAGCTTACCCGTGCTGGTGTTGAGCTACCTCTGATAAATGCTCAGTTAGCTGACGATATGGAAGTTACAAAAGGGTTAGCTGCTTACTATGACGGGCTTTTCAAAGGCTATTGCGATGAACTTATTGTTGCCGACAAGATTAGGCGAGAGATTGCATAAGCAGCACCAAATGAAGAGGAGCTCAAGAGCAAGATAACAGAGGAAGTCAAAAAGGCTCGTGAGGAGAAAATATTGGCTTTGAAGTCTAAGCTCAAGTCCTTTAGGCTGATGGGCCCCAACGCCTAGGATTTGCATTGCTTTGTAGCAAGGGAATAAGTTTGTATCATTTTCATTTCGATTGTCTTTATTTTGTATTCAAATTAACAATATTGAATGAAAATGATATCATTTTGCCTTTCATCATCTTTTTTGTTGAAATCTAGTTCAGGACAATGAAAAGTAATGCAAATGTTGTAGTGTTAACTTAGCATGAAAACGAAATTCTCTTTATTATTACTTAGAATATTTCTAGAAAATTTCAATCCGTCAGAGGTGTAATGTTAACATGACGACATACAAGATAGGAAAATAAAAATTTATTCCCGATATACACTATGAATTGGCAACCCCCAGCCTGACTTGGCTGGAGTTTAGGGGGCTGCATGATTTATGGAAAATATCTTTTAAGAAATTTCCCGTTAATAGGCATCATGAGCTTGTCTCCTTTTTTATCAATGAGGCGATAAGCTCCATTCGAATAGACTGATTCTATTACGAAGGGCCCTTTCCATTTGGGATTGAACTTCCCTTTGGTTTTGTGTGTCATCACCATGGGTCGCCTGTTGGCCAAAACTAGATCGCCTTTCTTAAAAATCCGTTCTTTAACCTTTTTGTTGTAGGCTTTAGAAATACGGGCTTGATATAATTCGATCTGTTGCTGAGCTTGAAGTCGTTTGTCATCTAAGGCTTCAAGTTCTTGCAGACGTCGTTGATGTTTTTCTTCTTCTGTTAGTCCAGTTGTAACTGCGACTCTCAGGGAAGAGATTTGAATTTTAAGTGGCAGTACAGCTTCGCAACCATATACTAAAGAGAATGGCATGGCTCTTGTAGGTGTCATCACCATTGTACGGTAGGCCTATAGACATTCACCGAGTCTTTCATCCCAATCGCGTCGGCTCTTGGAAACAAACTTCTTGAGAAGCTTCACAATGGTTTTGTTAAAAGCTTCTGCAAGACCATTCGCTGGCGGATAATATGCCGTAGATGCGACACTTTGGATTCTGAATTTGTCACAAAATCTCTGAAACCCAAAACTGACGAATTGTGTCCCGTTGTCGTGAACTATTCGTCTCGGGACTCCAAAATGGTAGACGACGTGATGTTTGATGAACTTGATTACATTTATAGTCTTGACTTCTTTCAACGGGATTGCCTCCACTCATTTGGAGAAATAGTCGGTCACAGCTAGAATAAACCGGTATCCCTTGGACGTCGGAGGGGAAATCGGTCCCACGATATCCATACCCCACATTTTGAATGGCCAGGATGCCGATGTGGGGTGTAAGTTCCCAGGTGCTTGGTGGATGAAGTCCCCATGAATTTGGCAAGCGTGTCAACGTTTAGCGTAGTCAGCTGCGTCTGAGAACATCTTTGGCCAATAATAACCGATTCGTCGGAGGCGATCTCCTAATTTAGCTCCGGGCTGATGAGCTCCACAAATTCCATCGTGAGCTTCCTTGAGGGCCTCTTTTGCCTCCCTCCGAGAGAGGCATCGAAGCAAAACTCTATCATATGATTTACGATACAGGACTTAAGAAACTGTATCGTAATAGAATCGGAGGGCCTTTCGTTTGATAAGACCGCTTCCTTAGTGTCATCGGGCAGGATTTCGTACAGGACGTAGTCGATATATGGGAATCTCCAATCCCTAGATTCGAACTCCATAGAGGTTGTACAGACTTCTCCTGTCGTTGTCTTGTCTGGGTTTTCCTCTATAGGAATCTTGGAAAAGTATAGTTCGCGTCCCGTGACCGGAATCATTGTTTCAACCCCTGGTGGTAAGGCTAGTGAAGTTGCTAAAGAGGCTAAAGCATCTGCATACGCATTCTCAGCTCGTGCAATATATTCGATAAAGAAATCTTCGAATTTCTCAGCTTGCTTTAGCACTGCGAAGTAATACATGATTAGATCCTCATGACGTACTTTGTATTCCCCTCGGACTTGATTAACGATGATCTGAGATTCACCTTAAGCCTCGAGGTGATGAATATTAAGTTCTTCGAAAAATTGCATTCCTAATAGCAGAGCATTATACTCGGCTACATTGTTGGTGCATGGTTCGATTAGGGAAAATCCTCTTGGGATTACGTGACCGTTCAGAAAGATTAATACTACTCCTACTCCTGCGGTGATTGCTCCATGAGGGTTTGCTCTAGACGCACCGTCGAAGAATAATTTCCTTACTTGCGTAGCTTCTTGAGTAACACAAGTTTCGGCAACTTCGTCGGGTAATTCTTCATACAACTTAGATGCTCCCGATACTGGGTGGTCGGCTAGGAAGTCTGCCAGTGCTTGACCCTTGACCGCCTTTTGAGGCATGAACTGCATGTCGTATTGTGATAAGAGAATGACCCACTTTGCGAGCCGACAATTTAGAGATGATGGTTTCGTCATCAGAACTCTCAAGGGATTCACCTTAGAGATGACCTGAATTGTTTGTCCAACTAGGTAATGTCACATCTTTTGAATTGCGAATACCAAGGCGAGACATTCTTTTTCGACCGGATTATACCGGTGTTCGGCTCCCATCATGGTCCTGCTTAAGTAGTAGATGGCTTGCTCTTGCCCTTGATCGTTGTTCTGGGCTAACAAAGCTCCAAGAGAATGGTCCATGGCTCTCACATACAACAGGAATGGTTTCCCTGATATCGGGGCCACGAGAACTGGCGGTTGAGTGAGATATCTCTTAATCTCCTCGAATGCTTTTTGACACTCTCTATCCCAAACAAAGGATATTCCTTTCTTCATGAGCTTAGAGAAAGGTTGGCAACGCTCTGAAAGATTCGATATAAATCTTCGAATGTAGGCCAGTCTACCTTGCAAACCTCTGAGTTCTTTGAGATTCTTCGAAGGTGGCATGTCTTGGATGGCACGCACTTTCTTCGGATCAAGAGAAATTCCCTTGGAGGTAACGATAAATCCCAGGAATTTTCCGCTTGATACTCCGAGGAACAATTTTGTCGGGTTCATCTTCAGCTGATGTGCTCGCATGATCTCGAACATTGTCTTCAGATCTGCAAGATGATCACCTTTACATTGGCTCTTTACTGCTATATCATCAACGTAGCACTCGATCTTCTTTCGTAGGTGTTCGTGAAAGATCGTGTTCATTGCTCGTTGATAAGTTGCACCTGCGTTTTTTAGGCCAAAGGGCATCACTGTGTAGCAATACACCCCCAGTGGTGTTCTAAAAGCAGTATGTTTTTCGTCTTCCGGGTGCATCTTGATCTGATTGTATCCGGAGAATCCGTCCATGAAAGACATCCTTTCATATCCGCAGGTGTTGTAAATCATAACATCTGTGATAGGAAGTGGGAACTCATCCTTTGGACAGGCTACGTTAAGGTCACGAAAGTCGATGCATATACGGACCTTACCGTTTTTCTTGGGCACTGGGACAATGTTGGCCACCCAGTCCGGGTGTTGCTCTTCCCTAACAAAACCTGAATCTATAAGCTTTTCAACTTCTGACTCAATTGATTCCATGATCTCTGGACGAAACCTGTGTTGTTGTTGTTTAACGGGTTTTGCATTCGGATCAATGTTGAGACGGTGCATGGCAACCTTCGGGTCAAGGCCAGACATATATTCATAATTCCAAGCGAAGACATCTATATATTCTCGAATGAGAGATATAAGGTCCTCTCTCTCGGATGATGATAGGTTTTTAGCTATAAAAATAGGCTTAGGGTCAGATTCGTCTCCCATGTTGACCTCTCTCGGATGATGATAGGTTTTTAGCTATAAAAATAGGCTTAGGGTCAGATTCGTCTCCCATGTTGACATGGATCACTTTATCTTCAGTGGGTGGTTCACGTTGTTCGAAGCGCATATCCCATAAGATGTTGAGGCGTTTGATTCAAGGATCATTGGTTGATTCGATTAACTCTTCATCACCCCCTGTGTCTTCATCTGGATGACTAGTCGAAACCATATTCACAGTCAGACTTTTAAAGAAAGGTCCGACACTGACGTCGGATTCCCATGAAGATGTTCCGGATGAATGGTCCTGACACAGATAATTACTGATTTCATTTTCGGAGACAGAGGGAGTTGTGACGTAACCCACGCCCCTTCCGGTTTTTTGATAGTAGTCCGGAGGTTTTCCTTCGGGAGTGAGAGACATTCGGATCGGTGTTCGCCTTCCTTTCCCGAAGTTTAAGCCCTATTTTTTATTAAAGTTATACCACATTCGTTTGATTAAGCGTATAGAATTGAGTTCATGGTAATAGAATTGGGGAACTCCGTCATCTTCCTCTGAACTTCCTCGTTTGAGTTGTTCGGGTTTAACTTTACCAAAATGGATCAGCCTCTGCCCTTTCCTTTTGGACGGGACTTTGAAGAAAGCCTTTTGTGCATCTTCTACTCCTTAGTCTGAAGCGAATGATGACTCGATTGGCAATGTGAGTGATGCCTCTGTGCACAGTACGTGCCATGGGTTGGTACCTGCATTAGGATCATTCTCTATTTGTTCATTTTTAGAGGAGACATCAGATAAGTACGCCAAAATAAAATCTTCATTAATGCACCACTCGCCCTTACTCGGTACATTATTATTGCTCTCATCCTGACCCATTACATCGAAGTTTAACTCCCATGGACAATCTTCTTTAGTATCCGGTTCGATATCAGCTTCGTTACCGCTTTCCACATCTTCTTTCTCCTGGGACTCCAGATAGAAGACGGAGTCGGTGTGGAAATTTTCCACTCCTCGAAAAGGGTATTTTTCCGCAATTAAGGTTCGGACTTCCCCCTCGTCGTTGGCATACTTCATGACCTGATGCATGGTAGATGGGACAAATACGGTTTGCATGTATCCATGGTCGTCCTAGCAAAAGATTATAGGACGTGTCCGCATCTATGATGTAACAAGTCACTTTGGACATAAGATCTCCGATCTGGTATCTGAGTTTGATCTTTCCCAGGGGCCGAGTGCTATTAGCGTTGAACCCGAAGATGATAGTCTGGGTGGTGTTTAGTCGGTGCATAGGAATCCTTAAGACCTGCATGACCCTGTAAGGCATGATGCTAAGCGCTGAGCCTGGGTCAACTTGAACACGACTGATTTCAGAGGATCCGATATACCCCGTGTAGTACAATGGTCTTTCATGCTTGTGCTTGACTTGCATGTCTTCCTAAGTGAATGATATGCATGGTAGACTTCTTGCTGCTTGTAGGCATTACAGGCAAGGTTGATCTTCAGAAGCTTCAGGGATTGGAGCGACTTGTGTAATAAAGCTCTCTGTGTTCTTTAAGGCTTCAATTAGAGCTTCCTTGGTAGTCTTGGAAAACCTCAAGAGTTCATATAGGGTAATCCTGGCCGGTATGTTGGCCAGCTGCGCCATGACATTAAATTGGAAAGGAGCGCTCGATTCTCCAAGCTCCTGGTGGAGATTTTTGTTGAACCGGAGCTCTTTTTGCTTCCCTTTATCGACCGGCTTCTTTGAGACAGAACCCCCAGCGTCTTGGGGCTGTTCTTCAACCTCTTGAGCGTTCTAGCTGTAATCCCTCAAGTAAGCTTTTCCTGACCGAGTGCCAGGGTTGTCTCCTGGGTATGCTGCCAGGGCAATCCTCTCTTCTTCTGAATTAGTAAGAGGTTTGAGGTGATCATCATTTTCAGTAACGGAGGGGCTAATCATGTTGGAAGACTTAGCCTTACCTCCCTTCTTTTTGGACGAGGTGTTCATCCACTGTTGATCTCCTAGCAGATCAGGGTGGACCCACATAATTTCCCCCTTTAGGGTAGT